>NC_137770.1:113633459-114233459 GCF_963455305.1 Plecotus auritus | reverse complement strand
TTCTCATTCAGCTCCTTAAAATTCTCATTGAGTTGTGTATATTTGTTATTGAGTTGTGTGTATTTGTCATCCAGCTGTTTGAGCTTCTTTATAACCATTACTCTGAATTCTTTGTCTGGTATTTTGCTAGCCTCACTTTAATTTAACTTCCTTTCTGGTGATTCCTCTTTTTCTTACCTTTGGGGATTGCTTTTTTGCCTTCCCATATTTTCCTGTAATGTTTTAATTGTAGATTCGATTGCTTTGCTACCCAGGTTCTTTTGGGGATGGTGCTACTGGTGTGATCTGTCAGGTGTCCTGGGCTTGGTAATCTAGTGTAGCTCCCTACTTGAGCTATTTGGGTTCTCTTGATGTAGGCCTGTGAGCTGGAAAGGCGCACCTGCGGTGTCTAGAAGTCAGCAGCTGTGGAAGGGGGTGTCCCAATTTTGCTGTCTTGCGCCCTTGATTGAAATCGCGTGTGCCCAGCGGGATCTCACGGTGGCACCCAGGAACCATCTCTTGGGGTGATGGGGCTCAGGGGGCCTGTGCTCTGGAAAGGCGTTACTGTGGTGTCCAGAGTTCTGTAGTTGTTGGGTGGGAATACTCAGCTTTTGCTGCTGCACCTGTTGTGGATAGGCACGCACTCCCAGTCTCGGCTCACAGGGGCACCCACAGTACGTTTGCCTGCAAGGCACACTGAAGCACTCTGAAGGCACTGAAGCTGTGTAATTGAGGTGTCTGTGGGCAGGTAGTCGGGATGTGTGAGTTCAGAATTTCTACTGCGGGGCTGGGGTGGGGATTGCGTCCCTGTTTGTCCAAGATCGCACCCAGCGAGTGCTCACAGTGGCTCCCACGAGCGCCCTATGGATAGATGGGCTCAGGGTGCCTGCCTTTTGGAAATGCGGCACTGTGGAGGTATGTTTGCTGGCACAGAGCTCTGATGCATTCTGAGGGGCCCTGGCACTGAGTTTGAGCCGCTGGGGTGACTGTGGGCAGTTATTCAGGAAGAGGGAATTCAGAATTTCTACTGCATGGGCTCAGGGGGCCTGCTCGTTGGAAATGCGTGACTGTGGAGGTGCATTTGCCTGCGCAGAGCTCTGATGCACTCTGAGGGGCCCTGGCACTGAAGTTGCACAGCTGGGGTGTCCTTGGGCAGTTATTAAGGAAGAGGGAGTTCAGAATTTCTACTGCAGGGCAGAGTGCCCTTGTCTGTACAAATTCACACCCAGCAGGGGCTCCCAGTGGCTCCCAGGCGCTGCCTATGGAGTGGTGTGCCCTGGATGCCTGCGCTGGAAACACGTGAATGTGGTGTCTGGAGTTCTGCTGCTGGGGAGGGGGAGGTTGCACTTACTGCTGCCGGAGAGGTGCACCTTTGGAGGTGGAGGGGTCCCAGGGTCCGTGGGTCTGCGGGTGAGGCAGCAGGATTTTGGCCGGCGTGGCTGCTGGGTCGCGGGCAGTTCCAAGGCCTGTCTCCATTCATTTATTTTTGCCTTTACTTTCCTTGCCTTCAGGGTCAAGTTCATAAAATGTTCTCGTCTACTAAGGTCCATAAGTCTGGTACCTATATTTTATTCCATGTAACTTATTATTTCAGGTCTTACATTTAGGTCTTTGATCCATTTTGAATTAATCTTTGTACATGGGGACAAACTGTAATCCAGTTTCATTCTTTTGCATATGACTTTCAAGTATTCCCAGCACCATTTATTGAAGAGACTATCTTTACTCCATTGTGTGTTTCTGGCTCCTTTGTCAAAAATTTTCTGTCCATATACATGTGGCTTTATAGCTGAGCTCTCTATTCTGTTCCATTGATTTGTGTTTCTGTTTCTCTGCCAATACCATGCTATTTTGATTATTGTAGCTCAGTAGTATAATTTGAAGTCAGGTAGAGTGATACCTTCAGCTTCATTCTTTTTTCTCGGGATTTCATTGGCTATTCAGGTGGGTTGTTTTTTTTTTTGCAGGGCGGGGGGTGATTCCATATGATGATTTAGCATTCTGTTTCTTTAAAAAATGACATTGGGATTTTGATGGGGATTGCATTAAATCTGTATATTGCTTTGGGTAATATGGCCATTTTAACTGTTTGATTCTCCCAATCCATTAACACGGGATATTTTTCTATTTTATTGTGTCTTTTTCAGTCTCTTTTAATAATGCTTTGTAATCTTCAGTATATAGGTCTTTCACATTCTTTGTTAAGTTTATTCTTGGTATTTTATTCTTTCAGTTGCAATTGCAAAAGGAATTGTTTTGGCAGTGGATTATTGTGCATTGATTTTGTATCTTGCAATTTGACTGTTTCTAATAGTTTTTTTAGTGGAATCTTTAGGATTCTCTATACACAGAATCATGTTCTCAAAAAGTGACATTTTTACTTCTTCCATCCCTATTTGGATGCCTTTTATTTATTTCTCTTGCCTCATTGCTGTGGCTGGGACTTTAGCACTAGGTTGAATAAGAGTGCTGGAATGATAAGAAGAACTTACCATTTCTTCTAGGTTATTGAATTTGTTGGCATAATAGTCTTTCATAATATTCCTTTGTATATCTGTGATGTCTGTGGTGAATTCTGCTCTCTCATTTATGATTTTGTTTATATAGGTTTTCCCCCCTTTTTTTCTTAGTGAGTCTAGCCAGGGGTTTGTTAATTTTTTAATTTTTTCAAAGAACTAGCTATTTGTTTTATTAAAATTTTTGTATAGTCTTTTTGTTCTCTCATTCATTTCTGCTCTAATTTTTATTATTTCCTTTCTGCAGACTTTGGGTTGCTTTTATCTTTTTCTAGTTCTTTAAGATGTCATGTTAAGTAGTTTACTTGGGATTTCTCTTGTTTCTTGAGATAGGCCTGTAATAATACAAATTTCCTTCTTATTAATGCTTTCACTGCATCCCAGAGGTTTTGATATGTTGTATTGTCATTCTTATGATCTCATCTTTTATTTATTTGACCCAGTCATTTTTTAGTAGTATGTTGTTTAATCTCCATGTATTTATGGATTTCTTTACTTTCTTTTTGCAATTGATTTCTAATTTCAAGGCATCATGGTCAGAGAATATGCTTGGTATAATTTCAGTCTTCTTAAATTTGTTGTTGCTAGTTTGTGATCCAACATATGGTCTATCCTTGAGAATGTTCCATGTGCACTGGAGAAGAATGTATAATCCAGTGTTCTGGGATGAAAGGTTGTGTAAATGTCATTTATGTCCATTTGGTCTGGTGTTTCATTTAAGGCTGACATTTCTTTATTTTCTGTTTGGTTGATCTGTCTATGTCTAGAGCTGTCAATAGAGTATTAAGTTCCCCAACTATGTTTGTGTTTTGATCTTTTTCTCCCTTCAGTTCTGTGTATAGTTATTTTATATATTTTCTCACATCTCGTTGCGTATTTTCAGAACTGCAGTGGGAAATCTCTGTCATTTATATTACGTATTTCCATGTGTTCCAGCTTGTTTTCTAGGGATTTTTCATTTACTTTCTGGTCATCCTCCTTACTATGGTTATTTGCTTTTCTCCTTTGCCTAAGCATTTCTCTCTGTCTATATATTACTTTCCAGTAGATGGCGTTGATTCGCAAGGTATTTTACCTCTGAGTTCTGTTAGGCTTCTACTGACTCAGACACTGCTCCTTTGCCTCTAGCCCTGCTGGGCTGCCACCAGCAGCTCTCTGTTCCTTCCCTCTCTAGGCTGAACCCTTAGCTCCCAGCTGCAGGGCTGCATCTGTGGGGCATCTACACTTTCCTTCTTTCTCGTCTCCCCATTTATTCCTGATTGCCACCTTTAGATGTTTCAATGTGTGGGTCTCTTGGTCATGGGTCTATATTGAGCAGGGGTTTCTTTGCTGAGTTATAGTTGGTTAACTTGTTGAGATTTCTGGAGGAGAGACCATGGGGCTCTCTCACACAGCCATTCCTCTGATGTCACTCTCCTATTTTATTTTTATTTTTAGAATTATGAATAGATCAGTGGTCTTCAAATGTGGTCCATGGAAGTTCAAATAGTGATCCTGCATAATTTAACATTTGCTTAATAATCCTGAGACACAAAAACAGTCAGAGTAAAACTACTTATACCTTAGCACAAATCAAAGTCATGGCACCATATTGTACTAATAGCTTTTTAAAAAACGCCCAACATTGGTTTTACTTAGAATGTCCTTGATGAAGTTAATTTTATTCAATCTCAACCCTTGAATATATGTCAGTTTAAAAATTTTGTGTGAAGAAATGGGAAGTGCACATAGGGTACTTCTTCCGGTTACCAAAGTACACTAGTTTTCTTAAGGGAAAATACTTGTGAAATAGTTATTTTCAAAATTTGACTTACAAAGCCCTCCTTTCTTGTGTACTGTCTTGAAAAAACAAGTGGCAAACCAACTGTAGTTATTCATATGAATAGACATAGCCTATTACTTCAAGGGAAACAACTCACAGTTCTCAATTAGTTTTTCAATTCTAATTTTTTGTCAGTGATAAAATTAAAGCTTTCAGGTAAAAATAAGAATTTTTGAAAACTTCTATTTACCACCATGACCTTGATAGCTTCCTAATACTTAAACATTTTTCTGATGAGATTGTTGGTGGTATTAACAAAAAGATTCATTAATATTATATAATGAAATGTGTCAACATTTGGATGATCTGTGAACTCAGTAAATCAGTAATTTCCACATGACCCATGAGTAAAAAGATTCATTGAAACTGCAAGTTAGGCCAGTGGATTTTAATGTAACTGACTACAAAAAGTTCATTGATGGTTTCAGATATCACATTGCATTTAACCTTTAAAAAAGCAGTTGCCAACCCTTTAAACCTCACGGACCACCTGTAGTCCACGGACCACCAGTTGGCAACTGCTACTTTAAAAGACTACCACTTACCAAGTTCCCGTACAGTACCAACAAGGAAAATCCACAATTATCTAAAAGGCCATTAATGTACTCCCTTTTCTGCCTTACGTATCTGGAAGAGCCCAGATTTTTTTTTTTATACTTTAAGCAAAACCACATAGCACAGCTGATTGCATGAAGAAACACATGAGGATTCAACTATCTTCTATTAAGCCAGATACTAAAGAGATTTGAAAAAAATATTAGGTTAATATTTCAAGTATTTATTATTTTTAAATGAATTAATAACTTTTTAAATTTTCTCAATTCTAATTGTGAATATAATAAATGTCAATAGATATAATTCACATAAACAAGAGCCCTTGCAGTTCTCAATAATTTTTAATAGTGTATAAAGTCATCCTGAGAAGAAAAAGTTTGAGAACTGCTGAGACAGACTGTGAAGAGCCTTGCATGATGCATTGAAATGCTTGACCTTTATCTAGCAAAAACAATTTTTATAAGTGGGAAAGTAGTGTGAGTTTTTCTTTTTTTAAATACTTTCTGGCAGTAGTGTTAAAAATGGACAGGAAGGTGGAAATACTGACAGGAATACCAATTTTGGTTCAAGAATATATCCAGAGGCATCATTTACATCTGACTAATCTTGATCAAGAGAAATTAATGTAGTGGTTAGGCTGGTCTGTGACTAGGTGGAAATTTCTCCACTAACATTTTTAGAAGTGTAACTGGACAACCAGGGGGTCTGGGCTGCCTGTCACCACTTGAGCTAATTAAGCAGAGACAGGGTTGAATCATATATGAGCGTTTATTCCAATAATCCCGGCAGTATGGGAGAGCAGTCGGTCACCCACAAAAATCTGCTCTGACCCCCCTTGCCAGTTGGCTGGTTACATACACATGAGGGAGAAGATAGCTACGTGCAGCTGCGAGCTACAAGTGTAACATGGAAAGGGGAGGGTAGATAGAGTCTGCAGTCAGGCCTTCAGGAACTCAAAGTCTGATAACAAGGTGGCTAATCTTCTATGACTAGAGGCCTGGTGCACGAAATTCATGCATGGGGGGTCCCTCAGCCCAGCCTATATCCTCTCCAATCTGGGACCCCTCAGGGGATGTCCGGCAGTCGGGCATCCATCTCACAATCCGGGACCACTGGATCCTAACTGTTCACCTGCCTGCCAGCCTGATCGCCCCTAACCCCTCTGCCTGCCTGTCTGATCGCCCTTAACCCCTCTGCCTGTCTCTCTGATCACCCCTAACCCTCTGCCTGCCTGCCTGATCACCCCTAACCGCTCTCCCCTGCCAGCATGATCGCCCCTAACTGCTCTGCCTGCCTACCTGATCGCCCCTAACCGCTTCTGTCTTGGCCCTCGCTACCGTGCCTTTGTCCGGAAGACGTCCGTCCGGTCTATCCAGTCTAATTAGTATATTAGCCTATTATTAGTATAGCTGTTAAAACAGCTCAGCCCATTCCTGGAACTGGAGAATGGTCAGTGTTCCTAAGAAAAACTCCTGGAGGGGGTCAGGGTCCAGGCACAGCAACCAAAACAAAGCATGTCCTGTCCTTGGTCTGTTCTCAAAATGTATTTCTTTTCTGAGTCGTGGACCCATTGAGGCATCTTATCTTTTTACAGCCTTGTTTCATCCTCCAGTTTCCCAGGGTATATAAGAAAACTTATCTATAGCTAGTAAGGTGAATAATTATTAGACAACTGTGGCTCTGTTCTCATTACATGTCCTTTCCCACTCTCAGAAGCACTATCTACCAAACCTGCAACTCTTTGGTGTACACAGCATGTAGAATAATATTGCATATTGAGCAAAATGCAAGCTTTGGAATCAGACAGACTAAAATTTCAATTCAAATTGTAACACTGGAAATTGTGTGACTTTATTATGAATTTTTCAATCATACTTTACATTCAATACTATTTTCCTTTAGTTTTAGGTGTAAAATATAGTGGTTAGACAATCATATACTTTACAAAGTGATCCATTCCCTTCATATTTCAAGTATTCACCTGACACCATAAATAGTTATTACAACATTGACTTTTTCACTGTGCTGTACTTTAAATCCATGTGACTATTTTGTAAATATCAACTTGAACTTCTTAATGCTTTCACCTTATCACCCAGCCCTCCAACCTCAATGCATTCTGCCAACCATCAGTCTGTTCTCTGTATCTATGAGTCTGTTTCTATTTTATTTCTTTATTTTGTTCTTTATATTCCACATGTTAGTGAAATAATATGGTATGTACTATTTGTCTTCCTCTGACTGACTTATTTCACTTAGCATAATACCCTGTAGGTCCATCCATGCTGTTGCAAATGGTAAGATTTTATTTTTATGGCTGAGTAAATACTACATTGCATATGTGCACCACCACCTTTTTATCCACTTGTCTATTGGTGAACATTTTAGTTGCTTTCAAATTTTGCCATTGTAAATAACTGTAGTCAACATAGGGGTGCATATATATTCTTTCAAATTAGTGCCTTGATTTTCTTTGGATATATACCCAGAAGTGGAATTACTGAGTCATGAGGCAGCTCCATCTTTAATTTTTTGAGAAACCTCTATACTATCTATACTAATAAAAGGGTAATATGCTAATTAGACCGGACATCCTTCTGGACAAAGCCACGGTGGCAGGGCCAAGGCAGAGACAGTTAGGGGCGATCAGGCTGTCAGGGGAGAGCAGTTAGGGTGGTCAGGCTGGCAGGGGAGAGCAGTTAGGGTGATCAGGCCGGCAGGAGAGAGCAGTTAGGACAGCCGTGGGCAAACTACAGCCCGCGGGCCGGATCCGGCCCGTTCGGCTGTTCTATCTGGCCCGCGGAGCCGAAAGAGCGGAGGGTTCTCTTGCTCTCCCCTCCGCTCCTTCACCAGCAGCAGTGTTAACATGGCAATGTCGGGAAACACGGCCGCAGCTCCTTCTTCTGAGTGGGCGGATTTATATCCGCCCATTCAGTAGAAGGAACAACCTCTCAATCTTCCAGAGGCTCCTTGTAATGCCCGCGGACGCGTCCCCCGACATCACCCTGGGAATGCGTAGACACGTTATCATGGTGATGTAGGGAGACACGCCCCTGGAGAGCACAGTATCAGAGCATTAGCTAAAAAGGAGACCAACAACACTGTTCCCACTGAAGTTGATGTTTTAAAGACCAAAAACCTTTCAAACCCAGTCTACATTGCCATCTACATCTACGTCCCGGGCATAATTTGGAAGTTGCACTAAAGAAAATGTTTAATTTACTGTTTACACATTTTGTTCTTTTCTATTTGTTTTAGTTTTAAATTATTTTATTATATTTAAGTTTAATTTGAAAGGCTTTTGTACCTTTCCTTTGTTAGGCAATTTTATTTTGCCTTTGCCATCTTCAATATAAGGTATGTTATTGTGCTATGATTCCTCCATTTTTTGAAGTTTCAAATTATAATAATTAGTGTTTACATTCTTCTTGTTAAAATGTTTGAAATGAATAAAACTATTGAAATAAAAAAAAAAAAGACCGTACCCTTTTATGTAATGATGTTTACTTTGAATTTATATTAGTTCACACAAACACTCCATCCATGCTTTTGTTCCGGCCCTCCGGTCCAGTTTAAGAACCCATTGTGTCCCTCGAGTCAAAAAGTTTGCCCACCCCTGAGTTAGGATGATCAGGCAGGCAGGCAGAGGTGGTTAGGGGCGAGCAGGCAGGCAGAGGTGGTTAGGGCCCATCAGGCAGGCAGGCAGGTGAGCGGTTAGGAGCCAGTGGTCCCGGATTGCGAGAGGATGTTCGACTGCCAGTTTAGGCCCAATCCCAAACCAGCAGTTGGACATCCCCTGATGGGTCCTGGGTTGGAGAGGGTGCAGGCCGGGCCAAGGGACAAACCCCCACACCCCTGTGCATGAATTTCATGCACCAGGCCTCTAGTGTTCCATAATGGCTGTACCAATCTGCAGTCCCACCAAAAGTACACAAGGGGTTGCTTTTCTCCACATCTTCAATAACACTTTGTTGATTTATTGATGATAGCCAATGTGACTTGTGTGAAGTGATATCGCATTGTGGTTTTAATTTGTATTTTTCTGATAATTAATGACACTGTGCATCTTTTCATGTCTATTGACCATTTGTATGTCCTCTTTGGAGAAGTGACTATTCAGGTCTTCTGCCCACTTTTAAATTGGATTGGATTTTTTTGTTTGTTTTGTTATTGAGTTGTCTGATTTTATAAATTTTGAATATTAACTCCTCATTGGCAAATATCTTCTCCCATTGAGGAGGTTGTCTTTTCCATTTGTTGATAGTTTTCTTTGCTGTGCAAAAACTTTTTAGTTTCATGTTGTCTTGTTTTTGTTTTTTCTTTAGTTTCCCTTGCCCGAGGATATATATATATAAGAAAAGCATATTCCTAAGAGAAATGCCAAATATGTTTTCTTCTAGGAGTTTTATGTTTTCAGATCTTACATTTAAATCTTTAATCCATTTAGAGTTTATTCTCATAAATGGTGTAAGAAGGTGGTCTACTTTCACTTTTTTTGCATGTATCTGTCCAATTTTCCCAACACCATTTATTGAATAGACTGTCTTTACCCCTTTGCATATTCTTGCCTTTGTAATAGATTAATTGACCGTGTACATATGGGTTTATTTCTGAACTCTATTCTGTTCCATTTATCTGTGTGTCTGCTTTTATGCCAGTTTTATGCTGTTTTGATTGCTGTAGCCTTGTCGTATAGTTTAATAACAGGTAGTGTGGCACCTCTAACCTTGTTCTATTTGTCTAGATTGCTGAGGCTATTCAGTCTTTTGTGGTTCCAGATAAAGTTTTGGATTATTTGTTCTAGTTCTGTGAAAAACTCTGTTGGTATTTTTATAGGGATTGTGTTAAATCTGTAGATTGCTTTGGGTAATATGGACATTTCAACAATGTTAATTCTTCTTATCCATGAGCACAGTATGTGTTTTCATATTTGTGTCTTCTTCAGTTTCTCTCTTCATTGTCTTATAATTTGCCAAGTACACATCTTTTACCTGCTTAGTTAAATTTATTTTTAGTGTTGTTTTTTTGTTTGTTTTGTTTTTTATTAATTATAGATGGGATTGTTTTCTTAGTTTCTCTTTCTGATAATTCATTATTGGTGTATAAAAATGCGACCAATTTTTGAATATTTATTTTGTATCTTGCTATTTTACTGGATTTATTTATCAGATCTAGTAGTTTTTTGTTGAAATCTTTAAGGTTCCTAATAGTATCCTGCCATCTGCAAATAATGACAGTTTTACTTCTTTCCTATTTGAATGCTTTTTATTTATTTTTCTTGTCTGAATGCTGCAGTTAGGATCTCCAATACTATGTTGAATAAGAGTGGTCAAAGTGGACATCCTGCCTTCTTCCTGACCTAAAGGAAAGATTTGTTAAGTTGTCTCAGACTCAGCATTGGCAATGAGTTTGAACCTGTGTCAATCAGGTGAATACCACTTGTCCCTACTTGGTGACTCACTGAGAACCTACCTCATGCAACTCAAATACTGCCAGAGGCTCTTTCAGTAACTGAGCCTCACAGGCAGCTGGCAGGTGGAGACAGCCAGAGGCATATTCGGTCATGTGCAAAGGAAGGCTCTGTACCAGTTGGGATTGTGAGAGAAAAATGTCCCCTGTCCTAGAGCCACACAGCTCACTCTGACCCGGATTTTGCCCAGAGACTAATTTCATCATGACGGAGCCAACAGGAGTTAGGAGGGTGGATTACCAGAGTTGGGAGAATCTCCCTTGAAGAGAAGATGCTGGTTAGGCTTGTGGAATGAGAGGAGAGGTCCCTGCACCAGAGCCACATAACTCAGTCTTTCCTGGATTCTGCTTAGACTTAGGCAGGTTGGAGTAACCAGGAGTCAGGTGGATGGGGCAGCCAGGGCCCCAGAGCATGATGCTAGTGGATATCCCATAACGGGGAGGCACCAGTCAGGTTCATGGGATAGTGGGGGCAATGGCTTCAGCCCCAGAGCCACACAGCTCATGCACTGACACCCCCTGTGTCTGTCCAGGCAGGTGACTCCTCAGCAGGGTGCAAGCTTAGCAGGATTGGGCTGCTGTGAGTCCAGATTGTGGGACTATTGCATTTCCCCAGGCTGATGTCCTATGGAGGGGAGTGTCCTACCCCAGAAAGATGCTGTCTGCTATGTAGGAGAAGAGCTCATCTCAAGGATCCTAGCAGCTGGTCCTTCAGCTCTCTTCAAAGCCACAAACTCCAGTCTCTCCTTGCAGGATTCTAGTTTGCTCCACCCTCCTTCCTCCGGAGCCTAGGGTCAGTGGCTGCGAAGGAGATTTTGTGCACTGGCCAGATGTTATGTAGACGCCTCTTTCCAGCTCTGATGTGCTGGGCTGGGGAGCCCGGCTAGGGGTTGAGACCCCACACTTGTTCAGGGGAAACATTTGCAACTGAGATATCTTTCAGAGCCTCAGTTGCAGTATCAGTGTGGCTCCTGTAAATTCTTGTTAATAAGACTTCTCTTCAGCTAGCCTTCACAAGGTTATTCAGGTAGAATGTCCTATGTCTTAGTTGTAATTCTACTCCTCTGCCATTTTCATCTCTCAAGTACTCTTTTTAAAAGCAAATCCCATTGTTTCAACATTGGGAAGGTAGTTCCTATGTAATATGGAACCTTTGCCTACCTGTTTAACCTATCTCCTACTCACACCCTTGTTCATGAACTTCTCATAGTACAAATTTTCTTTCTATTCTTCAAATAGGTGGACCATAATACCTTTATATCAGCTATTCCCTTATTTGGAATGCTTGCTTCCTATTATTGCATGGCTGGTTCCTTGTCATTCATCTCTCAGTTTAAATTTCATCTCCTCAGAAAATTACTCACTGTCCAATCTTAAGAAACTCCTCGTACCCTCAGTCACTCCCCATCACATCATCCTTTTTATTTTAGATTTATTCATATGGTTATTCTTTTACTATTTCATTATTTCATTCCTCCCTTCTGGATTTAATTTCTTTCTTCCTGAAATATACCCTTTTAGTAGTCTTTCCAAAAAACTGGTGGTGAATTCTTGATTGTTGACTAAAATCATATTTATTTTATAATTGGCAGCCAAGATCTATTGTTAATCACATACATGTCCTTAAAAATTTAGTTCAATTTTTTTTTTTCTAATTAGTTAGAAAAACTTAGTGGCTAAAAAAATACCTGTAATTCTCCCAAAGTAACTGTAACACTCCCAGTCAAGTTAAGGATATCATTTGCCTCCTGAATGGCTTCTTGAACTTTGGCTAACCTTTCTAACTTCACCAGTTCTGAACATTATGTTCTTAATTAGCAAAAACTGCTCCAGCATGTACCTTTGGATACCATGTAAGGACTCCCAGAAACATCCCTGGAATGCAGCTATTCCTCACACTGCTGGGATTCTGTCCAAACCTCTGCCAATTCATGTTTCAGACAGGCAGATTAGATTTGGTTCAACTTTGCTCCCTTAAGCCTGTATTCATCTCTATAAGCTTTCCTTTACCCTTCTAAGACCTTATGATATTCTTATTCCTTATAACTAACTAGAGGCTGGTGCACGAAATTCACGCACTGGGGGTGGGGGTCCCTCAGCCCAGCCTGCACCCTCTCGCAGTCCGGGACCCCCTCGCTCCTTACTGCCCGCCTGCTCGCTGCTCCTTAGCGCTGCCACGGAGGCAGGAGAGGCTCCTGCCACTGCCACTGTGCTTGCCAGCTGTGAGCCCAACTTATGGCTGAGAGGCACTCCCCTTGTGGGAGCGCACTGACCACCAGGGGGAAGCTTCTGCATTGAGTGTCTGTCCCCTGGTGGTCAGTGCACATCATAGCGATTGGTTGTTCCTCTGTAATGGTCGCTTAGGCTTTTATTATATAGCTAATCCAGGAGTCAGTCAATCCTCAGAGCCCTCAGATCCATTCCAAGGTTGGCAAACTATGGCCTATAGGCCAAGTCCAACCTGTCTTATTGGAAAACAGCCACACTAATTATTTTACACTAGTGGCCCAAAGCACAAATGAAGATTCATATAAGAATGGGCCTTCGTTCCCCTGGCTGCTGGCACCGCCTTCGCTCTGGCCAGAGCAGCCTTTCTGCTCCAGCCAGGAGCCCCCTTTCTGCCTTCCCACGCTGCCCAGAGGCCCAGAGTGGCTGGGGTGGTGCGGAAAGCCTGCGTCGTCCCACCCCATCCCCAGCCGCTGGGAGCCTGCATATGCAAATTAACCCACCATCTTTGTTGGGTTAATTTGCATACCCCTGATTAGCTGGTGGGCGTCGCAAAGGTACGGTCAATTAGCATGTTACTCTTTTATTAGGTAAATGCTCTCTATAGCTTCTTTTTCAATATAACAGCAGGACTGAATAGTAGCAACAGATACCTGTACAGCCTAAAATATTTACTATCAGACCTGTGGCCTGTAAAGCCTAAAATATTTACTATCTGATCCTTCACAGAAAAAGTTTGCTGATTTGTCTGTCTGTTAGGCATGCTATTGGCCTATAGCCTTTCTAGTCAAACACTAGACAGGTTTGCTACTTACTAAAGGAACCAGAGTCTGATTCCCTTTATAAACATGTATATGTGCACATATAATATGAAAAAAGTGTGTGCAAACACTTCTTAGACTCTGGTAAAATGTGATTTTCTTCTCTCTGGAAAGTTAGAAGCTTAAATTTTTTAGATGCTTATGTTCTGTTATGTCTTAATTTGCATTATGTCTACTAAGAGAACCCTATCAAACTCATTTTTTCATGCTTAGTACAAAACTGACCTCTGAAGATCAAATTTCTGTTTCTCATAAAGAAAAAAAAAATGGTGACAGAAGCTAAAAGTTTCTGGTTGCTCTCCTGTTCACATGTTCTTTGCTGTAAAGAAACTTCTTAGGCCATCCCATATAATAAAAGCCTAATATGCTAAGTGTCTGGTTGCCTGGTCATCTGTTCAACCAATCAAAGCATAATATGCTAATGATATGCTAAGGCCGCTCAACCGCTAGCATTGACGTGCACTGACCACCAGGGAGCAGACAGTCGACCAGTAGGTTAGCTTGCTGCTGGGTTCCAACTGATCAGGACTAAGCCCTCCCACGGTCCCTCCCTGGCTGGCCAACCTCCAGCGTCCCTCCCCAGTCCCAATCATGCACTGGTGGGGTATCTCGGCCTGGCCTGTGCCCTCTCACAATCCAGGACCCCTTGCAGGATGTCGGAGAGCCGGTTTCGGCCCGATCCCACAGGCCAGGCAGAGGTACCCCACTGGTGCACGAATTTGTGCACTGGGCCTCTAGTTAGCATTATAAAGATCACATGTATTTGCTGACATTTTGTTCCTAAAGTTTAGATGAGTTTATAAAGTCCTACTTTTGAATTTTTAATAACTCTGTTTAGAGAAAGTTTATCATTATCTTATTTCTAGCTAATCACAAAATGATACAGAATGGTTATGTTTATGTTTACCATGGGGGGTGGTCTTCAGACAGCTTTATGTTCTTTTCCCTTTGTGGAGGTGATAAAACTTAAGAGAAGTAAGTTGGCTTGCTTAAGCGAGTTTCTCATAATGAATATATTCCAAAGTAAAGACTCAAACTGAGAATTCCCCTTGGGTAAGTATTGTTTTCCTTGACTGCCTAATGAATCTGAAGTTTAATACCAGTATCTTATTATGTAATTCTTACAACACTTTCACATTATCTCAGTTGTCCCAACATCTATGACAGTGCCTCTTTCTTATGTTATAGGAAATTGAGAGACAGAGAGGCTCATGGACATTCTTAGGGCCACTCTGTAAGTAGGTGGCGAAACCAGATGCTGATGTCAGAGATATTTGGCACTGCAGTGATTTTTGTTGCATTCTTGGTGGTGATTGTTGAGTCAGTTGGTTGATGTCTACCATGTCTTTTATAAAGTCAGCCTGAGTACAAGAAGGCATGTGACCAGTAAGTGCCATAGCAACATATACTGATTCATTGACCTGTCAAGTAGTCTTAAATACCACTGGTATAGTTGCTCACTCTCTTAAAAGCACTTTATGTGAATTTCCTAATCCTATCTAATAAAAGAGTAACATGCAAATTGACTGTCACTCCAACACACAAGATGGCCGGCAGGGGAGGGCATTTGTGGGCGATCAGGCCAGCAGGGGAGGGCAGTTGGAAGGGACCAGGCCTGCAAGGACGGGCAGTTGGGGGGGGGGGGACCAGACCTGCAGGAGAAGGCAGTTGGGGGGGACCAGGCCTGCAGGGAAGGGCAGTTGGGAGGGACCAGGCCTGCAAGGGAGGGCAGTTGGGGGCAACCAGGCTGGCAGTGGAGGGCAGTTGGGGGCGACCAAGCCTGTAGGGGAGGACAGTTAGGGGCGACCAGGCCTGCAGGGAGGGCAGTTGGGGGCAACCAGGCCGGCAGGGGAGGGCAGTTAGGGCCAACCAGGCTGGCAAGGGAGGGCAGTTAAGGGTGACTGGGCCAGCAGGAGCGGGTAGTTGGGGGTGACTTGGCCTGCATGGAAGGGCAGTTGGGGATGACCAGGCCTGCAGGGGAGAGAAGTTGGAGGGGACCAGGCCTGCAGGGGAGTCAGTTGGGGGGGACCAAGCCTGCAGGGGAGGGCAGTTGGGGGAGACCAGGCCTGCAGGGGAGGGCAGTTGGGAGTGACCAGGCCAGCAGGGGAGGGCAGTTATGGGTGACTGGGCCAGCTGGGGAGGGCAGTTGGGGCAACCAGGCCTGCAGGGAGGAAAGTTAGGGGCAACCAGGTCAGCAGGGGAGGGCAGTTAGGGGCAATCCAGCTGGCAGGGGAGCAGTTAGGCGTCAATTAGGCTGGCAGGGGAGTGGTTAGGGGGTGATCAGGCTGGCAGGCAGAAGCTGTTAGGGGCAATCAGGCAGGCAGGCAGGCGAGTGGTTGGGAGCCAGATTGTGAGAGGGGTCCCAGATTGGAGAGGGTGCAGGCTGGGCTGAGGGACACCACCACCCCGTGCACGAATTTTGTGCACCGGTCCTCTAGTTAATATATATTCCTGTGAATGTCACTACACCTATTTTATAGAAGAATAAAAGGAGACTTGGACAGACTAGCATTGGTGGGAGAACTAAAATTAATAGTGAGTTTTTAATTTCTAGGTCTGAATTCAGACCTTTACGTCATCATTTAAATCAGTGATCACTTAATATAACTGAAGTAGAATATTGGTTAGTCATTGAGTGCTATTGAAAGGTTTAATTCCAGGACAAGCAGTTTATCCTCATTGGTGCCTCTGTAATGGTGACTTGTTAATAGCAGGGAGAATAGGCTTGCCTGAAAAAAACAAAATGGTGATAGCAGTGCACACTGATCAGCTCCTCACCCCCACTCCTAGTTATCTGGGAGTAAAATAGTCTCAGGAATTAGCTGTTGGGCTTTCTGTACTGCTGGCAGGTGGACAGAGTTTCACTCTGCATCCAGGAAGATGTCCTGTTCCTCTAACTTCCTACTTGGGAAGGAGTTTCCCATCTATCCCTTGATTGCTGCAGTTTGGAACCTGTCCCAGTTCCATTCTCCATGAGGGTACAGGCAGAAATTTTGTGTGTGGGGAGGGCGGGTGGGGAGAGGGGGAAATTTGATACAGATCTGGTGATGTTCTCTACTGCCTTGCTGCCCAGACTCCAGCTGACTTGATTTATTTAGCACCTGTTTACTGAGTGCTTACTGTAATCCTCACTCCCTGATGTATATGAGTCAGCTTGGGCTGCCATAACAGAATAGCACAGATGGGGTGGCTTAAACAACAGAAATTTATTTGCTCAGAGTTGTCCAAGGTCAAGGTTCCAGCTTGAATTTCTGATTAGGATTCTAACTGGCTTCCATATGGCCACCTTCTTACTATGGGCTCACTTTCCTCAGTGAATGTATGCAGAGAGGGAGAATGGAAGAGACAGAGTGGTAGGGGTGGGAGTGGGGGAGAGAGATAGAATGATCCAGAACACCAAGCTCTCTGGTGTCTATTCTTATAAGGATACTAATCCTGTCTGATCAGGGACCTATTCTTCTGATCTCATTTAATCTTTGTTTTTAAACCTTTATTGTTGAGAGTATTACAGATGCCCTACCCTTTTTACCCCCCATTGCCCTTCTCCACATGGATCCTGCCCCTCCTCAGCCTTCACCACCCTATTGTTTTATCCATGGGTAATTTATATATGCATATAAGTTCTTTGGTTAAACTCTTTCCTCTAAGGTTTGTCAGTCTGTTCCATATTTCCATGCCTCTGGTTCTATTTTATTCATCAGTTTATTTTGTTCATTAGCTTCTTTGTTTATTTTAATTTTTAGATTCAATTGTTGATAGAAATTATTTATTGCCATTTTGTTGTTCATAATTTTTATCTTATTCTTCCTTTTCTTAAAGAATACCCTTGCACTTTTCTTGTAGTGGTAGTGATGAACTCCTTTAGCTTTTTCTTGTCTGTGAAGCTCTTTATTTGACCTTCAATTCTAAATGATAGTCTTGCTAGTTAGAATAGTATGTCCTTGATATTTATCACTTTGAATATTTCTTGCCACTCCCTCTGGCCTGCAGAGTTTCTGTTGAGAAATCATCTGACAGTCGTATGAGAGCTCCTTTGTAGGTAACTTGCTTTCTCTTGCTGATTTTAAGATTCTCTCTGTGTCTTCAACCTTATGCATTTTAATTATGATGTGTCTTGGTGTGGGTCTCTTTGGGTTCCTCTTGTTTGGAACTCTCTGTGATTCCTGGACTTGTAAGTCTATTTCTTTTACCAAATAGGGGAAGTTTTCTCTATTTCTTTAAGTAGGTTAATTTCTTGTTTTCTCTCTTCTCCTTCTGACACCCCCATGATGTGAATGTTGGTACACTTGAAGTTTTCCCAGAGTGTCCTTACAATATCTTCATATTTTTGCATTCTTTTTTCTTTTTGCTGTTCTGATTGAGTGTTCTTTGCCACCTCATATTCCAAATTGCTGATTTGATTCTTGGCATCGTCTACTCTACTGTTGATTCTTTGTAAATTATTCTTCATTTCAGTTAGTGTATCCCTCATTTCTGACTGGTCCTTTTTCATGTCTTTGATGTTCTCACTAAGTTCTTTGACACATTCTCACTAAGTTCCTTGAAGCTCACATTAATTTCCTAGAGCATCCTTATAACCATTGTTTTTAACTCTGTATCTAGTAGTTTGCTTGCTTCCATTTCATTAAGTTCTTTTTCTGGAGATTTCTTCTGTTCTTACATTTGTGACATGTTTCTTTGTCTCTGCATTTTGGTTGTTCCCTGTGTTTGTTTTAATGTATTGGGTAGAGCTACTATGTGTCCTGGAATTGGTACAGTGGCCTTGTGTAGTGGGTGTCCTGTAGGACCAAGTGGCTCAGCCTCCTCAGTCACCTGAGCTGAGTACTCTAGGTCAGCGGTCGCCAACCTTTCGTACCTCACAGACCACCAGTGGTCCGAGGACCACCAGTTGGTGACTGCTGCTCCAAAGGTTTCCTTAAACCAACAGTTGCCAACCTTTCAGAACTCACAGACCACAGTTGGCGACCGCTGCTCTACTTGTGCCCTGTGTGGGTTGTGTGCACTGTCCTGTTGTAGTTGAGCCTTGATTGCTGTTGATGTCATTGGGAGGAATTGATCCTCAGGCCAATTGGCTGTGAAGACCAGCTGTGACTACAGCAGAAGAGCTGCTGTGTAGGAGATGCCCCCATGGAGCAGGACTAGCTTCAGAGGGGCTTTGGTGCTCCCTGAGTCCATCCCTTGGGTGTGTTGCTCATGGATATGGCAGGGTTGTAATCTGACATGGTCTAAAGCTGACTACCAGGTGAACTAGCTCTGTGCCCCTCCAGGAATGCAGAGTCAGCCACCACCTGTACCCTGACTGGAGCCACCCAGCACAAACTACAGAGCAATCTGCAGATGACTGCTACTTGTGTTGGGCTTAGAGGTGCCCAGGAGAGGCTATGCTGTGAACCTTGGCAGGCTGCTGCTAGTGCTGAGCCTGGGGCCACTTTTCCAGAGGTATGGGGCACACTAAAGCCAGCTGCTGCTTGTTTGAGAGATTTTAGGAATGCCTGAAGTCTGAGCTAGGACAAGGCATTCATATGGAAAAGCCACTGCAAACAACTTGGGTGGGGCTGCAAAATGAGTGGGGCAGTGTCTCAGGGAATCACCAGGGTGGGGAAAACAGTGTGGGCTAGATTGATGGAGACTCAGATATGGCGCCTGCCTGTCCTCTCTTTGGCAGGGTGGTCTCAGCAGAGGAACAATGACCTCTGCCAACACTTTTGTCTTGGAGAAAGCTGCCTTCTCCCCCTCCCCACCCATTCTTGCTTTGATGACAGTTTGGTTCCTCCCTATTAGTTTCTGGATCCTTTCAAACTGCTGCCCCAGTGCTGGAGTTCAGAGGCAGTGAGTCTGAGTAAGTCTCTGCACACGCCCTTTAAGAGGAACTGCCTGGGTCTCCAGCTGCCTTTGTGTCACTCAGCTACAATCCCCACTGGTTTTTACTGCTGGAAGTTTTGAGGACTTCTCTTTCCAGCACTGGAACCCTGGGTTGATGGTTCTGGTGTGGGGCTGGGACCCCTTGCTCCTCACATGAGGCCTCTGCATCCAAGATATTTCTCCTGGTTAAAAACATGCCACACGGGGGTGTTAGATGAGCCTGCTCTGCACCTCTGCCCCTCTTATTAGTCTTGGTGTGGTTTCTTTAATTCTCTAGTTGTAGGGACTCCAGTCAGTTTTTAGGCAGTTCTGAATTATGGTTGTTCTCTATTTTAGTTGTAATTTTGATGTGGTTGTGGGAGGATACAAGTATCTTGTTTTCTCAACTCATTTAATCGTAATTGTTTCCTAGAGTCCCCATCTCCAAATACAGCCACATTAGGGGATTAGGGCTTTAATATATAAACGTGGGGCTGACATTCAGTCCATAACATTTACAATGGGTGTTCAGAGAAGGGAAAATCCCTGTGGACAATAAGATATCCTGGGTAATGTGAGACTTGAATAATCTTTAAAGACTGGCAGAATTTGGAATGAATAAGGGAGGCAACTCTAGGAAGCAAAGATGTCAAATGTGGTATGTTCAAGGAACAGAGAAGTATGGTGTAGAAATACTTAGGTATGTGTGGAGCTGAAGGATTATGCTTCAGAAAGTTTGGAATAAGGATGGAAATATACTTTGCAGCCTCATTGTGATGGGTCTTGAAGACCTGCAAGTAGTTTGGACTTGACCTTGACGGGTCATAAGGATCTATGGATGATGTGGGACAGAGGAACAGCAGAGCAAAAGTGGTATTTTAGGAAGAGTCCCCTGGCACGGTAGCAGAAGGAACAGGTTCTGTGATCCCTCTTCTTGTAACAGTGTTTTCAGTCACAGAGACCTACCTCTGTCCTCTGTTGATACAAAGAACTGAGATAGTGCTGCATGATGGAAAACTTCCATTTCTTACTTTCAGAGTGGTCTTCATCCAGATAGGGCTTCTAATATAAAGTATAAATGTCATACTAGATCAAATGCTCATTTTCTAACATTTTGTGAATTTGTATAAGTGTATTCTAAGAATAAACCTCAGATGGTAGAGATTGAACCCAAAACACCTCCTTGATGTTGTTGTTTTTTTAATAACCCATTTTCTCTCATCTGTGACTTTTTATTTTCCCCCTCTTCTGCTATATCACTTCTGAGCAATGATGCTCCTTTACTTAAAATTTTCCTCCTCACTTTGTACACCTCACTTTTTACACCCTGCCCCTGCTAGACTATTGTTCTGTTCTCTCTGGGGAAAGGAGGCAGTGAAAAATAATTTCTCAGAGTGTGGCGTTAGGGCCACATTCTGGGGTATTTATATAAATGCAGATTCCAGGCCATACCCCCAGGCCTATAAAATTAATCACTGGAGTTGGGAGACACAAATCTGCATCTTTAACAATCTCCCTAAGTAATTCTTTTTTGTTAAAATATATCTTATTGATTTTTTACAGAGAGGAAGGGAGAGGGATCGAGAGTTAGAAACATTAATGAGAGAGAAACATCGATCAGCTGCCTCTTGCACACCCCCTACTGGGGATGTGCCCACAACCAAGGCCTCTAGTATTTTATAATATAGATTTTGAAGTTACTCAGTCCTGCGTTTGAATCCTGCTTTTACCACTTATTAGCTCTGTCATCTTGGACAAGTCACATGAATTCTGCTTCTCAGTTTCCTCATCTATAAACAGAGAGGCAGAATAATGTATCTGTTTAGAGCATAGGTTGTAGAATTCTGAACTGCTGGATTTGAATCTCAGTTCTATCAGTTACTAGATGTGTTCCAATAGGGAAATGAATTAACCTCTCTGTGCTATAATTTCTTCCTTTTTATAATTTCTTCCTATGTGATCCTGCTACATAGGACAGCCCTTCACAACACAGAATTATTTGGTCCAAAATGTCAATAGTGCCACTCTTGAGAATCATGGCTTACAGCAGTGCTATGTAAGTTTTAGCTGATATTATTATTTGCTGTTTTGGAATAACAAGCCTTTCTCCAAATGTTAAGAGATATATATTTAAGCACAGTACCTAGAACTTAGCAAATGTAGCGGCAGTGGTGGTGGTTATTATCAAGAAGCCAAATACTTGGTTATTATCAAGAAGCCAAACACAGTCTTTCTATACCAGAACATCTCCTATATAAATAAATCCTTTTGAAATGTAAATAATGATTTTATTTAGAATTTTTCAAAAATAGAACGTATCTGGCCCTGCTGGTGTGGTTCAGTGGTTGAGTGTCAACCTATACACCAGGTGGTCGAGGTCAAAGTTCATTGATTCTGATCAGGGCACATGCCCGAGCTGCAGGCTTGATCCCTGGTAGGGGGCATGTGGGAGGCAGCCAATCAGTGATTCTCTCTCATCAGTGATGTTTCTATCTCTCTCCCTCCCCCTTCTTCTCTGAAATCAATCAATCAATATATATGTATTCCCCCAACTGCACCCCCCCCCCCCCCCCACCGGCCTGGTCGCCCCCAACTGTTCCCCCTGCCATCCTGGTAGCCCCACACAGCCTGCTGTTCAGTTGTTTGGTCATTCCTCACTAACCCCCGTGCCGGCCTGGTAGCCCCACACAGCCTGCTGTTCGGTCGTTTGGTCGTCCCTCACTAACCCCCCTGCCAGCCTTTTCACCCCATGCAGCCTGCTGTTTGGTCATCCGTCTGGTCATTTAGGTTGTGATGGCCCCTGGCTTTTTATATATTAGGATTGCCATCAAAGATCATTTTCCCTCTCCTGTAGCATGTTAATGACTATTCACTGATCAATAATCTTGATACTAAATGGTGTCTCAGAGGTCTTAGAAGTGTCACTTTGCTTTGTCTTTGCTAACGTGTAGTCGTAGAGCCCCCTTGTTACCTCAGTTTTACAATGTTTCAAAGTAGGAGTGAGTACCTTTGTTTGGATCCCTGCTTTGGTGTTGATGACCCAAGGGCAGCCCATTAAGAAGAAGCAGCTTTACTGTGTGAGGATTTCTTTATATAAATTACCCTGTTGGCTCCTAGTGGTGTGATTCCTGCCCATCTCACCACTATCCTCAAAAGCCACATCCCATAATGGAACCTCCATCTCATTGCTCATTCCCAGTACACAAAGACCTTTCACTTTGCCAGCTTTGAAGGAATATTTTTAAGGTTGTATATCCAGCAGATTTCAAGGTGTTTTTTTCTGTTCAGCTACATGGATGATTTCCATGATGAAAGATTGATAAGAAGGTGCTCCTTCTCCTTCAGATCCCCAGGTGACAGATGTTCTGATGACATATGATCAAACAGTACCTCTTTTAAAGAAATGTGTGAATATCACCATGACTCACTGCCCATTGAAAATCCAGAAATAACATGTAATAATATGTTTCCTTTTCTTCTTTCTCTTTGTCAATTAAAAAAATAAAAAATAGGAAGAAGAGCTGGTGAGTGTGTGTCTAGGAACCCTTTCTCTGGACCCAGAAACTATTAAAGATACCTGATTTTGAATTTATTTCATTGACCACCCCATTAAGATTTTCTAACTAAGGTAGTTTTCTCCACATATTTAATGATCTTTTCATCCCCTTATACTTTGTAGAAACAGAATTTGACAGTTTGGGAAGGACAGGGAGTGGGGAAGATTAGAATAGTTAGCTATAAGCAAATGAACAGGCAGAAAGTGAAACAAGATTGAGAACGCAAAGCATTATGGCTGACCATACTCTTATATGTGGCCAACAGAATGGTTCATATTCATTTTAATAAATAAGAGTAACTAGAATGCAAAACTCTTTTTTATTTGCCTTGTCTGTTGCATGTATGTAAGAATAAGTTAATACTTTGTCCTCTTGGCAACAAGACCTTCTTGGCCTCAATTTATCAATGGCTTAACTTTCTTTTAAAATACAGTCAAAACCTCGTTTCCTTTTGTTTTGTTTTTTTTTTTAATTTAAATTCTTTATTGTTTAATGTATTACGTAAGTCTCCCTTTACCCCCATTGACCTCTCCATGGCCACTCCCATCAACCAGAATATGCCCACACCCCCCTACTGTCTGTGTCCATTGGTTGTGCTCATATGCATGCATACAAGTCCTTTGGTTGACCCCTGCCCCCGCCTACCCTCTTAGGTTGGACGGTCTGTTTGATGCTTCTGTGTCTCTAGCTCTATTTTTGTTCATCATTTGTTCATTATGTTGTTATTACCAGTATATTCCACAAATGAGATATTTATTTTTCTCCAACAGGCTTATTTTGCTTAACATAATGCTCTCCAGAACCATCCATGCTGTTACAAATGGTAAAAGTTCCTTCTTTTTTACAGCAACATAGTATTCCATTGTGTAGATGTACCACAGGTTTCTAATCCTCTCACCTGCTGATGGGCACTTAGGCTATTTCCAACTCTTAGCTATTGTAAATTGTGCTCCTATGAACATAGGGGTGCATATGTCCTTTCTGATTGGTGTTTCTTATTCCTTGGGATATATTCTTAGAAGTGGGATTATGGGGTCAAATGGGAGTTCCATTTTTAACTTTTTGAGGAATCTCCACACTGTTTTCCATAGTGGCTGCAGCAGTCTGCATTCCCACCAGCAGTGCCCGAGGGTTCTTTTTTCTCCACATCCTCGCTGGCACTTGTTTGTTGATTTGTTGATAGATAGCCATTCTGACAGGTGTGAGAGGGTACCTCATTGTCATTTTGATTTGCATCTCTTGGATGATTAGTGATTTAACCATGTTTTCTTATGTCTCTTGGCCTTCTGTATGTCTTCTTTCGAAAGGTGTCTATTTAGGTTCCTTGCCCATTTTTTTATTTGGATTGTTTATCTTTCTTTTGTTAACTTGTATGAGTTCCCAGTCAATTTGGGAGATTAAACCCTTATCGGATATAGTAACATTGGCAAATATGTTCTCCCATGCAGTGGGCTTTCTTGTTTTGTTGACGGTTTCTTTTGCTGTGCAGAAGCTTTTTATTTTGATGTGGTCCCATTTGTTTATTTTCTCCTTAGTTTCCATTGTCTTAGGAACTGTATCAGTAAAGATATTGCTATGACATGTGCCTGATATTTTGCTGCCTGTAGAGCCTTTGAAGATTTTTATGGTTTCCCATCTTACGTTTAAGTCCTTTATCCATTTTGAGTTTATTTTTGTGTATGGTGTAAGTTGGTGGTCTAGTTTCATTTTTTGCATGTATCTGTCTAATTTTCCCAATGACCATTTATTGAAGAGAGTGTCTTGACTCCATTGTATGCTCTTGCCTCCTTTGTCAAATATTAATTGAACATAATGGCTTAAGTCGACTTCTGGGTTCTCTGTTCTGTTCCATTGGTCTATATGTCTGTTCTTGTGCCAGTACCAGGCAGTTTTGAGAACAGTGGCTTTGTAATATAGCTTGATATCTGGTATTGAGATCCTTCCAACTTTGTTCTTCTTTCTCAGGATTGCTGTGGCTATTCGGGGTCTTTTTTTTATTCATTATGAATTTTTGGAGAGTTTGTTCTACGTCTGTGAAATATGCCGTTGGTATTTTAATGGGGATTGCTTGAATCTATATATTGCTTTGGGTAGTGTGGACATTTTAATGATGTTGATTCTACCAATCCATGAACATGATATATTCTTCCATTTCTTTATATCTTCCTCTATCTCTTTTTTCAGTGTCCTGCAGTTTTCCGAGTACAGGTCTTTTATCTCCTTAGTTAAGTTTATTCCTATGTATCTAAGTTTTTTTGTTGCAATGGAAAATGGGATTGTTTTTGAGTTTTTCTTTCTGTGAGTTCATTATTGTTGTATAAAAAAGCCATAGATTTCTGGGTGTTGTTTTGTATCCTGCTACATTGCCGAATTCATTTATTAGTTCTAGTCGTTTTTTGATGGAGTCTTTAGGGTTTTCTATGTACAATATCATCTCATCTGCAAATAATGACAGTTTTACTTCTTCTTTTCCAATTTGGATGCCTTTTATTTCTTCTTCTTGTCAGATCGCTATGGCTAGCACTTCCAATACTATGTCCAACAGGAGTGGTGAAAGTGGGCATCCCTGTCTTGTTCTTGTTCTTGTTCTTGTTCTTGTTCTTAGGGGAAATGGTTTTGGTTTTGCCCATTGAGTATGATGTTGGCTGTAGGTTTGTCATATAGGGCTTTTATTATGTTGAGGTATGATCCCTCTATTCCCACTTTGTTGAGAGTTTTTATCAAGAAAGGGTGTTGGATTTTGTCAAATGCTTTTTCTGCATCCATTGATACGATTATATGATTTTTGTCTCTCAGTTGGTTTATGTGAGGTATCACTTTTATTGATTTGTGGATATTGTACCATCCTTGCATCCCCAGAATAAATCCCACTTAGTCATGGTTTATGATCTTTCTATTGTAATGCTGGATCCGGTTTGCTAGAATTTTGTTGAGGATTTTAGCATCTATGTTCATCAGGGATATTGACCTATAGTTCTCTTTCTTTCTTTCTAGTGTTTTTATCTGGTTTTGGGATTAGGGTAATGCTGGCTTCATAGGAAGAGCTTGGGAGTGTGCCTTCCTCTTGAATTTTTTGGGATAGTCTGAGGAGGATAGGTTTTAGTTCTTCTTTGAATGTTTGGTAGAACTCCCCTGTAAAGCAGTCCGGACCAGGGCTTTTGTTTACTGGAAGGTTTTTGATTACTGCTTCAATTTCATCACTAGTTATTGGCCTATTCAGGTTTTGTTATTCTTCCTGATTGAGTTTTGGAAGCTTGTATTTTTCTAAGACTGTGTCCATTTCGCCTAGGTTGTCCAGTTTTTGGGAGTAGAGTCGTTCATAGTATTTTTTTACAATCCTTTGAATTTCTGTGGGGGTCAGTTTTTACTTCACCTCTTTCATTTCTGATTTTGTTTATTTGGGTCCTATCTCTTTGTCTCTTGGTGAGCCTGGCGAGAGGTTCATCAATCTTATTTTATCTTTTCAAAGAACCAGCTTTTGGTTTTATTGATCTTTTGTATTGTTTTTTGTTGTTGTTGTTGTTGGCTTGTTTTTTTGTCTCTATGTCATTTATTTCCTTCCTTCTGCTTATTCTTACCTTTTCTTGTTTTTCTTTAACTCTTTAAGTTGTAGGGTTATATAATTTATTACCTTTTTTTCTTGTTTTTTGAGGTAGGCCTTAGAGCTATGAACTTCCCTTTCAGGACTGCTTTTACTGTGTCCCATAGATTTTGGATTGTTGTGTGTTTTCATTGTCATTTGTTAACAGGATGCTTTTTTGGAGGCAATCAGGCCTGGAGGGGAGGGCAGTTGGAGGCAATCAGGCTGTCAGGGGAGCAGTTTGGTGGCGGTCAGGCTGGCTGGGGAGTGCTTAGGGGGTGATCAGGCTGGCAGGCAGTCGAGCGGTTGGGTACCAGCAGTCCCTGTGGGATCAGGCCTAAACTGGCAGTTGGACATCCCCCGAGGGGTTTCAATTGGAGAGGGTTCAGGCTGTGCTGAGGGACACCTCCCTCTCCCCCAGTGCACAAATTTCATGCACTGGGCCTCTAGTTGTTTAATAACATGCTATTTAGCCTCCAGGTGTTTGATTTTTCTTTCATTGTTTTTATTGTAGTTGATTTCTAATTTTATGCCATTGTGATAAAAAGATGCTTGATATCATTTCTGTCGTCTTGAATTTGAAGAGACTTTGCCTGTGTCCTAATATGTGGTCTGTCTTTGAAAACGTCCTGTGTGCACTTAAGAAGAATGTATATTCTGTAACTTTGGGGTGAAATGTTCTGAAGATGTCAATTAATTCCATCTGATTTAGTGAGACATTTAGGATTGCTATTTCTTTGCTGGTTTTTTGTTTAGAGAATTTATCCAGTGGTGTCAATGGGGTATTACAGTCCCCTACTATGACTGTTCAGTTGTCAATCTCTCCCTTGATATCTTCCTGAAGTGTTTTTATGTACTTGGGTGCTTCTGTATTGGGTGCATATATGTTTACCAGAGTTATATCCTCTTGTTGAATTGCTCCCTTTAGTATTATTGCATGGCCCTCTTTATCTCTTGTTATGGCCTTCACTTTGAGGTCTATTTTGTCAGATATAAGTATTGGTACCCCAGCTTATTTTTTTTTCCCATTTGCCTGAAAAAAAATTTATCATCCCTTCACTATCAGTCTGTATGATATCTGTCCAATATATCAGTACTTTGTTCTGAGGGGGAGTCTCTTCTAGACAGCAAATACAATATATGGGTCTTGTTTTCTTACTCATTCAACTACCCTATGTCTTTTGTTTGGAGCATTTAATCCATTTACTTTTAAGGTTATTATTGATAGGTACTTGTTTGTCACCATTTTTATTCTTTATGCCTGTGTTCCTTCTTCCCTTACTATTTCTTCTTTTTATAGCAGTCCTTTTAGCATTTCTTGCATTACTGGCTTGGTCATAATAAACTGCCTTAGCCTTTTTTTGTATGTGAAGCTCCCAAATTCACCTTCATTTTTTAATGATATACTTGCTGGGTATATTTTTCTTGGATTCAGTCTCTTTCTTTGTATATTTCATTGCATTCCCTTCTCACCTGATGTGTTTCTATTGAGAAATCTGTTGATAGTCTAATGGGAGATACCTTGTAGGTGACTTTCTGTCTCTCTCTGGCAGCCTTTAAGATTCTTACTTTGTCGTTGATATTTGCCACTTTAAATATGATGTGTCTGATGTCAGTCTTTTTGGGTTCATCTTATTTGGGACTGTGTGCTTCTTGGACTTCTATGACTTTTTTCTTCCCAAAATCAGGGAAGGTTTCTGTCATTATTCCTTCAAACAGGTTTTCTATTACTTGCTGTTTCCTCTCCTTCTGGCACCCCTATTATGCAGATGTTGTTTCATTTCCTTTTGCCCCAAAGCTCCCTGAGGCTCTCCTCCTGCCTTTTAAGTTTTTTTTTCCAGTTGCTTCTGGGCTTGGGTATTTTTTTCCACCTTGTCTTCTCAAAACCTAGTTTCTTGAACGTCTCCCATCTTGAACAATTTGGTTCTCAACCAAAACTTCAGTTTTCTACCTGACAACCTCAGCATGACAAAAAGTGTCTCTGGCAACAAACAAAGTAGAGAATACTTTTATTGCTGACAAAATCAATGTTTAGCACAATTTTAAAACATGAAGAGTGCTAATGTTGCTTTGGGTGTGAAAGTGCTCACAAAACAACATTCTCAGGCATCTGAATAGGTAGAAAAACTTTTGTTGATTGGATAAACAAAAAGCAGTTAGCAGGTGATAGCATTTCCCGGGTAATGAATTATGAAAAATTCAGCTAGTTTGGGGTGGTTTTATAAATTTAAGAAAATAAGTGTTTATTTATAAACTAGAGACCCAGTGCACGAATTCGTGCATGTGTGGGGTCCGGCTTGCCCAGCCCTAATCAGGGCGGATCGAGACTGTTTTTGTCGGGAGGAGGAGATGGCAGGAGGTTGGCTGGCCGGCCCACCCCAACTGGGGCTTGATCATGGCTGGCCGGGCTGGGGGAAGGGGCTGTGGGAGTTTGGCTGGTGGGACCCGCCCCTGATTGTGGTTGGGGGGCTGACTGGGGGTGGGGTCAGCCAGCTCCACCCCTGATGGTGTGTGGGGCTGATTTGGGATGGGGCCGAGTGGGGGGAGGGGCTGCAGGAGGTTGGCCATCCGGCCCCGCCCCTATTGGGGCGGGGGGTGATCAGGGTGAGCCTGGCTGGGAGGTGGGGCTATGGGCTGATCAGGGTGGTGGGGCCCATCAGGGGTGTGGCCAGCCAGGAGGAGGGCTACAGAAGGTTGGCTGACCAGCCCTGCCCCCTATTGGGATGGGGGTGCAATCAGGGGTGGGCCAGCCAGGGGAGGAGCTGCAGGCCTATCATGGTGGGGCTGGCTGATTGGGGGTGGGGCTGTCAGGGGGGAAGGAAGGGGGCATTTGGCTGGCCGCCCTGCCCTTTATCGGGATGGGAGAGTCCGATCAGGGGCAGGCCGGCAGCGGGGAGGGGCTGCAAGGTTGGCTGGCCAGCCCCACCCCATGATAGGCTGATTTGCTGGCCACAGTGGGTGTCATAGCTACCAGTCATTATAGTCATTATGGCCATTACGGTCGCTGGCTTTTTATATATATAGATAGGTAGTACATTAGACATGCACTGTATATAAGAAAGGTTTAAACAGGGAATCATTTAGGGGTTTGGAATGGATCAATCAAATTTACATTATTTCTAATGGGAAGAAACAATCTGGTTTTTGAACAAATCACTTCTCGAACAGCCTTTGGGAATGAATTAAGTTCGAGAAAGGAGGTTCCACTGTAGTCTAATCTCAGTTTTATTTCTGATTCTTTACTAAATACCTTAGTAAATAATGTGCAATAAATTCTATATACTAAATAGTAAAGTGTTTAATGTATACTTTAGTATTGTAGTACTATCATATAGCAAATATGCCCAATACTTGAGTATATTTGTCTTTAATCAATTAAGCATTCAACTCCCTCTACCACAACCATAATTGCCACCTCCTACCCTAAAAAAAAATTTATTCCAGTTCTTACCTGTTATCATCCAGCTTTCTTCTGAGACTACCATACCTCCTCTACCAAACTGAATGATCAATATCTATGAATCAAGATAAATAGAAATATCAGTCTGTATGAAGGACTGCCTTATATTCACACAAGCATGTTGTGGCTTATGACCCATTGCTGGATTATTGGGCCAGTTATTTATATTTATGGCAAGTATATGCCTTCCATAAATCTAAAGTTTAGCAAGACCTTTATTTTTATTAATTTACTTTTTAGACATAGAGATATTCTTTATTTATTTATATTGTTATATTTATTTCATTTTTGACAGTATTACAGATCTCTCCCATTTCCTACCCCTCTCCGCCCAGCCCCTATGCACCCCCCAGGTCTTCATCACCCTATTGTCTGAGTCCATGGGCTATACATATAAGTTCTTTGGTTATCTGTCCTCATCCTCCCATCCCATATTGAGGTATGTCAGTCTATTCCATCCCTCCATGCTTTGGGTCTTATTTGTTGGTCAGTTCATTTTGTTAGCAAGACCTTTAAATGCCAGTGTGACAGTGGTCTGATTTATTTCAGTCATGTGACCCATGAAGTGACAGAGGATTTTTCTCCTTGGGATCCAAGAACTGTTGTTGTGAAGCAAGATGGTGGAGGCTGCACACCAGCATTGCCCCTACCTGAACTGGAAAGGGAAGAGGAAAAAGAAGACATTTCAGATCCTATAGACCTGAATCCTTGTAGTGCAATATACAGCAACTTAGGTAAGTGCAAATGCCATATAAATAGTATTTAAGTAGTATTTAAAGTTAGCCAAATTCTTTATTTCCCTGAAGAGAGGTTTATATTGTTCCATGGAGCAAAAGTTGGACAATCAAATTATACATTCTAACTCACATCATAAAAAGTCCTGCTGTTTACTTGGCAAGTATGAAACACCTGCTACTGTGTCTTCCAAATTACTGATTTGATCCTCTGCTTCATCTAATCTACTGTTGTACTCTTTTTTATTTTTTTTTTTACTTTTTATTGATTTCAGAGAGGAAAGGGAGAGATAGAAACATCAATGATGAGAGAAAATCATTGATCAGCTATCTCCTGCACAACCCCTACTGGGGATCGAATCTGGGACCCTTCAGTCCATAGGACAATGCTCTATCCACTGAGCCAAACCAGCTAGGGCTCTACTGTTGTACTTGTTATTTCAGTTCTTACATTCTTAATTTCTGACTGGTTCTTTTTTATGATTTCTGTCACTTTGTGTAAATTCTCACTGAGTTCATCAATATTTCCCCTGTGTTCCTTGAGCATCTTTTAAAATATATATATTTTTATTGATTTCAGAGAAGGGAGAGAGAAAGAGAGAGAGAATTATTGATTGGCTGCTTCCTGAACACCCCACACTGAGGATCGAGCTCCCAACCTGGGCATGTGCCCTGACTGGGAATTGAACCATGACCTCCTGGTTCATAGGTCAACACTCAACCACTGAGCCACACCAGCCAGGCCCCTGAGCATCTTTTTTTAATAAATCTTTATTGTTCAGCCGAAACCGGTTTGGCTCAGTGGATAGAGCATCGGCCTGCGGACTGAAGGGTCCCGGGTTCGATTCCGGTCAAGGGCATGTACCTTGGTTGCGGGCACATCCCCGGTGGGGGGTGTGCAGGAGGCAGCTGATCGATGTTTCTATCTCATCGATGTTTCTGGCTCTCTGTCCCTCTCCCTTCCTCTCTGTAAAATATCAATAAAATATATTTTAAAAAAAAATCTTTATTGTTCAGATTATTACAGTTGTTCCTCTTTTTCCCCCCATAGCTCCCCTCCACCCGATTCCCACCCCACCTTCTGCCCTTACCCAACCCCACCCCGCTGTCCGCATCCATAGGTGTGTGATTTTTGTCCAGTCTTTTCCCGCAACCCCCACACCCGTTTCCCCCCAAGAATTGTCAGTGCACTCCCTTTCTATGCCCCTGATTCTATTATATTCACCAGTTTATTCTGTGTCATCAGATTTTTTATTCACTTGATTTTTAGATTCACTTGTTGATAGGTAAGTATTTGTTGTTCATAATTTTTATCTTTACCTCCTTCTTCTCCTCCTCCTCCCCCTCCCCCTCCTCCTCCCCCTCCTCCTCCCCCTCCCCCTCCCCCCTCCCCCCCCCCCCTCCTCCTCCTCCTCCTCTTCCTCCTCCTCCTCCTCCTCCTCCTCCTCCTCCTCCTCCTCCTCCTCCTCCTCCTCCTTCTGCATTTCATATAATACTGGTTTGGTAGTAATGAACTCCTTTAGCTTTTTCTTATCTGTGAAGCTCTTTTTATGACCTTCAATTCTAAATGATAGCTTTGCTGGGTAAAGTAATCTTGGTTGTAGGTTCTTGCTATTCATCACTTTGAATATTTCTTGCCACTCCCGTCTGGCCTGCATAGTTTCTGTTGAGAAATCAGCTGACAATCGTATGGGTACTCCCTTGTAGGTAACTGTTTTTCTCTTACTGCTTTTAATATTCTCTTTGTCCTTAGCTCTTGGCATTTTAATTATGATGTGTCTTGGTGTGGTCCTCTTTGGATTCCTTTTGTTTGGGGTTCTCTGCGCTTCCTTGACTTGTAAGTCTATTTCTTTCACCAGGTAGGGGAATTTTTCTGTCATTATTTCTTCAAATAAGTTTTCAGTATCTTGCTCTCTCTCTTCTTCTGGCACCCCCATAATTCGGATGTTGGTATGCTTGAAGTTGTCCCAGAGGCTCCTTGCACTATCTTCATATTTTTGGATTCTTTTTGCTTTTTGCTTTTCCGGTTGGGTGTTTTTTGCTTCTTTGTATTTCAAATCTTTGACTTGATTCTTGCGATCCTCTAGTCTGCTGTTGGAGCTCTGTATATTATTCTTTATTTCAGTCAGTGTATGCTTAATTTCTAGTTGGTCCTCTTTCATATCCTCGAGGGTCTCACTAAATTTATTGGCAGTTTCTAGAAAATTCTTGAAAAACCTTATAACCGTGATTTTGAACTCTATATCCAGTAGTTTGCTTTCCTCCATTTCTGTCATTTGTAACCTGTTTCTTTGTCTCCGCATTTTGGCTGCTTCCCTGTGTTGATAGAGCGGTTTTTTGTGTGAGGTGTCCTATAGGGCCCAGTGGCTCAGCCTCCCCAGTTACCTGAGGTGGACACTCTTGGTGCACCCCTTTGTGGGCTGTGTGCACAGTCTTATTGTAGTTAAACCTTGATTATTGTTGGTATCACTGGGAGGAATTGGCCTCCAGGACAATTGGCTGTGAGGATCAGCTGTGTCTACGATGGGAGAACTTCTGTGCTGGAGACACCCTATGAGGCAAGACTTGCTTCAGTGGGGCTTTGGTGCTCACTGAGTCTTCCCCCTGAGTGTTTCCCTTATGAATCTGAGGAGTTGTAATCTGGATGGTCCCACTCTGACCACTGGGTACACTGGCTCTTTGATCTCCAAGGAGGTGCTAATTTAGCCTCTGCCTGAGGCCACTCAGCAGGAGCTACGGAGAAAACTGTAGATTCCTCTTCTTTGTCTGGGTTTTGGAGGTGCCTAGATGAGGCCCAGCTGTGAAGTAATGCAAGCTACTGTAGGGCCTTGGGCCTTCTTTTGGAAGTTCTGGGTCTCTCTGACCCAGCTGCAGTTTGTTAGGTAATTTTAGATTGCAATGGGGCAGGCCATTCATATGCAAAATCCTCTGCCCACAGCTTGGGTGGGCGGGGGGTCTCAGGGAATCCACAGGGTGGAGCAAACAGCAATGGCTGATCCTCAGCCCTACCTTTAGAGGCCTTCGGTTGTCAGTGTCCCATGGTAATCGCTAATCGCTGCAAGCACCTCTGAGAGAAAGCCGCCCTCGAGTTCCAACTGATGCCAGACAGTCCAGCTTCTCCCATATGAGACTGGGTCCCCAGAATCTCGCCCGGAACTGGAGTTCAGAGCAGTCGGGAGCCTGTGTCTCCCTCCAGATTGAAAATTACAACCGCGTCTTCAGTTGCCAGCCCTTTCCGCACACACACGTGCCTCCGTACCTCCGCACTTTATTTCTGCACCTCCTCTGAGTCCCAATGTGCTTTTCTCTTTCCTTCTAGTTGTAAAATTTCCACTCAGCCAGCCTTCCTGTGGTTCTGGATGATGTCCGTTTTGTCTTTTAGTTGTAGTTTTGAAGTGGTTGTGTGAGGTAGCAATTTCAGGTGTTTACCTATGCCGCCATCTTGGTTTCTCTCCCCCTCAGCATCTTTACACCTACTTCTTTTTTAAAAATATATATATATTTTATTGATATTTTACAGAGAGGAAGGGAGAGGGATAGAGAGCTAGAAACATCAATGAGAGAGAAACATTGATCAGCTGCCTCCTGCACACCTCCCACTGGGGATGTGCCCGCAACCAAGGTACATGCCCTTGACCGGAATCGAACCCGGGACCCTTCAATCCGCAGGCTGACGCTCTATACACTGAGCCAAACCGGTTTCGGCTACACCTACTTTTTTGATCTCTGTATCTAATAGATTGCTTGCCTCCATTTGATTTAGTTCCTTTTCTGGAGTTTTATCCTCTTCTTTCAGTTGGGACATTTCTTTGTCTCATTTTGGCTGCCTCCCTGTGTTGTTTCTATGTATTAGGTAGATCTGCTATGTCTCCTAATCTTGGCATGGTGGCCTTATATAGTAGGTGTCCAATGGGGACCAGTGGCATAGTCTTCCCGGTCACCTGAGCTGGGTGCTCCAGTAATGTGTGTTCCTAGTGTTATTGTGTGTGCCCTCCTATTTTAGTTGAGCTTTGAATGCTCTTAGCATGTCAGTAGGTAGGATTGCCCCTCAATGGCTATGAGAACTGGTTGCAACTGCAGCAGATAAGCTGTTGTACAAGTGCTAACCCCACAGAGCAGGGTTTATTTTAGTGATGTCCAATGCCTATTGATTCCACCCTTTGGATATGGCATTTATGGAGCTCATTGGGTAGTGTTCTGGTGTGGTATAAAGCCAGCCAACAGGTGTGTTGGTTCTGGGGCCTTTTAGGTAGGGCTCAGGTACAGCCCCAGGTCACTTGCTACCAGTGCCTGGCCTGGAACCACCTAGTAGGAGCTACAAGTGATCCTGTGGTTGGTAATCACCAGTGATGGGCTTGGAGACATCTGGGAGAAGCTATGCTGTGGGGTTACTTAGCATGAGATACAGGGCACATCAAGGCCATGCACTGCTCATTTGGGGTTTGTGGACCTTTGAGAGATTTTAGGAAAGTCTGCAGCATGGGCCAAAGCCAGCCACTTAGGAGGAACAGCCTCTGAAAGAGCTGTGTTAGGTAGGGCAAGGCCTAAGGGAGTGATCAGGGTGGGATACCTGGTGTTAGCCATTTAATGGAGATCTTAGATTTGGCACCCACCTGTACATGCAGGCTGGGATGGGGTAGGCTCAAAAAAGGGAATAATGGTGCCTGCCAGCCCTTCAGTCCTGTAGAGAGGTGCCTGTTCAACCCTCACCCTGAAGCCCAATAATTCAGTTCCTCCCTTGATACTTTTGGAGTGCTGTCTCTTTACTGAAGCTGAGGGCGAGTGTTCATGAGTGAGTCTGTGCTTGGTCCCTTTAATTAAGAGGATGCCTAGGTCTATAGCAGCTCCCCTTCTCATCTGGACACAGTATCTGCTGATTTTTACAGCCAGATGTTTTGGGGTCTCCTGTTTCTGGTACTGGTGCTCCAGGCTGGGGAATCTGGTGTGGGGCTGGGACTACCAGCCAAGATATCCCTTCCAATTTTTCACCACCGCAAATAGGTGTAGGATCAGCCTGTTTTGCGTTGCTACCCTGCCTACCAGTCTTGATGAGGTTTCTTCTTTATATCTTTAGTTATAGGAGTTCTGTTTAGCTCCTTTTCAGGTGGGTCTCAAGGGTGGTTGTTCTATAAGTTGTAATTTTGATGTGGTCATGGGAGGAATGAGCTCAGCGTTTCCTTAGTCTGCCACCTTGACTGTAAGTGCCTAGATTTGTATTTTAGAATATCTACACCTAGATTTGTATTTTAGAATATACACTCTGCTGGCTGCCATGTGAGAATGGACTAGAGATGAAGTATTTGGTAGTAGGTAATATGAGGCTTAATTCAGGGGTTTCCTAATGATGGAATTATATAAGTCATGTCTCAGTTTTCTTTTTGCGCATCCACATTCTTGTCTTATTTACCTGGAGTATCTCCTATTCACTTCAAACCCTGAAAGAAAACATCTGAAATTCTTCTGTCTCCTGCATGTCCTTTGGCAATGTACTGGTTGTCAGTGTTAAACTTTAAGGGATGGGTATCCTTAAAAAAATGTCCTTACATTGCTGGCCTTGATGTTGGAATAATCTATACTAATAAAAGGGTAATATGCAAATTGGTCAGAACACCCTCACAGTAACAACCAAACAGCAGGCTACCATGGGACAACCAGGCCGGCAGGGGGATTAGCAAGGGATGACCAAATGACTGAACAGCAGGCTGCATGGGGCGACCAGGCCGGCAGGGGGGGCAGTGAGGGACGTCCAAACGACTGAACAGCAGGCTGCATGGGATGACCAGGCCAGCGGGGGTGGGGGGGAGGCAGTGAGAGGCGACCAGGCTGGCGGGGGGGCAATTGGTAGCAACCAGGCCGGCAGGGGGGTCAGTGAGGGGCAACCAGGCTAGCAGAGAGGGGCAGTGTAGGGTGACCAGGCCAGCAGGCAGAGGCAGTTAGGGGTGATCAGGCTGGCCGGGGCACAGCCTGATCACCCCTAAACCGGGATCAGACCTAGACCAACAGTCAGACATCCTCCAAGGGTTCCCAGATTGGAGAGGGTGCAGGCTGGGCTGAGGCGCCCCCACCCGTGCACGAATTTCATGCACTGGGCCTCTAGTATCATTATAAATAGCAGTTTTAAAATAATCATTCTGAAGAATACATTACTATTTGTCATTTTTTCAATAAATAATTATTGAGGAACTTCTGTGGGCCAGACATTATCCTATATAATGTAAAGTTAATTATTTGAACCAATGATTAATGAATTGCACATTTATAGATTATCTGGGTGTTAAAAAAAACTGAGATTGATAGCTTTGAACATTTGTTCTAGCATTTGTTCTAATTTCTAAGAAATGTAATTATTTCTATTTAAAAAGAAGCCATAATCCTCATAGCTGCATTCACATTTAAAAATAGTTTTCCATATGCTGAAATTAGTTGGCAGAGTGCAGTATTCAAATTACACAGATAAGTTATCCCAAATATATAATGTCTGTTCTTAGAGAGGTTTTCACTAATGAGATCTTACAAAAACTGAGTTTGTCTGCTGCTACAACATTGACATTCTTTAAAGTAGTCTGTGTATATCTTTATTTGAGGTTAAGCTCAAAGTGGTTTTTGGAACTTACTTTTGTTTTAGTATTTGGCATGGAGTAATAAGTAATAATGTCTAGGTAGATTAGGACCCGTCCTTCTAAGCTGCTGATGCCTGTTGCCAGGAGATGATAAAGTGAGTGTTAGGTTGAGCCAGGGAGAGCCTATTCACTTGACAAGGCTGGTGCACAGTGGTGGTGTATGGTATCTATATTTATAAACTCCAATATTATTTCCCATTCAAGATGATTATCTCTTCTTTTGTCCTCTCTTTTCCCATTCTCATATTACTTGTCCCCAACCCTGGGGAAAAAAATAGGGATGAGGATTGAAATTGCAATTTAAAAAGGAAGATATATTCCATTTGTTTTGGCTGTAATACTTTCATCCAGCAAACATTTTTTTTTTAAATCCTCACCTGAGGATATGTCTCTGTTCTTTTCTCCCTCTCTCTCCCTCTCCTCCCTTCCTCTCTTTCTAAAAATCAATAAAAAATATTTTAAAAAATATTTTTTAAGATCATTCTGGATACCTATGGGATGACTGGAGTCAGGGAGACTGACCAAGAGCTCATGATATCCCTGTCTTATTGGAATAAAGAGCTAATTGTACATAGTAGCATACTGCTCTTTTTAAATGAGTCAATCCCTAGCATCCTAAGATTGTAATGACTGTCAGGTCTTTAAGCAGATATTTGCTGTGACTTGTCCCTAGTGTGTCTTCAGTGATAGTGTCTTTCGGTAGTTCTCTATGATGTAGTTATTATGGTGAGTTTTTCAATATGCAATCATCTTTAAAATATTTATCTTTAAAAATGATATTTTTCTTATATTTTTTTATTTTATTTTATAGTCTTGTAAGTTTTAAGAGTCCCATATTAATTATTTTCCTTCTGAGGTGTTTTAAACACTCTCTTCTCTTCTTTGAAGTAGTCATTAAATTATTCCCTTTTAATCCAATTTTCATCATTCACTTTTCAGAACATGATATAGCACCTTATCTCTAAGTCTAGAGACATTTTTAAGCAGGGAGAAAGTAAAGAGATAGAATATGAAGGCTCAGAAAGAGAAGAAAGTAAGTAAGGTTTGAATGTTCATCCCAAATAACTTTTTTAGTCTATCGTAAGGCAAATTTAGAACACAGTCTATTTTTTCTTTTTAAAGAGCTGGTATGCCATAGAAATACAAAGTATGAGATGTTCTATCAGGCCTGCTGAAAGCTGAGTTTGAGAGGAATGTACAGGATTAAAAGTTTAAAATAAAAACAGCTAAGATACCAAGTTTTTAAAACATTGACCCAGATAATTGGAATTTAGTTAAGAGAACACATCTTTCTTTGAGGAAAAAATAAATAAAAGCACAAAACAGTTTTAGACTTTGAAAAATGGCTTTACCTACTTGCAGGGACTGTGGGGTGCTCATGGTATCATTTAGAATACAAAAGCTTCTGATTTCCATGTAGAAATCTCCTTGGATCCAGAAGATCTTATCCCACTGTTTGGAAAGAGAAGCCACCATTAATTGTCTTTATTTCCTTGCTACCTTGGCTGTCCATTTTCATTTTGGAATAATGACCAGCTCTGTTTTCTGTCGGTCAGTCTGGCAGCCATTTACTGCATATTTGCTGTGTATTTCATTCTACACCAGGTTCTGAAAGAATGTTAAAAAGCAAACAAACTTATACACGTTGTAGGTAGAAAACGCTGTAATAGAACAAAACGTGTTAAGAGGAAGAGGTGATGGCTCCTTATTTGGAGTTGGGAAGTAGAGAGTAGAAAGGACTTCAGTGGAGCAACGGCCATTTGAGCTGGGGTTAGAACACTTTTACTAAGGCAGAGATGCAAAAATTAAAAATAGGGAGTATATTAAAAGAACATGAAGTGTGTGATTTGTGTGGGAGGGGTTGATGAGAAATGGTGGTAGGTAAGACTGAAAGCCTTGACTAACTTGCTGAGGAGTTTGGACTTTATTCTGTAGGTGGTGGAAAGTGCATGATCAGCCCTCTTCCACCTCTTCTGATATGCATTAAAGAGCTGCTGCTGGTGACAGACCTTAACCTTGTCTCACTTGCCAGTTCTGCCCTGACCGGTTTGGCTCAGTGGATAGAGCGTCGGCCTGCGGACTAAAGGGTCCCAGGTTCGATTCCGGTCAAGGGCATGTACCTGGGTTGCAGGCACATCCCCAGTAGGAGGTGTGTAAGAGGCAGCTGATCCATGTTTCTCTCTCATCGATGTTTCTAACTCTTATCTCTCTCCCTTCCTCTCTGTAAAAAATTAATAAAATATATTCACTTGCCAGTTCTGAGGTAATAAAAATAAAAGCACTTTTGGAATCCTTCATTCCTTTCATATTTTTAGTTTGTTCTAATTTGGAGAAGTGGGTAGAAAATGGTACCCCATAAAGGCTTTTCTAAGGTACACAGTGGAAGGGGGATGAATAGGTTCATATTTTTAGACCTTCCTTCCTTCCTTCCTTCCTTCCTTCCTTCCTTCCTTCCTTCCCCCCCCTCCCCCCTCCTTCCCTCTCCCCCTCCCCCCTCCTTCCCTCTCCCCCTCCCCCCTCCCTTCTTTCCCCTTTCAGCCAGACTTTTGCTTGGTGTACTGGGTATACAAATGAGAGAAAATATTTGCCCTCAATGAGCAAACCAGTAGGGAATTCAGACAGAGACATAGTCAAGGGTTTAGTATTCACAGGATATATCTGAGGTCCAAGGAAGGAGAGGTCAATTTGGGGGACTGGAGTAAAAAACACTCCTCAGAGGCAGAACATTTGAAGATGAGAGGAGAGGGAAACCATTCCTGGAAGAGGGTCAACATGAGCACAGACTCAGAGCATGATGTAGGCAAAAGTGCTGGAGAAACTGCAAACTGTTTTTTAGTTCTGACTTTAAGATGCGAGGGAAAGTGCTATAAGAGAAAGAGGTACAACCAGGAATAGGTCATGAAAGGCTTGCAAAGAAAATTCTGTCTTTGTGATCAAGTTCAAATTCTCAAGGACATTTTAAAAATTGATTTTAGAAAGAGGGGATGTGTGTGTGGGGTGGGGGGGAGGGAGATTTGTTGTTCCACTTATTTATGTATTCATTGGTTGATTCTTGTACAGTGCCCTGACTGAGGATTGATCCCGCAACCCTGGACACTCAAACCAACTGAGCTACCTGGCTAGGGACAAGACAGTTTTTAAATTAGAGGAGTGCCATGATCAGCTTTGGTGTTTGAAAAAAAAATCTCTCTAATGGCTAGTTTGGTGAAGGAAGCAAAACTGCAGATAGTGGTAACAGGAGATTGATACAGTAATCAGACAAAGGATGATAAGGAGGCACTGGTGCAGTTCTCACTGCTTCTAGCCTTTATTGCATTTCATCTCCGAAAGGTCTGAGTCAGCTACTGGAAAATGAAGGTTTGTTACAAAGCATATTTCTGTCATCTTGTAAGTAAACTATGGTTTTGACTTCTCACATTAGCTGTTTCAAAATAGGGTTGGGGTGGCTCTGGGAGGGAGAGAGGCCTCAGCATCACAGAAGAGTTAAGCCCTTAGATCCTTGGTAATGTACAGAGGAATGGGAAGATGTGACTGAAAACTGAATTTATAGTGGTTTCTATGAATGGATTGTTGATTTTCTTTATTGAGATATAATTTATATACCATAAAATTTACCCATTTAGAGTGTGCAATTTACTGAGTTTTAGTATATTCACAGAACTTAAAAACCATTACCAGTATCTAATTCTAGAACATTTCATCACCATAAACCGGAACTGTCCATTTTTATTCTCTCCTTCTTCCAACTCCTGACAACTACTAACCTACTCTCTGTCTCTGAATTTATATATTTCTGGACTTAGCATATAAGTGGAATCATATGATAAGTGGTCTTTTGTAACTGCGTTCTCTCACATAATGTTTACAAGTGTCATACTAGCTGTAGCATATATCAGTATTTCATTTCTTTTACGGTTGAATAATACTCAATTTATTAACTATACTATAATTTGTTTATCATTCATCAGTTGCTCTACATTTGCGTTGTTTCCACTTTGGGGCTATTATGAATCATGTTGCTGTGAACATTTGTGTTTAAGGTTTACATTCCCACTAACAATGTATGAGGGTCTGACAATGTATGAGGGTCTGAAGTTCTCCATATCCTCTCCAACACTTGTCCATCTTTTTTATTATAACTGCTTTAGTCAATGTTAAGGTGGGGGTTTCATGATTTTAGTTTGCTTTTACCTAATGAGTAATGATGAGCATCTTTTTCATGTGCTTATTGGCCATCTGTTTATCTTCTTTGGAGGAATGTCTAGGTAAATCCTTTACCCACTTTTAATAAATTATTATCTTTTCTTTTTTAATTGTTTAAAGTATTACATATGTCTCCTTTTTCCCTGATTGATAACCCCCAGAGCAGGCCCCCACCGCCCCAGTGTCCATGTCCATTGGTTATGCTAATATGCATGCATACAAGTCCTTTGGTTGATCTCTTATGCCCCCCACCCCCTCTCCTTCTCTCTGAGGTTGGATGCTCTGATCAGTTTTTCTTAGTCTCTGGATCTATTTTTGTTAATCAGTTTATGTTGTTGATTATATTCCACATATGAGTGAGATCTTTGATTATCTTTCTCTATCTGGCTTATTTTGCTTAGCATAATGCTCTCCAGAACCATCCATGCTGTTACAAATGGTAAAAGTTCCTTCTTTTTTACAGCAACATAGTATTCCATTTGTAGATGTACCACAGGTTTCTAATCCTCTCACCTGCTGATGGGCACTTAGGCTATTTCCAACTCTTAGCTATTGTAAATTGTGCTCCTATGAACATAGGGGTGCATATGTCCTTTCTGATTGGTGTTTCTTATTCCTTGGGATATATTCTTAGAAGTGGGATTATGGGGTCAAATGGGAGTTCCATTTTTAACTTTTTGAGGAATCTCCACACTATTTTCCACAGTGGCTGCAGCAGTCTGCATTCCCACCAGCAGTGCCCGAGGGTTCTTTTTTCTCCACATCCTCGCTGGCACTTGTTTGTTGATTTGTTGATAGATAGCCATTCTGACAGGTGTGAGAGGGTACCTCATTGTCATTTTGATTTGCATCTCTTGGATGATTAGTGATTTAACCATGTTTTCTTATGTCTCTTGGCCTTCTGTATGTCTTCTTTCGAAAGGTGTCTATTTAGGTTCCTTGCCCATTTTTTTATTTGGATTGTTTATCTTTCTTTTGTTAACTTGTATGAGTTCCCAGTCAATTTGGGAGATTAAACCCTTATCGGATATAGTAACATTGGCAAATATGTTCTCCCATGCAGTGGGCTTTCTTGTTTTGTTGACGGTTTCTTTTGCTGTGCAGAAGCTTTTTATTTTGATGTGGTCCCATTTGTTTATTTTCTCCTTAGTTTCCATTGTCTTAGGAACTGTATCAGTAAAGATATTGCTATGACATGTGCCTGATATTTTGCTGCCTGTAGAGCCTTTGAAGATTTTTATGGTTTCCCATCTTACGTTTAAGTCCTTTATCCATTTTGAGTTTATTTTTGTGTATGGTGTAAGTTGGTGGTCTAGTTTCATTTTTTGCATGTATCTGTCTAATTTTCCCAATGACCATTTATTGAAGAGAGTGTCTTGACTCCATTGTATGCTCTTGCCTCCTTTGTCAAATATTAATTGAACATAATGGCTTAAGTCGACTTCTGGGTTCTCTGTTCTGTTCCATTGGTCTATATGTCTGTTCTTGTGCCAGTACCAGGCAGTTTTGAGAACAGTGGCTTTGTAATATAGCTTGATATCTGGTATTGAGATCCTTCCAACTTTGTTCTTCTTTCTCAGGATTGCTGTGGCTATTCGGGGTCTTTTTTTTATTCATTATGAATTTTTGGAGAGTTTGTTCTACGTCTGTGAAATATGCCGTTGGTATTTTAATGGGGATTGCTTGAATCTATATATTGCTTTGGGTAGTGTGGACATTTTAATGATGTTGATTCTACCAATCCATGAACATGATATATTCTTCCATTTCTTTATATCTTCCTCTATCTCTTTTTTCAGTGTCCTGCAGTTTTCCGAGTACAGGTCTTTTATCTCCTTAGTTAAGTTTATTCCTATGTATCTAAGTTTTTTTGTTGCAATGGAAAATGGGATTGTTTTTGAGTTTTTCTTTCTGTGAGTTCATTATTGTTGTATAAAAAAGCCATAGATTTCTGGGTGTTGTTTTGTATCCTGCTACATTGCCGAATTCATTTATTAGTTCTAGTCGTTTTTTGATGGAGTCTTTAGGGTTTTCTATGTACAATATCATCTCATCTGCAAATAATGACAGTTTTACTTCTTCTTTTCCAATTTGGATGCCTTTTATTTCTTCTTCTTGTCAGATCGCTATGGCTAGCACTTCCAATACTATGTCCAACAGGAGTGGTGAAAGTGGGCATCCCTGTCTTGTTCTTGTTCTTGTTCTTGTTCTTGTTCTTGTTCTTGTTCTTAGGGGAAATGGTTTTGGTTTTGCCCATTGAGTATGATGTTGGCTGTAGGTTTGTCATATAGGGCTTTTATTATGTTGAGGTATGATCCCTCTATTCCCACTTTGTTGAGAGTTTTTATCAAGAAAGGGTGTTGGATTTTGTCAAATGCTTTTTCTGCATCCATTGATACGATTATATGATTTTTGTCTCTCAGTTGGTTTATGTGAGGTATCACTTTTATTGATTTGTGGATATTGTACCATCCTTGCATCCCCAGAATAAATCCCACTTAGTCATGGTTTATGATCTTTCTATTGTAATGCTGGATCCGGTTTGCTAGAATTTTGTTGAGGATTTTAGCATCTATGTTCATCAGGGATATTGACCTATAGTTCTCTTTCTTTCTTTCTAGTGTTTTTATCTGGTTTTGGGATTAGGGTAATGCTGGCTTCATAGAAAGAGCTTGGGAGTGTGCCTTCCTCTTGAATTTTTTGGGATAGTCTGAGGAGGATAGGTTTTAGTTCTTCTTTGAATGTTTGGTAGAACTCCCCTGTAAAGCAGTCCGGACCAGGGCTTTTGTTTACTGGAAGGTTTTTGATTACTGCTTCAATTTCATCACTAGTTATTGGCCTATTCAGGTTTTGTTATTCTTCCTGATTGAGTTTTGGAAGCTTGTATTTTTCTAAGACTGTGTCCATTTCGCCTAGGTTGTCCAGTTTTTGGGAGTAGAGTCGTTCATAGTATTTTTTTACAATCCTTTGAATTTCTGTGGGGGTCAGTTTTTACTTCACCTCTTTCATTTCTGATTTTATTTATTTGGGTCCTATCTCTTTGTTTCTTGGTGAGCTTGGCGAGAGGTTCATCAATCTTATTTTATCTTTTCAAAGAACCAGCTTTTGGTTTTATTGATCTTTTGTATTGGTGTTTTTTTTTTGTTGTTGTTGTTGGCTTGTTTTTTGTCTCTATGTCATTTATTTTCTTTCTTCTGCTTATTCTTGTCTTTTCTTGTTTTTCTCTAATTCTTTAAGTTGTAGGGTTAGATAATTTACCATTTTTTTTTTTTGTTTTGTTTTTTTGAGGTAGGCCTGTAGGGCTATGAACTTCCCTTTCAGGACTGCTTTTACTGTGTCCCATAGATTTTGGATTGTTGTGTGTTTTCATTGTCATTTGTTACCAGGATGCTTTTTATTTCTTCTTTGATCTATTTGGTAACCCAATCATTGTTTAGTAACATGCTATTTAAAATCCAAGTGTTTGATTTTTCTTTTATTGTTTTTATTGTAGTTGATTTCTAATTTTATGTCATTGTGATCTGAGAAGATTCTTTTTTTTTTTTTAATATATTTTATTGATTTTTCACAGAGAGGAAGGGAGAAGGATAGAGAGCTAGAAACATCGATGAGAGAGAAACATCGATCAGCTGCCTCCTGCACGCCCCCTACTGGGGATGTGCCCGCAACCAAGGTACATGCCTTTGACCGGAATCGAACCTGGGACCCTTCAGTCCACAGGCCGACGCTCTATCCACTGAGCCAAACCGGTTTCGGCTGAGAAGATTCTTGATATAATTTCTATCTTCTTGAATTTGAAGAGACTTTGCCTGTGTCTCAATATGTGGTCTATCTTTGAAAATGTCCCATGTGCACTTGAGAAGAATGTTTATTCTATGGCTTTGAGGTGAAATGTTCTGAAGATGTCAATTAATTCCATCATTTAGGATTCATGTTTCTTTGCTGATTTTTTGTTTATCCAGTGGTTTCAATGGGGTATTAGAGTCCCCTACTATGACTGTACGTACAGCTGTCAATCTCTCCCTTGATATCTTCCAGAAGTTTTTTTATGTATTTGGGTGCTCCTGTTTTGGGTGCATATATGTTTACCAGAGTTATATCCTCTTGTTGAATTGCTCCCTGTAGTATTATGAAGTGGCCTTCCTTATCTCTTGTTATGGCCTTTACTTTGAGGTCTATTTTGTGAGATATAAGTATTGCTACACCAACTTTTTTTTCATTTCCATTCGCCTGCAAAAATTTTTTCCTTCCCTTCACTATCAGTCTGTTTGAGTCCTTTGTCATGAGGGTGGGTCTCTGGTAGAAAGCAGATATATAGGTCATGTTTTCTTATCCATTCAGCTACCCTATATCTTTAATGGGAGCATATAATCCATTTACGTTTAAGGTTATTATTGATAGGTACTTGTTTGTCACAATTTTTATTCTTTTTTTTTAAATTTCTTTATTGATTAAGGTATTACATATGTGTACTCATCCCTCCATTAACCCTCCAACCCCCGCATTCTTGTCCTCACCCCCCTGGTGTTCATGTCCATTGGTTAGGCTTATATTCATGCATACAAGTCCTTTGGTTGATCTCTCCTCATTTCCCCCACCCTCCCCTACCTTCCCTCTGAGAGGTCTGGCAGTCTGATCGATGCTTCTTTGCCTCTGGATCTGTCCCTATTCATCAGTTTATGTTGTTCATTATATTCCACAAATGAGTAAGATCATGTGATATTTGTCTTTCTCTGATTGGCTTACTTCACTTAGCATGATGCTCTACATTTCCATCCATGCTGTTGCAAATGGTAAGAACTCCTTCTTTTTTACTGCAGCATAGTATTCCATTGTGTAGATGTACCAGTTTTTTAATCCACTCATCTGCTGATGGGCCTTTAGGCTGTTTCCAAATCTTAGCTATGGTGAATTGTGCTGCTATGAACATAGGGTTGCATATATCCTTTCTGATTGGTGTTTCTAGTTTCTTGGGATATATTCCTAGAAGTGGGATTACTGGGTCAAATGGGAATTCCATTTTTAGTTTTTTGAGGAAACTCCATACTGTTCTCCGCAGTGGCTGCACTAGTCTGCATTCCCACCAGCAGTGCAAAAGAGTTCCTTTTTCTCCGCATCCTCGCCAACACTTGTCATTTGTTGATTTTTTGATGATACCCATTCTGACAGGTGTGAGATGATACCGCATTGTTGTTTTGATTTGCATCTCTCGGATAATTAGTGACTTTGAGCATGTTTTCATGTGTCTCTTGGCCTTCCTTCTGTCTTCTTTCGAAAAGATTCTATTTAGGTCCGTTGCCCATTTTTTTATTAGATCATTTATCTTCCTTTTATTAAGTTGTATAAGCTGCCTGTAAATGTTGGAGATTAAACCTTTATCAGTGATAACATTTGCAAATACGTTTTCCCATACAGTGGGATTTCTTGTTGTTTTGTTGATGGTTTCTTTTGCTGTGCAAAAGCTTTGTATTTTGATGTAGTCCCATTTGTTTATTTTCTCTTTAGTTTCCATTGCCGTAGGAGCAATGTCAGTGAAGAAGTTCCTTCGGCATATGTCTGAGATTTCTCTGCCTGTGGATTCCTCTAGTATTTTTATGGTTTCCTGTCTTATGTTTAAGTCTTTTATACATTTTGAGTTTATTTTTGTGTATGGTGTAAGTTGGTGGGCTAGTTTCATTTTTTTGCATGTATCAGTCCAATTTTCCCAACACCATTTGTTGAAGAGACTGTCTTGACTCCATTTTATGTTCATGCCTCCTTTGTCAAATATTAATTGGGCTTAGTGGTTTGGGTCGATTTCTGGGTTCTCTATTCTCTTCCATTGATCTATATGTCTATTCTTGTGCCAGTACCAGGCTGTTTTAAGAACAGTGGCTTTGTAATACAGCTTGATATCTGGTATTGAGATCCCACCTACTTTGTTCTTCTTTCTCAGGATTGCTGCAGCTATTTGGGGTCTATTTTTATTCCAGATGAATTTTTGGAAAGTTCGTTGTAGGTCTGTGAAATATGCTGTTGGTACTTTAATGGGGATTGCATTGAATCTGTAGATTGCTTTGGGTAGTATGGACATTTTAATGATGTTGATTCTACCAATCCATGAATATGGTATGTTCTTCCATCTATTTATGTCTTCCTCTATCTCTTTTTTTCAGTGTCCTATAGTTTTTTGCATATAGGTCTTTTACCTCCTTAGTTAAGTTTATTCCTAGGTATCTTAATTTTTTTGGTGCGATGGTAAATGTGATTGCTTTTTTAGTCTCTCTTTCTGTAAGTTCAGTATTGGTGTAAAGAAATGCCATAGATTTCTTGGCATTAATTTTGTATCCTGCTACATTTCCAAATTCATTTATTAAGTCTAACAATTTTTTGATGGAGTCTTTAGGATTTTCTATGTACAATATCATGTCATATGCAAATAAGGACAGTTTTACTTCTTCTTTTCCAATTTGGATGCCTTTTATTTCTTCTTGTCTGATTGCAATGGCTAGTACTTTCAGTACTGTGTTGAACAGGAGTGGTGAGAGTGGGCATCCCTGTCTTGTTCCTATTCTTAGGGGAAATGGTTTTAGTTTTTGTCCATTGAGTATGATGTTGGCTGTGTGTTTTTCATATATGGCTTTTATTATGTTGTGGTATGATCCTTCTATTCCCACCTTGCTGAGTGTTTTGATCAAGAAGGGGTGTTGGATTTTGTCAAATGCTTTTTCTGCGTCAATTGATATGATTATGTGATTTTTATCTCTCAATTTGTTTATGTGATGTATCATGTTTATTGATACGCGGATATTGTACCATCCTTGCATCCCTGGGATAATTCCTGCTTGGTCATGGTGTATGATCTTTCTGATGTATTGCTGGATCCGATTTGCTAGAATTTTGTTGAGGATTTTGGCATCTATGTTCATGAGGGATATTGGCCTATAATTCTCTTTCATTGTGTTGTCTTTATCTGGTTTTGGTATTAGGGTGATGCTGGCTTCATTGAATGAGTTTGGAAGTGTTCCTTCCTCTTGAATATTTTGGAATAGTCTGAGGATAGGTTTTAGTTCTTCCTTGAATGTTTGATATAACTCCCCTGTGAACCCGTCTGGCTCCAGGCTTTTGTTTGCTGGGAACTTTTTGATGACTGCTTCAATTTCTTCCATAGTTATTGGCCTATTGAGATTTTTAGAATCTTCCCGATTGAATTTTGGAATGTTGTATTTTTCTAGGAATATGTCCATTTCCTCTAGGTTGTATAGTTTGTTGGAGTAGAGTTGTTCATAGTATTTTTTAACAATCCTTTGTATTTCTGTGGGATCTGTTGTTATTTCGCCTCTCTCATTTCTGATTTTGTTTATTTGAGTTCTCTCTCTTTGCTTCTTGGTGAGACTGGCTAGAGGTTCATCACTCTTGTTTATCCTTTCAAAGATCCAGCTCTTGGTTTTCTTGATCTTTTGTATTGTTTTTTTGGTCTCTATGTCATTTATTTCTGCACTGATCTTTATTATCTCCTTCCTTCTGCTCACTCTGGGCTTTTCTTGTTGCTCTCTTTCTAATTCTTTGAGTTGTAGAGTTAGATGTTTTTTCTTGTTTTTTGAGGTAGGCTTGTAGAGCTATAAACTTCCCTCTCAGGACTGCTTTCATTGTGTCCCATAGATTTTGGATTGTTGTGTTTTTGTTGTCATTAGTTCCCAAGATGCTTTTAATTTCTTCTTTGATCTCTTTGGTAACCCAGTCATTATTTAATAGCATGCTATTCAGCTTCCAAGTGTTTGAGATTTTTGGATTGTTTTTATTGTAGTTTATTTCTAATTTTATGGCATTGTGGTATGAGAAGATGCTTGATATGATTTCAATCTTCTTGAATTTGAGGAGACTTAGCTTGTGATCCAATACGTGGTCTATTTTTGAAAATGTCCCATGTGCACTTGAGAAGAACGTATATTCCGTGGCTTTGGGGTGAAATGTTCTGAAGATGTCAGTTAAGTCCATCTGATCTAGTGAGTCATTTAGGATTGCTGTGTTTTTGCTGATTTTTTGTCTAGAGGATTTATCCAGTGATGTCAGTGGGGTATTAAAGTCCCCTACTATTGATTGTATTGTTGTCGATATCTCCCTTGATATCTTCCAGAAGTTTTTTTATGTACTTGGGTGCTCCTGTATTGGGTGCATATATGTTTACCAGAGTTATATCCTCTTGTTGAATTGCTCCCTTTAATATTATGAAGTGGCCTTCCTTATCTCTTGTTATGGCATTTACTTTGAGGTCTATTTTGTCAGATATAAGTATTGCTACCCCAGCTTTTTTTCATTTCCATTTGCCTGAAAGGTATTTTTCCATTCCTTCACTTTCAATCTGGGTGAGTCTCTTGTTCTGAGGTGGGTATCTTGTAGACATCATATATATGGGTTGTGTTTTTTTATCCATTCAGCCACTCGATGTCTTTTGATTGGATCATTTAGTCCATTTACGTTTAAAGTTATTACTGAAAGGTATTTGTTTGTAGTCACATCTATTTTTGTGTCTGTGTTCCTTCTTACCTGTTTATTTCTTCTTTTTACAGTATTCCCTTTAGCATTATTTCCCCTTAAATTTTGATTGATAGTCTTGCTGGATAGAGTATTCTTGGATTCAGTTCTTTGCTTTGCAACACTTTGTATACCTCCTTTTATTCCCTTCTAGCTTGATGTGTTTCTGTTGAGAAATTATTTGATAATCTGATGGGGGTTTTTTTGTAGGTAACGCTCTGTCTCTCTCTTGCCACCTTTAAGATTCTTTCTTTGTCGTTGATATTTGCCATTGAAATTATGATGTGTCTTGTTGTGGGTTTTGCGGGGTTAATCCTGCTTGGGACTCTCTGTAGTTGTGTAACTTTACTTCCCCATATCCGGGAAGTTTTCTGTCATTATTACTTCAAATAGATTTTCTAATCCTTGCTGCTCTTCTTGTCCTTCTGGCAGCCCTATTATACATATGTTACTTCGTTTCATATTGTCCCAATGCTCCCTTAGGCTTTCCTCTTGCTTTTTAATTTTTTTCTCCAATTGCTGTTCAGATTGAGCTTGTTTCTATACCTGATCTTCTAACTCACTAATTCGGTCCTCTGCTTCTTCTAGTCTACTGTTGAAACCTTCCATGGTGTTTTTGATTGTAGCTATGTCACTTTTCATTTCTTCCTGATTCTTGCATAGGTTGTTGATTTTCTCATCCATCCAATTTATAAATTCCACGACCATTACTCTGAATTTTTTTTCGATCATGTTGCATGCTTCAATTTCACTAATTTCCTTTCTTGGCGACTCCTCCTTTTCTTTCCTCTGGGGATTGTGTCGTCTCCCCATTCTGACTATCACCAGAAGGTTCAAACTTCGAGATGCATGGACCTGGGCCGTGTGCCTTGGGAACTTCGCACCACCCAAGTGTCACTGAAGTGCTCTGACACTAGGACGTGTGGCTGCCATGGGTTGGTTGGAACCAGGCTTGCCCAGGGTCAGTGTTACCAGCGTTCAGTGTGGTCTCATGTGCGCACCTAGAATCAGGGACCCCGCCTGCACCACGCTGTTGGCGTGTGCCAAAAATGAGTCCCCTAGCGCATGCCAGGAGTGGGAGTTTCCCTGTGTCTGCACCAAGAATTGAGTATCAGAATCTCTGTTGCCTTGTGAGGCTTCTCGCTGAGAATCAGGGTCCCCATGTGTGCATGCGCCAAGAATTGGAATCACTGGCTCTTAGTGTGAATGCGCTGTGAGTCAGGGATCCCAGGCGCCCACGGTAAGAAACAGAGTCAAGTCGGTGGTGCTCAGTGCTGCCCCTTGCCGGGAGAATCTGGGTCCCGGTCACTATGGGGGACTGGGTTGCACAATAGCTCTGTGGCGTGCCTGTGCTGTGGAAAACTGACTTCTGTGTGCACTTGCCCAGAATCCAAGTCAGGTGGCACTGCCACCCTGCGTGGGCTTCGGGTTTGGTCGCCCGTTGTGGGGAGCAGATTCCAGTCTCTCAAATTCCAGTAGCAGCACTGCGGCCCGTGCTCGCACTCTCAAGCTCAACTTCCCATAGGGGAGCTGCGGCTCAGGCACGCGTTCTCAATCTCAACTTCCCGTAGGGGCACTGCGGCTCGAGCAAGGGGCGGGTCTATCAGTTACTATGGTGCTATCCGCAAGCCTGCGGGGAGGGGGATAGGCTCTTTGACTCACAGAAATCTGCTGCTGGGAAGTCTGGATTCTTGTTGTCCGTTGGTCTGAAGCTGTGGTTGCAGTTCTCTGTCCCCAGTGGCTACAGGGTCCTGGTTTGCGTCCGAGAATCGACTGGGTGTTGCTGAGGGCAGGATCCTAGTCTCAAGCAGCTCTGTTTCTCAAGATGGCATGGTCTCCGTGCCCGCACCGGCTGCCCAGAAGTGACCGCTTTGTGCGCGGGGCTCCACCGTCTAAGACTGCCCGGTTTGGCAGCCCCTTGGAGGACCTGCAGAATCTAACTGTCCCTAGCTCATACACACACACATGTCTACACTTTCCTCTATGGGTTCCTCACTCTCTCACACTCTCTCCCTCCCTACCTTCCTGCCGGTTGCCATCTTCCCTGCCACAATTTTTATTCTTTATGCCTGTGTTCCTTCTTCTCTTTCTATTTCTTCTTTTTATACCAGTCCCTTTAGCATTTCTTGCATTGGTGGCTTGGTTGTATTAAACTCCCTTGGCCTATTTTTGTCTATGAAGCTCCTTATTTCACCTTCACTTTTGAATGATAGCCTTGCTGGGTATAGTAAACTTGGATTTAATCCCTTGCTTTGCATCACTTTGTATATTTCATTCTATTCCCTTCTGGCTGTATGTGTTTCTGTTGAGAAATCAGTTGATAGTGTAATGGGACATCTCTGATATTTACATTCTGTCTCTCTCTGGCAGCCTTTAAGAGTCTTTGTCATTGCTGTTTGCCAATTTAATTATAAAGTGTCTTGATGTTGGTCTTTTTGGGTTCACCTTGTTTGGCACTCTGTTTGCTTCTTGAACTTGTGTTTTTTCTTCCCAGTATCAGGGAAGTTTTCTGTCATTATTTCTTCCAACAGGTTTTCTATTCCTTGCTCAGTTTCCTCTCCTTCTGCCACCCCTAGTATGTGGATGTTGTTTCATTTCATCTTTTCCCAAAGCTCCCTTAGGCTCTCCTCCTGATTTTTAAGTTTCTTTTCCAGCTACTGCTCTGCTTGATGTTTTTTCCTACCTTGTCCTGTAGCTCGCTGATGCAGTCCTTAGCTGCTTCTAGTCTACTCTTTATGCTTTCTATTATGTTATTTATTGTATCTATGTTATTCTTCATTTCTTCTTGGTTCTTCTTCATTTCCTCTTGATTTTATACATGTTATTGAATTTGTTTTCCATTCTTTTCAGCATCCTTATGACCATTGCTCTGAATTCCTTCTCTGACAAATTGCTTGCCTCCATTTCTTTTACTCCCTTTTCTGATGATTCCTTCTTTTTTTTTTTTTTTTTTTTTTTTTGCATGGTGGTTGTTACTTTGTCTTTCTATTTTTGCTCCTCTCAGGGTGTCCGGTTATGTTTCTCACTCTCTGCCATGTTGACTGAAAGACACAAATTACAACTCAACAAGACACAACACAGAGGGCACAAAACAGGAATGTATTCACAACACTGTTAACCCCAATAAAGGTGACCACCAGAGACAAGAGAATTAGGGGAAAGAAAGGAGCACAAAAATGGTATTGAGAAAAAGGGAAAAAAGTAAAAGAAAAAAGAAAAAAGGGGGAAAATTGGGGAGAAAACTCCACAAAACAAATAAACCAAAAAATGCAAACAACAAACACCCCAAAAAAAGGGTGGGAACTGAATCTGAAGAGGCAGAGGTTATTTCCATAAGGTAAGGTAAAGGAATTGAATGAATGGGGGAATTGCCATGGTTCAGTATAGAGGAGATAGAAAGAGAATGAGAAAAATAAGGAGAAAAGTAAAAAACAAAAAATAAATTTAAAAAAATTAATTAAAAAATTTTCCCTTTAATCTGTCTATATATTTAACTATTTTTGGAAAAGGAGAATAGAATAGAAAGCAAATAGGCTTGAGTTTGGTGAGTTAAACTAATTAAGCAATTAGGAGAGGAGAGCAAGCGAGGAAAGGAAAAAGAAAAGCATAAAAAAAGAAAAAATTAAAAAATTGGCTAGCAAAGAAAAAGAGAAGGGTGCATGGACTTGGAGCAGGGGAGAGGAAATTATATATATGAGTAAGCCAACAGAGACTACTATAATAGTAATGCTTCAATAAAGCAAATAAAGTAGATCAAATTTTAACAAGGTATAAAAAGAAAGGAGAGAAAAAAACCAAAAAGCAGGAACAGGAGAAGAGAAACAGGATGAAAAAGGGAAAAGTGAGGAAGAAAAGGTTGGCAAAAAGGAAAAAAATGAGATAAAGTAAAATAATCATAGAAAATAAAAATAGAATGTAGAACACTAACCCAGAAAGAAAAAAGGTTAAAAAAAAGATAATAATAATAATAATAATAATAATAATAAATAGAAGTAAAATGAATTAAAGAAAAAACATTTTTTTCCTTTTCTTAAGTAAAAGGTAAAAAATAAAAAATTGTAGTGAAGTGTGTTCACTTCAACTGAGTTTTAATGTCCCATGGGGGCTGGTTTAAGATCCCTCTCTACTGCTCTGTCTGCCTCCTCTCAGCTTTCTGTTATGTAGTCAGCACTGTGTTGAAGTTCCCAGTGATCCACAGCTCCTCTGTACCTGCCTTGGTTTCAGGCAGGCGGTACCAATCTGCCCGCTTTGTTTGTCTGCCTGCAGACACAGGCTCTAGGTGGGGGTATTGCTGTATTAGTTTCTGGGACCAAATGGCCCGTTAGCCCAGTCCTTGAGACTTAGGTTGAGGGTGTTCCCTTATTTTCCCATTTTGTTCAGTGTCTCTATCATGAAAATATGTTGGATATTATTAAATGCTTTTTCTGCCTCTGTTGAGGTGATCATATGAGGGTTTTTCTCCCCTTTATTCTGTTTACATGGTATATTCCGTTGATTTTCAGAAGTTAAACCAACCTTGCATGTTTGCGATAAACACAACTCTGTCATGGTGTATAGCTGTGATTTTCAACCACTGTGCCACAAGAATTTTTAAAACATGCAATACCTGATGATTTAGTCAGGGGCACTAACCTCTTTTGCCTTAGATTGTCAAATTTAAAAATGAAAACCAATACAGTAATAGCTGTCCAGTGTGAATGGCCTGTCTTAAACCATAAATATATAGATCATATAATATACAGTAGTTGCATCTTATTGATCATGTCACATAATAAGACTGTGTCTGATTGGTTAATTCTTGGTTCCACAAATCCTTTTATGGAAGTATAGGTACCTGGTCTTTTAAAAAGTCACTTTGGAACAGAAAGAGCAGATAATTACTTTTTTATTTTATCAATCAAAATTATATCTATTTTTTTCTCAGATCTGCAAAAAATATATTTTTGATGTGCCTCAGAATTTTAGTAATTAGTTTATATGTGCCACGAGATGAAAAAGGTTGAAAATTGCTGATGTATAGTCCTTTTTATAAGTTGCTGGATTCAGCTTGCTAGTATTTCATGAGGATTTTTGTGTCTGTATACATAAGGGATATTAGTTTGTAGTTTTCTTGTGATGTCTTTGTCTGGTTTTTGGTACATAGGTGATATTGACCACATAGATTTCAAGTTAGGAAATGTTCCTCCCTCCTAGTTTTTGAAAGAGTTTGTGAAGGATTGGGTTTTTGTTGTTGTTGTTTGTTTGTTTGTTTGTTTGTTTTAAATATATTTTTATTGATTTCAGAGAGGAAGGGAGAGGGAGAGAGAGAAACATCCATGATGAGAGAATCATTGATCGGCTGCCTTCTGCAGACCCCCTACTGGAGATCGAGCCCACAACCCAGGCATGTACCCTTGACCGGAATTGAACCTGGGACCCTTTAGTCCATAGGCCGACACTCTATCTACTGAGCCAAACTGGCAGGGCAAGGATTGGTTTTAATACTTCTTTACCAATAAACGTTTGGTAGAATTTATCACTGAAGCCCTATGGTCCTGGGCTTTTCTTTTTGGGAATTTTTAAAATTACTAATTCTAAAAGTATCTTTTCTTGTTCTAGGTACCTATATAAATTTATCACTTTTTCTCTTGCAATTCTAAATATTTATTCCTTACTCATTCAAAAATTATTTGTTGAGCATCTGTTATATCCTGGCCCTGTTGCTAACATAAAGATACAAAAATGAATAAAACAAACATCCTGGCCCTCTTAGAGTTTAGTATTCTCATATTCTTCCTCTTATTCTCATGTTGTCTATATATACATATTTTTGTTTAACGTAATCCTTGTTTAAAAAATCGCTATATACTGTTGGTGGAGAAATGGGGTTTTTAGGGTTGCTATATACAGGGTGGGGCAATGGTAGGTTCACAGTTGTTCTTATGAAAAATAATATAATAATTTATAAATAATAATAAAAGAATAAACTTTCGTATACCCATAACTGTAAACCTTTTTTTTACCCAACCTTGTATATTGTTATCCTATCTAATAAAAGAGTAATATGCAAATTGACCATCACTCCAACTCACAAGATGGCTGCCCCCATGTGGTCAAAGATGGCTGCCCCCAAGTGGACACAAGATGGCCACCACAAGATGGCCAGCAGGGGAGGGTAGTTGGGAGGGATCAGGCCAGCAGGGGAGGGCATTTGGGGGTGACCAGGCCGCCAGAGAAGGGAAGTTGGGGGCGTCTGGGCATGCAGGGAAGGGCAGTTGGGGGGGACCCAGGCCTGCAGGGGAGAGCAGTTGCGGGGGGGACCAGGCCTGCAGGGGAGGGCAGTTAGGGGTGACCAGGCCTGCAGGGGAGGGCAGTTAGGGGCAATCAGGCTGGCAGGGGAGTGGTTAGGGGGTGATCAGGCTGGCAGGCAGAAGCGGTTAGGGGCAATCAGGAAGGCAGGCAGGCGAGCAGTTGGGAGCCAGCAGTCCTGGATTGTGAGAAGGATGTCCCAGGTTGGAGAGGGTACAGGGTGGGCTGAGGGACACACACTCCCGTGCACAAATTTCGTGCACAGGGCCTCTAGTAGTTTGTATAAACTCTTAGATGTTCTTGAGCAGAGTTGCATGGATGGGAAGTGAAATATATTGTTATTACAATCACAGATTATATTGGTGCTTACTCTTGGCATTGCTACAAGGACATATTTTTAATTAAACAAACCACCATTTTAGGTCATTATCATCCTCAGGACCATCAGTGCCTTCTATTCTGTCTGATCATCAGTAAGAACATGTATTAGTTCCCTAGGACTGCTGTAACAAAGTACCACAAACTGAGTCACCTAAAACAAGAGGAATTTATTCTCTTACAGTTCTGGAGCTAGGAGTCTGAAATCAAGATGCTTTCAAGGCCATGCTCCCGCTAGGACTCTGGGTAGAATCCTTCTTTATCTCTTCCTAGTATCTTGTGGTAGCCTTCAATCCTTGGAGTTCTTGGCTTGCAGATAAATTACTCCAATTTCTGCTTCTGTCATTACTGGTGTTCTCCCTATGTGTCTGTTTTCATGTATCGTTTTGCCTCTTATAAGGATACCAGTCATATTGGATTGGGACTCACCCTAATGACCTCATCTTAATTTCATTACCTCTGGAAGTACTCTATTTTCAAATAAGGTTACATTCACAGGTACCAGGGATTAGGATTTCAACATATTTTGGGAGAAGGGACATAATTCAACCTGTAATAGAGCACTATGCTCTAACTGTGAGATATTAAGTTGAGGCTTCAGTAACATTACTAATTTTAATAGCTTTTAATGAAAGTTTCATGGTATATTTCTCTGTCTTAAAAAAAGATAATTCTCCCTCTCTCGTATACAATAAGCCCCGAAGATGTCATTGATCACACACATGTCTGTTTTACCTTCTTCTAAGCATAAATACTGGAAAGAAATCAGAAATGATTGGTTCTGTAACTAGGACTTGTCAGACATGTTCAAAAGTAGCATCTCTCAAATCATGGTTTATGTTCTTCCCCTCCCCCCCAATTAAAACAGAATTACGTAAGAGTGTGTGAATGATATTTGGAACAGCTCTTGATTGCTTATATATACCACAATCACTGGAATCTTATACATAGACCAGTTTAAACAGTGCCAGAATCCATCACTGTAGTGAAATAAAAGAATGTGGTTTATGAAATTATATTCATATGTGTTAGATTGAAAATGACAAGTGTACAGAACATAAGATAACTTTGGGACAAAGTTAAAAGTACAGAATAGTATCTTCTGAGCACCAGTTTAGAGGTCTCATTGATAGTTTCAATTGCTTTTAATAATGCTTCCCAGTATTTTTTTACTCATAAATGCTATTATCTCTACTCTTCCACAATACAATTATTTTAGTGTCTGTGACTCCTTAGTATCCTAGTGTGGTAAATACAGCACTCTTGGGGTCAGGAGTGGAGAATCTGGATTCCTTTTTTAAAACAAAGCCCATCACCCTGTTTCTCTCACACAGAAATACTGAGACATTGTTCACATTTATTGCTCCCACCAAGTTTTGAGCTCTACCTTTAATATTTAACTAGTTGCTCATTTGGTTGTTTTCTTCTATTATTTTAAATTAAGGCATTGACTTCTTACATTCTATGGTCACCTTACTTCTTTTTGCTTAAGTTTCACTTATGTAACAGTAATGAAAACTTTACTTATTCTTTTTTCTTTCTTTGTTTTAAAACAATTCAGGGCAATCTAGAGCAGCTATGATACCTCCCAAGCATCCACGGCAGCCTAAGGGGGCTTTGGATGATGCCATAACCTTTGGTGGGAAAACAGACCAAGAAGCACCTGATGCTTCCCAAGCTGAACCACCCCCACTGCCAAAGAAAATGATCTTAAGAGCCAACACAGAGCCAATCTCCAAAGACCTCCAAAAATCCATGGAAACTAGTCTTTGTGTCATGGCTAATCCCACCTATGATATCGATCCCAACTGGGATGCCAGCAGTGCTGGCTCTTCCACCAGTTATGAACTCAAGGGACTGGACACTGAGTCTTACGAATCCTTAGAGAGACCTTTACACAAGGAGCGACCAGCAGCAAACAGCATCTCCAGTTTAACCACTCTCAATATTAAGGATAGATTTTCCAACAGTATGGAGTCCCTGTCCAGTCAACGTGGTCCCTCTTGGAGACAGGGCCAAGGCATCCAGAAGCCACAGAGACATGCACTTTATCGAGGACTTGAGAATCGGGAGGAAGTGGTGGGAAAAATCCAAAGCCTTCATACAGATGCCTTAAAGAAATTGGCTATTAAATGTGAAGACCTCTTTATGGCTGGGCAGAAAGACAAACTCCGTTTTGGGATGGACAGCTGGTCAGACTTCAGGCTAACCAGTGACAAGCCATGTTGTGAGGCAGGTGATGCAGTTTACTACACAGCTTCATATGCAAAAGATCCACTTAATAGTTATGCAGTCAAGGTAAGAAAATATTATAAATCTAATTCTAATCTTATCCAACACACTGTTATTGGGATGACTTTGTTCTTCTTTCTTCCATTCTTCCAATCAGCAAAGCGTTTTTGAGCATCTACCTCATACCAGATATTATAATAAGCAAGGGCCTTATCTAGAGGAGAAAACAAAGAGACAGACTTACAACACAGGATACTGAGTGATAAGATAAGGGTAAACACCATTCTTAGGAGTTTAGAAGGACCTTAGCTCAGACTCTAAAGGTCTAAGAAGTCTAAGGCTGCTATACAAATGAGATCTGTTATTACGTGCCTTCCACTCCATTTTTCTTTATTCTCTAGCAAATAAGAGACTGTTGTCTTTCCCTGCTCTGTAACTCCTCAGCTTCCTCCATAAATATTTTTATAAAGGAAGATAATCAATATTTGTTAATGTGCCATTAACTGTGTTCGTGTTATAATTTAATCTTCACATCAATTTTATGAGGTTAAGATCGTTTTTATCCATTTGACAGATGAGGAAAATAAAGCTCAGAGCGGTGAGCTAATTTTCTTAAGCTCACACAGCTAGAAATTAGTAGAGCTGCATTTAATTACCAATCTCTCTGACTCCACAGCCTATACTTTGTCCATAATGTCACATATTAATTTCATAATGTATATTGCTCATTCCAGACAACCCACTTCTTTAAAAGGGCTAAAACTCAACATCAAGAATTCTTGTCCTATTACATTCACTATAACAAATTCACTGTCTAAGGCTTCCTCTTGTAATAAATAAAGCATGGCCTTTGTGGTCCAAAAGATCTGGGTTCAGATCCTGGCTCTGCCACTTAGTAGCTTTATCACAAATTGCTACTCTAAGTCTTAACTTCCTCAGCTTTAAAAAGGGACAATAATGGTATTTATAGTACTGTTTGGCTAAAAGAGAACAAAATGTTCCTGATGAGTGCTCATTTCTTTCACTGTCCCTTAGTTTCTTCAGATGTTACTTTAAGAGAGTGGCAGTAGTGAGCCTCAGTTTCCTCATCTTTCAGGTGTTTGCAGTGATAATACATCTACTTTGTGGGACTGAGGTTAGTGTCAAGTGAGATAATGCATATGAGAGTTTTTAAAAACACAAGTTCTATGTAAACTCAAGGTAAAGTTCTTTATTTCCATAATTCTTTTTTACTGATTTTATACACTGGTTCAAAACCAATTAACATACCCAAATGACTTCTGAGTGATAATTTAGCTTAGAAAGACTAGGTGGTGTCTTAGTAAATTAATGGATAAGGTAAGCTACTGGCCTTCTCTGTCAAGACAGAATGTACACCTGGACTAGGCCTTTAACTAGCTGCCGTCTGCAATTGCAGCACCTACACCTTGGAACAACTGTCTAGTGCCAATGACAGAGTGACTCTATGTCTTAGCCCACACTTTTTTAACTGAGGGGTAAACTATGGAGAGAGAATCTGGATTCAAGTTAATATATATTACTATTGAATCTAAAAAGGCATTTTGAGATTCTGGATAGCACTCAACTCAAGAGCAATTATAGCCCAGCCAGTTTGACTCAGAGGTTGAGCATCGAGCTCTGAAATAGGTCACTGGTTTGATTCCCAGTGGTCAGGGCACATACCCGGGTTTCGGGCTAGATACCCAGTAGGGGGCTTTCAAGAGGCAGCTGATCAATGATTCTCTCATCATTGATGTTTCTATCTCTCTTCCTCTCCCTTCCTCTCTGAAATCAATAAAACATATATCTACTAGAGGTACGGTGCACAAAATTTGTGCACGGGTAGGGTCCCTAGGCCTGGCTGGCAATCAGGGCTAATTGAGGCCTTCCTTCCCCCAGCTGCCGCCTGCCAGCTGCTGGCTGGGGCCTTCCTTAGTTCCGTGCCACCCCCGGGTGGTCAGCGCATGTCATAGTGGGCGGTCAAACTCCTAGTCGGTTGAACTCCCAGTCAGTCGAACTCCTGTGGAGACAATTTGCCTATTAGCCTTTTATTATATAGGATACATATACATACATATATATATATATATATACACACACACACACACACACACACACACACACACACACATATATATATATGTGTATATATATATTTTTAAGAGCTATTATATCAATAGGATTAAGGGGCCTCATCTATCTTGGGCCTTTGTTGCTATAAGACAAAGTACCTATTTCAGAAAGGAGCATGTGTTATTTTAAAACAAGTGAGAAGTAGGGCTAGTAGACTAACTTTATGTATTATTGCCATGCAGTCTTATCTTTTTCCCAAATGAATGATCTGGTATATTTCTATGCTTATAATGATGCAAGAGCAATGTCCAAAGAACAGGCGGCAAGTGGTGATATGCAGGTATATATGTAAGACATATTTGGAAAGGAATGTCTTACACTAAATGGTGAATATAATGTCTCATTGAAGACTATTTGGGCCAAAACTCAACAACCTTAGAGAGAGAAACTACTAGAACACTGTGAGCCCTTCTTTTGCAGAGATAAACAAAAGAGACGAGCGGTTGGCTCACACAACTTTTTATTGTTTGTCTTCTTAACACAATGCGGACCAAGTAGTTTTATTGCTAGCTTTACCCAGTGGCCAGATAAGTTTCTATTGACCGAGTACAAAAAACGTTTTATGTAAATGTTAAAGGCACACTTTAAAATTAAATACCCATTGTATTTTGAAGTTACTTATTACATATCTTTTTAAAGTATGATACTTTGTAAAACACTGTGTAATACGAAGCGATAATTCTCGTGATCTGTCTGCAATGTGTTAAGATATGCCCTCCCATGCTAAAGGAATCTAGAATAGGCTAACCGATATGACTTTCTTTTGTAAATTTATTTTTCAATTACAGTTGAATACAATATTATATTTGTTTCAGGTGTACAACAGGTGATTAAATTTTTATATACCTTACAAAGTGATTTTCACTGACTCCTAAGGGCCACAGACTGCAGATCGTGGTCCTTCTGTCTGGTGTTGCTCACACCAATAGGATGAGACAGTATTTGATAAAGCAAGTCAGAAACTTTATTCTTTGGCCAAGGAATGGAGGATTAGCTATGATCTTTTCTCCCCGAATTGGGGGAATTAGGAAAGTCTTATAGGCTGGGGATAGGGGAGATAGGCGGGTTTAGGGATACAGATTCCTGAGGAAGGGTAGAGAGTTTTCAGATTTACAAGACAGCATGTGCAGTTCTTAAATGTTCTTGGAACACACCTGGCTATACATCTCAAAGTATGTTCATTTTATTGTTGAATCTCCACCCATGTTCATGATTTTTATTATGCTAATGAAGAAAAGTTTGTCCAAAGTTCTCTTGCACCTGAACAGTTTGGCTCAGTGGTTGTGAAACTGGTGGGCTGTCTGCCACTTCTTGAGCCAATTTAGCAGAAACAGGGTTGAATCATATATGAGCATTTATTCCAGTAATGCCTGAAGTATGGGAGAGCAGCAGGTCATCCACAGAAATCTGCTCTCCACCCCTATAAGCCAGCTGCTTATATGGGGTACAAAGATAAAGATTACATGGTGAAATAGGCAAAAGGATTAAGAATAGTATGCAAAATGGGTATAATGGTTAGTTTACAGACAGTGTGGACTGGGGGTTTGAAAAGGGCTGGTGCCTCTGGTTTCTGCAACATGGTTGTTAATCTTTCCATTCATAATAGGCAGCTCCTAGATGGGGAGTATGGGCCGCATTTCCAGGTGAGCTCCCAGGTCCGTCAGCAATTCCCAGCCAGGTTAGAATGTGCTTTCTTTAATCAGAACAAAACAATCCTTTCTCTGTCTGACGCATTTCATTTAGCAGAATACCCTTTAGGTCCAATCATGTCATCATTTAGCAGAATACCCTTTAGGTCCAATCATGTCATCATTCTTTTTTATAGCTAAGTAATAATCCATTGTACATATGTCCCACTTCTTCATCCATATTGGTGGGCACTTGGGTTGCATCCATATCTTGGCTACTGTAAATAATCTATATATATAAAAGGCTAAGCGATCGTCCAACTGTCCAACACTCAACAACCACCAGGGGCACACTCCAACCGGTAGCTATGACACGCACTGATCACCAGGGGGCAGATGCTCAACACAGGAGCTGCCGAGCTGCAATGACTTGGCAGTGGCAGTTCTTTGGTGACACACCCTGAACCAGAGAGGAGGGAGCCTGATTCTGGGGTGTGTCACCCAAGAACCTCCCTCTCGCAATCCGGGACCCCTCGGGGGGATGTCGGAGAGCCGGTTTCGGCCAGATCCCCGCAGCCAGGCCAAGGGACCCCACCTGCCAGAGGGACCCTGCTTACTCCGCAGATGCCCTTCAAGCTCTGGCACGGCCCAGGTGTGGCTGGCCAGGGAGGGACCATGGAAGGTTGGCTCCAGGGCATGTCCAGCCCTTGTCACCCAGTCCCGCCCTGCCAGCCACCTTCTAATTAATTTCCTTTCAATGTACACGAATCCTTGCACCAGTGCACTAGTATTACAATGAACATAGGGATGCATATGTCTTTTTGAATTAGTGTTTTGGATTTCTTCGAATATATACCCAGAAGTGGAATTACTAGGTCTATGGTAGTTCTATTTTTAATTTTTTGATGAAACCCCATCTTTTTTTCCCAGTGTGTGCACCAATTTACAATCCCACCAACGAAGGCCTGTCACTATTTGAGCCAATTTAGCAGAAATAGGGTTGAATCATATATGAGCATGTATTCCAATAATGCCGGCACTATGAGAGAGCAGCTGGTCAACCACAGAAATCTGCTTTACCCCTCCCCATAAGCCAGCTGCTTATATTGGGTGGAAGGGCAGAGATTATGTGGGAAAGTAGGAATTACAGACATGGGAAAGTAGGCACAGTATGTGGGTTGGGGGGGAGGGGTTACAAAGGGTGGGCGCCTCCTGGACAGATTGTTTCAGCCATGAAGTTATAAATCTTTCCATAATGATAGGCAGTTCTCAGAAAAGGAGGATGGACTGCATTCTGATGTTAGCTCACATGTTCCAGGGCATACAACTCTCAGCCAGATTAGAATGTGCTTTCTCTAATCAGAACAATCATGGTTAATAGAGCATGATTAATCCTATTTAATAAAAGAGTATTATGCAAATGGACGGTCACTCCAAGACACAAGATGGCCGCCTCCATGTGGTCAAAGATGGCTTCCCCCATGTGGACACAAGATGGCCACCACAAGATGACCTGCAGGGGAGGGCATTATGGGCAGTTAGGGGTGACCAGGCCAGCAGAGGAGGGCAGTTGGGGGGAAACCCAGGCCTGCAGGGGAGGGCAGTTGGGGGGACCAGGCCTGCAGTGGAGGACAATTGGGAGGGACCCAGGCCTGCAGGGGAGGGCAGTTAGGGGTGACCAGGCCAGCAGGGGAGGGCCAGCCGGGGAGGGCAGTTGGGGGCGACCAGGCCTGCAGGGGAGGACAGTTAGGGGCAATCGGGCTGGCCGGGGAGCAGTTAGGTATTGAACAGGCTGGCAGGTTGTGGTTAGGGGGTGATCAGGCTTGCAGGCAATCAGGCAGAGGCAGGCAAGCAGTTGGGAGCCAGTAGTCCTGGATTGTGAGAGGGATGTCCAACCGCCCGTTTAGGCCCGATCCCACTGGGATCAGGCTTAACGGGCTGAGGGACACCGCCCGCTCCGTGCACGAATTCCGTGCACCAGGCCTCTAGTATTTCTTATAATTATAGCTAGTCCCCAATATTCCATTTCAGCCCCTAACAGTTTAAATTTGCATTTCTCTAATGATTAGTGGCATTGAGCATCTTTTCACATGTCTATTGGCCATCTGTATATCCTCTTTGAAGAAGTGTCTGTTTAGGTCCTCAGCCCATTTTTTAAATAAATAGTTTGATTTTTTGGTGTAGAGTTGTATGAGTTCTTTATAAATTTTGGATATTACTTCCTTATCAGATGTTCATTGGCAAATATGTTCTCCCATTCAGTGGGTTGTCTTTTCATTTTGTTGATGGTTTCCTTTGCTGTGCAAAAACTTTTTAGTTTAATGTAATCCCATTTGTTAATTTTTTCTTTTGTTTTCCTTGCCTTAGGAGATATATCAGAAAAAAATATTGCTAAGACAAATGTCAAAGAGTTTACTGCCTAAGTTTTCTTCTAGGAGTTTTATGGTTTTGGGTCTTATATTTAAATCTTTAATCCATTTTGAGTTCATTCATATATATGGTGTAAGAAGGTGGTCTAGTTTCATAGTTTTGCATGTATCTGTTTAGTTTTCCTGACACCATTTATTGACTAAACTGTGTTTACACCATTGTATATTCTTGCCTCCTTTGTCTTAATTAATTAACATAAGCATGGGTTTATTTCTGACCTATATTCTGTTCCATCTATCTATTTGTCTGTATTTATGCCAGTACCATTCTGCTATGAATACTATAGCCTTCTAGTATACTTTGATATCAGATTGTCTGTTACCTCCAACTTTGTTCTTCTTTCTCAAGACTGCTGTGGCTACTCAAGGTCGTTTGTGTTTGCATATACATTTTTGGAATGTTTGTTCTAGTTCTATGAAAAATGCCCCTTGTATTTTGATAGAAATTGTGTTGAACCTATAGATTGTTTTGGATAATATGGACATTTTAATGATGTTAATTCTTCCTACCCATCAACACAGTATATGCTTCCATTTATTTGCATTTTCTTCAATGTCTTATAATTTTCTGAGTACAGGTCTTTTACCCCCTTAGTTAAATTTATTCCTAGATATTTTTTAATGTAATTGTAAATGGGATTATTTTTTTAATTTTCCTTTCTCATAGCTCATTATTGGTATATAAATATTTAACTGTTTCTGGACATTTATTTTTTTATTTTTATTATTGACTTTATTGGGGTGACATTGGTTAATAAAATTATACAGGTTTCAGGTATACAATTCTATAATACATCACTTGTATATTGTACTGTGTGTTTAACACCTCAAGTCAAGTCTCCTTCCATGTTTATTTTGTGTCTTGCTACTTTACTGAATTTATCACTTCTAGTAGTTTTTTGGTGTACTTTTTAGGTTTCTCTATATCCAGTATCATGTCATCTGCAAATCATAATGACAGTTTTACTTCTCATTTTCCAATTTGGATGCCTTTTATTTCTTGTCTGATTGCTGTGGCTAAGACTTCAAATACATATTGAACAAGAGTGGTGAATCTCATTATAGTTTTTTGATTTGCATTTCCCTGATGATTAGTGATGTTGAGCATCTTTTCATCTGTTGGCCATCTGTATGTCTTCTTTGGAGAAATGTTTATTCATGTCCTTGGCCCATTTTATAAGCCAGATTGTATTTTTTTTATATCAACCTGTGTGAGTTCTTTATATATTATAGATATCAACTCCTTATCTGATATATATCATTGGCAAATATCTTCTCCCATTCAATAGGATGCCTTTTGGGTTTATTGTTTGTTTTTTGTAGTGCAAAAGCTATTTAATTGATGCAGTCACATTTGTTTATTTTTGCTTTTGTTTTATTTTTATATGTCTTTGCTCTAGTAGACATATTAAAAAAAATATTGCTAAGACCAATGTCAAAGAGTTTATTCAAAGAATTTATTGCTTATGTTTTCTTCTAGAGTTTTATGATTTCAGGTCTTAAATTTAAGTCTTTGATTTGTTTTGAGTTTATTTTTGTATATGGTGTAAGAAAGTGGTCTAGTTTCATTTTTTGCATGTATATGTCCAATTTTCCCAACACCATTTATTGAAGAATTGTATTTACCCCATTGTATATATTCTTGCCTTCTTTATTATAGAACTAGAGGCCCAATGCACGAAATTTGTGCAAGGGGCTCGGACCCCCACTGCCACAGTGGCTGCCGTGGCCCCTGCCTGCCACGACTTCCTCCAGAAGGACGTCTGGTCTAATTAGCATATTATGCTTTTTGTTATTATGGATAATTAACTGTGTAGGCCTGGGTTTATTTCTAGGCTCTCTATTCTGTTCCATTGATTTATGTGTCTGTTTTTATGGCAGTACTATGTTGTTTTGATAATTATAGCTTTACTAGAGGCCCTGGTGCACGGGGGGGCGGAGGGGGGGGGCGGGGGGAGGTCCCTCAGCCTGGCCTGCGCCCTCTCCAATCTGGGACCCTTCGGGGGATGTCCAACCGCTGGTTTAGGATTGGGCCTAAACCGGCAGTCAGACATTCCTCTCACAATCTAGGACCGCTGGCTCCTAACCACTTACCTGCCTGCCTGATCGCCCCTAACCACTCTGCCTGCCTGCCTGATGCCCCTAACTGCTCCCCTGCCTGCCTGATCGCCCCTAACTGCCTCTGCCTGCCTGCCTGATTACCCCTAACCTCTCTGCCTGCCTGTCTGATCGTTCCTAACTGCCTCTGCCTTCTTGCCTGATAGCCCCTAACCACCTCTGCCTGCCAGCCTGGTCACCCCTAACTGCCCTTCCCTGCCAACCTGGTCTCCCCTAACTGCCCTCCCCTGCTGGCCTGGTCTCCCCTAACTGCGCTCCCCTGCTGGACTCAGCCTCAGCCCCTGCCACCATGGCTTTGTCCAGAAGGACGTCCGGAAGATGTCTGGTATAATTAGCATATTATCCTTTTATTCGTATAGATAGTATAATTTGAAATCAGGGAGTGTGATACTTTCAACGTTTCCCCCCACTGAAGGATGTTTTGGCTATTTGGGTTCTTTTATGGTTTTAATAATTTTTTAAAAATAAATATTTTTTTATTGATATCAGCGAGGAAGTGAGGAGAGATAGAAACATCAATGATGAGAATCACTGGTCGGCTGCCTTCTGCACGTCCCCTACTGGGGATCGAGCCCACAACCCAGGCATGTTCCCTGACAGGGAATTGAACTGTGACCTCCTGGTTCATTGGTCAGTGCTGAACTACTGAGCCACACCAGCCAGGCTTTTGTGGTTTTATGTAAATTTCAGGATTGTTTGTTCTAATTCTGTGAAAAATGCCATTGGTATTTTCATAGGGAGAGCATATTGAATTTGTAGATTGCTTTGAGTATTATGTACATTTTAATGATGTTAATTATTCCAATTTATGAGTACCATATATTTTTCTACTTATTGGTATGACTGTCTCTTGAAAGGACTACTTTAAAATGTTGCAATGGAAATCAGTGCAAAAATTTAGCAATTTGAAAGCCAAAGGATACTACTTTTTAAATACCAAATCCACTGCAGTGATAGAAGACTAATATTGTAGGTGGCGGGATCGACACCAGGTGTCTGACCAGTGGGGTTAGACCGAACCTGGGTTCAGCATCCTCAATACTTGAGTTCCGGCTAAGAAAGAATTCAGAGTAAGACCCAAACTGTAAGAGAACATTTATTTGGTAAATCACAGAGGTAGAAAAAGTAATTCCTAGAAGAAATGGGCTTAGGAAACAAGTTATAGAGGTAAAGAAAAGGACCCTTGGAGCTTGGGAGTAAGGAAGCTAATGGTAAAGTGCCTGGGGCAGGGAGGAGAAGGGTGAAGGGAGAGGGAAAGGTATGGACCAGCGTGCTCCCAGGAGGGAGAGCTAACTAGGTACTCCATCCTAAGGGTTTTAAGGGTAAAGATTTTAGGGGAGGTGCCAGGGGAAGATGTCAATAGAATATTTAGCAGCTTTCCAAGTGTGTCCTTTCAGGTTTGTGGTTTCCACTGATTGATTGGCCAGCACCAGGGCAGGAGGCCATTTTTCAATGCAGCTAGTCCTGAGGCTGGTTTTGTTATTTATTTGGGCCTGGAGCTGAAAGACAACTTGAGGCATAGATGTTATCTCTAGGGAGGAAAGGTCAGGAGTTCCAAACTGCTTGACTAGTCATAGGCTAGGGAAGGAAAAATCATCCTGGGGTCCAGGTCCCACCCTACAATTGATTGTCCCTTGCTAGGACATCTGGGGCTTTCCACTGTTGACGTAAAAACATTCAAACCTGTAAAGAATTTTTGTGAGTTTATTTGATCTGAACTGTCGACAGTTGCCGGGAAGCAGTATCTCCATGGATTGGGATAGTGCTCCAGAGAATGGCGGGTTTTTATCTATTTTTATACATTGCAAGCAAAGGAGGAGACATAGGTGGGTTACATGAAATCCATTGATGATAGATTAGAGAGGCAGGAGAAAGCAAAGCGGGGAAATCTCTGGGATTGGATAAAAAGTAAAATGATTCACACATACTTAGATGGATGTAGGCTAGCCAACAGTCAACAATTACATGATAACAATGAAGTGATTTGTGGTATCTGTCCTGGCACCCAGGCACATTAGGTTGTGCCCCAAGGGGTCCAGAAAAAGGGAAGTTACAAGTTACCCAGACATTTCAAGGGTATGTTATTATAGATGCAAAAAGACAGATAGGCTCAGTTAAGGTAAAGGTTGACCTTGTCAGTGAAGATACCGGCCTAGTACGTAAATACCCACCATAACTGCTTTTAGTTAAAGTTTAATTTCAGACTATCCTTTGTGGTTACTTTAGGTCTCTGAGTTTGCAAGACTGCCATGCAGGCCTTCCCTGAGCTTGTCAGGTTAGCTTGTGGTCCGTTTCATCCACACCACCCTAATGACTTTCTGTACCTAGCCCATCATCCTTGATCTGCTCATGCTCATGTCTATCTATCTTGCCTACCACACACTAAGATCTTTACATTGGAGGTTGTCTTAGTTTGCTCAGGCTACCATAACAAAATACCATAGACTAAATGGCTTAAACAATAGAAATTTATTTTTCTCACAGTTCTTTTTTTATTTTTTTAAACCTCACCCTAGACTATGTTTTTATAGATTTTAGAGAGGTGGCGGGGCTGGGGGGGGGGGGGAAGGGAGAGAGAAAGGAGAGAGAGAGAGAGAGAGAGAGAGAGAGAGAGAGAGAGATGTGAGAGAGAAACATTGATCAGTTGCCTCCCTTACACGCCCTGACCAGTGTTAATGCAAAAAACAAAACAAAACACACACAAAAACACATTGAAACCTGTAAGGAATTTTTGTGAGTTTATTTGAGCCTGTTGTGGAGCGATCGCGACCAAATGACCACTGGAGTCCAAGCCAATTGAAATTTAGGGAGCCTTTATTAGCCGGTTGGCGACTGCTCAGCCTTCCTCCACACAGGGAGTCCAGAGAGCAGCCCCAACCTCCAGTACAAGGTAGCTTTTAAGCACTAAAACCACATCCTTGTTGGCAGGCTAAGTGGAACAATGGCAACCTCAAACAAAGCAGTTTTCTCAGCTATATCGGCATACTGTAAAGGTATTAAACCCACATCCTACCTAGGCACTCGGGCTATCAATATCCTGTTCAGCTAAGCTACTGGCATCCTGTTCTGCAAGGTGCAGCTGGGCTTCATGGTCAGGGCAGTCCTAGGGAAGTGCAGTTAAAATTTTTTCCACTCTCTAACATTCCCCACTGGTTTTATGGGAGAATCAAATTGTTGTTTCTTCATCACTGGTACAGATACGTTGATAGTGGGTACATAAGACCATGAGTTTTACTGCCTGTATTCGCCTTTGAACATCGTCAGTGAGACCATTAATGAGGCAGGGTACATAAGGCTAACAGTAATAATATTCCTGCTACAGCTGTTAAAAGGGCTGTTAGCCACAGAGACCATGAGAATAAATTTTCATACCAGTTTCCCTCTGTTTTTCGCCTTTATCTTGGAGCCTTTTTATGAGTTGACTTAGACTTTCCCTGATGACTCCAGAATGGTTGGTATAGAAACAGCAAGTCTCTCCTAAGTCCATACAGAGTCCTCCTTGCTTCAGGAATAGTAAGTCTAAACCCCTTCTATTTTGTAGGACTACCTCAGCTAGCAAGCTGAGGGAGTCTTCTAGGCCGGTCGGCAAACTCATTAGTCAACAGAGCCAAATATCAACAGTACAACGATTGAAATTTCTTTTGAGAGCTGAAAACTGACTTCTGTGCATGGGCCACGAAGTTTCAATTGCACTGTACGTGCGCGCCCGCACGTGGTATTTTGTGGAAGAGCCACACTCAAGGGGCCAAAGAGCCGCATGTGGCTCGCGAGCCACGGTTTGCCGACCACTGTTCTAGGCGGTTTACATTTTCTTCTAGGCTGCTTAAATCTAAATCTACTTGGCTGCTGAGCTCTTTAAAGTTTTTGTCCCCAGTGACTAGTGCTGCGGTGCCTACCTCAGCTGATCCAGCTATTCCCAGGCCTACAAGCAGGGAGACAATCACTGGGGCTCTACGAGCTCGCCCAGGGCCTACCCAGGGGTGGGCAAACTTTTTGACTCGAGGGCCACAATGGGTTCTTAAATTGGACCAAAGGGCCGGAACAAAAGCATGGATGGAGTGTTTGTGTGAACTAATATAAATTCAAAGTAAAGGAGCGGAGGGGAGAGCAAGAGAACCGGATAGAACAGCCGGATCCGGCCCGCGGGCCGTAGTTTGCCCATGGCTGGCCTATACCCAAGTGCTCGCGTCCTCCCTCCTCAGAATAGTAATATACCTGGGGTAGGATATGAGCTAGGATGCATAAGGAAGGCTCGCGGGCATTCGTCAGTGCCAGGGGAGAAACGCAAGGAGTAATTCCTGTTGTGCACGCAAACCAGGTACTTTCAGGGGCCACCAGGTACCGGTCTGCCGCATCCTCATTGTCCTTGCTGAAGTTCGTGATAGAGGAACAAGACTCTGCATAGGGAGACCTTGATAAATCAAATCCTGAGGACATAACACAGGTCCCTGTTCCTTGGAAATCTCCAAGGGTTAGCTTGGGGGTGTGTCCCCACCTGCACATCCCTTGTGGGGGGTTTGCAATTGAAACAATTCTAATGTCTGATGAATCTGAACCAACGGTGGCATTTGCCCCTATCCCAACATAGTAGGGGGGTTCTGGGTTCAAGCATAACCAACAGTCTCTGGTGGCATTTGGGGAGGTCTGATTTAGAAAGTTAAAGACCGCATCCAGAGTGTCCAGGATAGGTCTTTGGCCTGGTTTGGTAGTATGAGTCTCAGGAACAAGGCTCACTGTCACCTCGGTCAAAAGAGTTAACTCAGTATTGACAGGCACAGTCCCAGAGAATGGGTCTCGGTGAGCCTCTCGGACCAGCTGGTGGTTAAGCCTGGAACTTAACTGTAAAGCCTGTAAGGACTTCTGGAGGTTGTGATTAGAAAGGGATGCCAATACTTCTTCCCCTAGCCTGGGAAGTAGCGGTGGGGGTCTGCCAAACAGAATTTCAAAGCGGGTAAGGCCCTTTACGTACGGGGTGCAACGGGCTCGGAGTAGGTCAAAAGGAAGGAGGCTTACCCAGTTTTCGCCAGTCTCCAGCTTTAGTTTTGTTAAGGTTTCCTTTAAGGTCCGACTCATCCTCTCTACCTGTCCAGAGCTCTGAGGTCTATAGATACAGTGTAATTTCCAATTGATGCCTAACATTTTGCCAATAGTTGAGTAATATGGGCAATAAATGCCGGGCCATTGTCGGACCCCACCACAACAGGTAGGCCAAACCTGGGGATAATTTCTGAAATTAATTTCTTAACTACTATCTGTGCTGTTTCAGACTTGGTAGGGTAAGCTTCTGGCCAGCAGGAGGACATGTCAATAAAAACCAGCAGGTAGTGATATCCTCCCTGCCCTGGGGGCAATTCTGTAAAGTCTACTTCCCAATGTTCTCCGGGACTTCTTCCTCTGAGACTGATTCCTTGGGCCAAGGGGAAGTGTTTTCCAGGGTTTACCTATGCACAGACGTGGCATCTCCTTGCAATGTCCTTCGAGAGCTGGAAAAGCTTAGGGATGTAATAGTCTCGTTTAAGCAATTCCACCAGCTTGGTTCCCCCTAGATGGGTGCTCTGATGGACCTGAGAAATGAGTTCCCTTCCCAGGGCCTCCGGAATGAACAGTCTTGTGTCAGGTAATTCTCTCCATCCTCCAGATACCTCCTTAGCCTGGAGTCTCTTTCCCAGTTCATTATCAGCCTCCAAAAAGACTGGGGCCTCTTCGAAAACCTTTGCCAGGAGAGCTGGAAGAATATGTAAAGGCCCCACTAGTTTTTGGACTGCCTCTTTTGCTGTTTTATCTGCAAATGCATTTCCTCGTGCCTCTGGAGTGTCAGCTGATTAGAGTCCCTTGCAGTGTATAACTGCTACTGCTTTTGGCAGCCAGAGGGCTGTAAGGAGGGCGAGGATTTCTGGGATGTTCCTGATTTCTTTTCCCCCAGATGTCAGGAGTCCCCTTTCTTGATATAGGGCCCCATGGACATGAACCGTAGCAAAAGCATACCGGCTGTCAGTATATATTATTTACTATTCTTCCCTTTGCCCACCGCAATGCTTGGGTGAGGGCTATTAACTCTGCCTTCTGAGCCGATGTCCCGTGCCCCAATGCATGTGCCCAGATTACCTTGTCAGCTGTCACGAACACTGCTCCCGCGTACCTGATCCCTCCGACCTTAAAGCTGCTCCCATCCGTATACAGGGTCTCATCAGGGTCTCAGAGGGGTTGGTCAGTCAGATCCTCTCGAAGATTCTTTAGCGAGGACACGGTTTCAGCGCAGTCATGGAGGGGCTGTTCAGGATCATCATCAGGTAATAAAGTTGCAGGGTTTAGAGCTGCTGTCTTAAGAAAACTAACTTGCGGTGGATCAAGCAGGAGTACTTGGTACTGGGCGATATAGGCATTTGAAAGCCAACGCTCAGGTGGGCTTCGCAGAAGGGTTTCCACGGCATGGGGGGGGGGGGCACCACCTGCAAGTCCTGCCCAAGGGAGAGCTTTGAGGCTTCCTTGACCAGTATGGCTGTGGCCGCTCCCGCCTTTAGGCAGCCCGGCCACCCTGCTGGGGTCCTCTTTTGGATAAATATGCCACAGGTCTTTTCCATGGTCCTAAGAGGTCTGGCAGCACCTATGCCGGTGCACTGACTAAGGCTTGTTTAAGGTCTTGAAATGCTTTAGTTTCATTTTTAGTCCAGTTTAGTTCTTCAGTCTTTCCCCTGGTACAGGTGTATAGGGGTTTCACTATCTCTGCAAAACCTAATATCCAAAGGCGGCAATACCCTACTGCCCCTAGGAATTCCCGCACCTGCTTCTTTGTTTTGGGAATGGGGATTTTCAAAATAGCCTGTATTCGGCTAGCAGACAAAGTCCTCCTTCCTCCGCTGAGTTCATACCCCAGGTAAGTGGCTTTCGGGGTGCAAAGTTGGGCCTTCTTAGCGGACACCCGGTATCCCAATTTGTCTAGAGTCCTCAACAGGGTCTCAGTGGCCTCCCGGCACTCACTCTGGGTTGCCGCGGCAAGAAGGAGGTCGTCTACATACTGGAGTAGGGTGACCTCTGGTTGTTCTTTCTGGAACGTGCCTAAGTCCTGGCTGAGAGCCTCATCAAACAGAGTAGGAAAGTTTTTGAATCCCTGGGGCAACCGTGTCCAGGTCAGCTGTCCCAATTCGCCTTCTTCAGGGTCCATCCATTCAAATGCAAAAATGGGCTGGCTGGATGGGGCCAGCGGCAAGGAGAAAAAAGGCATCCTTTAAATCTAGGACTGTATATATTTGATGACTTGGCAGTAACAGGCTCAGGAGGGTATAAGGGTTGGGTACTGATGGGTGTATAGTCTCTACCCTCTTGTTGACTTCTCTTAAATCCTGTACTGGCCTGAAATTCTCCATCCCAGGTTTTTGTACAGGGAGCAAAGGGATGTTCCACGGGGAATGACAAGGCACCAAGATCCCTGCTTCCCTCTTCTTCTGTCAAATTTCCCTTTTTCTCCTCTTGCATGGCAGTCAACAGGACCTTTGCCATTTTTTGGGTCTGTGCACTTCCTGGGTCTTCTCTATTGTTGAATGCCTTCTGTGCTACCTCTACCAATTCTGACAGCACTTTTCCTTCAAAGCCTTCTAACTTCTGTAACTTTTCTTATGTCTGGGGCCGACTGGACACGAAAGCAATGTTAACTGCCCGCCTAATTTCTGGCTCCTCTGGGTCTGTGGGGATGTAGAGCCTGTAGGCTTCACACAAGCGCTCTAGAAAAGCAGCCGGGGATTCATTCGGTCCCTGTACAGTTTCAGTTACCTTAGACAGATTGGTGGGCTTCCGCGCGGCTGCTCAGATTCCCCTCAGCAGAGTCTGGCGATACCGATTGAGAGCCTCCTTACCTTGTTGGGTCCCATAGGGGTCAGGAAAGCGGAAAAACGGCCTCCAGCCATGCAGGGTCCAAGACGGACTGGCCATCGGGTCCGAAGACCAGTTTTCTCCCCTCTGCCCTCTCATGCTCTCTCTCTTCCAAAGTGAAAGGAGTCTGGAGGAGCTGCTGACAGTTGTCCCAGGTGGACTGGTGGGTAAAAAAGACAGACTCCAAAAGGGAGATGAGTCCCTGGAGATTCTGAGAGAACGAAGGATTCTGATTCTTCCAGTTATACAAGTCACTGGTCGAGAAAGGGACATAAACTATGAATGACCTGCTATCCTCTCCAGTTGGAGAGGCCATCTGGCGCAAGGGCAACATTGGGACCCCTGAGGAGTCAGGAGAGGGGTCTGAATGATGGGGTCTATATTCAGCCCCACTGCGGGTGTGGGGCAGACTCAGAGGGTCCTCCAGGGGACCCACAATTGGGGCAGACAGATACGGAGGGGGTTCCGCCAAAAGGGGGTCCTCCGGGGGTGGTGGAAGAATGGGAGGCTGTTTCTCAGTCTCTCTGGGAGGCTTAGTGCGGAGGACAGTCTGTCTCTGTCCCAATTTCTTTTTCTTTTCGGGGAACTTTTGGCAATCCCGGAGCCATTCAGTCAGAACATCTATCCAAATTTGGATGTAAGGCATTTGATCCAGGTGTCCGGGCTTGCCAAAAATCACATGTTGTACCTGATAGACCAATCCTAGGTCCATTGACCCCTCTGGGGGCCACTCCGTCTGTGGGAAGGTGGGCCATTCCCGCTCACAAAATTTCTGTAAATCTAAAGCATTAACAGGTGCTCCGTAGTCATCCTCTCGCCGCTTGAAGTCCTGAAAATTCTCCAAAAAACATTGCAGGGAGTACAGACAGTACGTGAAGCAGACTGACCCATTCTGATAATAAAGACAAACTGGACACAAAAACACAGAACAAAAAAACCAATGACAACCAAACCAAGGATCGCCGGGCACCGTCGTGCACCGGGATCTGGTCTCGGAAGTAGTGCCGCGTCCAGCCTTCCAGAGACCCCAAATGGGCGCCCACAAAACCAGAAAGAAGTTTCTTACCGGTAAGAACTAAATCCAAATGGCTCCGATCAGAGTCAATCAGGAAATTTAGCAGGCAGGGTCTCCGACCTCTACCAGTCCTGGGGCTGAGGAATGTCTCTCAGAGATCTCCCCCTGGGTCAGAGAGTTCGGGGACCCCAGTGGGCTCTGGTCACAGGACCAGTCAAAGGCTGGTCATCTCGCTGGGGCCTCCAAATGTTGTGGAGCGATCGCGACCAAATGACCACTGGAGTCCAAGCCAATTGAAATTTAGGGAGCCTTCTGACGACGCCTTGCCATACTAGCAGTCAGCAGCTGTGCATCGCCGCTGCAGGTTGCTCAGGACCAAACCAGAGAGGGTCGGACCGGCATTACCACCATTTGTCCACCATCCACAACTGAAATATCATTGGTGACATGTACACATAAGGAACTCTTTAACATTGAAATTGGGACTCAAAAGAACTGTTGGCCCAGAAAGAAACTCACTACAGACTGATTCATTTGCCTCTCAGCATAACCATTATTGCTTGTCTCATTTTCGGTTCTTATAAGTGTATTTCTAGTATCACATGATCTCACTCATCTAGGGGAAATAATGAACAATATAAACTGGTGAACAAAAACAGACCCGGAGACAGGGAAGCATCGATCAGACTGTCAAACCTCAGAGGGAAGGTAGGGGAGGGTGGGGGTAAGGGGGAGAGATCAACCAAAGGACTTGTATGCATGCATATAAGCCTAACCAGTGGTCACGGACAACAGGGGGGTGGGGGCATGCGTGGGAAGGGGTTTGGGATGGGAATGGGGGGATGAGGACAAATATGTGATACCTTAATCAATAAAGAAATTAATTTTTAAAAAAAAGAAATTTAGGGAGCCTTTATTAGCCGGCTAGCGACTGCTCAGTCTTCCTCTGCGCAGGGAGTCCAGAGAGCAGCCCCGACTTCTGGTGCAAGGTAGCTTTTAAGCGCTAAAACCACATCCTTGTTGGCAGGCTAAGTGGAACAATGGCAACCTCAAACAAAGCAGTTTTCTCAGCTATATCAGCATACTGTAAAGGTATTAAACCCACATCCTAGGCACTCGGGCTAGCAATATCCTGTTCAGCTAAGCTACTGGCATCCTGTTCTGCAAGGTACAGTGAGGCTTCATGGTCAGGGCAGTCCTAGGGAAGTGCAGTTAAAATTTTTTCCACTAACAATCCGAACTCTTGACATATACCGGGAAGCAGAACCTCAACGAGAATTGAGATAATGCTCCTTGTATTTATACATTGCAATCAAAGGAGGGATGTAGTTCGATTACAATGAAATTCATTGGTGATAGATTAAGGAGGTGGGATAAAGCAAAGCAGGGGAGGCGGGGGGAACCCTGGGATTGGATAAAAAGTAAAATGATTCACACATACTTAGGTGGGTGCAGGAACAATTAACATGATAACGAAGGAATTTGTAATATCTGTCCTGGCGCCCAGGCACATTAGGTTGTGCCCTAAGGGGTCCAGAAAAAGAGAAATTACAAGTTACCCAGACATTTCAAGGGTATGTTATCATAGATGGAAAAAGACAAATAGGCTCAGCTAAGGTAAAGGTTGACCTTGTCAGTGAAGATACCGGCCTAGGAAGTAACTATCCACCATAACTGCTTTTACTTAAAGTTTAATTTCACACCATCCTTTGTGGTTACTTTAGGTCTCTGAGTTTGCAAGACTGCCATGCAGGCCTCCTCTGAGCTTGTCAGGTTAACATGTAGCCCCTTTCATCCACACCAGGGATCAACCCTGCAACCTTTTTGGTGTAAAAAATGAACTTCCACCAACTGAGCCATCTGGCCAGGACTATAACAGTTTTTAAAGCTGAAAGTTCACAGTCAGGGTTCTGGCCGATCCAGTTTCTAATTGAAAGATCAGAGGGCGAAAACCAGGACTACAGGCTTTATTAGAGGAGAAGGACCTGCCGTGCTGTCTCGCAAGGGGAGAACAGCAATACGTGCAGAGGTGAACACGCCTTTTGAGGGGAGGAATGGGAAGGAATGGGGGCTTAGTGTACTCAGCACGCTTAATGTATGGTCCATATAAGGTACATAGTTACTCACTCAGGTACTTAGGGACAAGGGCTTAGGGCAGTGGTCAGCAAACTCATTAGTCAACAGAGCCAAATATCAACAGTACAACGATTGAAATTTCTTTTGAGAGCCAAAAACCGACTTCTGCGCATGGGCCACGAAGTTTCAATCGCACTGTATGTGCACGCCCGCACGTGGTATTTTGTGGAAGAGCCACACTCAAGGGGCCAAAGAGCCGCATGTGGCTTGCGAGCCGCGGTTTGCTGACCACTGGCTTAGGGTATTTGGCAGGTGCTGATTGGTGGTTCAATGTATAGTCCATTTACGGTGCCTGGTTAGGTACTCAGGTATTGTCCAGGCCGCAGGTGCAGGTTACGTCATACTCTGCCCAACAGGTGGGGGAAGGAAGGATCTATCACTAATCAAAGGTCTCTTTCTGGCTTGCAGATGGCTGCCTTTCCCTTGTGTCCTCACATGACTGAGGGTGGATGGGGGCTCTCTAGAGTCTCTTCTTATAAAGACACTAATTTCTATCAGGACCTCACACTTATGACTTCATTTAGTCAAATTATCTCTTTATAAGCCCTGTCTCTGTTAGGGGCAGAAATATTAATCATGCTCTGTTAACTGTGATTTTCTGTTCTGATTAGAGAAAGCACATTCTAACCTGGCTGAGAGTTGTAAGCCCTTGGACATGGGGAGTTAACCTGGAATGTGGTCCATTCTACTTATCTGAGAACTGCCTATTATCATGGAATGATTAAGGACTTTGTTGTAGAAACAATAGTCCCTGGAGAAGCCTACCCTTTGCAAACCCTCCCTTCCCCCAGATTGCCTGTAACCTATAACCATATACCCATTCTTATTCCTTTTGCCCACTTCCCCATGAATTCTTTGTGATAACCAGAAAAGTGAGCCGAGGGTTTTTCCCGGGGTCCTGTCTCGCTCAAGACACCAGAGAATGAGTTTCATGGATCAGAAGATTTAAGCAATAGTGTGGTAAATTTATTACAAGCAAATTCAGACTCCCCTCGTGGGAAGGGAGACCCAATAATGGGCTGCCCCCCTCAAGTCTTGTAGTCCAGGTGTATATATTTACTACAAGCCTACTTTAATATCTATCCATGTCGTAATCTGATTGATTCCCTCAATTGTTCTTCCCCAGTGTTAACGTAAAAAACCATTGAAACCTGTAAAGAATTTTTGTGAGTTTATTTGAGCCAAACTGTTGACATATGCTGGGAAGCAGAACCTCAACGAATTGAGATAGCTCCGGAGAATGGCGGGTTACATCTGTATTTATACATTGCAATCAAAGGAAAGGGACAAGAAGGAGGCAAGATGGCGACCGGCAGGAAGGTAGAGAGGGAGAGTGTGTGAGAGAGTGAGAGAGCGATAGAGGTGTGTGTGGCTGTGTGTGGGTGTGTGTGTGAGTGAAATAGGGACAGTTAGACCCTGCAGTTCTTCCAGGGGGCTGCCAATCGGGCAGTCTTAGACGGCAAAACCCCGTGGCCACCACAAACACCCTGGGGAGAACACCAGCAGCACAGAGACCACGCCATCTTGAAGAACAGAACTGCTTGAGACTAGGATCCTAGCCTCGCCAACACCCAGTCTGGTCTTGGAAGCAAACCAGGACCCTACAGCCGCTCTGGTAGAAGACCTGCCACCACAGCTGCAGACCCAGGGACACCAAGACTCCAGGCACCCAGCCACAGATTTCTGTGAGTCACAAAGCCAATCCCCCTCCCCTGCTGCCCCGCAGCAGCGACAGAGAAACTACCAGACCCCTGCCACACAGTAAGGCTTTCTGCACACACAAAGCAGTGGCGACTCTGCCTGACTTTGAGCCTTGGTGTCGGACACGGGAAGTTTGTTTCCCGTGACTAGTCTCTGCACCCAGGCAGGGAGACTGAGCAAAATTCAAGCCTAGCTGCTCATCCCTATGGAGGTAGTTTCTGCAACCAGATCCCACGCCCACGCAGGGCAGGAAGATAACGCTGAACTTGAGCCCGGACTTGGGAACTCGGGGAAGTTGTTTCCTGAGACTCATCTCTGCGCCCAGGCAGGGAGACTGAGCAGAATTCGAGCCTAGCTGCTCATCCCTAGGAAGGTAGTTTCTGCAGCCAGATCCCACACCCATGCAGGGCAGGAAGACAGCGCTGAACTTGAGCCCAGACTTACGAACTTGGGGAATTTGTTTCCCGCAACTCGTCTCCACACCCAGGCAGGGAGGCAGTCCTGAATTTGAGCATACGCATCCGGATACATTTCTTATAAACTCTGAGCACTGTTCCCCCCTTCCCCCCTCCTGCCCTTGAGAGGTAGGAGGTATAGTTTATGTTTGGGGACCGGCCAGATCATTTTGGGGGGTCCTAGCTCTTTACCTCTGTTGGATGGGAACAACAGGGCGAGAGTCTTACAGGAAGTGTTTCCCCAGGCGGTTTCCTCCAGGTACAAGGCAAGCACACATTCCATCCCGTTACTGTCTGAGGTCCATCTGAATGGGAATGGGACCACTTGGGCCTCTAGCCTTCCTGCCACGGAAGCGTAACAGTCGCTTTTATTCAGGGCATGTACAGAATATTTAATCTATTCCACCCAGGCATTCTTTCCCTTATATCCTACTTCTATTCGCATGGTGGTGGCAGCAGCCTAGGGGATCTTGTCCTGTGACATCTACTCCTAAATCTAGTCCTAGCCAATCTTTTGACCTAAAGGCTGAAATATCCAAGTCATTCAAGTTATCTATAACCAATAACTTAGCTGGGTAAACATGATCCAGATTGTACACGTTTCTCCAGCCCACATTGTAAGCCCCTGCAATTTGATAGATTCTTAAAACAAATAGAACCAAATACATGATGGTTATTAAGACAGCTCACAGTTTTTAGCATCACTTTCAAGGGGATATGCCCTGGTATGGCTGTTCAAGTTGAGGTGTGTCTGCCCTTAACCCGTGTGTGATGGGTCCAACCTCACTCTACAGTCCAAACAGCAGTCTCTATAGTAAGCAAAACAGTTAAGGTCCTTCCCAGGAGGGTTCCAACTTGCTTCCCTTCCAAATCTTGATTAGAACAAACGTAGTCTTCCGGTCGATGGCGATAAACCAGGAACTCAAGAGGGCCTTGGGTCAGGAGGCCTTCTAACCTGAGAAAGATTAAAGTAGAAGAGATACCCAGTACACAGTTCTTAAGAAACTTGTCCCTAGTTTCCTTTGTAGGAAGATCTTGAGGCATTCCAGGGCCTATTGGAATCACCTACAGCTAACTCTAGGTTAAAAAAAAAAAAAAAAAAAAACCCACAAAACACTTTTCTTAAAATTCAAACCCTAGGAAGGTTGTCTTACTTGATTTTACAAATAGATTATATATTGAAGTTTATTAGACAGGAATAGGCCAGCAAACTTCAGTTCCTATGATTAAAAGATGATCTTTTTATTAAATACCTAATTAATATAACATACCAAAATCTTATTTTCTAACTTTATTTGTCCTTGGGTGTGGACAGCAAATGACACTAATTGGATTTCTCCCATCAGTCTTCCTGAGAACTTTGGCATAAGCTATTTACCCTCTGTTTAGGGAGACAAAATGCAAATCATTGACTCTTAAGTGTCCTTGGTTTAGGGAAGACAGTTTTCTAGATGGTTGCAAACTGCTGTTTTAATATTTCAGTTTTCCTGCTCTGTCCTGGCTTACTGGCCTGTATCATTTAATCAATTTATTTTTAACATTTCTTTTTTATAAACTTCTTATAATTTCCATGGACATTCTTACAACTTTCAAAAACATTTTTACAATTCCCAGAAATAACCACCTTTAGAAACAACCTTCTTTTTCCTTCAAAATGCATAACCATGCCTCAGTCCTTCCATTAAGCATCTCCATTCCAATATTCTTTCTTTCTGTCACAACATCAGCAATTTTTACAGGCCTTTTTTTTTTTAATGTATTAGAATTCTTCATTCTTAGAAATATTAATTTTTCAATAATTTACCAAAAAGTAAACAGCCAGCGTTTCTTAGGTTAACATTTATAAACGTACTTTAAATGTACTTTTACTTTCAAGAAAATATACCTTCAACAAAGTACAAGAGACCTGTAATAAAAACTAAGAGCAGGCAAATTAAAACTTGTCTAGCAGTTAATGTTTCATTTAAAAAAAAAAAAAAAATTCGATGTTTACCATTTAACCCAGCAATGCTCCAAACCCTTTAAGTTAATTAAGAAAATTATTATAGGAGCAGGCTTGGATTTAAGCTACTACATTCTTCCTTAGAGATAACATCTAAAGTTATTACTAAGGCGGCTTCTGTTTCTGGCCCCCTGGGCCAGCCCTTCCCTAGGCCACTTTCTTGAGATGTCAGGCCAACTATTGGTGACAAAATGTAATTTATACTATTTCTTGGCCCAACAGGTCCTCAGGGTCTGGCCCAGAGTACTTTCTCATTTGATCTTTTAGTCTTGGTAAATTCGGAAGACCCTTCTTTGCCTTGTTGAATATTAAAGGATTTATTCAGGTTCTGAGACCGGGGAACTGCTTCCTCAATTCCTTTAATGATTAGCTCCCTAAGGTCTCTCATGTGCCCTCAAAGGGCCATGTTGTTATGGTCCCACTGGGGCTCCTGGTTTGGAAATTTTACCTCCGCTGGAAGTGCCCCAGGGCCAGTTGGGTGCTCTCACTCCCAGACCACCATAGCTGACCTTCGAATCATTGCTCTCTCTTCTTCCGAGAATAGGATTCCTAAAATAGATATTAATTCGGTCCACATATATACTTGTGGGCCTAGAAATTGATCTAATTGGCCAGCTACACTATGTGGGTCTTCCAGTAGAGGCTTTAACTCTTGTGTTTTTTTTACTGCTCTAACTTCTTTCGCAGCCTAGAAAAGCTGGTTTCTGGTGGCGTGGTGGCCAAAGGGCCTGTTGCAGCCTGCGGGGGAGGCTGGGACTGTAAATCGGCCATCTTGGATGTTTCCTCAGATTGTCTTCCAGTGGCATAGGGAGGGGCGAGGCAATTCAAGGGATCCCATTTTTCTGCCCTTGTTCTCTTTTAGATTTTTTACTGAAAAGTTTTATATCTTAACAACTTAGAGATTTTTAAAGCCATTTATTACCTAAAGCATTTTCTTGACTAATTTTGTAACAGGGATTTGAACTATGCTATTAACTATGATTGCCCTTTCTGTTCAAAGAAAGGACATGGTAATCTGGCTGGGAGTCCTATGCCTCCAGGACCACCCTTGGAATGTGGTCCATCCTCATTCAAGAACCGCCCATTCTCCTGCTGCATACCCCCAAGGTCAGCCTTAGTTCCGCCTCGGCTGGCCTGCGCAGGTTTGTGACGGCACAAGCAGGTGCGGGCCACCCGCTTCCCATCCTGGTCCCGTTCTGGCCCCGTTCCGGTCCCATCCCAGTTAATACCAATGCTAACAACTGGATGTTTAGTGGACATGATGCTGGGCAGGGTTTTGCAAATTTCTCCTCCCCAGTTCGGTAAGCACCCAAGTTCCGCCTTCCATTCTGAAGCTTGGAAACCTCTGGCCTTTTTTTATTTTTTCTTTCCCCTTCCACTTTGCCTCAGGTGGGGAAGATAATGTTTTGTTAACCACAAGCAGTCTTGAAACTGGCTGGCCTTTGTTTTAAACTCCCCGGGATTGCAACCTCTGCAAATTTTACACTTTTAAATTAATCTTAGAATCTTAAAATTTTAACCCGGCACAGAAAATTATAAATCAGGAAGAGCAAATTAAAGTCCCTACTTTACAGACATAAAGACAGAAATAAACAAATTAAACAAAAAGAAACAGACATAACATCAACACACACTCTCATACAGGCGCGCACAACACTAAAAGTTTACACCAAGAGCAATGTCTCTGACCCTGGATCGGGAACTTACTTCCCCAGAACCTCAGCATTCTCCCAATGGACTATTTCAGGGGAATGTGTTCCCTAAGCCTAGAATTTCTGTTTCCCATCCTCAACAGGTCCCTTGTGACTATGTACTCAACACGCCCCCCCCCCCCCATGTTGGAGGTTTCTCGTACTCCCTGAGATCTGCTTCATCCCTCTCTGGCCGCTTCTCTCACAGGAGAATGGAACCACAGATCAGAACTCCACACTCACTTTATGTCCAAGACACATCCCAGTCACATATGCCTGACCTCTGAGGACAACCAATCACCAAAGTAATACTCAGTCCATTTCCTACCTTGGCTCATGCATGAGGTTACCTGATTGCCGCGGGTCTTGCTTGGGCCCTTCCTGTGTTGCTGGATGACTCTCGATCCCAAGCTCGTAGTCGGCCCGGGGTAATTGCTGTCCCTCCTCATCAAGGCCGCGACAACTTGGCAGTGGGGTGCACTACCTCAGGAGAAGGGTCCATTTTCCCTGTGGTGACAGATGGTATCCCGAATGAGCCTCCAAATTATAGGAAAGCCAACTACCTGTGGCCCCTACCCCTGGCCGGCCCCGCTCAAAGCCCCTACCCCCCACCAGCCTGGCCAGATGGGCCCCCATCGGAGCGCCAGCTAGACCCCACCCATGCACAAATTCATGCATCAGGCCTGTAGTTTATTATACAACCTCCTGTCTGTAGATCCTAAAATTGCTTTTCTGTTTTCCTTTTTTGTTCGTTTTTAACAATTTGCTTTGTGTCTTTGAGGAAAATAATGGCATGTTTGTTACAGGCTAACTGCAAATTGCCCACATTGTTCAGCTTTGTATTAACTTCCTTTTAACATTTTTTCTTATAAACCTTTCATAATTTCACAAACCATTCCTCAACTTTTAGGAATAATTAGTTTTCAAAATGCATCTCTGCATCATGCATTTTATTATCAAAATCATACAATTTTCAAATGAATAACTCTTAGAAGCCTCAATCCTCAATAACCAAGAAAAGCAAACAACCAGCATTCCTTAGATTGACCCTTATGAACATATTTTAAACATACTTAGTTTCAAAGCACATTCTCAACAAAGCAAAAGACATTATCACAGCTCCAAATTCACTGTACAGAATTTTGGCAACAAAGATAAAGCATGCGATCTGGCAGTCGAAGCTGTAATGAAATAATTTGATCTGCACACGTGGCTACGTTTTTCCCAGAAACGTGTACTTTTAAAGATGGCCAGACTAGAGTTTTTGACCAGGTACTTGCATTTCAAAGGTCCTAGGAGCTGCAGGGGAGCACTGTAGAAAGTGCTAAGGGCCTTAAGCTATAAACCCAAACCCTGCAGTCCTCCTCCATTCTGCCTGGTGATCTAATGTCCTAATGTATGGAAAATGCCTGGATCTACCTCCCCATCCTACTTTAAATGCTTGCCAGCACATGGTGTGGTGTGAATACCAGGAGCAACCTGTGCCCCTCAGGCAAGACCATTCCCTCTCTGGCTCCCCTAACATTATATTGAAGACCCAAATCCCCTCTGATCCCCACAAGGCCACTCCAAGGAGCTGGAAGAAATCAGGTCTGTGGGGATCAGGTCCAAGGAGGCTTTGAGGGGATGAGAGAATCCTCTGCTTACGCATGGCTGGGTCCATCTGTGGTAGGGACACCAAGAACGGCAGATCAGCCAGCCTGAGGCAGGATCCGACGAACTTAGTGTCTATCTACCCCCAACCTCAGGCAGGAGGAGGAAAAGGCAGGAAAGTTTGAGCAGATCTCAGGTAATAGAAATCCTAACAAGGGAATAGGCTGGGATTGGGCTGTTTGTAGTGGGTCAAAGTGTGCTGCTTGTGGAGGGAACTCCCAGAGGTGGTGTAACCTCTTGTCATTTCCCTCCTCGTACATGCCTCAGTTTCTCTCCCCGTTTGTCTAAAACAGCCAAGAGGATCCAGAGCACTGAGTGACCAGCTCTTATGTGCACTCCCTGGATGGGTCAGAGTTTAATTACAGTTGTGTTCTGGAGTCCCTATGAGGCCCTTGCACGTCTTAGGGTTCAACCCAAGACACTTCTGTGAGCTTCTTACTCACTTAAGAACATTTGAGATTCTCAAACCAGAGGAAGGAATTTGCCTCTTTGATCTCCAAAGCCTGGGTAGGAACCCTAGCATTTAGTCTTGCAACTGGCTTGCCTACTGCTTTCTAACTCAGCCTGACAACTGGTTCTGACCCATGCCCGCTTTTAAATGGCCCAAAGTTTGGAGACTGCATTTGGAAAGTGAAAGAGAAAAATGCCTGCTAGAGACAGCAGCCTGATTAAGTGGCTGACAGGCACCCAGCAATGCCTCCCAAAATTACAAAGGAAACATCAAAAGAAGGGATAGGGTCTGTGGGCTTACCATTTGAGGTGGGGAGCTTGGATCTCCGTCAGAACCCCAACACTTTGCTTAGAAAACTTTCAGCTAAATATCCAATAATTTCACCACTCACAAAGTTCTAACTTCCACAGCTGATAACCAAAATGGTGAGCCTAGGAATTTTCCCCCGGGGTGGTGACTAAGGATGCTGAAGAATGAGCTCTTCGGACCAGAAGATTTAAGCAAAAGTGTAGAAAATTTATTACAAGCAGATTCAGACTCCCTTCACGGGGCCCAATAATGGGCTGGCCCCCTCAAGCCTTGAGGTCCAGGGGTATATATTTGGTATAAGCCTGCTCTATGTCTACCTGTGTCGTCACCTGATTGATTCCCTCAATTGTTCTTGCCCAGCAACAGACCTGAACTTTCTCTGTTTCTATGCATTCACATACCTTGTTGCTGCAAGCCATCCCTTCGCTTCCCATGCCTCCTGCTTTGAGTTCAGAAATATTTTATTATTTCTGCTTGGTTGGTTACTGTGATTAGGCTGCTCAAACTGCTGTGTCTGCCCCTAACTATGTTCTACCTGCTTTTGTTTTCCACTGAACCCCTGCCCTATCTGCCTGCGTTTCAAGTTAATCCTCTCATTTCCTTTTACCCAAAAATAATTAGCTGGCTTATGTATGTGTGGATAAGGGTGAGGGGGATTGAGCAGATTTTCCCAGATGACCTGCTGCTCTCTCATACCGCTGGCATTATGGGAATAAAGGCTCATATATGATTCAGCCCTCTTTCTGCTTAATTGTCTCAAGCAGTGACATGCAGCCCCCGGACCCATTGGTTGTCTGGTTTCATCTCCAAATAGCACTTCAGCATATGAATTTTGGGAGTTCACAATTCAGTTCATAGCATTCTATTCCTGCTCCCCTCCCCACCAAATTCATGTCCTTATTACATGAAAAAAATACAAAGTCCAGCGTATCATATAAATGTCATTTAAGTCATATATGAGTGAAACTTGAGGTCTGATTCATCCTGAAGCAAATTTTCTCTTGCTGTGAACCTGTGAGACTAGACAAGCTATGTGCTTCTAAAATACAGTGGTAGATAGGCATGAGATAGGCGGTCTCTTTCTAAAAGGGAGAAATTGCTAGGAAGAAAGGGGTGATGCTTCCAAAATCTAGCAAGGCAGATTCCATCAGATCTTAAGGCTTAAGAATAATCTTCTTTGCCCTGACCAGTGTAGCTTAATTGGTTGCAGGTTCGATTCCCAGTCAGGGTGCATGCTTAGGTTGCAGGCTTGATCCTGGTAGGGGGTGTGCAGGAGGCAGCGGATCATGTTCTGCTCACATATCAATGTTTCTCCCTCTCTCTTCCTCTCCCTTCTCTCTCCCTCAAAAAAAAAAATATATATATTTTTTAAATCAATAAACTTTTATTTTTAATTTCTAAAAAAAAATCCACTTTGAATCAAAACTCTACCCTCTGGATCTATGGGGGTGGCAGCATCACCCCCACAGCTCTGCTGAGTATGCTGTTCTTTGGCTCTTTATAAGGGCCTAAACCACACAGCCCAATGTGGGGGCCCCACCCACATGGCTCTCTCTCAAGGTGGCCTTCTTCCCCTGCCCGCCTGCCAGGCACTGGTTGGGGTTATCCTGGCCTTCCATATCTGGAGAGGCAATTTTATCCTTTGAAACTAAGGAGGAAACAAGTTTGTCCACTGGACCTGTGGTGGAAGTAGCAGCCCTAATGATCTCCTGAACACCTTCAGGGTCATTCTTCCTTTCCTTGAAGAATAAGGCACTTTAACAGCTGAATGGCTCTAGGGACCAGTCCTGTGGAATCCCAGTTCTACAATTTTACTTCATTGCATTCCACATTCTCTGTCCCTTTAGTTCAAAGTGGCAGTGCTCTTGTTGGTGTAATCTCATCTCTATTTGTGACTTCTGCTGAGATGGTTGATTAAGTCCATGAGTCACATCCCATCAAACAGTTGTTCCGCCATAACTTCAGTGTTCTTTAGAACAAGCTTTGTTTTTTGCAATATGGATAGACAGAATTTTCTAAATCTTCAAGTTCTGGTTTCTTTTTGCTTAACAATTCCTTCTTCAATTCTTTTTTCTCTTTCTGCATTTTACTATAAGCAGAAGGAAACAAGCCACTCCTCAACATTTTGCTTAGAAAATTTTCAGCTAAATATCCAATTTCACCACTCAAAAGTTCTATCTTCCACAAAATACTAGAACACAGTTTAGCCAAGTTCTTTGCCATTTTATAAGAAAGATCACCTTTTCTCCAGTTTCTAATAACACGTATCTGAGACCTTTCCAGAATAATCCTTAATGTTTATATTTCTACCGTAAGTCTATCATGCATGTCAGAACTCTTCTAGCTTAGCCCTGCCAGTATGGCTCAGTGGTTGAGAGTGACCTATGAACCAGGAGGTCATGGTTTGATTCCCAGTCAGGGCACATGCCCAGGTTGTGGGCTCAATCCCCGGTAGGGGGGCATGCAGGAGGCAGCTGATCAATGATTCTCTCTCCTTAATGTTTCCATCTCTGCCTATCCATTCCTCTCTGGAATAAGTAAAAATAAATAAATAAATAAATAAATAAATAAATAAATAAATAAATAAATTGTGTGTGTGTGTGTGTGTGTGTATATATATATATATATATATATATATATATATATATAACCTCTCCCAGCTTATTTTCCCTCAGTCCTGCAGACTGGAAAGAGGACACTTCCTGGCTTTGAGACAGCTGTGTCTTCATGTGGTGCACTGAGGGTTGGGGTCAGGGAGAGATTATATCACATTAGGGGTTAGGGCTTCAACATATGACTGTTGGAAGACACAATTCAGTCCATAACTTTATTTTTCTATCAATATGAATAACTATTATTTTTATTGGTCTTAAACTAAAAGACATCACAACATAGATCAAGAAAATCAAATTTGGAGTCAGCTAACATAGGTCCAAATTCTGAACCTATTTCTGTGTATTCCCAAGCAAATCATGTAATCTCTCTTGGTTTTCATGTGAATTATGCTAACTGTTCTACCTACCTTATAAGATTATTATAATGCATATGTGTTTATGGAGTGAAACTGCTTTTGTAAATTATAAAATGCATATAAATAAAATAATGCATTATTGTTTTTAACAGTAATGGAAAGTTACTGCTCAATATTCTTTAGATCACTCACTATTATTCTTCTTTAATATTAGGCACTAGCCTGAGCATATTTAGATAGGTTCTGCACTTAGACAGATGTAAACATCTTTCCTTAAAATTATGAGAGAAAGCTACTAAATGCTAATATTCTCAAGAATGTTAGCATTGCCAAAAATTGGATACAAACTAAGTACCTAATATTAAGGAAAAAAAATTAATAGATTATGGGATGTTTGTAACCATTAAAAATAGTAATTGTGGCCCAGCCAGTGTGGCTCAGTGGTTGATTGTCAACCTATGAATCAGGAAGTCACGGTTCAATTCCTGGTCGAGGCACATGCCCGGGTTGCAGGCTCAATCCCTAGTTAGGGGCCGGGCAGGAGGCAGCCAATCAATGATCCTTTCTTATCATTGATGTTTCTATATCTCCCCTTCCCTGTCTGAAATCAGTAAAAATATATTTTAAAAAATAGTAATTATGAAGGCTATATGAATCATATCTTTTTGTAAAATGTCACATGTAAATAGCAGAATACCAAATAGTATGATCGTAACTTTAAAAAAAATTGACTTAAAAAACGGTAATATGCAAATAATTCCTGTTAGAACTGTGATAAGTATAGGCAATTTTTTAAGTGTGCCACAAAAAGAAAAGGAAATTATGCCATAATATCTTTTTAATGCAAAAACTAAGGAATTAAGAGATTTTGAATCATTTGACTCTGAGCTCTTTGAAGACAGGTATCATTAGTTATTCCTCTCTGGCTGTCCCATCCTCTATCACAAATTATAAATAGCTTCTGTTTCATGCTACCCAGCTTTGTATACTCGTCCTCTGTCTGGACTGCTCTTATGGCAAGAGCATTGTCATCTGCAGGTGACCTATTTCAGAGTCATCTGAATAATCCTCATTAAAAATGTAGTTTCCTCAGCTACCCCCATACCTACAGAATCAGAATCTCTGAAAGTGAGGCCTAGGAAACTGCATTATTATTAACAAGCATCCCCAGGTGCTTCCTACACATAAAATTTGAGGACTATTGATATACATATTTGGACTTTTAAGTCAGACAGACCTGGGTTTAAATTTTTGCTTTTGCAACTTATTAGCTTTGTTACATCGACCCAGTTACTTGCCTTTTCTAAGCCCCGTGTCTTTATCTGTAAAACTGAGAAAATACTTCAATCTTTCGAAAGCCATTGTGAAATATCACAGGAGTCAATATGTACATAGTGATGTATATAGTGCTCAGACCATCATTTGGCACAAAGTAAGCATTCAGTAAGTGGTAGCTATTTATTTCTTCACTTTCTTCTTATGTACCTAGAAAGCTCTTAAGTTTTATTTTATTTTATTTTTCTGTGTTAATCCTCACCCGAGGATATTTTTCCATTGATTTTTAGAGAGAGGGGAAGGGAGGCGGAGAGACGTACAGAGAGAGAAACATCTATGTGAGAGAGATAACTGTTCAGTGGGTGGAATTTTCTATGTCAGAAGGTGTGGGGGGTTCTTTTTCCTTCTCTCCAGGCTTGCCCTATGGGTGGCAAGATGGTGTTGGTCATTACCCCCACCCTAGGAAGGTTCTATAGTGATCAAACCTTGATCAACTCTGCATGCTGGTCAGTAGTTTAGTAGGCTGTTAGAAGGAAGCCCAAATTAGTTACTTCTACATTTTGCAGTTGGGAGTGGAGGGACCTATGTTAGCTGACTCCAAATTTGATTTTCTTGATCTATGTTGTGATGTCTTTTAGTTTAAGACCAATAAAAATAATAGTTATTCATATTGATAGAAAAATAAAGTTATGGACTGAATTGTGTCTTCCAACAGTCATATGTTGAAGCCCTAACCCCTAATGTGATATAATCTCTCCCTGACCCCAACCCTCAGTGCACCACATGAAGACACAGCTGTCTCAAAGCCAGGAAGTGTCCTCTTTCCAGTCTGCAGGACTGAGGGAAAATAAGCTGGGAGAGGTTTAAATATATATATATATATATATATATATATATATATATATATATATATATATAATTTATTTATTTATTTATTTTTATTTATTTATTTTACTTATTCCAGAGAGGAATGGATAGGCAGAGATGGAAACATTAAGGAGAGAGAATCATTGATCAGCTGCCTCCTGCATGCCCCCCTACCGGGGACTGAGCCCACAACCTGGGCATGTGCCCTGACTGGGAATCAAACCATGACCTCCTGGTTCATAGGTCACTCTCAACCACTGAGCCATACTGACAGGGCTAAGCTAGAAGAGTTCTGACATGCATGATAGACTTACGGTAGAAATATAAACATTAAGGATTATTCTGGAAAGGTCTCAGAAAAAAGCCAAGCCGAGAGAAGCACTGTAACCAGATAAAAATGTAGGTTTAGTATTCAGAAGAGAGGTCATGGCTGTAAATATGGTTACCCTTTCCTCTCATAGACTTGATTTAGTTCAAAATGTGGAAATGTATGAGATTGTAGTTGTACAGCCTACAAATTGGGAAAGGAAAGGCCCACACATCTAGGGAATCCAAATTAGGAGAATTTGGAAGGAAGTACCGAAAAGGGAGGACCCATAGATCAGAGAGTCCAAGGTTGCAGAAGGGATGAGCAGAAAAGGAGAAGGTAGGAGTTCTCAGTTTCTGTTAAACCTTAAGAAAATACAATCTTGGTAATACAGGGAGTTAGAGGGAGTAAGGAATGGGGAGGGTGTGCAGGCAATAAGTCCAGCCTACTCTTTAACTATTTTGGCCAAATCAATGCGCAGACAGTCTTTAGTCTTCAACTCCTATTTCTGTCTCCTTCATGTCTCCTTTTATCCCCTCATTACTACCTATCTATATAGCACCATTTGTCTCTGTGGGCTGTATAGTGGCTGGCTTCTAGCCCTTCCCTGCTTTAAGTAAAATCTAGCTTGCTTTTTGTCCCTTTCAAAGAATCTGGGTAGCTACTGACCATACCCATAACCCTCAAAGAGACTCAAGTAACTTTAGAGGGGTGGACCTTCATCGTTCTACACAGGAGGAAACTGAGGCCAGCGAGGAACAATTACTTTTGCATAGGGAAATCAGCTTCATAGCAGGCTACCTCCTGAGTCCTACTTGGAACCTGTCATACTTTATCAGTAGACTGATCCTGTTGTGCTTCAGTGTTGTCCCTGAATGGATAAATGACATCCTTTTGCCTAGACCAGGTATGGGGAATCTTTTTTCGGCCAAGGGCCATTTGGATATTTGGAGTCTCAACTGGGGATTAGTTTAGAAAAGAGAGGTTTGGGGTACTCATGAAAACCTGGGATCAAAATGAATTGTCTAGTGAAAAAAGGGAGTCCTGCCCCAGCCCTTCACCACCCTATTGTCTGTGTCCATGGATAATGCATATATGCATATAAGAACTTTGTTTAATCTCTTCCCCACCCATCTTCCCTGTGAGAATTGTCAGTCTGTTCCATTTCCATGCCTCTGATGCTATTTTATTCACCAGTTTATTCTGTTCATTAGATTTCTTATTCATTTATTTTGATTTTTAGGTTCAATGTTGATAGATATGTATTTATTACCATTTTATTGTTCATATATTTTTTGAACTGAACAAAAAACAATCTTTATAATTGACACCTCAATACAATATGGGTTTTAAAATGAAATCATGTGTATATAGTTACATTCATAAAGATAAATATACAAAAACTATACAACAATAACAGCAAATACAAATACAAATATATTCTTCTGAATTCCGTTTCATCAAGCATCAAAAACCACCAATCTTTTAGTCCTTTTCTTGTACATTATTCTGTATCCACATTCTCTGCATCAGATTGGATCCCTGGATTTCATTTCATTTTCTGTGTGACATTCTCCACAGATATATATCATTGGCTGCTACTTTGGGGGTTGGACGTCCTTCTGGGTGTCCATTGTTAATCCTTAACACCAACACACTCTTCTCGCTGTGATTCCAAACAGCTTGTTAATATTTTTTATCTTTTTCTTCTTCTTCCTCTTCTTAAAGAATACCCTTCAACATTTCATGTAAGACTGGTTTGGTGGTGATGAACTCCTTTAGCTTTTTCTTGTCTGTGAAGCTCTTTATCTGTCCTTCAATTCTAAGTGATAGCTTTGCTGATTAAGTAATCTTGGTTGTAGGTCCTTCCTATTCATCATTTTGGATATTTCTTGCCACTCCCTTCTGGCCTGCATAGTTTCTGTTAAGAAATCAACTGACAGCCAAAACCGGTTTGGCTCGGTGGATAGAGCGTCAGCCTGCGGACTGAAAGGTTCCAGGTTCGATTCCGGTCAAGGGCATGTAACTTGGTTGCGGGCACATCCCCAGTGGGAGGTGTGCAGGAGGCAGCTGATCGATGTTTCTCTCTCATCGATGTTTCTAGCTCTCTATCCCTCTTCCTTCCTCTCTGTAAAAAATCAATAAAATATATTAAAAAAAAAAAAAGAAATCAACTGACAGTCAGATGGGCACTCCCTTGTAGGCAACTAACTGCTTTTCTCTTGCTGCTTTTAAGATTCTCTCTTTGTCTTTAGCCCTTGGCATTTTAATTATAATGTCTTGGTATGGTCCTCTTTGAGTTCCTCTTGTTTGGGGTTCTCTGTGCTTCCTGGACTTGTAAGTCTATTTCTTTCACCAGGCATGGGAAATTTTCTATCATTATTTCTTCAAATGGGTTTTCAATATCTTGCTCTCTCTCTTCTCCTTCTGGCACCCCCATAATGTGGATGTTGGTACACCTGAAGTTGTCCCAGAGCCTCCTTATTATACTATCTTCATATTTTGGGATTCTTTTTTCTTTTTGCTCTTCTGATTGGGTGTTTTTTGCTTCCTCATATTTCAAATCATTGATTTGATTATCCAAATCCTCTACTGTTGGATCTCTGTATATTATTCTTTATTTCAATAGGTGTATGCTTAAGTTCTAACTGATCCTTTTTCATGTCTTTAACATTCTCATTAAGATCCTTAAAAGTCTCATGAAGTTTCTTGAGTAATCTTATAAATGTGGTTTTGAACTTCATGTCCAGTAGTTTGCTTTCTTCCATTTCTTTCATTTGTGACATATTTCTTTGTCTCCGCATTTGGCTGCTTCCCTGTGTTTGTTTCTATGTATTGGGTAGAGCTGCTATGTTGCCTTGAGTTGGTAGAGTGGCCTTGTGTATTAGATGTTCTATAGGCACAATGGCTTAGCCTCCCCAGTCCCCAGAGCTGTGCACTCTAGGTGCACCCCTTTGTGGGCTGTGTGTACAGTCTTGTTGTAGTTGAGCCTTGATTGCTCTTGGTGTCACTGGGAGGAATTAACCTCCAGGCCAGTTGGCTGTGAGGACCAGCTGTGACCACAGTGGGAGAGCTTCTGTGCAGGAGACACCCCTATGGAGCAGGACTTGCTTCAGTGGATCTTTGGTGCTCACTGAGTCTGCCCTTTGAGTGTGTTGCTTATGGATGTGTAGAGTTGTAATCTGGTATGGTCTGACGCTGTCCACTGGGTTTACTGTCGCTTGGGTCTCCAGAGAAGTGCAAAGTCAGCCACTGCCTGGGGCCATCCAGCAGGAGCTACAGAGAGATCTGCAGATTCCTTCTATTTGTACCAGTGAAGCAAGGCAAGCTGATGCTAGTGCCAGGTCTTGTGCCTTTTATTGATAGGTTTGGCCCACCCTGACCCAGCTGCAGCTTCCTTGAGAGATTTTAGCAAAATCTGAAGCCTGAGCAAGGACAGGCCATTCATAGGCAAAAGCCTCTACACACAGGTTGGGTGGGGCTGTAAATTGGATGGGGCAGGGCCTCAGGGAATCACCGGTGGAGCAAACAGAAGTCGCTGCCAGTTAGTCCTGTGACCAAGGAGGTTCCAACACAGGAACAGTGATCCCTGTGAGTACCTCTCTGAGAGAAAGCCACCCCTGAGTTCCTGCTCTGATGCCAGACAATTCAGTTCCTCCTCATATGTGTCTTGGTCCCCCAGAGCCTTGCCCTGGTGCTGGAATTCAGAGGAAGCAGGACCTTGTAAGTTCAGTTCATGTGCCAGCCCTTTAATAGGAACAGCTGGGTCACCAGTAGCCTCCGTGTCACTGAACCCCAATCCCTGCTGGTTTTTACAGCCTATAGTTATGGGGACTTCCGTTCTCAGCTCTGGGAGCCTGGGCTGGGGATCTGGTGTGGGGCTGGGACCCCTTGCTCCTCATGAGGGGCCTCCACTGAGACGATCTCCCTCCCAATTAAAAAAGCTGCAAACCAGGTGCTGGTCCAGCCTGTTTGGCACCTCTGCTCCTCCCACCAGTCTCAGTGTGCTTTTTTCTTTACTTCTCTCGTTATAGGACTTCCATTCAGCCAGCTTTCAGGCAGTTCTGAATGATGGTGGTTCTGTTGTTTAGTTGTAATTTTGATGTGGCTGTGGGAGGATCTAAGTACAGGCATTTACTTACGCTGCCATCTTGGTTCTCTCTAAGAGCCATTATTTTTAATAGTGAGGCGAGAGGATATAGCTGGGAATTATAAATTTTATTCAAATTAATTTAATTCCTACTCTGGGACCTGAGCTGGGTATTGTATTGCTCTGTGCCTCAGTTTCTTTAGTGTGAACATCCTGGGTGTCATTCTGTCAGTCTGGAGAATTGGCTCAGGAACACACAGGATTTTCTTTTAAGCTGAAAATGAGATTTCCTGCTGATAAAGTGGAAGTAGGCTGAAGACATACTAGGCCAGCTGGGCCAATAATGGAAAAATAAAAGCCAATGTAAAATGTTATCAACGAATCCTGTATTTTGTAATTATCACTTTCTTTTGGGGGCAAAGAGAAAATTGAATAGATTGATGAAGATTAATGTTGTTTTATGTAGTTTTATGCAGCAAAATGACTTGATTGGCCTCGACTCAGTGGACAGATCACATTTTTCAGTTTTTACTCATTTTTGTAGTCAGGTTATGAGTATTTATTACTCAGATTTTTCTGCAATTGCTTCCTCCCCATCGCCCTGCCAACTTACATCTGTTTAATAAAAGCTGTTCTTATATTCCAGCTGCGCTGAGTAAATAAGCCCTATGGTTACTCCAGATTACATGGAGCCTTTCTCAGTAATTTGTATAGACGTATTCAGCATGTACTGTGTACCTTGCTCTGTGCTAGGCCCTAAATATACAAAAATCTGCTTTTAAGGCAGACAAAAAAAATGTGATAAGTAATAATAGAGACATGCATAAGATATAAAAGAAACACAGAAAGGAAGTTTAGGATATTTAGCACTTTCTCTCTTTGACAAAAGTGACACATGAGAAGGGCTTTGAAAGAATAGTAGGAATCTCTTAGGCAGATGAACTATGAAGAGGGGCCCCAAACAGAGAAAACATTTGGAGTGGGTAGGAGGGGGCTGGCTGTAGAGAAATAAGACTGGAAAGAGAGGCCAGGCCAGGACCTTATGCTGTCAAGATAATGGGGAGTGGCTAAGAAGTTTAAATAGGCAATATCCTTTTTTTTTTTAAGGTAGCTCTGGTGGTCATGTGGAAGGTTTTTGAGGGGAATCACATGAGAGGCAGGGAGACCAATTGCAAATATTCTATAGGGTTCTAGGAAAGTGCTCATAGTAGCAACAGAGATGGAAGAAAGAATAATTTAAAAGTTATTTGGGAAGAAAATCAATAGAAATTGGTATTTATTTGGATGTAGGTAATACAGATGATGGAGAAATAGATGTTGGGACAGATAATAGCTTCATTCACCAAGAGAGCAGGTACTGAAAGAACAGGGGTTTGGTGGGAAGAAGAGTTCAGGTTTGGTTATGTTGAATCTAAGGCATCTATGGGATAGGACATATATGGGGAGAAATCAAGTAGGCCATTGTACATATGAATTTAAATCCCAGACACAAGTTTGGGTTACAAATGTAGATGTGGAAATCAGCAGTATATCAAGCAAGCTATGATCTTGTCGAAGAGAGTCAACGAGAAAAGAGGTCAGAGAGCACACCCCCTTCAAGCACCAGTATTTCAAGGAGCCTTTAGGAGACAGAGTCACATAAGGAAGAATGGATAATACCACTCCATTCAGCGACTAGTTTATTCCATAGGCATGCATCCTGTTTTGCCAAATATCTACCTTTTCGCCCCACCTTCCTACTTTTTTGCCTTAAACTGGTTATCTGTTCCACTCCTCAGTATTGAAAGAGTAGTAAATTGTACCTCTTATTTTCCGGTCCTAGGCTGAGCACTCTGAAAGGGTCAGTGGTATTGGATATATACTGTAATGTTGTCTTCTCCTTTCAGCTTCTTTAATGGGGCCTTATAATCAAAGCTGTGTAAGTTAACCAAATTGAGATTATTATTACAAACATAAAAGTTTTCTAATGGCAAATTAGCCTGAAAGGTATGTAGATCAGTTGCCATGAACAACACAGAAAATGAGCCCCTGTCCTGAAGTGAACGTATGAAATTAAACTTTTTGGGTTATGTGTGAGGAATCATTGTTAAGCTCTGTTTTCCCACTAAGATTGGGCCTGTGTAAGTGTTATGTGCTTCGACCTGCATCTGAGAAGGTCTCAGTGAAGGGCAATTTGGCTCTGATTCTAGAAGCATGGTTTGTTTTTGTTTTTCCCATTTCCCAACAGATGACTTATCAGTGGTTGAGGAATCCCCACCCCACTGTATTTGGCCTACAGATTGGAAGTTCTGAGGCACCATCAGATACTTGTTTGAATGATCAGTTGATATTAATCAGTATTTCTCCTTCCCCTTCTCTGTCCTCACTCATCTTCATTAACTCACACAAGCACTCACTTTCCCCTCAAGCCTCTGTTTTTGTGACAATGTGTTATTCACTTTGGTAGGTGTATAATGACCAGCTAGCTGGCGTGCCCTGTGAGCAGGCAAGTGGGCAAGGATCATGTGTCTAGGATGGGCACCTCTTCCCTCTGTGCTCTTCACACCAAATGTTCCTTTTGCATGAATTTGGCATTGCCACCTTCTTAGAACCCAAAACTATTCCAGAAAGAGGACCTATGACATATTTTACAAGATTCAACTTTCAACAGCCTGGTTTTGTTCTCCTGCTGCCAGTTTACATGTAAATCACTCCTGGTCTCGATATTACATTTCCTTCTAGTATTGCTGTGGCTCAGACTGTAGTAGGGTCCCCCCACCCCTTTAGAAAATGTAGACAGTATAGAACCTGACAAAATTGATAGCCTTTTAAATAAGTTTTCTCATACATAGTCAAAACAAAAGTAAGATGATTTTTATCCCTTTTAAAAAGGGGAATCCTAAATGAAGATATGAGACCATTCCAGTTCCAGTTTTGTTCCTATTTCAAAATTTGGGGGGGCCTAGGAGTTCTGTGGAAATCATTCTTCCTGAGGAGTGGAATCTTTCTTGAGATATCTCCAGTTTAAGGCAGTTACTCTTTGTAATGAAGGACTGTGAATTCCTTTTAAGAAAGATAAATGAAAATTGGAGGCTAAGAAGTTACTAATACCTGGTAGAGAAAATGCTGGGTAAGAGAAGAAAGAAAAAACAGGAGGAGTCCTGTTCATTTGTTCTGGAAAGAGTGGCTTGATTTCTGAAATAACTTTTGGAACTAGAAATTTGAAGTCAGGTTACTTTGAGGGTTTTTTTTTTTAAAAAAAAAACTAAAAGTCAAGTTATTAATATTTGAAAAATGGCTAGCATGTGGTTCATAGAACAGTATAATACTCTTAACAGCATTGCAGAGACTCCATAATAAAGATTTGTGAGATCCACATCATATGACAAATCCTATTATGGAAATCTCTATAAGTCTGTGTTTTGCTTGTAACTGTTTTCATAGTTATGTACCACTTAAAAGCCCTAGTATTTTGCTTCCCTCTTTCATACTCCCAGTATTCTCCCTTTTTCCTTTTCCCTTAAAACTAGAGTGACCTATTATTCTGCAGTCTTTTTACATATTGTAAGATGAAGAGATGAAGAAGTGTCATCTCCTCAGTTTGGCCATTTAGGCAGACCGTTTTCCTTCAGAGCACCCAGAATGGCTGGGCAGTTTATCATTTCTTCTTCATAAATCACTTTGAACCTTTATCTTAAGTTAATCTGTGAAGCTAAACAAAAATTCTTCTTGTAGTATCCATGTTCTTATTTACTCACAAAGCTCTGGGGAATCTTACAAAAAAAAATTTTTTGTGTGTAGATACAATTAGAATATCACATTTAGAATAGTAATCACAATTAAAATATCTTCTTTGTTTCTAATGCCAAACCAGAAGGTAGCAAGTTGTTGTGTATCTGTGTGTATGTGTTTAGTGCAACTTGACATAGTGAAAACTACAGATTGGCCAAATAGTTCATTCGTTCTCTCTCTTCTCTCTTCTTTCTTCTCTCTTCTCTCTAAGCTTTAGGTTGGCCTATCTTGAATCAGAGCATACTGCTGGTCTTAACTTTTTTGTCAGGGCTGGCCCTAGCATGGAGGTGTTGAACTTTAGCTGCCCTTTACCAAACCAATGGTCAGAAAGCCTCACTGCTAGGACAAGTGACTTTCTGGACTCAAAAGAAGTATTCATTTTTCTGCCTTGCGCTCTTTGTTTGCAAGTTGTTAATTGTTTTTGTCATTATCAACGTTACATTTGTGCAACTTTGAGATTTATAGATATAGTCTACATACTTGACTTCATTTTTTCTTGGCCACTGTCCTATGAAGTAGGTTTCAGTGTTCTTAATATTGTCTCCTTTATTTGGGAGACTGGGACCCAGGGAAATTAAGTGAAATGCCCAAAATTACACAGCTAGTGGTGGGGCTAAATCCCAGACCTCCTAAATCCTTGGTGAGTGTCCTTTCTATAATGTGACAGCTAGAGTTTAACTACTCAGTCTCAGGCAGCCAAACTCAGTACTATTTGATTGACTTTTCAAAGACTGAGGAGAGCAGGCAATGTGATATTGAGCAAATTATTACAACTGGAAATGGAGTTAATGGTGCTGTATCCTGGATCCAACTCCACACAACTAAATGATGACTAGTATAGGATTTTTAAATACCTGGTGATACATAAACATGAAATCTTATCAGTAGTACAGTGTAGAAAGAATTTATGTTGTGATCGATGAGCATATAAGAATATATGTTGCCAAAACCGGTTTGGCTCAGTGGATAGAGCGTCAGCCTGCGGACTGAAAGGTCCCAGGTTCGATTCCGGTCAGGGGCACGTAACTTGGTTGCGGGCACATCCCCAATAGGAGGTGTGCAAGAGGCAGCTGATCGATGTTTCTCTCTCATCGATGTTTCTAACTCTCTATCCCTCTTCCTTCCTCTCTGTAAAAAATCAATAAAATATATATTTAAAAAAAAAAAAGAATATATGTTATATTGCATGTGCTGAGACATTGAGAGCTTTCTAAAGATAATATTTTCTGCAAGATATATGTTTGAACTTGAATTCAGCCTGGGGATATCTCTGTTTCAAGACCAGAAGTTTGTTTAAAGAGGAAATGCTTATTATACCCTCAAACTGATAGGCAGATGGTGGAAGACTTGAAGAAGCTCGTTTTCAAAGAGAGAGAGAGAGAAAGAGAGATTTCTGTGGCAAGCTCAAGCCTCTAACTGTAATCAATGTGTATAAATACTGTAAGTTAAAGAGGGATGTTCCTCTCCCCCTGATATTCCTTTGCTTTTGGCCTTTTTAAAAAATATGTGTTTGAATAGAAATCAGAAAATGCTCCTTCTCAGAACTGGGGACCCTCCTAAGAATGTGTACATTTTTCTTTTTAAATAAAAATGACTAGAAAATCTTTTTTAAATTTTGCTTTTTTTCTGAAGTAGTACGATAAACAGGCAGTGTAAACTGCAAAGTGCCTGTTGCTGGGGACTTTGATGTCTGTGAAATATGGCAGTGCTCCTCTTGAGGAGAAAGAGCAGAAAATGTGTTCCTCAGTTAACAGGTTGCAGAGGCGCTGTCCTGACCAGGCTGCAGTAACCTATGAACCTAGTGTTGCAGACTGAGTTTTCCATTGTCAGCTTCTCCATCTCATATCATAAGGATAATCAGTTTAGGGGGGATTTTATTTTTTGCTTTCTTAACCTTTTAAGACTAGAAATACAATAGTTGATTTAGTATGTAGGACTTTAGGCTAATGTTTTTGAACAAAAACTCTTCCTTGATTCATAACCACTTAATAAAGTTCCTTTTGAAAGGACTTATTGCCTGAATATTATGCCTTAAATAAGGTATGTTAAGAGAAAACATGAAACTCAAAATCCTGCCATTGAAATGTTGGTTTTGCTTTGACTAGGTCAGACCAGTGATTCTCTCAAATCTTTATCTCTACCTTGCCAGTGATCGCAAGTGCCTGAGTGGTAACCATCACATGACACTCTCCTGACTAGTGGTAAATGAAAATGGGAGGCTAAGAAGTTACTTTGATACCTGGTAGAGAAAATACTGGGTAAGGGAAGAAGGTGCAAACTGATAGCGCTGAGCTGCCCTTGCACTTTTTTTTTTTAATTCTTAGATACTCAGCCTACTTTGAAGGGATAGTGTGAGGGCTGTAGATAATACACATAAAGTACTAAGCATGTAGACAGTCGTTGTTACTATCATTCAGTACAGGACTACCCTTTCTGAAGACTTCACTATAACACTTTATTCCTAACCAGTCACCTTCCCATTAATCCTCCTTTACACATCGTAAGCCTGGTTATGAAAGTGTGTGTATTTTAAATTGTATTATTTGCTTTCTTCTTTCAGATCTGTAAGAGCAAAGCTAAAGAATCTCAGCAGTATTATCACAGCTTGGCTGTTCGGCAGAGTCTGGCTGTCCATTTTAATATCCAGCAGGACTGTGGTCATTTCCTTGCTGAAGTCCCTAAGCGTCTGCTTCCCTGGGAGGATCCTGATGCCCCTGAAGAGGAAGAGAATGAAATACAGGAGAATGAAGAAGAAATGAAAGGAGAAATTGATGGGACAAGCCCAGAGTCCTGCTTTGAAATAGAGTCATCCCAGAAAGAAAGCCAGGGAGTCATTAGCAAGAAGCAGAGAAGTCACGTTGTAGTCATCACCAGAGAGGTTCCCTATCTCACCGTGGCTGATTTTGTGCAGGACTCTCTAATCCAGCATGGGAAAAGCCCTGATTTGTATGAGAGGCAAGTGTGTTTGCTGCTGTTACAGCTGTGCTCTGGCCTTGAACACCTCAAACCCTACCATGTCACTCACTGCGATCTACGTCTGGAGAACCTGCTGCTTGTCCACTACCAGCTAGGGGGAACCACCCAGGGCCTTGGGCCTAAAGGACTCAATCCCACCTCATCTTGTCTCACAAGGCTTATAGTAAGCAACTTCTCTCAGGCCAAGCAGAAGAGCCACCTGGTGGATCCTGAGATCCTCCGTGACCAGTCCCGCCTTGCCCCAGAGATCATAACAGCCACCCAGTACAAAAAGTGTGACGAGTTCCAGACAGGGATCCTCATCTATGAGATGCTACACCTGCCCAACCCCTTTGATGAGAACCCAGAACTGAAGGAGAAGGAGTACACTCGAGCAGACCTGCCTCAAATCCCACTCCGCTCCCCCTATTCTTGGGGCCTTCAGCAGCTGGCCAGCTGCCTCCTGAACCCCAACCCTTCTGAGCGTATCCTCATTTCAGATGCTAGAGGTATCCTCCAGTGTCTGCTCTGGGGCCCCCGGGAAGATCTCTTCCAGGCTTTCACCACTGCCTCCAGCCCAGTGCAGAGGAAAGCTCTGCTCCAAAACTGGCTGGACATCAAGCGAACATTGCTGATGATCAAGTTTGCTGAGAAGTCCCTGGATAGGGTGGGTGGGATCAGCCTTGAGGACTGGTTATGTGCTCAATATTTGGCTTTTGCCACTCCAGACTCCCTCAGTTGTATTGTGAAAATCCTGCAACACCGTTAATGTATCCTGGTTGCTGCTTTTATTTTATCTTCTTCAAGTCACCCACACACTTTCACATCCTAGTACTCACACAGAATTCAAGGAAAGAAGAGAGACAAACTGTTCATTCCTGTCCACGAACAAATGCATTTACTCAGAAGGTTATCCACAGCTTCAAATCAAGTGATAAGCTGAGTCTGTCTTAACTTCACAGAATTTCAACTGCACAAACATTCAGTTTACTTTCCATTGGAGCACTTTTCACCCTAATTGTCCCACAAATGCAGGTAAAAAATGAAAATGAACATTTTTGAAGGGACAGCTCCTTTGGTATGAACTCAGTGAGTTATGTCCAGTTGCTCCATAATTCTGAATTTTACCTATCTTTTTAACATCAAGTATTTATTCTTTCTAGCAATAGATAGATTTGGCCAATTCTTACCATCATCCACTAAGCTCTCACAAGAGACTTTTTTCCTCCATTACCAGGCAGAACTGCCATCCTTAGTGTCCACCCAATTTTGGTTCCTGGGACTATATTCTTCGTTCCAGTGGATAGTAGAAGGACAAGGAGAGAACCCATCCCTTGGATCATGGACCCATTTTCATTTCTATTATCAATAAGGAGGTGTACTGCATGGAAGGATGGCCCTAACAATTTCCCCTCTGCTGCTACTGCCTGATTCTCCTTCACCTCTACTCCGTCCCCACTTGCTAATGAAGTTCGGGTTTATTGGCCACCTGTGGTTTGTTACAGAGCTGACCCACAGTGGTGTCACCCATTCCTCATCAGAGTGGAGTGCAGTTTGGATCTTGTAAAGAGCTGGCAATACAGAAGGAGATGATTTTTCTGCATGTGCAGTTCTCTAGGGACCGTTGGGGAATAGAGTTTAAAGTGCTGTTCTTTGATTACTGTCAAAGTTGGCAGCCAGGGCTAGTGGTGCCCAGATTATAGCTTTTTCTCTCAAGCATTAATTGGCCAGCTTCCTCCTATCAGTAGCCAGTATTAACTAGTCTACCAAATACTATAGATAACTGCCCTGAATGAAACAGCTGTCAGTCCACCTACAAGATTTCCTTAGAGGGCATGGCACAGATGGCTATTATAATTGCCAGAGGCAGGAGAAGGGAAGAAGGCCACGGATAAGACTGCTGCTGACCACCTCCTCAGGATGCTGACCTTTTCTGGAGAGACTGCCTCCCAGTTGCCCTGGCACATTGCTCCTTATGATTCTGAAATGGCTCTGGAGCACAGCTGACAGGGAATTTTGATTGCTGAGAGGGGTGGCTGAAAGCTGTTTACAGTATGTGAGGTCTGTGCTCCTTTCCTATGGATAAATGTGCAATTTTTCTATGTATTTTTAAGCTGTGTATTACAGTGTTTATGTTGCAACTTTACGTGAAGCAAAATCTATAGAAATCTTTCCCTTCTTCCCTTGGCACATATTTGCGCTAAGAGACACCTTCCATGGGAGGGTGTGAGTGTGTGTATGCTTGTTTTATTCAAAACTATAAGTACTGTTTATTTCAATCTTGCAATTCCAGAAGTCACTCGGACAATGTGAGTGTCCATACACATGTGTGCCTATGTGTGTGCACATGCATGATAGAAATAGAGAGGGGCCAGGCTTCTGAGAGAACAACCTGTGGCAGACTTGATAGACATGTTCTCTGCGCCTAGTCAGTGATGGAGCTTTTGGGACCCTCAACTCCTAGTGTAGGGTTTCTTAAAGTCAGGACTGGCTGTGCAGTATTACTTAGCACATTAGTGGCCTTTTGAAATTTCTGTTTTTAACATTTTTAACAGCCTTTCATGTGATTCACCTGTATCAAAGAGTATCAAGAACAAAAAAGAATGTATTTTATTGTGCTTCTTCTTCTTTTTTTTTTTTTTTTTTTAAGAGATTGGGACATGAGACTCTATTTGGAGGCTCTCCCTGTCCTCCTGCCAGCAGTACAGGACTCCCAAAGGAGAGAGCTGGGTGGCTCACAATGAGTATTGCCTCCTCTGGTCAGAGTGCAGGGCTCTGCCCCTAAAAGTGGCCACAGAGTGGGCATGCCACTGCAGGCTAGCAGTCCACTCAGTGTCCTGTGGCCTAACAGACTGTGGTTTGGTTCACTTCAGCATAGCCCATGTGCACATAACTCCTTGCCTAATTATACACTGAAGTAGCAGCATGCCAACCACTGACCGTGTCAACCAGCACATTCCCTTCCCAGCCTCCCTCCCCCCAACCCCATTCCCTGATTTTTTGCATATTGAGACACTTTCTCAGTGTCACTCTTGTGCCTTGCCCATGTAAATTTTAATGTTGACTATTTAATGAGGTTTCATATTTAATGACAAAAGTCTCCTAGTCCCTCTATTTGTTCTCTAAGTATTTTTTCTTTCTTTCTTTTCTTTTTCTTTCTGTTTTGACTTGGATCCAGTCTTCCTCATTTTAACTCTATAGTACAATAAGCATGGACACCCTCTACCATTATAATATAACAATGGTAAACCAACCATCCCTTTATATCAGATATTTAGTACTGTTTTTATATTCAAATTTGTTAAGTATAAAAGATAAATGCCAACTATCATAGAAGGGCCTCAGGCTTCCCAGAGACAAGGGGCTACATTAATTTTTCTCTGAGTGATGGCAGAAGAATGTGAGGGAGAAAAGGGAAGGTGGTGTTACAGGTTAGAGCCAAATAGACTAAGTAACTTATGTGTGGGCAAGAAGTACTCAACATTGATCCTCAGAATATTTTTCCAAAATAATGTAATTCAGTTAATCTAATATCTCAAATAATGCATTTCTATTTTAATTGTAATAGGAACTTTGAATTCATCAACTGAAAAGAAACCCTATTCTCAGACAGACAGGTATATATATATATATATATATATATATATATATATATATATATATATACTAGTATGAGTTTTGGACTGTAACAAGTATAGCACTTTAAGTTTTTTCAAGTACTTCAAGTCTTTAATAGTGATTGGAAATTTACTTTCTTTTCTACTGAAGTCTGTACTATAGTTTCTTCCATTTATTTTGAGAGTTCAAATAATAAAGCTGCTATTGAAACTTTTCCTTAAGCCACATGAGCAAGAACAATCTCTCTGACACATTTGGGTGCTGGAGAAACAGGAGAATGACTGGAGTAGCCAAGACCAAAACTGAATGTATAGCAGAGTGCCTCAGCAGAGTGATAACCTAGTCTAGGAAGGAAGAGAATCAGATGTTCCACAAAGAAGACTAGGACTATGAGAGATCTCCCATGCTAGTCTGAGAAGAGCCCCTTTGGTATATGCACAGTAATGCGATGCCCAGGCACTAGTTCATGAAGAGTAACAGCAGGACCGGGGAAGGAGCAGTTGTAATATGTGGAATCGACAATAAAGAATCATGAGCCCTGGCTGTTTGTGCTCAGTGGTTAGAACATCAGCCTGCGGACCAAAGGGTCACAGGTTCAATTCCTGGTCAAGGACATGTACCCAGGGTTGTGTGCAGGAGGCAGCTAATCAATGTGTCTCTCTCCCCTCCCTCCCTTCCACTCTCTCTAGAAATCAATGGAAAAAATATTGTTGGGTGAAGATTTAAAAAAAAAAAAAAAAGAATCATGAATAGGTCCACCAATCCCTAGCCAAGTTAGAATTGGAAGCCAAGAGTATGGCCTTGGGTTTCAAGTTTTGCCCTCTAAAGATGAAATGGGTGAGGTATAGATGGGGACACAAACTCCCACACTACTGATGTTAGGGACCTAAAAGTAAAATAGATTTGTTAGGATTTTAAGAGTCTGAGTAGCGTTTCATTGTAGATTTAAGTGGAGATCAGTTTTGTTTCCAAACTCAGAATAAGTTTGAGATTTAAACCTCTAGAAATATTCATGAATTATCTGGGAGTAAAGCTACCTAAAATTGTATTTCAAAGTTTTTAGCGTTACAGGATTCCCATCAAAGATCTTTGAAGCCTACTAAGTAGTAGGGTATAGAAGGATTGCACTCATCTGCCCAAATTGGTATTAAGAATACTTTGGTGCTAGGAAGTAACCTGCAACTAGAATTTCCCCCTAGATTTTACCAGAAGTTATCTGAAAAAAAAAAATAATAATAATACAGGTTAGTCTTAGAAATTGGGATGGGCTTATGATGCTATACTACATTCCAAATTATTCTAGATGTATAAATAAGGGATGAATATCTTGGAGAGGGGAGAGAGGAACTTGACTCCCTAGGCAAAGTCTGACATGTTTTTATTCCCCTCACTAGTTGATAAAGGATTGGAAATTGTGGTCCAGCCTAATGAGTGAACAGGATGGCTGCCCACGAAACCGGGTTATTAGATTTACCTCATTGAAGCTCATATTCTCAAAGGCCCAAAGTGCTGTTCTAAGACAAATTCAAGTGCTGCTCTTCCTGAAGTCTGCACTGAAGTTAAGCTGTCCATCCTTAAAGCAGCGCCAAAAGTGGGGATTCCATAAATGTGCCATAAAGGAAGCAAAGGAGCTGCAATGCAAGAGCCTAGATAGAAATTGTACCAAGATTTTCTATTTTAGGCCTTTTTGTCCTGATGCTTCTAAAGTGATGAGGTTGAGTTATGGCATGCCATGGAAGGAGAATTCACATACATTGAAGGTATTTGGCTAATAAAGCAATCCATCCTCAAAAAAGAATCTGTTTTTTACAAATCCATGTTGTGTGTTAGGGGGCAAAAAGAGGAAGGAGACGATAAGGAGGAAAGCCTTGGGCAGCCTATGAAGTTCCTTAGTATTTAAGGAGAAGAAACTATTCTCTCTCCCCTTGTCATGACTGTGTCTGTTGCATGAACTTCAGCCTGGAAACATCATTCATATCCATGTGATACTGAGGCTGAGGATTTTTAAGAAGAGATACGGTAGTTTAAATAAGTTGGTTTAAAAAACTCTTGAGAAATTTCTTAACATATTATTGCTTTTATAAACCTTCCTACAGAGGTGATTACCACTCATCATCACTGTTATTTAGTATTTTAAGTGCCCAGAATGTACAAGGTGCTATACAGCTGCTAAACACATCCTCTCTGCCGCTGTTTGAAATTAGAGTAGGTTTTTGCATCAGCCACTGCTAGAAGCTTTCCCCACCTAGGTGGACTGCAGGGGCCTGCATTCTGACATCCATGTTTTCTTTAAGAAACTTTCAGGGAATCAAAAAAGATTGGAAATTTTTTAATCTAGCAGAAGTATAGAGTCATATATTTTGCTATGAATATTATTGTATTATGAACAAGTCATTTTGCCCTGATAGTGTGTGGAAAGGGTGTGTGTCTGTACCCATGATAACTTGAATGCTGAATGAGCCCTAGGCTTTAGGTTAGTATTTTTAAAAGATATACCACACTGCTTCAGAAAACTTACTCCAGATACTACTCATTTATCCCTTCCCTTACCAAGTTTAAAGAGTGCTGTGTGTGGACACACTGGTTTGGGTTTTCTATTGATATGCATGGCATTTGTGTGCCAGATCAGGGCAGAAGCAAGATGCCATCTTTCACAGTAATTTGAATCATGACAGTCTGCATTCCAATCTTTTTCATTCCCCATTGCTCTGCCTACACTTTATATTTGAAAATGTTGTTTCTATTGCTCTTTCCTGAAGCCTCACCTTTCTACTTATTTTAGAATTGTATAAATCTACCACTGAAAGCTCCCCTCTGTCACCAGGTGGTGCTTCCCTTTGGTTTGCTGTGGTACTTGGCTGTGTTCTCTGTGACATCATGTTACTATGTAAATAAATTCGTTTTAAAATATGCTAAAAACCAGAGTAGAACTCTGTGGGTCCTTTCAGTGCTTCTCCCATTCTGACATGCTGGGAAGGATTTGGTTGTGGACACAGTTATGTCTTAACCCCTAGGATGCATGCCCTCTTGTATTTTATAATCATTGCTAATCTGGACCATATTTTTTGTTCATTCCCTTCCTAATCTGAGAAAACTAGTCCTGGAAGAAAAAGTGAAAGCCTTCTACTTTCCCCAGAGCTCAGAAGGCTGCAGCTTTGCTGTGTGAGATTGCTCCCTGGTGGCCAGTCACAGTACAGCCTTCCTGGGTTTGTACTGTGTGTTTGGAGGCTTGGTTAGCTGGCTATGACTGACCCTAGTAGAAATCTCCAGGCTGGGCAGACAGTATGAGCATGGTCAGGGCTTTGTAGAGTATCATCATCTGCTACAAAATTCACATGCCTCTGCCTTTTCCTTAGGTATATGGTCTCACACAGATTCCATATACAAAGGCAGACTAGCTAATTTTTTAAAGTCATTTTAAAAAATGTTTTTGTTGATTTTTTTAAATTTTATTTATTTTTATTTTTTTTAATTTAATAAATCTTTATTGTTCAGATTATTACAACTGTTCCTCTTTTTTCCCCCATAGCTCCCCTCCACCCGGTTCCCACCCCACCCTCTGCCCTTACCCGCCCCCCCCCACTGTCCTCATCCATAGGTGTGTGATTTTTGTCCAGTCTCTTCCAGCAACCCCCACAACCCTTTCCCCCCGAGAATTGTCAGTCCACTCCCTTTCTATGCCCCTGATTCTATTATATTCACCAGTTTATTCTGTGTCATCAGATTTTTTATTCACTTGATTTTTAGATTCACTTGTTGATAGATATGTATTTGTTGTTCATAATTTTTATCTTTACCTTTTTCTTCTTCTTCCTCTTCTTAAAATATACCCTTCAGCATTTCATATAATACTGGTTTGGTAGTGATGAACTCCTTTAGCTTTTTCTTATCTGTGAAGCTCTTTATCTGCCCTTCAATTCTGAATGATAGCTTTGCTGGGTAAAGTAATCTTGGTTGTAGGTTCTTGCTATTCATCACTTTGGATATTTCTTGCCACTCCCATCTGGCATGCATAGTTTCTGTTGAGAAATCAGCTGACAGTCGTATGGGTGCTCCCTTGTAGGTAACTAACTGTTTTTCTCATTGCTTTTAATATTCTCTTTGTCTTTTGCTCTTGGCATTTTAATTATGATGTGTCTTGGTGTGGTCCTCTTTGGATTCCTTTTGTTTGGGGTTCTCTGTGCTTCCTGGACTTGTAAGTCTATTTCTTTCACCAGGCAGGGGAAGTTTTCGGTCATTATTTCTTCAAATAGGTTTTCAGTATCTTGCTCTCTCTCTTCTTCTAGCACCCCCATAATTCGGATGTTGGTATGCTCGAAGTTGTCCCAGAGGCTCCTTACACTATCTTCATATTTTTGGATTCTTTTTTCTTTTTGCTTTTCCGGTTGAGTGTTTTTTGCTTCTTTGTATTTCAAATCTTTGACTAGATTCTTGCGATCCTCTAATCTGCTGTTAGATCTCTGTATAATATTTTTTATTTCAGTCAGTATATGCTTAATTTCTAGTTGGTCCTTTTTCATATCCTCGAGGGTCTCGCTAAACTTATCGGCCTTTTCTAGAAAATTCTTGAAAAACCTTATAACTGTGGTTTTGAACTCTATATCCAGTAGTTTGCTTTCCTCCATTCTGTCATTTTTGACCTGTTTCTTTGTCTCCGCATTTTGGTTGCTTCCCTGAGTTGATAGAGTGGCTTTGTGTGCTAGGTGTCCTATAGGGCCCAGTGGCTCAGCCTCCCCAGTTACCAGAGGTGGACACTCTTGGTGCACCCCTTTGTGGGCTGTGTGCACAGTCTTGTTGTAGTTAAGCCTTGATTGTTGTTGGTATCACTGGGAGGAATTGACCTCCAGGCCAATTGGCTGTGAGGATCAGCTGTGTCTACGCTGGGAGAACTTCTGTGCTGGAGACACCCTTATGAGACAAGACTTGCAAAAGCCTCTGTACTCAGCTTGGTTGGGGTGGAGACTCAGGGCGGAGCAGACAGCATTGGTTTCCCGTCAGCCCTGCCCTAATAGGCCCCTGTGTCTCAGTGTCCTGTGGTAATCACTGCAAGCACCTCTGAGAGAAAGCTGTCCTCAAGTTCCGCCCGCTGCCAGACAGTCCAGTTTCTCCCCGTATGAGTCTGGGTCCCCAGAGTCTTGCCCATAACTGGAGTTCAGTGTAGTCGAGAGCTTTTGTCTCCCTCCCGCTTGAGAAAGCCAGCCCCGTGCTCAGTTGCCCGCACTCTCCACGCACATGCATGCCTTGGTACCTCTGCCTTCCACAGTTCCTCTGAGTCTCAGTGTGCTTTTCTCTTTCCTGACAGTCCAGTTTCACCCCGTATGAGTCTGGGTCCCCAGAGTCTCTCCCGGAACTGGAGTTCAGCGCAGTCGGGAGCTTTTGTCTCCCTCCCGCTTCAGAAAGCCAGCCACCCACTCAGTTGCCAGTCCTCTCCGCGCGCACATCTGAGTACCTCTGCCTCCTGAAGCTCCTCTGAGTCTCAGTGTGCTTTTCTCTTCTAGTTGTAGAATTTCCACTTAGCCAGCCTTCCTGTAGTTCTGGATGATGTCCGTTTTGTCTTTTAGTTGTAGTTTTGAAATTGTTGTCCGAGGCAGCAGTTTAGGTGTTTACCTATGCCGCCATCTTGGTTTCTCCTTTTTTTGTTGTTTTTGTTTTTGTTTTTGTTTAGCAAGAGGAAGGGAAAGAAAGAAACATCAGTTGGTTACCTCCTGCACACACCTCGACTGGGGACCTAACCAGCAACTTGGCATGTGCCCAGACTGGGAATCAAACCAGCGACCTTTTGGTGCTCAGGATAAAGCTCAACCAACAGAACCACATTGGCCAACAAGCTAATTAATGTGGACACTTCAATAACAGAGAGGAGACCACCTGGCTTAGGCAGGAAGAGTCAGCAGTTGGCAGTGGTAGCAATAGCTGCCACATTATTAAGAGGAGTATGGATGAAAGTGCAAACATGCGAACTCTAAATTTAGACCAGATTTTAGAACTCTAAGCCCCTTACACTGGACACTGTGTCCAGCCCAGCATTTCTGATCCTCTTCACAAGCAAGCACTCTGGACTTTGCAGACATGCTATTTAAGGCATATCCCAGAAAAGTGATTGCTAGACTCAAGTTCTGTGTTACTAAGTAAGCAAAACCCATTTCAGTGTAGGCCTCAAAGCTTTCTCTGTATTGCCTGGGCCTGGGAGAAAAAGTTAGCAACAGAACCCGAGAGACAGCTCCCAGGGACACAGGCTCTGCCTACTGAGGTTCTCAGCCTGCTCTCTGGAAAGGAGCCTTGGGACCTGCCCTTCCTAGTTGTGAACACAGCACACTGGCTTCTGGGGAAAGGAACAAAGGAGAAGCAGGCAGTCGTGGCTAAGAGGTCACAGAGATGGAGTGCACTAGGCATGGGTTGTTGTCTAATGCTCTGCTGGCATGGATGGCCAACCTGGGGCCCTGGAAGGATATGGGCCTGCACGATCGGATCTGTTCAGGTTTGCCCTAGTCAGACTCCAGAGAGATATAGTTTGTGTTCTTCCAATGGGGTCATTTTGTTATTGGTATAACTAGAAAGCCTGGAGAGAAATTATCCTGTTTCCCATCCATCACTTCACCCAGCATGGGATCCATTTCTGGGAATTTCATCAGTGGGTTCTCAATAAACCACCCTTATCTTTAATTCTGGATTGTCCAAAGGTGACAGATCACTGACATTTGGATAAGGTTTTTAGCTTCCATGTGCCTAGAGACTGGCTTCTTTTAACCCAGGCCACAGAGAATGTAGATCTTTCCTACCTGGAATGAACTGGTAAGAGGAGTCCTCTGCAAGCCTGGGGTTGTGAGTGTGGACCATCTATTCCTGGGGCTCTTTGCCTGCCCTCCAAAGCCCAGAAAATTCTGCTTCCTTTTAAGTGAGCCTGTGTTCTGTGAGGGTAGGGATTTTATTAGTACCTTAGGAGCCAAGAACTGCATTTGGCAGGTCACAAGTTGTCGTTAAGAAGGGCTCAATGCAATTACAGCTGAAACTTAAAAATTGAATTTTACACTGGGTGGGGGGCAGGAGAGAGTCAGTTGTCAACATCCAGTTTTCTCAAAGTTACAAACTTCTTGATGAAACAGGATGCCTGAGCACTGGAGACCTCAGATAACTCACCACATGTTCTGGTAGGTGCATGGAAATAACCAGAAGATAGACCAGTGTTGGTCACCAGTCTTGTCTCGGCTTAAGAATTAGAGTGGGCCTGGGAGAGGTGCTGGACTCATGGGAAAACTGTAAGGGGGTGGGAGGCTACCAGGGGCCCCAGGAGTAAAGGGACTCTGGATCTCTATCGAAGGGACAGAGCTCTAAACTCTGTGGGTCTACCTATCACTCACCAGCCCACACTTGAGCTGAAGTCCTATAACTCAGAGACAGAGTTAAAACTGCAAAGCCCATGGATGTTCCATCCTCCACTCCCTCTCACCCAAAATGCCTTTTCTCCCTGCGCCACACTCTACCAGAGATCCAGGGGCATGTCTGAAACCACTCCAATCCTGCTGCCATAGTCTTTCCAGCCCCAGGTTGCCTGGGCCCACTAATGCTACCTAATGCTGGGAACAGAACTCAACCTTGAAGCATCATGCTCTGCAGGCCTCCCTCCCTCAACACCTGGGGCTTGTAGTTGCTCAGCTTCTCCCTCAGACTCTTTCTCCTCAACCTCCCTGCACCTGGGCCTGCTCCAGAAGGTCAGGGCAGCCTTCCCAAGCACCTGTGTGCAGCTGGCCTGGCCACTGCACCAGGGAGCCCCCAGGCTACAGCTGAGTGAGTGCTAACATAACTATGGTTAGTGCTCATTTCTCCCCTGTCTCACTTTATCCTCACTACCAACCTACAAGATGGCTCCATTCTGCCATTTTTTACTGAAATAATCAGAGCCAAGTTTGAAGCCTATGTGACTTCTCGTCCATTACTCTTCTCCACTCCGTTCTGCCACCAATGTGTGGCCAGGACACTGGGAGTACTATAGGAGCTCAGGGGAGAGCAGAGAAGAGCTTCTTCCTAAGATAGTTGTAGAGCATTGAAGGAGAGGAAGCCTTTTCCTGCAGTGTGCTGTCATTCTTTACCAATTGCTTGGAACCCAGAGTTGGGCAAAGCCAGCAAGAGCCCTGCCCCAACTCCAGAGGGTGCCAGCTGGAGGGGGAGCAAGGTGCAAAGGTTCCTGCCTGCTGCTATGTGCCTGGGGAATGGTTTAAATAAATGAGGACAGAGTCTGGAATGAATTTTCTTCCCATCAGCTGGGCCAAACAACTACTTACCCTGCAGGCAAAGGCCTTTGGAAACCCACTCTGGGCCCAAGGATGCTCTATACCCCTGCAGATGCTGAAGCCTTGACAGGTTAGGCAGGGTCAGACAGACCACCAGTGTGAACTAGCCATATCCACTGCTTGCCTCCAGGAAGCCAGAAACCAGGTTTGAAGGGATTTTGAACAGATTTCTCAACTTCTGTGAACTCTATTCATCTATAGAATGGGGTCTTGTCTGCCATCTCCTCCTTAACAGGCAGCCAGGAGGATGAATCAGTGGGGTAACATTTGTGCAGATTTTTAGATTGCATTGTTAAAAAGCAGAACACACCCGAGGCATTCAGAAAGAAGTTGGGGAAAGAAGAAAGCATTAGATGGTTCAGATAAAACTGAGAAGTTTTATCTAGCCCGAGAAGAGTGGCCTCTGAAGGAAAGGTTGTTTTGAAGGGATGATGTTTGAGGGGCAAGGCCCTGCTGGCTCCACCTACAGCATTTGCACCCATGATTTTGCCCACTTTGGAGACCTCCAACCAACTTCAGGCCAATTCCTTCTGCCTTGCAGAGTAGACAAGAGTTCCAGCCTGAACTCCTGGATGGGGGTCCCCTCCGAGTACTTGTGTCCTGGTGGCTCATCAGGGATCTGTCTAAATAAGACATCAAGGGACACTCTGGAGATCAAAACACCAGGCCCCAGAGAAGGAGCAATTTTGAATGCATTGGATTTCTGAGGGTGAAGGATTCTGTCTTCTCTAGAAAGCCAGCCGAGGGGAGCTTCTTATGAACCAGCTGAATTTTATCTTAACAATTCTGTGAGCTAGGTTCTAGAATTATCTCCATTTTATTGATGGGAAAACAAGCAAGACAGGTTTTGTCTGCCCCAAATTCCTAGTGAAGGAACTAGGATTTGTTCTCAGGCAATCTGGCTCCTCTTCCCAGCTTCTGAGAATCATGGCCTTCCTTCCTCACCCTCCTGCTGCTGCCCCAATATCATCAGTGACTTCTTCTTGACCAAAGAACAAAACCCAATTGCAGATCCCAAGTCCCACCACCTTATCATTTCATGTTGACCAGATCTCTATGCCAGCCTCCACCCACTAGGCTGACCTCCTTGCTGTTTCCTCAAACATGCTTCAAGATTCCCATGCCCACATTATTCCTGTATTTTATCTCCCTGTTCTTCAGGTCCCCATTCAGCAAAGAAATTTTGGAGGTGACTGGAGATGTTCCCTCAGCATCTGAAATCACTATTGCTTCTCAGATTCAGTACTTGGCCTGGTGTGTGTGTGTGTGTGTGTGTGTGTGTGTGTGTGTGTGTGTGTGTGCGCGCGCGCGCGCCTTATCTCCTCCCCTCCTGTGAGCATGTAGGGGAGGCCTTGGCTTCAGCTGCTCACCTACTGTCATCATCTATCTCCTAGGAGTCTGACTCAGGTTAGCAGGAGGGGAGAAGGCCCAAAGTGCTCCTGGCTGCTCCTACAGCCAGGCCCTGGGATAGGCTTCCCCACATTTAATATTATAGTCCTATGACCTCCATTCTACAGATGAGGAAATGGAAACTGAGAATAGGTAAGGAACTTGGCCAAGGCTGCACAGCTAGTAAGTGGTAGGGCTGAGATTCAAACCTAGCTTGGCTGACTCTTTCCCATCACTTCACAAGCCTTTGTATATTGCCTGTTGTTTTTTGTTTGTTTGTTTGTTTGTTTGTTTGTTTGTTTTGTGCTAATAGATAAGTCTGGGTCCTATGGACTACCCCTCCAACCACGACAGATGAGGGCAGCCAAGGAAGGCTTCCTGATGCAGGAAAAGTGGGGAGGGGGAAGGGTCTGCAAGGCTAAGCAGTCTAATCCCTGGCTCCCTGAAGGGCAGCTGACCAGGAGCAGGGTATCAGCTGAGGAGAGGGAGGCACTATCTGCCTTCAGAAGCTTCCCTTCAAGAGGCCCTAGAGCAGATTTGCCTCCCTGCACCCCAACTCTTCAGGTAAGAAACACTAAATTTGTCAAATTAGAAAACCCCAGCTCCACCCACCCAGCAGGACCCTACTGGGTCGTCCCTCAGGACTGCTTCTGGAGCTAAAGAGGCAACTGAGAGACAACCAGATACCATAGAAGTAACTGGCAACTTTCTTTTCCTTCTTTTCTTGTGTGTGTGTGTGTGTGTGTGTGTGTGTGTATGTGTGTTTGTGTGTGTGTATGTTAATAATCTGCTTTCCAACCCTTCCACTCCCACCCTGTCATAGTAATCAAGATTGTAAAGCACTCAACCCATGCTTCATGCTTGTGCAAATATACACAAAACTTATACATACAACTGTAAATACTATGTAAACTGTTTTTCTCATGTAATTCATTTAAAGGCTGACCCCGATAGACACCATGGCCATAGCACTTCTTAAAGGGCAGCTTCTTTCACTAAAAATGATAGTATTATATAACGTACATATATGTACATTTATTATTATTTCTACTTATCTGGGCACCTGTCGCATACTTGTAGGGGTGGCTAAACAAATATGAGAAACTAAAATTCTCCCAAAAGCTATAAAAGAGAGATGAGCCATCAGGCTATGTAGAAAGACCATGTTGTTTTCTCAAATATTTTAATGAAATTTGAATTAAAAATCTCAATGTGGTTTTTTTTTTTTTCACTTTCACAAAATGGTTCTCAAAGTCATGAAGAATGAATAAGGGAAAGAAACCCAGAAATTGTTGAAATTGAGAAGTTACTTAAACATATGAGATATGGGTATGAGGGGGGGAAATGTCAATTTAACAGTAGAGGTAACTGTCAGCAAAAGTTTCCTTCTCCCAACCCAATGCCAACAGCAGTTCCCAATCTGCAGAGCAGTAAAGGAAGAAACTTTACTCAAGAGAACAGTTTGCAAACTGGGGTAAGGGCAGCCTCCAGGGAAAACTGAAAGTGTGCTTTTCTAGAGAAAATTCCCACCCTAGGTCCCTGATTGGTCCATTTCTATGCAAATGAGGAATGCAAATAGCACTGTCCTGATTGGTAAAAATTATACATTCTGGTTGGTTGTTATAGAACTGCTCTGATTGGTCAGTAAATATGCAAATGAACACATAGCTCTGTATTTCTGATTGGACAGGGCAGGTCTCAGCCCATTGTCAAAATATGCTGCCAGGTACTCTTTAATAAGGGTGGGCTCAGCTGGAGCATAATGCAGCAACCTGGCAGCTCAGTGTGTGGCTTTTCTTAGAAATGCAGTACCTAAGCAAGGGCTAGGAGACTCTGGTTATGATTTTGGACCCATTTAACCTCAAGGAGTCCTTTTTGGCAGGAATATTCCTTCTTGGGGTAAACATAACCTAAAAACAAAGTATCTATAAAATATCTGTAAAAATATAGAATAAGACATCACTATATGGAAAAGAAAGTCTTATCCAATAAAATGTGCTGGTACAATTGGTTAGCTATTTGGAAAGTAATTAATCACACTGTAAAACAAATCGAAACATGATCAAAGAGCTACATGCCACAAAGGAAAGAAAAAAGAAAATGTGGATGAAAAGGGCCAAATATTAAACCTGAAAAGTTCAGGGGAGGCTGCATGGCGGTCTTACAAACTCAGAGACAGAAAGTAACGACATAGGATGGTCTGAAATTAAAACTTTCTAACTAAAAGCTGTCCATGGTAGGCATTCATGTCTTAGGGTAGTACTTTGCCCTAACAAAGGTCAATCTTAACTGAGCCTATCTGTCCTTTTGCATCTAAGATAACATATTGATAAAATGCCTTTGTAATAACAAAGTAATTTTCTTTTTTCTGGACCCCTCAGGACATTCAAAGTACAACCACGCACCAGAGCAAAGACCACAAATCCCTCTCATTGTTATTATTATTGTGTTAATTGTTGACTGTTAACTATCCTATACCCACCTATGTAAAAGAAGTGTGTGTGTCATAAAAATATTGATTTAAATATATTTTTATTGATTTCAGAGAGGGAGATATAAAAACATCAGTGAGAGAGAATCATTGATTGGCTTACTCATCCATGTCCCCAACAGGAATCAATCCCACAACCCTGGCCTTTTGCTCCGACCAGGAATCAATCCATGACCACATGGTTTACAGGTCGATGCTCAACCACTGAGCCATGCTGGCTGAGTTTACACCTCCTCTTTTGATTGTAATGTATAAAATAAGGTGCAAAACTGTCCTTTTGTGGAGCATTTTCTCAATCCCTTGAGGTTTTACTTTCCAGCAATTGAAATCACTCTGGCTCTAATAAACTCATAAAAATTCTTACAGGTTTTGACCATTTCTTACATTGACAAAAAGAAACCCTAAGAACTAGGAAGAATGCTAAGTCAGTATCTGTTTTACCTCTTATTGATAAAGGACTTTTTAAGTTAAAAAGCAATGGAAGGAAAATCTCGAGGGGAAGGAAGATGGCTGTTGACAGGAAGGCAGAGTGCAAGATAGTGTGTGGATGAGAGAACGAAAGGGGAGTGTGTGGAGATATGGGGAGTGCATATTTGTGAGTGAGGGACAGCTATACTCCAAGGGACTGTTGGGGACTGCTAGACCAGGCTCTCCTGACCGGGCTGCCTCCACTGCTGCTGAAATCTCTCCTGGAGCAACCGGCTGTGCTGCAGAGACCTCACCATCTTGAAGGGGAGAGTGGCTGTTATTGGAAGCCTATACATCCTGGGACTCTACAACCACAACACCCAGGGAACAGCTGTGAACCCAGGAACACCGGATCTCAAGCAGTGCAAATACTCAGACTCAGATGAGCTCTGCACCTTCTCACAGAAATGTCAGATTTTGCCTAGGAAAAAGTAAAATCTGCCACCCAGGCTGGAGAGAGAAATGTGCACAACAGGAACTAGAGGTTCAGGGGAAGTCTGCACCCCACAAAATCTGCGGTCGTTGGGGCTAATGTGATCTGCAAATGTGGAAGGGGATCTGCAGGGCTGCTAGCAGAAGGGAACTCTAAAAATCAACCCATAGCTGGACTGGGCGCAAAAAGGCAGCCTGAAAATTTATCAGTGTGCCAGCTGATTAGTGCCAGGAGATAAAAGAAGTGCACAGAGAAGTTCACAGATTTGTGTGCAGTGCCAGAGGGTAAAAGTCGCAAGTCTGCGCACTTACTCTGGCTCTTTTTTTCTCTTTAAATCCTTGCTTTTGACTACTAAGCCCAGTACATAGGATCACCCAATTGGGGACACTCTCAGAGACTGCAGGGGAAAGTTGTTTTTGTGGAACCTGGGGATCAGAGCAGGGAGTAATGATCAGAGAACCAGCTCTGGGGTAGTCCATTCTCCCAAACCAGTATTAAGTGCGACAGGGAAAACAAAATCTAAATACTGACTAGAGAGGACTTATAGCCCTGGAGGTCAATCCAGAAACACTGCCACCCAGGGGTTAAATCACAAAATGACTCTTGTGTAAACACAAATAAAGGAGTCTAAGAAACAAAGACATACTGCCTGCTGGAAAATCAGGCTTGTGGCTTACAACACAGAGGAGCAGTGGAATGCAGGGAACTTCTATACTGTCCTGACTACCAGACATGAAACAGGAGTGCCAAACAGAACAGTAGAGGAACTGAATGACCTTCACTACCACACATGCTTATTTTTTCATCGTTTACTTAAGAAACTAAATTTTTTTCTTTTTTCATCACTTGCATTTACCTATTTAATTATTATATTTTTACTTTTAATCAGTATTATTACTACTACTATTTTACCTTTTTTTAAAGTTTCATTTTATTTTCTCTTTATTTTATTTTATTTCGGGATTAGTGTTCTACATTCTACTTTCATTTTTCCTTTAGTATCTCAACTTTACCTTTATGCCAACACTCTCTTCCTCACTTTTCCCCCTTTTTTGTCCTGTTTCTCTTACCCTATTCCTGATTTAGATTTTCTCTATTCCTTCTTTTTACTCCCTGTTAAAAATTCACCCTACTTATATATCTAATTCCTGATTCCCTACTCTAAGTTCATACACACCTCTCTCTTCTCTTTCTTCACTACCCAAATTTTGTTCTCTCTGCCCTTTTTTTGCTTGTTTGTTTGTTTTTTTGCTTTTGTTGTTATTATTTTTTGTTGTTTTTGTTGTTGTTGTTCTAGGTGTTTTTTTTTTTTGTTTTATTTTGCCTTGCTTTCTCTGTCCTATTGTTGTTTGTTTGATTGTTGATTAGATTGGGTTTTTTTGTGTGCTTGTTTATGAGATTTTTTCTCTCTTTTTTTGTTTTCTTGCTTCTTTGGGGTTTTTTGCTTCTGTTTTTCCTCTCCTCGTTTATTAGTTGTTGTTTGTAGTTTGCATTGATCTCTGGGTGTTTGTTGTTTGCATTTTTTGGGATTAGTGGTTGTTCTACTGGAGTTTTCTCCCCATATAAATAGTTCTCCCCTTCTATTTTGTTCTCTTTCTTTTCTCTCATACTGTTTTTTCTTTTCTCAATATCACTTTTGCACTCCTTTTTTTTTTCTTATTCCCTAATTCTCTTTTCTCTGGTGCTCACCTTTATTTGGGGTTATTAGTATCATGGATACATTTGTCTTCAGTGCCTTGTGCGTTGTGCCTTGTTGTGATGTATTTTGTGCCTTTAAATCAGTGCAGGAGAGAGAGAACTACATAACCAGACACCCGGAGAAGAGAGATCATTGGGAGACAAAGAAATAGCCGGCATATGAAAGAAAAGAAGACATCACCAGAAAAGGAAGTAAACGAAAAGGAGGCAAGCAATATGTCAGAGAAAGAATTCAGAGAAATGGTCATAAGGTGGATGAAAAGAATGGAAGACAAATTCAACAATCTGTGTAAGAACCAAGAGGAAATGAAGAAGATCCAAGAAGAAATGAAAAATGACATTGCTGCTATAAAGAACTCAATCGAAAGCATCAACAGTAGACTAGAAGAAGCAGAGGACTACATCAGTAAGCTAGAGGACAAGGTAGATAAAAATACCCAAGAAGAGCAGCATCTAGAAAAAAAAAATTAAAAAGCAGGAGGAGAGCCTCAGGGAACTTTGGGACAACACAAAATGAAACAAAATCCACATAATAGGAGTGCCAGAAGGAGAGGAAACTGAACAAGGAATAGAAAACCTGTTTGAAGAAATAATGACAGAAAACTTCCCTGATATAGGGAAGAAAAAAAAATCACACAAATCCAAGAAGCTCACAGAGTCCCAAGCAAAATGAAACCCAAAAGACCGATGCCAAGGCACATTATAATTAAATTGGCAAACACCAATGACAAAGTAAGAATATTAAAAGCGGCCAGAGAGAGACAGGAAGTTACCTACAAAGAATCCCCCATCAGACTATCAACTGATTTCTCAACAGAAACACATCAGGCCAGAAGGGAATGGAATGAAATATACAAAGTCATGCAAAGGAAGGGTGTGAATCCAAGAATACTGTACCCAGCAAGGCTATCAATAAAAATGAGGGGGAAATCAGGACCTTTATAGACAAAAAAGGACAAAGGGGGTTTATTACCACCAACCCAGCAATGCAAGAAATGCTAAAGGGATTGCTGTAAAAAGAAGAAATAGGAAGCGAAGAAGGAACACAGGTGTAAAGAATTTAATGTTGACAAACCAGTACCTATCAATAATAACTTTAGAGGGAGAAACCAATATGGCGGCATAGGTAAACACCTGAAATTGCTGCCTCACACAACCACTTCAAAACTACAACTAAAAGACAAAACAGACATCACCCAAAACCACAGGAAGGCTGGCTGAGTGGAAATTGTACAACTAGAAAAAAAAAGAAAAGCACACTGAGACTCAAAGGAGCTGTGGAAGTAAAGTGCAGAGGTACAGAGGCGCGCATGCGGAAAGGGCTGGCAACTGAGAATGTGGCTGTCTTTTTCAATCCGGAGGGAGAAACAAGCTCCTGACTGCTCTAAACTCCAGTTCTGGGCGAGACTCTGGGGACCCAGACTCATACGGAGAGAAAATGGACTGTTTGGCATCGGGCAGAACTCAAGGGCGGCTTTCTCTCAGAGATGCTTGCAGCGATTACCATGGGACACTGAGACCCGGGGCCTCTAAGGGCAGGGCCGAGGGTCAGCCATTATTGCTTGCTCCTCCCTGAGACCCCACCCCACCCAAGCTGTGTGCAGAGGTTTTTGCATATTAATGGCCCAGTCCTTGGAAATCTAAAATTACCTAACAATCTGAAGCTGAGACAGAGAGACCCAGAACATCCAAAAGAAGGCCCAAGGCCTCACAGCAGCTTGCATTGCTTCACAGCTGGGCCTCATCTGGGCACTTCAAAACCCCAAACAAAGAAGAGGAATCTGAAGATCTCTCCATAGCTTCAGATGGGTGGCCTCAGGCAGAGGCTAAATTAGCACCTCCTTGGAGATCCAAGAGCCAGTGTGTCCAGTGGTCAGAGTGGGATCATCCAGATTACAACTCCTCAGATCCATAAGGGACACACTCAGGGGGCAGACTCAGTGAGCACCAAAGCCCCACTGAAGCAAGTATTGCCTCATAAGGGTGTCTCCAGCACAGAAGTTCTCCCATCTTAGACACAGCTGATCCTCACAGCCAAATGGCCTGGAGGTCAATTCCTCCCAGTGATACCAACAACAATCAAGGCTTAACTACAACAATACTTTGCACACAGCCCACAAAGGGGTGCACCAAGAGTGTCCACCTCAGGTAACTGGGGAGGCTGAGCCACTGGGCCCTATAGGACACCTAGCACACAAAGCCACTCTATCAACACAGGGAAGCAGCCAAAATGTGGAGACAAAGAAACATGTCACAAATGAAATAAATGGAGGAAAGCAAACTACTGGATATAGAGTTCAAAATCACGGTTATAAGGTTTAACAAGAATTTTCTAGAAAAGGCTGATAAATTTAGCGAGACCCTCGAGAATATGAAAAAGGACTAACTAGAAATTAAGCATACACTGACTACAATAAAGAATAATATACAGAGATCCAACAGCAGACTAGAGGATCACAAGAATCAAGTCAAAGATTTGAAATACGAAGAAGCAAAAAACACCCAACCGGAAAAGCAAAAAGAAAAAAGAATCCAAAAATATGAAGATAGTGTAAGGAGCCTCTGGGTCAACTTCAAGCGTACCAACATCCGAATTATGGGGGTGCCAGAAGAAGAGAGAGAGCAAAATACTGAAAACATGTTTGTAGAAATAATGACAGAAAACTTCCCCTACCTGGTGAAAGAAATAAACTTACAAGTCCAGGAAGTGCAGAGAACCCCAAACAAGAGGAATCCAAAGAGGAACACACCAAGACACATCATAATTAAAATGCCAAGAGCAGCCCTAACCTGTTTGGCTCAGTGGATATAGCATCAGCTTACAGACTGCAGGGTCCCAGATTCGATTCTGGTCAAGGGCATGTACCTTGGTTGCAGGCACATCCCCCGTAGGGGGTGTGCAGGAGGCAGCTGATCGATGTTTCTAACTCTCTATCCCTCTCCCTTCCTCTCTGTATAAAATCAATAAAATATATTTAAAATGACAAGAGCAAAAGACAAAGAGATAATATTAAAAGCAGCAAGAGAAAAACAGTTAGTTAACTACAAGGGAGTACCCATACGATTGTCCGCTGATTTCTCAACAGAAACTATGCAGGCCAGATGGGAGTGGCAAGAAATATTCAAAGTGATGAATAGCAAGAACCTACAACCAAGATTACTTTTCCCAGAAAAGCTATCATTCAGAATTGAAGGTCAGATAAAGAGCTTCACAGATAAGAACAAGCTAAAGGAGTTCATCACTGCCAAACCAGTATTATATGAAATGCTGAAAGGTATTCTTTAAGAAGAGAAAGAAGAAGAAAAAGGTAAAGGTAAAGATTATGAATAACAAATATATATCTATTAACAAGTGAATCTAAAATTCAAGTGAATAAAAAATCTTATGAACAGAATAAACTGGTGAATGTAATAGAATCAGGGGCATAGAAAGGGAATGGACTGATAATTCTCAGGGGGAAAGGGGTGTGGGGGTGCGGGAAGAGACTGGACAAAAATCACACACCTATAGATGAGGACAGTAGGGGGGGTAAGGGCAGAGGGTGGGGTGGGAACCAAGTGGAGGGGAGCTATGGGGGGAAAAAGAGGAACAACTGTAATAATCTGAACAATAAAGATTTATTTTTAAAAAATGCTCTATAAAAATAAATTATATTAAAAAATAATAATAACTTTAAATGTGAATGGATTAAATGCCCCAATCAAAAGACATAGGGTAGCTGAGTGGATAAGAAAACATGACCCATATATCTGCTGTCTACAGGAAACCCACCTCAGAAAAAAGGACTCACAAAGACTGATGGTGAAGGGATGGAAAAAGGTTTTTCAGGCAAATGGAAATGAAAAAAAAGCTGGGGTAGCAATACTTATATCTAACAAATTAGTTCTCAAAGTGAAGGACATAACAAAAGATAAGGAAGACCACTTCATAATACTAAAGGGAGCAATCCTACTAAAAGAAATAACTCTGGTAAACATATACGCACCCAATACAGGAGCATCCAAATACGTTAAAAAAAACTTATGGAGGCTATCAAGGGAGAGATGGACAGCAATACAGTCATAGTAGGGGACTTTAATACCCCACTATCACCATTGGACAAATCCTCTAAACAAAAAATCAGCAAAGAAACATCAATTCTAAATGACTCACTAGACCAGATGGAATTAATTGACATCTTCAGAACATTCCACCCCAAAAACCACAGAATATACATTCTTCTCAAGTGCAGATGGTTCATTTTCAAAGATACACCATATATTGGGTCACAGGCAAAGTTCTCTTTAAATTCAAGAAGATAGAAACCATATCAAGCATCTTCTCAGATCACAATGGCATAAAACTAGAAATCAACTACAATTAAAACAAAACATCAAACACTTGGAGGCTAAATAGCATGCTATTAAACAAAGATTGGGTTACCAGAGAGATGAAAGAAAAAATAAAAAGCATCATGGCAACAAATGACAATGAAAACACAGCAATCCAAAATCTATGGGACACAATGAACGCAGTCCTGAGAGGGAAGTTCATAGCTCTATAAGCCTACCACAAAAAAAAAAAACAAAAACAAAAAAAAACAAGAAACAATGGTAATAAATTACCTAACCCTACAACTCAAAGAGTTAGAAAGAGAGCAGGGAGAAAAGCCCAGTGTAATCAGAAGGAAGGAAATAATAAAGATCAGAGTGGAGATAAATGAAATAGAGACAAAAAAAAATACAATACATAAGATCAACAAAACCAAGAGCTGGTTCTTTGAAAAGATAAATAAGGCTGATGAACCTCTAGCCAGGCTCACAGGAGCAAAGAGAGAGGACCCAAATAAACAAAATCAGAAATGAAAGAGGTGAAATAACAAGCAATCCCACAGAAATACAAACGATTATGAAAAAAATACGACAAACAACTCTATTCCAACAAAAGATACAACCTAGATGAAATGGACATATTACTAGAAAAATACAAGCTCACAAAACTCAATCAGGAAGAATAACAAAACCTGAATGGGCTGATAACTACTGAAGAATATGAAAAAGCAATAAAAATTCTTCCAGCAAACAAAAGACCTGGTCCAGCCAGCTTTACAGGGGAGTTCTACCAAGCATTCAAAGAATAACTAAAACCTATCCTCCTCAGACTATTACAAAAAACTCAAGAGGAAAGCACACTTCCAAGCTATTTCTATGAAGCCAGCATTACTCTAATCCCTAAACCAGATAAAGACACCACAAAAAAAAAGAGAACTACAGGCCAATATCCTTGATGAACATAGATGCTAAAATCCTCAACAAAATTTAGCAAATTGGATTCAGCAATACATTAAAAAGATCATACATAATGACCAAGTGGGATTTATTGCAGGGATGCAAGGATGGTACAATATCCGCAAATCAACAAATGTGATATATCACATAAACAAACTGAGAGACAAAAATCACATAATCATATCAATTGATGCAGAAAAAGTATTTGACAAAATCCAACACCCTTTCTTTTTTTTTTTTTTTAGATGAGCTTTAAAATTCCAGCTCTGTTATTCTTTTTAATTTTTTTAAATAAATCTTTATTCAGATTATTACAATTATTTCTCCTTTTTCCCCCCATAGCTCCCCTCCACCCATTTCCCACCCCACCTTCTGCCCTTACCTCCCCCCACTGTCCTCATCCATAGGTGTATGATTTTTGTCCATTCTCTTCATGAACCCCCCATACCCCTTTCCCCCTGAGAATTATCAGTCCACTCCCTTTCTATGCCCCTGATTCTATTATATTCACCAGATTATTCTGTTCCTCAGGTTTTTAATTCACTTGATTTTTAGGTTCGCTTGTTGATAGATATGTATTTGTTGTTCATAATTTTTCTCTTTACTTTTTTTCTTCTTCCTCTTCTTTAAGAATACCTTTCAGCATTTCATATAATACTGGTTTGGTGGTGATGAACTCCTTCAGCTTTTTCTTATCTGTGAAGCTCTTTATCTGCCCTTCAATTCTGAATGATAGCTTTGCTGGGTAGAGTAATCTTGGTTGTAGGTTCTTGCTATTCATCACATTGAAAATTTCTTGCCACTCCCGTCTGGCCTGCATAGTTTCTGTTGAGAAGTCAGCTGACAGTCGTATGGGTGCTCCCTTGTAGGTAATTAACTGTTTTTCTCTTGCTGCTTTTAATATTCTCTCTTTGTCTTTTGCTCTTGGCATTTTAATTATGATGTGTCTTGGTGTGGTCCTCTTTGGATTCCTTTTGTTTGGGGTTCTGTGGGCTTCCTGGACTTGTAAGTCTATTTCTTTCACCAGGTGGGGGAAGTTTTCGGTCATTATTTCTTCAAATAGGTTTTCAGTATCTTGCTCTCTCTCTTCTTCTGGCACCCCCATAATTCTGATGTTGGTACGCTTGAAGTTGTCCCAGAGTCTTCTTACATTATCTTCAACTTTTTGGATTTTTTTTTTTTGCTTTTTGCTTTTTCGGTTGAGTGTTTTTTGCTTCTTTGTATTTCAATTCTTTGACTTGATTCTTGTGTTCCTCTATTCTGTTTCTGGGTCTCTGTATAATATTTTTTATTTCAGTCAGTGTATGTTTAATTTCTAGTTGGTCCTTTTTCATATCTTTGAGGGTCTCGTTATATTTATCGGCCTTTTCTAGGATATTCTTAAGAAGTCTTATAACCGTGGTTTTGAATTCTATATCCAGTCGTTTGTTTTCCTCCATTTCTTTCGTTTGTGATCTGATTCTTTGACCCCGCATTTTCATTGATTCCCTGCATTGGTAAGGTAGATATTTGTGCTAGGTTTCCAATATGGCCCAGTGGGTCTGCTTCCCCAGTTAACCTGAGGTGGACACTCTTGGTGCACCCCTTTGTGGACTGTGTGTACAGCCTTGTTGTAATTAAGTCTTTATTGTTGTTGGTATCACTGGGAAGAATTGACCTCCGGGCCAGTTGGCTGTAAGGATCAGCTGTGTCTATGCTGGGAGAAGTTCGGTGCTGGAGACAGCCTTATAGGATTAGACTTGCCAAATTGCAATAGCCTCTGTGCTCAGCTTGGATGGGGTGGAGTCTCAGTCTTGGCTTCCTGTCAGCCTTGCCCTTGCGCGCATGTGCGCTTTCAGTCCTCCGCCTTCCCCAGCTCGAGTCTCCACCTGAGAGTCCAGACTCCCCCCACAAGAGCGTGGGTCCCCAGGGGCTCGCCTGGAACTGGGGTTCACTGCAGTCAGAACTGGGGCTCAGTGCAGTCAGAATCCTCTGACTCCCTTCCACTAGGGAAAGCCTGTGGCAACTTCCGCAGCCTTTGTGCGCACTGGCCCACGTGCGCCTTCAGACTTCTGTCTTTCCCAGCTCGAGTCTCCGCCCGAGAGTCCAGACTCCCCCCTAAGAGCGTGGGTCCCCAGGGGTTCGCCAGGAACTGGGGTTCAGTGCAGTCAGAACTGGGGTTTAGTGCGGTCGGAGGCTTCCTTCCCCCTTCCGCCAGAGAAAGTCAGCCAGGCTCTCAGCCGCCCTTCCTCTCTGCACGCACAAAGCCCCTTTGTCGTACCTCCAATTTTCTGTGAGCTTTTCTCTTTGCTTCTAGTTGTAGAATTTTCACTCAGCCAGCTTTCCTGTGGTTCTGGATGGTGTCCGTTCTGTCTTTTAGTTGTAGTTTTGAAATTGTTGTGCGAGGCAGCAGTTTAGGTGTTTACCTATGCCGCCATCTTGGTTTCTCCCCAACACCCTTTCTTGATAAAAACTCTCAGCAACGTGGGAATAGAAGGATCATACCTCAACATAATAAAAGCTATATATGAAAAACCTACAGCCAACATCATACTCAATGGGCCAAAACTAAAACAATTTCCCCTAAGAACAGGAACAAGACAAGGATGCCCACTCTCACCACTCCTGTTGAACATAGTACTGGAAATACTAGCCATTGCAATCAGACAAGAAGAAAATAAAAGGCATCCAAATTGGAAAAGAAGAAGTAAAACTATCCTTATTTACAGATGACATGATACTATACATAGAAAACCCCAAAGACTTTATCAAAAAACTACTAGACCTAATAAATGAATTTGGCAATGTAGCAGGATACAAAATAAACATCCAGAAATCTATGGCCTTTTTATACACCAATAATGAGCTCACAGAAAGAGAAATGAAAAAAAAAAATCCCATTAACCATTGCACCAAAAAAAATTAAGATACCTAGGAATAAACTTAACCAAGGATGTAAAACACCTGTACTTGGAAAACTACAGGACATTGAAAAAAGAGCTAGAGGAAGACATAAACAAATGGAAGAACATACCATGTTCATGGATTTCATTAACATCATTAAAATGTCCATACTACCTAAAGCAATCTATAGATTCAATGCAATACCTCTTAAAATACCAATGGCATATTTCAAAGATCTAGAACAAACTCTCCAAAAATTCATCTGGAATAAAAAATGACCCCGAATAGCTGCAGCAATCTTGAGAAAGAGGAACAAAGTTGGAGGGATCACAATACCAGACATCAAACTATATTACCAAGCCACAGTTCTCAAAACTTCCTGGTACTGACACAAGAACAGGCATATAGACCAATGGAACGAAATAGAGGACCCAGAAATTGACCCAAGCCATTGTACTCAATTAATATTTGACAAAGGAGGCAAGAGCATACAGGAGTCAAAACAGCCTCTTTAATAAATGGTGCTGGGAAATTTGGTCAGATACATGCAAAAAATGAAGCTAGATCACCAACTTACACCATACAGAAAAACAAACTCAAAATGGCTAAAGGACTTGAATGTAAAACGGGAAACCATAAAAATCCTACAAGACTCCATAAGCAGAAAAATTGCAGACATATACCGTAGCAATATCTTTACCAACACAGATCCTAGGGCAAGAGAGACTAAGGAGAAAATAAACAAATGGGACTACATCAAAATAAAAAGCTTCTGCACAGCAAAAGAAACCATCAACAAAACAACAAGAAAGCCCACTGCATGGGAGAACATATTTGCCAATGTTATCTCCCATAAGGTTTTAATCTCCAATATTTACAGGGAACTCATACAACTTAACAAAAGGAAGATAAACGACCCAATCAAAAAATGGGCAAATGACCTAAATAAACACTTTCGAAAGAGGACATTCAGAAAGCCAAGAGACATATGAAAACATGCTCCAAGTCACTAATCATCCGAGAGATGCAAATCAAAACAACAATGAGATACCATCTCACACCTGTCAGAATGGCTATCATCAACAAATCAACAAATGACAAGTGTTTGAGATGATGCGGAGAAAAAGGAACCCTCCTTCACTGCTAGTGGGAATGCAGACTGGTGCAGCCACTGTGGAAAACAGTATGGCGTTTCCTCAAAAATTAAAAATGGAACTGCCATTTGACCCAGTAATACCACTTCTATGAATATATCCCAAGAAAACAGAAACACCAATCAGAAAGGCTATATGCACCCCTATGTTCATCGCAGCACAATTTACAATAGCTAAGATTTGGAAACAGCCTTAATGCCCATCAGCAGATGAGTGGATTAGAAAACTGTGGTAAATCTACACAATGGAATACTATGCTGCTATAAAAAAGAAGGAATTCTTACTATTTGCAACAGCATGGATGGAACTGGAGAGCATTATGCTAAGTGAAATAAGCCAGTCAGTGAAAGAAAAATACCATATCATCTCACTCATTTATGGATAATACAGAACATTATAAACTGATGAAAAAATAGATACAGAGGCAGAGAAGCATCGAACAGACTGTCAAATGACAGTGGGAAGGCTGGGGAGGGTTGGGGGGGGGGAGTGGGGAGGTAAGAGATCAACCGAAGGGCTTGTATGCATGATATAAGCATAATCGATGGACGCAAGACACTGGGAGGGGGGTGAAGGCATGTGCCGGGGTGTAGGGGAGACTGGGGGAAGGTCAGTTGGGAAAAAAAAGGAGACGTATGTACTACTATTTGTAATACTTTAAACAATAAAAAAAATACAAAAAAAAATTGGGAACCAGTGGGGGGGGGGAGGGGGGAGAAGAAGTGTCAGAGATGAAAGAAAATTAGTAAAATGTATATGAAAATCTCCCTCCTATCAGAGTCTGGGTCATGCTACGGGACCCAGAGTCAAGTCCCCACCGACCCATGTGCACCTCGAAATTATGTGAGAACCAGACCCAGCTGGCCTCACCCCCATTGGGCAAGGCCCAAACTGGAACACCCCCACCTCCTTCAAGCCTCCATGAGCCTCATGTCCCTGGGGCCGGCGCCAGGTGTGGGGATGTGGGCCTTGCATCTCTGGGACTGGCACCAGGGGTGGGGATGTGTCATTTGCATCCCCAGGGCTGGCGCTGCAAGCCTCATGTCCCTGGGGCCGGCACCGGGGGCAGGGATGTGAGCCTCATGTCCCCGAGTCTGGTGCTGGGGGTAGGGATGCAAGCCTCACGTCCCCAGGTCAGTGCCAGGCAGGGGACGGGACGCAGCCTCACACAAGTCCCCGATGCTGCAAGTCCCCACCCACCTGTGCCTGCTGCACATGCAGCCTCCTGCTGATCAGTCATTATGCATGAGGGCGTCACAACCATTAGCATATTAGCTCTTTATTATATAGATTCCCACCTATAAGCTCTTATTCATCCAAATATTCACATGGCCTGCTCCCTAACTTCAGGTTTTCTCCAATGTCCTTTCCTCAGAAAGGACTTCCCTCATTATTCTCTATCCCCTTTCTCTGCCAGATATCCATAAACTTACTTACGTATTTGTTTAAGGTGTGCCTCCTCTACCAGAATTTAAGCTCTGTGGGAGCAAGAATTTCTCTTGCTCACTATCCACCATCTAGAACAGTGAGTACAGAGGTGCACTTGCAAAAAGTTTGATGAGTGAATAAATGCCTGCTGCTGCTTGGTGAAAAGGAATAGGATATGGAGATGGAAAGATATTGCTGAGAGTAGCCAGAGAGATTGTCAGAGAATGAGATGATTGAGGAAAATTACATGGGCATCTTGTTAATCTTCACCTGAGGATATTTTTTTCAATCGATTTTTAGAGACAGTGGAAGTGGGGAGATTATATATATATACCAATGTGAGAGGGACACATCTATTGGCTGCTGGCCTAGGATTGAACCTGCAATCTAAGTATGCTAGTATGCCCTTGATCATAGGAATCTAACCTGTGATCCTTTGGTGCGTGGGCTGATGCTCTCACCATTGAGTCACAATTGCCAGGGCCAAATGAGCATCTTTAAGAGCCTGATCAAGGAGCTAATGCAGGGTTGCAATGACAGGAAAGTAAAGCCGTTTCCCTGTGTGGCTGAGAACGTGGTTTCTGCACAAGACTACCTACTGCTGTCTGGCTCTGGGCTAGTTTGTTCATCTTTCTAAGCCTCAATACCCCATTATGGAGCTCACAATCATAGTATCTTCCACCTAAGACTGTGATGAGGTTAAATGAGCTAATAGCTATAAAGACTTGGACACAGGGTAAGCTCTCAAAAAGTATTAATTATGATGATCCAAAATTAGGGGAATATTGTGAAAAGTTGTAATTTAAAAAGATATTTCTCTGTCTTGGTCCAAAATGTCCTACCCTGGAATAGACTTGATGTGTTACCTTGCCCCAACCATACTCCCACACAAACACGTCTCTGCCTTGCCAGCTCCATCACCAGCTTTTTCTCCTTTCTGAGGACTATTTTGAGAGCCTAGCACATGGCAAATAAATTCTCCATAACTATTTGTTGATATTCATTGCACTTCTCCCAAACAGTGCTTAGGAAAAATCTTGATGTGGAGTGGGAGTGATTACTGTCTGCAACCTCCTTATGAGGTGTCAATATTGAGAAAGAAGATAGCTACCAAAAAGGACTCCTGGTGACTAACTGGACTCAAATGTAAAAATAGAGCCTAGCAGCCATTGCTAAACAGGGACCTAACATGCAAACCAGCTTCAGGGATAAACCTGCACTAATCTGCCTGTTTAAGCTGTTTCTGCCAACTGAGCCAGCCCTTAAAAAGGAGTTCCTAAACCAATAAGACAGAAACTTCTCCTGGCCAATCGGAGCCATACTGTTATAGCCTTATTAGCATCTTCACTAACCAATCAGAACAGCTACATACAACCAATCATGACAGTGCTTTTTGGAACAATTAAAATGTGAGGATTTGGAGTCCTTATTTACATGAGAACAGACCAATCAGGGACCAGGGGCAGGGATTTCTCTTTATATAAGTCAGTTTTCCATTGGCTGGGAGAGCCCAAGTTCTTTTATGAGAAGGAGACTCCTGGATGAGGTTTCCTGATTGGAGCTGAAACACCATAGGTCTCTTGTCAGGGCAGCTCACAGCAGGGTGAGTTGAAGCAGACCAGCTTGAACCAGCTCAGAGCTGAGCTGTCTAGCCAGAGAGGTTCCTTGCCCGAGGGCAGCCTCCTGCCAGGATCAACCTCACAGTAGTGCTATTCCATAATTGAACTGTAACATTATTGAGTTGCTCCATAGTCATGCTGTTCCACAACTGTGCTGTATCATGATAGCTGTTGGCATTGAATAAAGCCCACTTTTTCACTGCACCCCAAATTGGGGATTCCTGTTGGTGGTGAACTGATGCCAATAACCATGGGCGGAGGGTTGACAGGGGAAATGGGCTAGGTAAAAAGACTATCTACTGTGGGCTGGCATAATTAATGTGGCTCTATGAGGAGTGAGTTTCTTCCAATAGGACTTTCCTAATGAGCCATCTGCATCCAAGGGTGGCCAGAGGCCAAAAGTAGCTGAGTCTTTGGCTCCTTTAAGAGGCATGGCCTCGCTGTAGCCTGCTGAGGGAGTGATTGGCCTAAGCTTCCAGTCCCGGTGCAACTCGGTTGCTAGGGAGCAGCGTGCCTCCCCCCTCCCCCCCCCCGCCCCTTCCCCACTGGAGCGGCTGCGCAGAGGAGCCAGGTGCTTGCTGGGGCCCGGGCTGTGCAAGGACGCCAGGGGCTGGGGGGAGCCGCTAGCAAGCCTGTGCAGATCCCAGCCGGGAGGCGCCCTCGCCATTGTGGCCTTGCTGGGTGGGCGCATCCGGCTCCCCTAGCAGGGCCCCAGCGACTGTGGGCACCATGGGTCAGTGCGGCATCACCTCCTCCAAGACTGTGCTGGTGTTTCTCAACCTTATCTTCTGGGTGAGCGAAGCTGGTGGGCGGAGAAGGGTGGGGGTGCCGGCGGTGAGGCCTCGGTTGAGGCGTCTGAGGGGTCTGGTGGGGACTGCAGCAGCGACTTGGGGTCGGGGGTGACGGGGCCTACGACAGAGGGACGGCTTTGTGAGATCCCTCCCAGGCCTTGTGCCTGGAGGGCGGAGGAAGGGAAACCCTTAGGGGCTTCTGGCGGCCTCCGTGTTCGGGCCTCAGTGCTTGACTGCCTCTGGGCTGGGGGCTTCACGCGGAGGGGCTTGGCCCAGTCTCAGGTTCTTCCCCTGGAGCAGCCTGCTGGACAGAGAGCTTTGCATGCAGATTCGTTACGGACCTCAGGCTGGAAAGAGGGTATTTATTCCCCAAAGGGCCAGGCTCCGCTTTCGTTGTCGGCCTGCAGCTCCAGTGCTGAGGCTTGTGAGCAAACGGTGCACATATGCGGGGACGCTGCCAACTCAGTGAGGACTTTGACTTAGAGCTCTTTGTGAATGGAGAACTGGTTGGCTGGTTAGCAGCCCCAAAACTGAATGGCTTAGACTTGATAAGTCAAATAATCCTTTGATCAAGAAAATAAAACTGTTTGGGTCATGGGTGTGGGGAGCCTGAGATTATAAACCTTGGTTAAATATGACTCGGATGTCACAAGATTTAAAAATCGATGAGCTCACTTTCAATAAATGGTGGCTTATGAGTTTTTTTAAAAACACATCCAAAGAAAGGAGTGTTTATAGCCACTTCATCTTAGTTCAAGTTCTTATCTCACCAGGGACTTTTGTAATAACCTGTGTTGATACAATCAGCCTCTCTATCCTCTAATCCTCTGGTCCTTGCACCCGGATAAATCTTATTAAGCATTCTTCCCTCACATCACTTTATTTAAAAAACAAACAAAACCCCTAAAAATATTAGTAGTAAAGTACGGTTCAATCTCTTGGTATTGCAGCTGATGTCCTCAGTCACCTTTCCTTCCTCATAACTGGCCATATTCTTAAACACTTGCTGCCCTGGACAGACTTCTCTTTTCACAGTCCCAGGACACTCCTGGAACATTCTCGCTTCCTATACTTTTGTATGTCCCCATTCAAATTCTCCTTGCCACACACATACCTATTTTTGAAAAAATTATTTTCTTCTTACAATTCCCATCTTCCCCTCCCCTCTCAAGGAGGAAACTTTTTATATCCCCACTAGTGTAGCATATATAATAAGGCGCCTATACATACACGTGCAATGTCATAGTCTTTTTGGGTATTTATGGTGTGATGGAAAGAGTCCTGACTGATAGTACCTATTCAAAATCTCTCACGTGACATTGGGGTTTTCATGATTTTTTGTTGTTGACACTTATTACAGATGTCCCCTTTACCCACCTCCATCCACACCACTCCCCTTTTCCCATCACTACATTCATGATTTCTTCTTTTATAATTAGTGTTTTTCATACATTAGTTTGAGTTACAAGCCTTTTTAAAAGGTTTTTCAAAGATCCCCAAATAATAAACACTCTATTATTAATAAGATACTTAGGGAGAGACTTCACTTTGTAACCATTAGTTTCTTGTGATTTTTATGGGCATGACTATTTAATTTTGAAGAATCATCTGTCAGATGAATTCTAGGCTATTTAAGCTCAGGGACTGGAATTGTTGTTAATGTAATAAAATATTGGAAATACAGAAGCCATTTTTAAAAAATAAATAATTAGATTTTTATTTACTCTTAAATATCAGTTAATTCTAAGTGATTGCTTATGAATCTTTGGAAATTATGTTAGCATATGTACTTTTGGTACTTTCTTCAGTGAAAAAGTTGAACTTCAGTTGTGCATTTCTTAGTGGGTTATTCCAGGCCTAAAGTTATACTATGTAGTAAAAATACCCTTTATCTAGGTTAGCAAGGATAGTGAAGCTTTTGTGAGCTGTGATAAGAAAGCTAAGCAGACATGCAGAGAAAAATATTGTGGCATAGAGCAGATTAGTGCAACCTAACTTATGAGAAAACAGTATTATTAGATCTGTCTCCCACCAAATGTTTAGTTTAGGGACAGACATTGGAATTTGATGATGGTAATGATAGCTAACATTTGAGTGCTTATTATACCAAGGCACTGTGATAAGCACTTTACATGGGGTGTTCGCACATCAATTCAATCTGGCAGGAATATTATTATGCTTATTTTATAGATGAGGGCATTAAGGGTTACTGAGGGCATCAAGGGGTAACAGAGCCTGCGTTCAAACTCAAGTTGTTCTATACTTAGAGCCCTTAGTGTTAGAGCAAAGTGTGATTTCAAAAGATTTGGAAAGGGAAAGGATCTTATTAGGTTATGTTAGAGTCACTTTCTCTAAAACATACTGATTTTAATTTTGTATAGAACCTATACCAGTATTTAAAATGCACTATTTAACTTGTCATTTAAAAAAAAATTAGGCCATTATGAGGGAGTACATAAAACAGATGTTAACTGGTTCTCCCTAGCAATTTGTAATGTATTCTTCAGTTTTAGTAAGTGTATCCTTATATACTGGCTCCCTCCCTCCTTTTAAGGCTTTAGTGAATAATTGGAAAAACAAATATTCCCTGCAAAGGGCATATTAAAACCTTATTTAGGTTGCCTTGGGAAGCTTTTTAACTTTGTGTACTGGCTCCTCACTATCAGGTGGTAATGGTGATTGTGGTTAAGTATTAAAACTTAATTGCTTTGGCAAGATCTTTAAACTGCATCTTTTAATACCTTGATATCCTAGTTCCGTGGTTGGCAAACTGCGACTCGCGAGCCACATGCGGCTCTTTGGCCCCTTGAGTGTGGCTCTCCCACAAAATACCACGGCCTGGGCGAGTCTATGTTGAAGAAGTGGCGTTAGAAGAAGTTTAAGTTTAAAAAATTTGGCTCTCAAAAGAAATTTCAATCATTGTACTGTTGATATTTGGCTCTGTTGACTAATGAGTTTGCCGACCACTGTCCTAGTTCATTTGGGAGTTGGTTCAGTGAGATGTGATGTGGAAATAGTATGTTCCTGATATATGTAGGCTCCACACTACATTGACTAAGTCTACGTTATTTTGGACAGTGGAGTCTAAGAAAGTTACTGTGGAAAGCCACACAATAAAAGGGGAAATAACCATTCCTAAAATCCTCAAGGTTGTCTAATGGAAACAAAGTTCCTCATCATATTCCAGAATATTAGTGCTTGTGGCATGAAAGATAATTTTGGACAAGGGAAAGGATGAACACCTTAGATCTCTTTGTTTTTATGGAGTGGCATAGCTTTAAAATGTAAGTATATTAGTGCTAGACCCACGATGGTCTATGGAGGATGATTAGTAGTGTTTGGTACATGATTAAATATTGAATGCTATTGAAACAGTTACTAACTACACCTTTGTACCAAGGTCATACCGGATTCTTACTTGGGTAGGTCACTTGCTCTGACCCAGGAGGCTTCATCTAAAACAAGTTTAAATCAGTACTTTTTAATGTTCAGGGTAAAGTTATTTGAGTACTTAATCATGTTCCATGTTATAAAAATTACCTTTATTTATTCTACCCTATGTGAAAAACCAATTGGCTAGTATTAATTTTGCTCATAGGTGTCTTACGTTTTATAGGGACTGCAAGAGAAAGCTTTGTTCATGCTTGTAAAATTTACACTCTGGCACATCTATTTAGGCTATTGTTTTTCATCTGTATGAGAGGTGATAGTAACAAGAAAACGCTTATAGAGTAGGAAGTACCGCAGGAAGGTCAGAAACCTTTTAAATGGCTTTAGAAACAACTTTAGAATGTGGCACCTTCACTAATTATCATTTGCTCATATGAACTACTCTATACATACAAATAGTATTTGGAAGCTATATATAACCTTTAAAATTTATCTCATCATTTAAAAAGAGCTTTTCACATCACACTTCTTTCTGATACATATAATTCAGGAAATGTTTTGCCTAATAAATATAACAAATATTTGAGCTCCTAGTTTGTGCTTGTATTATTGATAAAACGGTGAAAAAGGTAGTGAAGATCTTGGACTTACAGAACTTCTTTATGGAGGAGTAAGACAGATAATTAAAAATTAGCAAGAAAAGTGATGTGGTATGCAGAGGGTTAAAAAACAGGGTTATGTGATAGAGTGCCTTAGGTTGGTAAAGAAGGCTTCTCCAAAGAGATGAGATTTCATCTGGAGTATAAGAAGGAGCTGGTTTTGGGGTGATTTGGGGAGATGGGGGGAATTCAAGACAGGGAACAGTCTATAGACCCTAAGGCAAGAATATACTTGATATGTTCAAAAACAAGGTTTAACTATGTCTTCATGCTTTTGTTTAAAACATTTTTATAATGAAATATTTCAAGGACAATTTTTTATTAAATATGTTTTTATTGATTTCAGAGAGAAAGAGAGAGGGAGAGAGAGAAACACCAGTGATGATAGAATCATTGATTGGCTGCCTCCTGCACACCTCCTACTGGGGATTGAGCCCACAACCTGGGCATGTGCCCTGACCAGGAATTGAACGGTGACCTTGGTTCACAGGTCGACACTCAACCACTGAGTTACACTGACCAGGCTCAAGGAAGCGTCTTTTCATAAATCTCCTTATACATATTTTGTGTTCCTACACATTTGACTTGGGAATATGATACTTTAAACTGGAATCTTCATTTGACATCCTGGATTTGTTTCTAGTCCTGTTGTATTTCTATCATTATGAACTAGAGGCCCAGTGCAAAAAATTTGTGCACTTGGGGCGGGGTGTCCCTCAGCCCGGATTGCGAGAGGTCAGACCGAGGGAGACCACTGATGCACGATTGGGGACAGGGAAGGACACAGGAGGTTGGCCAACCAGGGAAGGACCACGGGAGGGCTCCAGGGTGTGTCCAGCCCATCTTGCTCAGTCCCGATCTGCTGGACCCCAGCAGCAAGCTAACCTATCGGTCTGAGCATCTGCCCTCTGGTGGTCTGTGCACATCATAGCGAGCAGTTAAGCGGCCTTAACATATCATTAGCATATTATGCTTTGATTGGTTGAATGGCCGACTGGATGACCTGACACTTAGCATATTAGGCTTTTATTATATAGGATGGTTACTTTGACAGAGACTGTGTCATTGGAATGTATACAGATTTTTTTCCCCATAGCTATTTGTCAATCACTAGAAGAAAAGCTAACTTTGTCAGTAAGCAAGTCATGGTACATAATAGGAAATCTGTTTTTAACTTTTCTTTGACAGTTAAGAAAATGGATGTTTCCAGTCTTACTAAGTTCTCAGTTATCTGTCCACTGACCAAGTGTCTTGTGGCTCTGAATAATCATTAACTGAAAGAACTCATAGCATTGGGAACTTGGAATCAGCTAGGAGACCATATGCAGAAAAGTTATCTTTAGTAACAATTTAAGGAATACGTCAATAGCTTTTTAGAATATTTATTATGCTTTGAAATATTTTAATGAATTTTATTCCATAAATTTCAATTCAGGTTAGGATTTCTGCAGAAAACTTATACCTTGAAATGCATACTTGCACCAAACAAGTATACTCTAAGAATTATTCACTCAATTAATGTTTGTTGAATATGCTTTATCCTTTTCTGAGGTATACTAAGAGCAAAAATACATAGTTCCTGCTTTCCAACAGCTCATGGGAAGAAGGGGAAGACAGAAAGGCAAAATCTAGTACTTCATTAAATTTAATTTGTAGGTACATCTTCCACCCCACCCCACTCCCCAGATCATACCTGTGGACAGTCTCAAGTCTTTATTTAAGAATATTATCATTTCCTTCTCCCCCCGATCCTTAATAACTTGGTAGAATCAACCTATGAGAATTTATTTGCATTAATACATTTGTTTTTTATTTTCGGGGGGGGGGGGGGAGAAGGGGAGAACGGGGTGGTAAATGCCAATATATTGTATTTTTGTTGCTACTACTGATTAAACACATAACCCAAGCCTGGACACACTCTAATATTGTAAAGTTTAAGCACCCCAAGCTCCTATAGTAACAATAGACTCTTGTTACAGTTAGAGTAGGGTATGGTGACAGAGGGTCTCACAAAACAAAAAAACTGCAAAACTGCATGTTTAAATTCCATGCTTCTCAGATGATCTCTAGAGCCCTGAAAATAGCCAATTACCACACTTCTATAATAATTTGACTGTGGTCTGATCTCCAATTTTACTGCCACCTGAACTTTTGGGTCTTCCAACTGGTGGGTATAAATTGAATTAAGCAGAACAACTTTGTTAACTGGATAAGCAATGACTATAAAAAAAAAACAGAGAAAAAATGAAAACAGAGCAGAATTAAGGAACATGACCTAGGGCACTGGTTGGCAAACTGCGGCTTGCGAGCCACATGCGGCTCTCTGGCCCCTTGAGTGTGGCTCTTCCACAAAATACCACGGCCTGGGCGAGTCTATTTTGAAGAAGTGGCGTTAGAAGAAGTTTAAGTTTAAAAAAATTTGGCTCTCAAAAGAAATTTCAATCGTTGTACTGTTGATATTTGGCTCTGTTGACTAATGAGTTTGCCGACCACTGACCTAGGGGATATCATCAGAGTAATGGAGCTGTAAAAGGATTAAAATACATCTTCTTTAAGAATGATGGCAATACCTACAAGACACCTGTGGCATAAGGCCACAGTACCAATGTTGGGAGACATAGCAAATGTACCTAATACACAGAAAAAATACAGAGAGGCAGCCAAGATGAAGACACAAAGAAACAGACCTCAAATGAAAGAACAGGAGAAATCCCCAGAAAAAGAACTAAATGAACTAGAGGCAAGCAATCTACCAGAGACAGAATTCAAAACAATGGTTATAAGGATGCTCAAAGAATGTAGGGGGAGAATAGATGGACTCAGTGAGAACTTAGATAGCATAAAAAAAAGGACATAGAAACTGTAGTAAAGAATAAGTCAGAAATAAAAAAATACAATATCTGAAATGAAGAATAAATTGGATGGAATCAACATCAGGGTAGATGAAGCAGAGGATCAAAGCAGCAATTAGGTGGACAAGGTAGCAGAAAATAGCCAAGCAGAGCAGCAAAAAGAAAAAAATTTAAAAAATGAGGATAGTTTAAGGGACCTCTTGGGACAACCTCAGCTGTAACAACATCCACATCATAGGGTTACCAAAAGGAGAAAAGACAGAGCAATGAATTAAGAACCTGTTTGAAGAAATAATGACAAAAACTTCCCTAACTGGTGAAGGAAGAATACACACAAGTCCAGTAAGAGTAGAGAGGCACAATAAAGATGAATATAAAGAGGCCCACACTAAGACACATCATAATTAAAATGGCAAAGGTTAAAAACAAAGAGAGACTTTCAAAAATGGAAGAGAAAGACAGTTATTTATAAGGGAACTTCCTTAAGATTGTCAGCTGATTTCTCAATGGAAAAATTTCAGGCCAGACAGGATTGGCATGAAATATTCAAAATTATGAAAAACAAGAACCTATAACCAAGACTACTCTACCTAGAAAGGCTATCATTTAAAAATGAAGTAGACAATAAAATTGAAGGGGAAATAAAGTGCTTCACAGACAAGAAAACACTAAAGGAATTCATTACCACCAAACCAGTATTGTAGTAAATGTTAAAGGAAGTTTTTTAAGAAGAAAGGGGGAAAAAAAGAGCATAATTATAAATTATACTATATATATAAAACAGCCTGAGCAACCATTATGACCGAACGACCGGTCGACCAGTCACTATGATGCACACTGACCACCAGGGGGCAGACACTCCACATAGGAGCTGCCCGCTGGTGGTCAGTAAATTTCCACGGGGAGCACTACTCAGCCAGAAGCCAGGCTCATGGCTGGCAAGCACACTTGCAGCGGCGGGAGCCTCTCCCGACTCCACGGCAGCGCTACCAAGCAGCGGCAGCAGGTGCAGTGGGCTGGGATGAATGCGAGCAACACTGCTACATCCCTCGAGGGGTTCCGGATTGCAAGAGGGTGCAGGCCAGGCTGAGGGACCCCTCCCACAATGTGCATGAATCTGTGCACCAGGCCTCTTGTATAGAATAAAGTGGCAGTAAGTGTGTACCTATCAATAATCACTTCAAATGTAAATGGATTAAAAACTCAAATAAAAAGACATAGAGTAGGTGAATGGATAAGAAAACATGACCCATATGTATAATCTCTACCAACCTCAGAAAAAAGTAAAGGGATGAAAATAGATATTCATGCAAATGGAAATGAAGAAAAAAAAACTGGGGTAGCAATACTTAAGACAAAATAGACTTTAAAACAAAGGCTATAATAAGAGACAGAGAAGGATATTACATAATGATAAAGGGGTCAATTCAACAAGAGGCTATAACAGCCGTGGGCAAACTACGGCCCGTGGGCCGGATCCGGCCCGTTCAGCTGTTCTATCCGGCCCGCGGAGCCGAAAGAGCGGAGGGTTCTCTTGCTCTCCCCTCCACTCCTTTACTTTGAATTTATATTAGTTCACACAAACACTCCATCCATGCTTTTGTTCCGGCCCTCCGGTCCAGTTTAAGAACCCATTGTGGCCCTCGAGTCAAAAAGTTTGCCCACCCCTGGGCTATAACCTTTGTAAATATTTATGCACCCAACATAGTAGCACCTAAATACATAAAGCAAATATTGATGGATGTAAATGGAGAGATAGACACTGATACAGTTGGAGTAGGGGATATTTAACACCCATTGACATCAATGAATAGATCTTCCAGACAGAAAATCACCAAGGAAACAGTGTCCTAAATTACACACTAGTTCACATGTATTTAATTGATATTTTCAGAGCATTTTACTCCAAAGCAGCAGATTATACATTCTCTTAACTGCACATGAAACGTATTTCAGGATAGACCCAGGATAGGCTGCAAACAAGTCTCAATAAATTTAAGAAGATTGAAATCATATCAAGCATGCTCTCCAAACAGTGGTATGAAACTAGAAATTAATTACAAGGAAAAAACTGAAATTCACACAAACAAAAGGAGGCTAAATGACATGTTACTGAACAAGGAATGGGTTAACTGTGAGATTAAGGAAGAAATCAAAAGATACCTTGAGATAAGTGAAAATGAGAACACAACAACACAAAATCTGTGGGATACAACAAAAGCAGTCCTAAGAGGAAAATTCATAGTAATACATTCTTACCTCAAGAAACAAGAAAAATCTCAAACAATCCAACCTTACACCTAAAGAAACTTTAGAAAGAACAACAGAGTCCTAAGTGAGTAGACAGGAGGAAATAATAATGATTAGAACAGAGATAAATGAACCAGAGTCTATAAAAACAATACGAAAGACCAATGAAACCAAGAGCTGGTTCTTTGAAAAGATAAACAAGATTTATAAACCTTTAACTAGACTCATGAAAAATAAAAAAGAGAGAGGACCCAAATCAGAAATGAAAGAGGAAAAGTAACAGTGACACCATAGAAATATAAAGGATTATAAAAAATATATTACAGACATCTATATGCCCAAAATTGGATGATTTGAAAGATATGGATAGATTTTTAGAAACATACAATCTTCCAAAACTGAAAGAAGAAACAGAAAATCTGAACTGACTGATTACAACTAATAAAACTGAGACAGTAAAACAAGCCAAATCACACATCCCAACAAACAAATGTTATAGACCAGATGGTTTCACAGTGAATTTTACCAAGCATTTAAAGAAGAATAACATCCATCCTTCTTAAACCATTCCTAAAAATTCCACAGGAGGGAAGACTCCAAGCTCATTTTACGAGGTCAGCATTACCCTAAATCAAAAATCAGATAAAGACACTACAAGAAAATAAAATTACAGGCCAATATCCCTGATGAACATAGATGCTAAATTCCTCAACAGAATATTAGCAAATCGAATTTAGCAATACATTAAAAATATCATACACCATGATCAAGTGGGATTTATTCCAGGGATGCAAAATTGGTACAATATCAGCAAATCAATAATGTGATAGACCACATAAACAAAATGAAAGATAAAAATTATATGATCAGTAGATGCAGAAAAAGAATTTGGTAAAATCCAGCACTCATTTATGATAAAAACTCAGCAAAGTGGGAGTAGAGGGAACATATCTCAACATATTAAAGGCCATATATGGCAGACCCACAGCTAACATCATACTCAATGGGGAAAAACTAAAAACATTTCCTTTAAAAAAATATTTTTATTGATTTAAGAGAGGAAGGGAGAGGGAGAGAGAGAGAGAAACATCAATGATGTGAGAGAATCATTGATTTGCTACCTCCTGCATGCCCCTTACTGGGGATTGAGCCTGCAACTCAGGCATGTGCCCTTGACCAGAATCGAACCAGGGACCATTCAGTCACAGGCTGACACTCTATCCACTTAACCAAACTGGCTAGAGCTAAAAAATACTTCCTTTAATACCAAGAACAAGACAGGGGAGTTGACTTTCTATATTTCTTATTTAACATAGTATTGGAAATTCTAATTACAGTAATCAGACAAGAAGAAAAGGCATCCAAATTGGAAAGGAAGAAGTAAAACTGTCCTTATTTGCAGATAACATGATATTGTATATAGAGAACCCCAAAGATTCTACCAACAACTAGAAGAACTGATAAATGAATTCAGTAATTCAGAATACAAAATATTCAGAAATTATTTGCATTTTTACACACTAATAATGAACTATCAGAAAGGGAAACTAAGAAAATACTCTTATTTGCATTTTTACACACTAATAATGAACTATCAGAAAGGGAAACTAAGAAAATACTCCCATTTACAATTGCAACAACAACAGCAAACATACCTAGGAAGAAATTGAACGAAGGTGAAAGAAGACTTGTATTTGGAAAATTAAAAGAAACTGAAGAAGGAAATTGAAGAAGATACAAATCAATGGAAGCATATACTGTGCTCATGGATAGAAGAGATTAACATCATTAAAATGTCCATACTATCCAAAGTAATTTATAGATTCAATGCAATTTCTATCAAAATACCAATGCCATATTTCACAGAGCTAGGACAAATGATTCAAAAAATTTATATGCAACCACAAAATACCTCGAATAGCCACAGCAGTCTTGATTAAAAAACAACAAAATTGCAGGTATCACAGTACCTGATATCAAACTATACTACAAAGCTATAGTAATCAGAACAGAGGGGAAGCAGTTTAGGGGACTGGATGAAATAGGGGAAGGGATTAAGAAGTATAAATTGTTAGTTACAAAATAGTCACAGATATGTAAAGTATAGGGAATATAGTCAATAATGTAATAACTGTGTATGGTGCCATGTGAGTACTGGAAATGTTGGGGGAGAATGTTGTGAAGTGTATGATTGTCTGACCACTGTGCTGTACACCTGAAACTAATACAAAAGAATATTGAATGTAAACTGTAATTTTAAAAACTAAAGGAAAAACAACAGTTGCCTGGGTTCAGGATAGAATAGGCAGAGAGCTACATTTAGCTAGGGATTAAGTTTTCCCAGGGAAGTACAACTAAGTTATGGGGACAAAGGAATTGAGGGTTTATATAAGGGTGTGCTTTTAAAGAGAGACCACAGAATCTAATACAGGTAAAGAGGGAGATGAACACATGAGGGAACTGGTGCCTTCTCCTCTTGGAAGTATATCCAGGCCTTTCCCTTTTCCCACTTCTTACCCCACACTCATGAATCTCCTAAACTCCAAGGGACTTCATGAGACTTGCAAGCAGAGGACCAATGGGCAGCAGCAGCTTCGCCCAGGCTAACCCCCTGAACCTGTCTCCAAGGCCTCCTTTTCTCTGACTCTCCAGTGAGCTGACAGCAGCCCTGCCTTTGCTCTCACTTGTTTCCAATAACATTTCTGGTCTCTCTTTTCTTGCTTCTTCTACCCTTGGTTCTTCCTTGTTTCACTGTCCCCAGCTTTAATAAATGTACTCTCAAAATCAACACACACACACACACACACACACACACACACACAAAAAAAAAAAAAGAAAACACGAGGGAACTCAGGGGCACTTTGTAGGGGTTAGGGTCAGTGGTTTGTAGGTCCTGGTCGAGGTAGAAAAATCATTGGAATGTTAGAGAGACTGTCATGATCAAACAGTGGGATGTTTGAAATTGAGATTACAAAGGCTGGTAATTTTTGGTACAGACAAGATCAAAGATTTGACCTTTGTAGTGGGTGGCTATGGTAGATTTCAAGGTCTGTGGTAGAGTTGGTCACAGGGTATAAGATGTCACTATCCAAAGATGGTTTTAGTCTCAGCAGGAAATAAGATATCAAAAGACTTCGAGATGTACATTCATTAGATCACTCCTTTCTGCTGCAGAGTAAGCATTGTTAAAGTCTCCTCTCCTGTATCATCCATCATCATGTGTAATCAGTAAATGATTTAATATCCTCTTTAAAAATGTCTTTCAGGGAATGAGAAAGAAAGCATATTTACAGACAAATTCTAGTAAAGATCTTTGGGTTTGATTTACTGGCACATGTAGCTACAAAGTTTTTGAGGTATTTGTACTGCCAAAGAATTCATGAGCTAACATGAAAGGCCTTTGTCTGTTAATATAATCTTTGAGGTGTTAAAACTTGCACAATAGAGAGAACCAAGATGGCGGCATAGGTAAACACCTGAACTTGCTGCCTCTCACAACCACATCAAAACTACAACTAAAAGACAAAACAACTATTGTCCAGAACCGCGGGAAAGCTGGCTGAGTGGAAGTTCTACAACTAGAAGGAAAGAAAAAAGCACATTGAGACAGGTAGGAGGTGCAGAGGTGGGCACGGAATGGGCTGGCATCCATGCGCTGTTGTGTTTTTTTCAATCAGGAGGGAGATACAAGCTCCCGATTACTCTAAACTCCAGTCCCAGGCGAGACTCTGGAAACGCAGACTCATACGGGGAGAAACTGGACTGTCTGGCATCGGGTCGGAACACGAGGGCGGCTTTCTCTCAGAGGTGCTCGCAGCAATCATTGTTCCCGCGTGGAGGTGCCGGACGTGGAGACGCGGGGACCTCTCTGGTATAGGGCTGACTGGCAGCCATTGCTGTTTGCTCTGCCGTGGTGAGTCCCTGAGACCTCACCCCACCCAATTTACAACCCCACCCAAGCTGTGTGCAGTGGCTTTTACATATGAATGGCCTGTCCTTTCTCTGCTTAAAACCTTCCGATCTGCTGCTGGGTCAGAGAGCCCTAGAGCTTCCAAAAGAAGGCCCAAGGCCCAGCAGCAGCAGCCTGCCTTGCTTCACACCTGGGCCTCATCTGGGCACTTCCAAACCCCAAACAAAGAGGAGGAATCTGCAGATCTCTTTGTAGCTCCTGCTGGGTGGCCTCAAGCAGTGGCTGACTTTGCACCTCCTTGGAGATCCAAGAACAAGTGTTCCCAGTGGTCAGTGTGAGACCATACTGTATTACAACTCTTCACATCCATAAGCGACACACTCAAGGGGCAGACTCAGTGAGCACCAAAGCCCCACTGAAGCAAGCCCTGCCCCATAAGGGTGTCTCCTGCACGGCAGTCCTTCCATTGTAGACACAGCTGGTCCTCAGAGCCAGTTGGCCTGGAGGTCAATTCCTCCCAGTGATACCAACAGCAATCAAGGCTTAACTACAACAAGACTGTGCACACAGCCCACAAAGGGGTGCACCAAGAGTGTCCACCTCAGGTGATTGAGGAGGCAGAGCCACTGGGCCCCATAGGACACCTACCACACAAGGCCACTCTATCAACACAGGGAAGCAGCCAAAATGCAGAAACAAAGAAACATGTCACGAATGAAAGAAATTGGAGGAAAGCAAACTACTGGATATAGAGTTCAAAACCACAGTTATAAGGTTACTCAAGAATCTTCCAAAAACCTCCAAGGAACTTAGTGAGGCCTTTAAGGATCTTGGTGAGAATGCAAAAAAAATGGAAAAGGACCAGTCAGAAATTAAGCATACACTGTCTGAAATAAAGAATAATATACAGAGATTCAACAGTAGACTAGAGAATGCCAAGAATCAAAACAAAGATTTGAAATACAAGGAAGCAAAAAACACCCAAATGGAAGAGCAAAAAGAGAAAAGAATCCAAAAATATGAAAATAGTGTAAGGAGCCTCTGGAATAACTTCAAGTGTACCAACATCCGAATTATGGGGGTGCCAGAAGAAGAGAGAGAGCAAGATATTGAAAGCCTATTTGAAGAAATAATGACAGAAAACTTCCCTTACCTGGTGAAAGAAATAGACTTACAAGTCCAGGAAGTGCAGAGAACCCCAAACAAAATGAATCCAAAGAGGAACACACCAAGACACATCATAATTAAAATGCCAAGGGCAAAAGACAAAGAGAATTTTAAAAGCAGCAAGAGAAAAACAGTTACCTACAAGGGCGTACCCATACGATTGTCAGCTGATTTCTCAACAGAACTATGCAGGCCAGAAGGGAGTGGCAAGAAATATTCAAAGTGATGAATAGCAAGAACCTACAACCAAGATTACCCAGCAAAGCTATCATTCAGAATTGAAGGGCAGATAAAGAGCTTCACAGACAAGAAAAAGCTAAAGGAGTTCATCACCATCAAACCATGATTATATGAAATGCTGAAGGGTATTCTTTAAGAAGAGGAAGAAGAAGAAAAAGGTAAAGATAAAAAATTATGAACAACAAAGTGACAACAAATACATATCTATCAACAAGTGAATCTAAAAATCAAATGAATAAAAAATCTGATGAATAGAATAAACTGGTGAATATAATAGAATCAGGGGCATAGAAAGGGAGTGGACTGACAATTCTCAGGGGAAGGAGGTGTGGGGGGTGAGGGAAGAGACTGGACAAAAATCTTATATCTATGGGAGGACAGTGGTGGGGGACGAGGGCATGGGGTGGGGTGGGAACTGGATGGAGGGGAGCTATAGAGGGGGGGGAGAGGAACATCTGTAATAATCTGAACAATAAAGATTAAAAAACAATGAAGTATGAGAAAAAAAAAAAACTTGCAGAATAGCAAGGTAGTTTCAAAGCTATATGGCCCAGAGAGGGCATATTTCCAGTGTTCAGCAATAGTGTGGCCTGAAGGCTAATGAACAGAAAATAACCTCCCAGTTGGTCAAGAGCAAAGGACTATAGGATGCAATGGATTAGGGAGTTCCTCACAGAGAACAAAATCCAGGCCAAAAAAAGGACTGCTCCAGTGCCATGCACCAGAGACTGCTATGTATTTACTACCCCTCCCTTTCTGAATGGGAGTTTGTATTTTAATATTCTTAGTCCATTCCCCATTGTGCATTTAGAAAAAAAAAAAAGAATAATGGCAATAATAATGACAGTGATGTTGATAATAATGGCAGAAGTAGGATTTTTTTTTTTACTTGTTTCCTTGAAAAGTAAAATTTCTGGGGGGAAAAGATGGTGTATATTGAAAGAATCAGAATTGTGTTAGATACTCAGAAAACATCTAAAGATGTATCAAAGCCAGATAGATCCAAGAAAAGTGATAAATAGAGCAGTTTGGCAGAGGTGCCTGATATTTGGGATTGAACAGATGACTATTTTATGTTGACTAGTGGCCCAGTGCACAAAATTTGTGCAGGGGGGGGTGTCCCTCAACCCAGCCTGCACCCTCTCCAATATGGGACCCCTCGGGGGTTGTCCAACTGCCGGTTTAGGCCCAATCCCTGTGGTCGGGCCTAAACTGGCAGTTGGACATTCCTCTCACAACCCGGGACTGCAGGCTCCTAATTGCTCACCTGCCTGCCTGCCTAATTGGTCCTAACCACTCTGTCTGATGGCCTGATCGCCCCCAACTGCCCCCACTTGCCCTCCCTGCCAGCATGCTCACCCCCACTGTGCCCCCTGCCGGCCTGCTTGCCCCCAACAGCCCCCCCACTGGCCTGCTGGCCCCCCCCCCCGCCAGCCTGCTCACCCCAACTGCCCCCCCCCCGCTGGCCTGCTCGCCCCCAACTGCCCCCACCTGCTGGCCTGATAGCCCCAACTGCCCTCCCTGCTGGCCTGCTCACCCCCAAGTGCTCTCCCCACCGCCAGCCTGCTCGCCCCCAACTGCCTCCCCGCCTGTCGGCCTGCTTGCCCCTAACCACCTCTGCCTCAGCCCTGCCACTTGGCTTTGTCTGGAAGGTCTCCCAGAAGGTCTCCCAGTCTAATTAGCATATTACTCTTTTATTAGTATAGATGGTTAAGGACAGGCATTGGAATTTATTGTGAGAGAATAACAAGGTCTCAATGTGAGACATAATTTTAAACATTACTAATTATGCAGGTGATATATTTACTTTTTTTCATAATTTAGAGAATACTTTATTAATTTCCATAATCAAACCAATGTAGATTAAGACCTTACATATTAAAACAGTGTGTTGTCCCTGTACAAATGGAAAAAATTATGTTGAACGTTTCTAGACTGATATGGCTGTTAATTTCTGTATAATGCCAGTCCAACACAGTACAACTGGGATAATTTTTCCAAAGTTGATAGCACAGCTAATGTTTCCAAAAATTCAAATTATTTACTTTTTAAAGAAGACATTAAAAAGTATTTAAAAATAGCCCTACATTACTATAATTTCACCACCCAGAGATTAAACATTATTATTTTGGTGGGGTTTTTAAATGACTGTATGTGATGATACATGTGTGTTTTTCTTCTAACATACCACAAACATTGTTTTTTCTCTTTTCAAATAATTTTTTTTTTATTTTTCAGTTACAGTTGACATACAATATTAGTTTCAGGTATGCAATGTAGTGATTACACTTATATAACTTACGAAGTGATCACCTTGATAAATCTAGTACCCATCTGACATCATACATAGTTATTACAATTTTTTTTGCTGTATTCCCTTTGCTGTACTTCATATCACTGTGACTATTTTGTAACTACCAATTTGTACCTCTTAATTCCTTCCCACTTTTCACCCATCCTCTTAAGCCCCCTACCATCTGGGAATCATCAAAATGTTCTCTATATCTATGAGTTTGTGTCTGTTTTGTTTGTTTGTTTACTATGTTCTTTTAGATTCCACATATAAGTGAAATCATGTGGTATTTGTCTTTCCCTGTTATTTCATTTAGCATGATACCCTTTGGGTCCATCCATGTTGCAGATGTCAAGATTTCATTATTTTTTGATGGCTGAGTCATATTCCATTGTATGTACCACTTCTTTATCTATTCATCTATGGATGGCACTTAAGTTGTTTCTACATCTTGGCTATTGTAAAAAACATTGCAGTGAACATCGGGATGCGTATGTCTTTTTCGAGTTACTGTTTTAAATAAATACCCAGAGATAGAATTGCTGGGTCCTTCTTTGTCTCTTGTTATAGCCTTTGTTTTAAAGTCTACTTTGATCTGAGTATTGCTTCCCTAGCTTTTTAAAAATTATTATTTTCACTTGCATGAAATATCTTTCTCCATCCCTTACTTTCAGTCTGTATGTGTCTTTTGATCTAAAGTGGGTGTCTTCTATGCAGCATATGTAAGGCTCTTTCTTTTCTCTCCATTTAGCCATTGTATGTCTTTGATTTGAGCATTTAATTCATTTACATTTAAAATAATTGTTAATAGATATGTTGTCATTGTTATTTTATTGTTCATATTTTTTACCTCTTATTTTTCTTCCTTTTAAGGAAGTCCTTTAACATTTCTTATAATACTGGTTTGGTGGCGATGAACTCTTTTAGCTTTCTTTTGTCTGGGAAGCTCTTTATTTCTCCTTGAAAGTGGCCTTGGTGGGTAGACTAAGTTTGGTTGTAAGTCTTTGCTTTTCATCACTTTAAATATTTTGTGCCAGTCATGTCTGGCCTGAAATATTTCTGTTGAGAAATCAGCTAGAAGTCTTATGAGAGCTCCTTTGTAAGTAACTGCCTTTCTCCTGCTGCTTTTAAGATTTCCTCTTTGTCTTTAACATTCGCTGTTTCAGTTATGCTGTGTCATGGTGTATGTTTCTTTTGGTTCATCTTGTTTGAGAACCTCTGTGCTTTCTGGGCTTATATGTCTATTTCTTTCACCAGGTTAGGGAAGTATTTGTCATTATTTCTTCCAATTGATTTTAAATTTTTTGTTCTCTCTCTCTTCTCTTTCTGGTATCCCTATGATGTGAATGGTGGTACACTTGATGTTGTCCTAGGGGCCTCTTAAACTATGATCATTATTTTGATTTTTTTCTTTTTGCCGTCCTGATTAGGTGTTTTCTACTACTTTGTCTTCCAAGTGGCTGATTCTGTCATCTGCTTCATATAATCTACTGTTGATTCCCTCTAATGTATTCTTCATTTCTGACTAGTTCTCTTTTATTTTTCTATATCCCTTTATATGTTGCCCATCTTTTTGTTGAAGTTCTCTCTGAGATCATTGAGCATCCTTATAACCAGTGTTTTGAACTGCATTAGGTAGATTACTTGTCTCCATTTTGTTTTATTTTTTTTTTCTGGAGTTTTGTTCTGTTTTTCATTTTGGACATGTGTCTGTCTCCTCATTTTGGCTGCCTTCCTGTGTTTGCTTTTATGAATTAGATAGGGGTGCTATGACTCCTAGTCTTGGTAAAGTGGCTTGATGTAGTAGGTGTCCTGTGGGATCCATTGGCACAATCTTTCTAGTCACCTGAAGCAGATGCTTCAGGTGTGTTCCTGGGTAGGTTATGTGTAATCACCTGTCATAGTTGAGCCTGATTGCTGTTGGCAAGTCATTGGGAGGGGTGGACCCTCAGGCTGATTGGTTGTGTGGCTCAGCAGTGACTACAGTGGAGTAGCTATTGTGCAGGAGCTGACACCATGGAAGAAGATTTTGCTGTAGCAGGACTCTGGTGCTTGCTGAGTCTGCCCTTTGGGTGTGTTGTTTGTGGAGGTGTTGGGTATTGTGGTGTTCTCCGAAGCTGGCCACCAGGTTTATGGGTTCTGGGCCTCTTAGGAGGGGCTTGGTCCTGGCCAAGGTCAGCTGCTGCCTGTACCCTGCCTCATGCAACTTGGTATGAGCAACAAAGTGATCTGCAGATGGTTGCCGCTTGTGCTGGGCTTGGATGTTCCTTTGGGAAGCTAAGCTGTGAACTGAGGCCTGCTGCCACTAGTGCTGGGCTTGGGTCTGCTTAGCAAAAAGTATGGGACACCCCAAAGCCAGATGATGCTTGTTTGGGGTATATGAACCTTTGAGAGATTTTGAAAGTCTACAGCATGAGCTAAGACAGGCCATTTGTATGGAAAAGCCACTGGAAGCAGGTTGGTGTGCCTGTAAGTTGGTTAGGATAGGGTCTTGGGGAATCACCAGGGGCCCAGTTCAATCAGAAGGGGTTTTAAAGTCAGCCCCATGCAGAACTCAGATCTCTCTGCACATCTGGTCTCAGTAAGCTGGGGCTGAGATTTCCAGCTCTGCTTGTGCTCCAAGTTCTCTGCAGTGTGGGTCAAAAATCCACGATCTGCACTGCCACCAACACCACAGCATGGAGCAGTCCATGTGGCTTCATAGGTGGGGGGAGAGACCTCACTGGAGGTGGGAGAATCTTCTCCCCCTTCCTCATGCCACACAGTTTATTCACTGTCTGGGCTCTACACAAAGCCGTTCAGGAAAACAGAGGGCCACTCAGAGTCACTGCTGGGTGTAATCCTCAGCCACTCCCCCACCCCCTTTTTTTGGAGCCAAACATCACAGAGCCCAGGGTGAATGACTTCCTCTAGGGCTGCCAACAATAGGTGTGCTCATTGACTGAGAAGGTGAAGACCCAGCCTATTAGTCAGACAGAGTTCCCCTGGATCTCTCTGCCCGATGCTATGCAGGCTCTCCTTCCAGTCTCTGCTGCTCTGGGTTTGGGATCCCTGTATGGGGATGGGAGTCCATACTCCCAAGGGGAGGGAGCTTTGCAGCCAGTATCACTTGGGCCTCTCAGCTGAGCACTAGCTCCAGGGGGGCTCCACCTTTCCACAACTCCCCATTTCTTACCAGTCTCTATGTTGTTTCTTCAGTGCCCCTTAGGCAAAATATGTCCAGTCAGCTATACTCTTATTTTTTCAAGCTGAGCGTGCAGTATTTTAGCTGTAAAATACTATTAGACTGCAGCCATCTTGCCCCTTCTTCTATGTTCTTTCTGATTGGTGTTTCAGGATTCTTAAGATATATTCCTGGAAGTGGAATCACTGGGTCAAAAGGCAGTTCCATTTTAAATTTTTTGAGGAAACTCCATACTGTTTTTCATAGTGGCTGCATCAATCTGCGTTCCCACCAGCAGTGTGCTAGGGTTGTCTTTTCTCCACATCTATGCCAGCACTTGTTTGTTGCTTTATTGATGGTAGCCAATCTGGCAGGTGTGAGGTGGTACCTCATTGTCGTTTTAATTTGCATCTCTCGAATGATTAGTGACCTTGAGCATTTTTCATATGTCTATTGACCATCTGTATGTCCTCTTTTTGTTTGTCTTTCTTTTGTTGAGTTGTATGAGTTCTTTATATATTTTGGAAATTAACCCCTTATCAGAAGTAATATTGGCAAGGCATTGGGAGGGGTGGACCCTCGGGCTGGTTGGTTGTGTGGCCCAGCAGTGGGTTCTCTTTTCATTTTGATGTTACTTTCTTTTATTGTGTATATGCTTTTTAGTGTGATATGGTCCTATTTGTTTCTTTTTTCTTTGTTTCTCTTGCCCTATAAGAAGTATCAGTGAAAATTCTGCTACATGAGATATCTGAGATTTTACTGCCTATGTTTTTTTTTTTTGTTGCTGTTGTTAAGAAAATTTTTGTGGTTTTATTGTATCATGAGGCATCTGAACAAATCAATATCTGGACAGTGAGGCAGCTGCTTTCTCCTTCACTTCTTTGAGTTACTAGAGCAACTTGTCATTAGATTAAAAAAAAAAAAAGGCAACCTTTTGTATTATGTAAGTCTTTCCAAGGCACGCACTGGCTCAACACAAACTTCTGTCAGATGTAACTAGTCTAGCGTCCAAACATCATGCACAATACCTAGGTAGCAGCAGTGCCCTGTGCCCTCTCCCACCTTGGTCCTGCTCATTTGTGTATGCTATTCGGAGCATCTGGAGGAGTATGAATAGTATCTGGAAGAGGAGGGAGGAGGAAACAGCATGAGTGCCTGGCTAGGAGTCAACCGAAGTTGTGCAGGGCAAGCCTGAACGTGTCATTGGTGCAAACTCAAACATCGTTAATATTCTTCAATAAGAACATTTGATGGAACCCCATGATGGGGTCTTCATCAGCCTTAAGCTGGCCCACAACCATGCTGAGGAGCAGTTATCTAGCGTGGGCTGATGGTCCTGCACTGTGATGCTTGGGTTTTCTGGAACTAAAGGCTAGACTGCGGCGGGGGGCCAGATATGACGGGGATCTCCCTTTTCCGCGTCCAGCACGGAAAGAGAGATGAACCGGTTCAGAGTGGAGGCGGCTAGGGATTGAGAAATAAAAGAAAGAAAGAAACAAGACACAGAGATAGAAACAAAGCTGGAACCCAGGTGGACCGCTGCCCTCTTCTCCTGGAGAGACAGTCGACCCAGAGCCGAGACAGCGTGTTTATTTTATACCCCCAAATACCAGGGGGTTTCACCAGAACTTAGGGTCAAAGGAGGTTATTTGCATTCTTGAGTAGGCCCGAGCATTCCTGGTGCTTGACTGGATTTACATATCAAAGTCACACAACCCGACACCTGGGCAAAGGTAAAAGTCAGTACTGATAACACTTCCACCTTCTTGGGGAATGTGTATCCAAGACTGGGCTCTGCCTGTCGCCTCGGACTCAGCTGACAATTATTTAAAGAAATGCCCATGTGCTTTCCCAGGCGCCCTCTATATCTCATCCTTTTTTTATTTTTAAGCTACTATAATAAAAGTAAAATTTAAACATTAAGAATAAAGCTCTAATATTAAAACAATTGCAAACAATGCCAATGCAAAACCAAACTACATACATGTTATCATTTTAAAACTTGAATGTCAAGAGCAAAACTCTGGCTATTAAATAATAACAAAACAATGCTAATGCAAAACAACAATAAGAGAGAAATCAAAACTATAGACATGTTAACATTTTTTGCTACTAAATGAAAGAAAGTTTCTTTTGCTGCTGGTTTATATTTACTCAGAGTCCTCAGACTTGGCTGCGCAAGACTGTGCAGAAGACTGGCAGCTAACAGATGCTAGCATAGGCAGGAACATGGTTGAAGAAGTAGCTTCCACTTCTTGCTTTCCACTATCTGCTGCGCTTCAGTTGTTAACTTCTTCAGCTGACTCCTTGTTGGCACCTCGGTCCCTTGCGTAGCTTTTAGTTTTCTTCTTCCGCTTTGCTGTCATCGGGGCAACTCTCAGTCCTTTTGAGTGAAGGGACAAGGAGCTTGTCTGGGTCCACTGTGGTGACGGACATAACGCTCTGGCACCTAAATTGGCTGTGCTGCTCCTTCTGAAAAGATACAAACACAACCTCTTCTCCACATTATTGCTGAATCTGATAAAACTCTTGTCTGGTTTATGCTTCCTTCCACCTAGCTAACTCAGTGGAGGCTATTGTACAGGAGGCCTGATGGCTTTCAGCTGCTGTACGATCCTCTGCATCACAACTCAAAAAATTTAAAGTATAAAGAGCATGACTGAGTTTGTTTTGAGGTGACGCATACATCCGTCCCCCCCTTTTTGTTTTAGAAATTGATTTTAAGAGTACGATTGGTTCTTTCCACTATTGAGTGACATCCATTTTGCCAGATTTGATTAGGTTTAAGTCCTCAGGGATTTACCCCTAAAGTTGGCACAGGGAGGCGGATAATACACTGAGGACATTACTTCCAGTAAAACATAGAAGTTGTCATTCTCAAATAACATTTTAAAGGCTGAAAATTAAATGAAAAGTTCCTCCAAATTAGTGTGCCCTATAGTAGCTGTTTGAATAATTTTGGCCATACTTACCACATAAGCACTATCACTATAGGTTGATGGGCTCCGTAGCAAAATCTGTTAAGGCATAAATAAGAGCTTGTATTTCTACTGAAATATAAGGGGTTTGAAGGACCTTTGCTCCCCTGCTGCAGTAGATCCAGCCTTTCTAGAACTGGATCCATCTGTAAAAATGGTTAATGCCTGAGGTATAACATCTCTTTTAATGTGGCAGCTCATACCATTCCCTGTGTTAGAAATAAGGCAACCCCCCCAAGTCAGGGGTCCTTGTAGAACACAAAACATCAAACATTTTGACTTATGCAGAAGGGTGTGCACACATGGTCTGGAAGTGCGTACACACCGACCTTCTTTGCCCTTGGTCCTGGGCAACCTGCAGCGACGCACAGCTGCTGACTGCTAGCATGGCAAGGCATCTTCACCATATTTATTTCTGGACTATTTCACCTCTGTTCTTGTGGGCCACTGCTATTTCTGTGGCTTGAACAGTTCTATTAGGTCCTCTCTGGGATCTGTTGTTGCAGGAATCCATATGGGGCTTGGAGGAGTTTTCTGGAAATATAAACATATTCTCGACCAAAGGTTAATAAAGAAATCTTTTCTATAAATTAGACTTGGGATCCTTTTGATTTTTGTCCAAATGATTTTCCTTTGGCTTATTTTGACACCATAAGATTTTATGGGTGTCTTAATATCAGCATTATAAATGAAAAATAACTTTTAAAGTAAAAATTTTCTTGATGTAATTTACTTACAGGATATTTCTTTCAGGATATTATTCTACTAATCTCCTTTTTTATTGTATTATTATGAGGCTTTTGTAAAAATTTTTTAATGCAGTCTTGATAACCTTTTATTTTTAATTTTTGCACAGAAATATGACTGCGTTGGACTCATAGCATGTTTAGCAATTTTATTATGAGATGAACCATCAATAAAAATTTTAGTTAATATTTCAGGAACAGTTTTTTGTCCAGTATAAATTAAGTTCTCTTGAATATTCATTTATTTCAATTAGCCAATTTAAGTTAGTCTGAAATAAGGCTAATTTATTTATTAACTTTAACTTTATTTGTCCTAGGTTATGGACAGCAAATGACATCAATTAAACTTCTGCAATTAGTCTTAGAGTAACTTTACATAAACTTTATCAGGGAGGCAAAAACACAAATTATTTACCTCAGTTTAAGAGGCCAAATATATTGACTTTCAATTACAATCCTTACGACATTTGAAGGAAACCTCTTTATTTCCTTCCAGAATAACTTTCAGGCTACAGAGAGTTTTATTTAAAAACTTTGTCTTACTTTACAACAAACAGCCTACAGGGCTCCAACTTGGAACTTAAGCCTACAGCGAGTAGCTAGCTATATTATAAGCACTTTTACAGTAAGGTTGACTACTAATTTACTGTTAGATTTAACATTTTAACAACAATCTTAGTTTACACTGTAAATATTAGTGGAAGAGAATTCAAAATTTTAAAATTTCTCCTTTTTATTAAAATTACAATTATATTTTTAAAGTATCCTCTTAGGCTTATTTGCATATACAGAGAGATCATGGGAAGGCTTCAGTAACTTTCTTAGAAGACTTATTTAAATTGCTTACAAAGACATTGGCTTATTCAAAGGAATGGGGTTTGGCCTTTGTTATTTCAAGATGGCGGCCCCCATGGGAGCAGCAAGCCATGCGGCCAACATGGCAGCTGTCTAATCTGTTCTTTTAAGACAGTCAAATTTATATTGCAGACAAACAAAAATCTCACTAGCTGTTTTTGGTCTTCATTAGAATTGTTTATAAAAATATAGGCTTTTCATTTAGCTGAAAACCTTGATTATAATTTAATAAGCTAATTTATTTAAGTAATTCAAGTAGGTATCTTCATTTAAAAGGCAAAGCAAATTTACGTCTGGGCATTTGTGGGCAATCAGTGTCCCAGATCAGGGTGGGAGTTCCCTTGGGGTGTGGGGCTGCCTGGGTGAGAGGCCTGTGGTGGTTTGCAGGCCGGCCATGCTCCCCGGCAACCCAGGCGGAGGCCCTGGTATCTGGGGTTTATTTATCTTCTACAATTGAAACTTTGTATCCTGGAGCAGAGCCAAGCCTTCTGCTTGCTCTGTGGCGGCAGCCATTTCTATTGGGATTTATGTATCTTCTATAATTGAAACTTTGTAGCCTTAAGCGAGGCCTAGGCCGGCCAGGGTGTGCGGAAAGCTTGGCTTCCTCCATCGCCGGGGGCAACCCTAGCTGCCTCCTCTTTCTAGCTCGGTAGCTGCCGCCATTTCTGTTTGGGTTTATGTATCTTCTATCATTGAAATTTGTAGCCTTGAGTGGAGGCCTAGGCCAGCAAGGGCAGGTGGAAAGCTTGGCTTCCTTCATTGTGGGGGAAACCCAAGCCTCCCTCCTGCTCTCTGTGGCCTTAGCCATCTTGGTTGGGTTTATTTGAATATTCTTTCCTGATTGGCTTGTGGGCGTGGCTTGTGGGTGTAGTGGAGAGATGGTTAATTTGCATGTTACTCTTTTATTATATAGGATATATATATATGTATATATGTATGTATATATTTATTGTTTGTATTGTTTTGTTTTATTGTTTAAAGTATTACATATACTAGAGGCCCGGTGCACGAATTCGTGCATGGGGGTGTGTGTCCCTCAGCCCAGCCTGCACCCTCTCCAATCTGGGACCCCTCGAGGGATGTCCGACTGCCCCTTTAGGCCCGATCCCACTGGGCCTCACAGTCCAGGACTGCTGGCTCCCAACTGCTCGCCTGCATACCTTCCTGATTGCTCCTAACTGCTTCTGCCTGCCAGCCTGATCACCCCCTAACCACTCCCCTGCCAGCCTCACTGATGCCTAACTGCTCCCCTGCCAGCCTGGTCACCCCTAACTGCCCTCCCCTGCAGGCCTGGTCCCTCCAAACTGCCCTTCCCTGCTGGCCTGATCGCCCACAACTGCCCTCCCTTTAAGGCCTGGTCCCTCCCAGCTGCCCTCTCCTGCTGGCCATCTTGTGGTGGCCATCTTGTGTCCACATGGGGGCAGGATCTTTGACCACATGGGGGCAGCCATCTTGTGTGTTGGAGTGATGGTCAATCTGCATATTATTCTTTTATTAGCTAGGATAGAGGCCTGGTGCACGGGTGGGGGCCAGCTGGTTGCCCTGAAGGGAGTCCCGGATCAGGGTGGGGGTTCCCTTGGGGCGTGGGGCAGCCTGGGCGAGGGGCCTGTGGTAGTTTGCAGGCAGGCCACGCCCCCTGGAGACCCAAGCGGAGGCCCTGGGATCTGAGGTTTATTTATCTTCTACAATTGAAACTGTAGACTGGAGCGGAGCCAAGCCTTCTGCTTGCTCCATGGCGGCAGCCATTTCTATTGGGATTTATGTATCTTCTATAATTGAAACTTTGTAGCCTTAAGCGAGGCCTAGGCCGGCCAGGGTGTGTGGAAAGCTTGGCTTCCTCCATCGCCTGGGGCAACCCTAGCCTCCTGCTCTTTCCAGCTCCGTGGCTGCCGCCATTTCTGTTTGGGTTTATGTATCTTCTATCATTGAAACTTTGTAGCCTTGAGTGGAGGCCTAGGCCGGCAAGGGCAGGCAGAAAGCTTGGCTTCCTCCATTGCCGGAGAAACCCAAGCCTCCCTCCTGCTCTCTGTGGCTGTAGCCATCTTGGTTGGGTTTATTTGCATATTCTCTCGAATTGGCTGGTGGCCGTGGCTGGTGGGCATGGCTGGTGGGTGTAATGGAGTGAGGGTTAATTTGCATATTACTCTTTTATTAGATAGGATTAGTACATATATCTCCCTTTTATTCCCCATTGACCTTCCCCCAGCCTCCCCTACCTGCTGTCCCATACCCTCATCCCACCCCCCCAGTGTCTTGTGTCCATTGGTGTGCTTATATCCATGCATACAAGTCCTTTGGTTAATCTATTTCCCTCCCTCCCCAACATTCTCCACCCTTCCCACTGTAATTTGACAGTCTGTTTGATGCTTTACTGCCTCTGTATCTATCTTTTTATTCATCAGGTTATAATGTTCTTTATTTTCCATAAATGAGTGAGATCATGTGGTATTTTTCTTTCATTGCCTGGCTTATTTCACATAACATAATGCTTTCCAGGTCCATCCAGGCTGCTGCAAATGGTAAGAATTCCTTCTTTTTAATAGCAGTGTAGTATTCCATTGTGTAGATGTACCACAGTTATTTAATCTACTCATCTGCTGATGGGCCTTTAGGCTGTTTCCAAATCTTAACTGGTGCATTGTGCTGCTATGAACATAGGGGTGCATATATCCTTTCTGATTGGTGTTTATGGCAGCATAGTATTCCATTGTGTAGATGTACCATAGTTTTCTGATCCAGTCATCTGCTGACGGGCACCTAGCCTGTTTCCAAATCTTAGCTATTGTAAATTGTGCTGCTATGAACATAGGGGTGCATATATCCTTTCTGATTGGTGTTTCTGGTTTCCTAGGATATATTCCTAGGAGTGGGATTACTGGGTCAAATGGGAGTTCCATTTTCAGTTTTTTGAGGAAACTCCATACTGTTCTCCACAGTGGCTGCACCAGTCTGCATTCCCACCAGCAGTGCACGAGGGTTTCTTTTTCTCCGCCTCCTCGCCAACACTTGTCGTTTGTTGATTTGTTGATGATAGCCATTCTGACAGGTGTGAGATGGTATCGCATTGTCGTTTTGATTTGCATCTCTCGGATAATTAGTGACTTTGAGCATGTTTTCATGTGTCTCTTGGCCTTCCTTCTGTCTTCTTTCGAAAAGATTCTATTTAGGTCCGTTGCCCATTTTTTTATTGGATCATTTATCTTCCTTTTATTAAGTTGTATAAGTTGCCTGTAGATGTTGGAGATTAAACCTTTATCAGTGATAACATTTGCAAATATGTTCTCCCATACAGTGGGGTTTCTTGTTGTTTTGTTGATGGTTTCTTTTGCTGTGCAAAAGCTTTTTATTTTGATGTAGTCCCATTTGTTTATTTTCTCTTTGGCTTCCATTGCCCTAGGGGCAGTATCACTGAAAAAGTTCTTTTGGCATATGTCTGAGATTTTGCTGCCTGTGGATTCCTCTAGTATTTTTATGGTTTCCCATCTTATATTTAAATCCTGTATCCATTTTGAGTTTATTTTTGTGTATGGTGTAAGTTGGTGGTCTAGTTTCATTTTTTTGCATGTATCTGTCCAATTTTCCCAACACCATTTATTGAAGAGACTGTCTTGACTCCATTGTATGTTCATGCCTCCTTTGTCAAATATTAATTGGGCATAGTGGTTTGGGTCGATAACTGCATTCTCTATTCTATTCCATTGGTGTATATGTCTGTTCTTGTGCCAGTACCAGGCTGTTATGAGGACAGTGGCTTTGTAATACAGCTTGAAATCTGGTATTTAGATCCCACCCACTTTGTTCTTCTTTCTCAGGATTGCTGTGGCTATTCGGGGTCTTTTTTTATTCCAGATGAATTTTTGGAGAGTTCTTTCTAGGTCTGTGAAATATGCCATTGGTATTTTAATGGGGAGTGCATTGAATCTATAGATTGCTTTGGGTAGTATGGACATTTTGATGATGTTGATTCTCCCAATTTATGAACATGGTATGTTTTTCCTTCTGTTTACGTCTTCCTCTATCTCTTTTTTCAGTGTCCTGTAGTTTTCTTCATATAGGTCTTTTACCTCCTTAGTTAAGTTTATTTCTAGGTATCTTAATTTTTTTGGTGCGGTGGTAAATGGGATTGCTTTTTTAGTCTCTCTTTCTGTAAGTTTTCTATTGGTTTATAGAAATGCCATAGATTTCCTCGCGTTAATTTTGTATCCTGCTACATTGCTGAATTCATTTATTAAGTCTATTAGTTTTTTGATGGAGTCTTTCGGGTTTTTGATGTACAATATCATGTCATCTGCAAATAAGGACAGCTTTACTTCTTCTTTTCCAATTTGGATGCCTTTTATTTCTTCTTCTTGTCTGATTGCAATGGCTAGTACTTCCAGTACTATGTCAAACAGGAGTGGTGAGAGTGAGCAACCCTGTTTTGTTCCTGTTCTTAGGGGAAATGGTTTTAGTTTTTGCCCATTGAGTATGATGTTGGCTGTGGGTTTATCATCTATGGCTTTTATTATGTTGAGGTATGATCCTTCTATTCCCACCTTGTTGAGAGTTTATATCAAGAAAGGGTGTTGAGGAGTTCAGAAGATGGCGGCATAGGTAAACACCTAAACTGCTGCCTTGCACAACAATTTCAAAACTACAACTAAAAGACAAAACGTCTATCACTCAGAACCACGGGAAAGCTGACTGAGTGGAAGTTCTACAACTAGAAGGAAAGAGAAAACAGCATTGAGGGGTGCACAGGCGCTGAAAAGCTGAGGTACAGAGGCGCGCGAATCGGGCTGGTGAGGGGCGACTGGGAGCGTTGCTTTTTTCAACCCAAAGGGAGACAAGCTCCCGATTACTCCGAACTCCAGTTTCTGGGGAGATGTGGAGGACCCAAACTCCTACGGGGAGAAGCTGGACTGTCTGCCGTGGGGTTGGAAAGTGAAGGAGGCTTGTTTGCAGGGCTGCGCGCAGGAATAATTGTTTACTGTGCTGGGGTGCAGGACGCGGGGACTGGGTTGGAGACGCAGAGCCTGCTAACTGCCAGCCATCGCTGTTTGCCATGCCCTAGCCTAGTGACGCCCTGAGACCCCGCCCCGCAAAACCTACAAACCCACCCAAGCTCCAAGAAGCGGCTTTAGCATATGAATGGCCTGCCCTATCGCAGCTCAACCTAGCAAACTTGCAGCCCAGGTCAGACAGCTCCAAAACCTCCAAACTCCAAGCAAAGAGGAGAAAACTGTAGTTCTTGCTGTAGCATCTGCTGGGTAGCCTCAGACAGTAGCTGACCTGCACCCCATTGGAGATCCAGAAGCCAGTGTACCTAGTGGTCAGTGTGAGACACCAGATTTCAACTCCTCACATCCATAAGTGACACATTGAAGAGGCAGACTCAGTGAGCACCAAAGCCCCACAGAAACAAGTCCTGCACCATAAGCGTGTATCCAGTGCAGCAGTTCTTCCATTATAGACATAGCGGGTTCTCACAGCCAATTGGCCTCGAGGTCAATTCCTACCAGTGTACCAACAGCAATCAAGGCTTAACTACACCAAGACTTTGCACTGAGCCCACAAAGGGGTGTACCAAAGGCGTCCACCTCAGGTGATTGGGGAGGCTGAGCTACTGGCCCCTATAGGTCACCTACCACACAAAGCCACTCCATCAACACAAGGAAGCAGTAAAATGCAGAGACAAAGAAACATGTCATGAATGAGAGAAATGGAGGAAAGCAAACTACTGGACGACATAGAGTTCAGAACCACATTTATAAGGTTACTCAAGAATCTTCTAAAATACGCTGAGGAACTTAGTGAGACCTTTAAGGATCTTAATGAGAATGCCAAAAAAATGGAAAAGGACCAGTTAGAAATTAAGCATACACTGTCTGAAATAAAGAATATACAGAAACTCAACTGTAGATCAATGTACCCCAAGAATCAAACCAAAGATCTGAAATATGAGGAAACAAAAAACACCCAACCAGAAAAACAAAAAGAAAAAATTCAAAAATATGAAGATAGTGTAAGGAGACTGTGGGACAACTTTAAGCATACCAACATCGGAATTTTAGGGGTGCCAGAAGAAGAGAGAGAGCAAAATATTGAAAACCTATTAGAAGAAATAATGACAGAAAACTTTCCCTACCTGGTGAAAGAAATAGACTTACAAGTTCAGGAAGCACACAGAACCCCATACAAGAGGAATCAAAGAGGACCACACCAAGACACATCATAATTAAAATGCCAAGAGCAAAAGACAAAGAGAGAATCTTGAAAGCAGCAAGATAAAAACAGTTAGTTACCTACAAGGGAGTACCCTTACGACTGTCAGCTGATTTCTCGGCAGAAACTATGCAGGCCAGAAGGGAGTGGCAAGAAATATTCAAAGTGATGAACAGCAAGAACCTACAACCAAGATTACTATACCCAGAAAAGCTATCATTCAGAGTTGAAGGTCAGATAAAGAGCTTCACAGACGAGAAAAAGCTAAAGGAGTTCATCACCACCAAACCAGGATTACATGAAATGCTGAATGGTGTTCTTTAAGAAGAGGAAGAAGAAAAAGGTAAAGATAAAAATTATGAACAACAAAATGACATCAAATACATACCTACCAACAAGTGAATCTAAAAATCAAGTGAATAAAAAAATCTGAAGAACAGAATGTACTGGTGAATATAATAGAATCAGGGACATAGAAAGGGAGTGGACTGACAATTCTCAGGGGGAGAGGGGTGTGAGGGGTGCGGGAAGAGATTGGACAAAAATCTTACACCTGTAGATGAAGACAGTGGCGGGGGTAAGGGCATGTGGTGGGGTGGGGAATCAGGTGGAGGGGAGCTATGGGGGAAAAAAAAAGAGGAACACCTCTAATAATCTGAACAATAAAGATTTATTTAAAAAAAAGAAAAAAGGCCGAAACCGGTTTGGCTCAGTGGATAGAGCATCGGTCTGCGGACTGAAGGGTCCCGGGATCGATTCCGGTCAAGGGCATGTACCTTGGTTGCGGGCACATCCCCAGTGGGAGGTGTGCAGGAGGCAGCTGATCGATGTTTCTCTCTCATCGATGTTTCTAGCTCTCTATCCCTCTCCCATCCTCTCTGTAAAATATCAATAAAATATATTTAAAAATAAATAAATTAATTAATTAAAAAAAAAAAAAAAAAAAAAAGGAGTTCACTTCCGGTAGGCCTGACTTAATCATGTGAATCCTTTAAAAGCAGGCTTAGGACTTTCACCGAAATCAGAGATTTTTCCTGCAGGCCTTGAAGCAAGCAGCCATGAGTTCTAGAGCTGCAAGAAAATGGATTCTGCAACAGAAGTATGAAAGCGGACCAGCTTCAGATGAAACCTTGACTGTAGCCTGTGAGAGCCTGAGCTAAACTGTACCTGGACTCTTGACCCACAGAAACTGTGAAATAATAAATATGTTGTCTAAAACAAAACAACAAAAAAAAGGGCGTTGGATTTTGTCAAATACTTTTTCTGCATCAACTGATATGACTATGTGATTTTTATCTCTCAATTTGTTTATGTGATGTATCACATCTATTGATTTGCAGATATTGTACCATCCTTGCATTCCTGGGATAAATCCTACTTGGTCATGGTGTATGATCTTTCTGATGTAGTGCTGGATCTGATTTGCTAGAATTTTGTTGAGGATTTTGGCATCTATGTTCATGAGGGATATTGGCCTGTAATTCTCTTTCATTGTGTTGTCTTTATCTGGTTTTGGTATTAGGGTGATGCTGGCTTCATAGAATGAGTTTGAAAGTGTTCCTTCCTCTTGAATTGTTTGGAATAGTCTGAGGAGGATAGGTTTTAGTTCTTCCTTGAATGTTTGGTAAAACTCCCCTGTGAAGCCATCTGGCCCTGGGCTTTTGTTTGCTAGAAGCTTTTTGATGACTGCTTCAATTTCTTCCATAGTTATTGGTGTATTGAGATGTTTAGATTATTCCTGATTGAGTTTTGGAAGGTTATATTTTTCTAGGAATATGTCCATTTCCTCCAGGTTGTCCAGTTTGTTGGAATAGAGTTGTTCATAGTATTTTTTAACAATCCTTTGTATTTCTGTGGGGTCTGTTGTTATTTCACCTCTTTTATTTCCGATTTTGTTTATTTGGGTTCTCTCTCTTTGCTTCTTGGTGAGCCTGGAGGTTCATCAATCTTGTTTATCCTTTCAAAGAACCAGCTCTTGGTTTTGTTGATCTTTTGTATTGTTTCTTTGGTCTCAATGTCATTTATCACCGCTTTGATCTTTATTATTTCCTTCCTTCTGCTTACACTGCGCTTTTCTTGTTGCTCTCTTTCTAACTCTTTGAATTGTAGGGTTAGGTAATTTATTTCCATTGTTTATTGTTTTTTGCAGTAGGCTTGTAGAGGTATGAACTTCCCTGTGTCCCAAAGATTTTGGATTGTAGTGTTTTCATTGTCATTTGTTGCCATGATGTTTTTTATTTCTTCTTTGATCTCTCTGGTAACCAAATCTTTGTTTAATAGCATGCTGTTTAACCTCCATGTTTGAGTTTGAAGATACTTTGCCTATGACCCAACATATGGTCTGTCTTTGAGAATGACCCATGTGCACTTGAGAAGAATGTATATTCTGTGGCTTTGGGGTGAAATGTTCTGAAGATGTCAATTAATTCCATCTGGTCTAGTGAGTCATTTAGGATTTATTTTTCTTTGCTGATTTTTTGTTTAGAGGATTTGTCCAATGGTGATAGTGGGGTATTAAAGTCTCCTACTATGATTGTATTGCTGTCAATCTCTCCCTTGATATCCTCCAGGAGTTTTTTTATGTATTTGGGTGCTCCTGTTTTGGGTGTGTATATGTTTACCTGAGTTATTTCTTCTTGTTGGATTGCTCCCTTTAGTATTATGAAGTGGCCTTCCTTATCTCTTGTTATGTCCTTCACTTTGAGATCTAATTTGTCAGATATAAGTATTGCACCCCAAATTTTCTTTCATTTCCATTCACCTGAAAAACCTTTTTCCATCCCTTCACCCTCAGTCTGTGTTCGTCTTTTTTTCTGAGGTGGGTTTCTTGTAGAGAGCAGATATATGGGTCATGTTTTCTTATCCAATCCGTGACCCTATGTCTTTTGATTGGGGCATTTAATCCATTTACATTTAAACTTATTATTGATAGGTACTTATTTGTCGCCATTTTTATTCTTTACCCCTGTGTTCCTTCTTTGCTTTCTATTTCTTTTTTTAAATCTTTATTGTTCAGATTATTAGAGGTGTTCCTCTTTTTTTTCCCCCATAGCTCCCCTCCACCTGATTTCCCCATCCCACCCCATGCCCTTACCCCCTGCCACTGTCTTCATCCACAGGTGTAAGATTTTTGTCCAATCTCTTCCCGCACCCCTCACACCCCCTTCCCCCTGAGAATTGTCAGTCCACTCCCTTTCTATGTCCCTGATTCTATTATATTCATCAGTCCATTCTGTTCTTCAGATTTTTTATTCACTTGATTTTTAGATTCACTTGTTGGTAGGTATGTATTTGATGTCATTTTGTTGTTCATAATTTTTATCTTTACCTTTTTCTTCTTCCTCTTCTTAAAGAACACCATTCAGCATTTCATGTAATCCTGGTTTGGTGGTGATGAACTCCTTTAGCTTTTTCTCGTCTGTGAAGCTCTTTATCTGACCTTCAACTCTGAATGATAGCTTTTCTGGGTATAGTAATCTTGGTTGTAGGTTCTTGCTGTTCATCACTTTGAATATTTCTTGCCACTCCCTTCTGGCCTGCATAGTTTCTGCCGAGAAATCAGCTGACAGTCATAAGGGTACTCCCTTGTAGGTAACTAACTGTTTTTATCTTGCTGCTTTCAAGATTCTCTCTTTGTCTTTTGCCCTTGGCATTTTAATTATGATGTGTCTTGGTGTGGTCCTCTTTGGATTCCTCTTGTATGGGGTTCTGTGTGCTTCCTGAACTTATAAGTCTATTTCTTTCACCAGGTAGGGAAAGTTTTCTGTCATTATTTCTTCTAATAAGTTTTCAATGTTTTGCTCTCTCTCTTCTTCTGGCACCCCCAAAATTCCGATGTTGGTATGCTTAAAGTTGTCCCACAGTCTCCTTACACTATCTTTATATTTTTGGATTCTTTTTTCTTTTTGTTTTTCTGGTTGGGTGTTTTTTGTTTCCTCATATTTCAGATCTTTGGTTTGATTCTTGGGGTACATTGATCTACACTTGAGTTTCTGTATATTCTTTATTTCAGACAGTGCATGCTTAATTTCTGACTGGTCCTTTTCCATTTTTTTGGCATTCTCATTAAGATCCTTAAAGGTCTCACTAAGTTCCTCAGCGTTTTTTAGAAGATTCTTGAGTAACCTTATAAATGTGGTTCTGAACTCTATGTCGTCCAGTAGTTTGCTTTCCTCCATTTCTCTCATTCATGACATGTTTCTTTGTCTCTGCATTTTACTGCTTCCTTGTGTTGATGGAGTGGCTTTGTGTGGTAGGTGACCTATAGGGGCCAGTAGCTCAGCCTCCCCAATCACCTGAGGTGGACGCCTTTGGTACACCCCTTTGTGGGCTGAGTGCCATGTCTTGGTGTAGTTAAGCCTTGATTGCTGTTGGTACACTGGGAGGAATTGACCTCCAGACCAATTTGCTGTGAGGACCCGCTGTGTCTATAATGGAAGAACTGCTGCACTGGATACACGCTTATGGTGCAGGACTTGTTTCTGTGGGGCTTTGGTGCTCACTGAGTCTGCCTCTTCAATGTGTCACTTATGGATGTGAGGAGTTGAAATCTGGTGTCTCACACTGACCACTAGGTACACTGGCTTCTGGATCTCCAATGGGGTGCAGGTCAGCTACTGTCTGAGGTCACCCAGCAGGAGCTACAGCGAGAACTACAGTTTTCTCCTCTTTGCTTGGGGTTTGGAGGTTTTGGAGCTGTCTGACCCGGGCTGCAAGTTTGCTAGGTTTAGCTGTGATAGGGCAGGCCATTCATATGCTAAAGCCGCTGCCTGGAGCTTGGGTGGGTTTGTAGGTTTTGCGAGGTGGGGTCTCAGGGCATCACTAGGCTAGGGCGTGACAAACAGTGATGGCTGCCAGTTAGCCAGCTCTGCGTCTCTGACTGCATTCCCGCGTCCCGTGCCCCAGCGCCGTAAACAGTTATTCCTGCGCTCAGCCCTGCAAGCAAGCCTCCCTCGCTTTCCATCGCGTTGGCAGACAGTCCAGCTTCTCCCCGTAGGAGTTTGGGTCCCCCACATCTCCCTAGAAACTGGAGTTCAGAGTAATCGGGAGCTTGTCTCCCTTCGTGTTGAAAAAGGTAGCGCTCCCAGTCGCCTGCTGCCAGCCCGTTTTGCGCGCCTCCGTACCTCATGTTTTCAACGCTTGTGCACCCGTCAATGCTGTTTTCTCTTTCCTTCTAGTTGTAGAACTTCCACTCAGCCAGCTTTCCCGTGATTCTGGGTGATAGATGTTTTGTCTTTTAGTTGTAGTTTTGAAATTGTTGTGCAAGGCAGCAGTTTAGGTGTTTACCTATGCCGCCATCTTGGATCCTCCTATTTCTTTTTTTTTACAGCAGACCCTTTAGCATTTCTTGCATTGCTGGTTTGGTGGTAATAAATTCCCTTTGTCCTTTTTTGTTTTTGAAGCTCCTGATTTAACCTTCAATTTTGATTGATAGCCTTGCTGGGTACAGTATTCTTGGATTCACACCCTTCCTTTGCATGACTTTGTATATTTCATTCCATTCCTTTCTGTCCTGATTAGTTTCTGTTGAGAAATCAGTTGCTAGTCTGATGGGGGTTCCTTTGTTGGTAACTTTATGTCTCTCTCTTGGCCGCTTTTAAGATTCTTACTTTGTCATTGGTGTTTGCCAATTTAATTATAATGTGCCTTGGCGTCGGTCTTTTGGGTTTCATTTTGCTTGGGACTCTGTGAGCTTTTTGGATTTGTCTGAGTTTTTTTTCTTCCCTATATCAGGGAAGTTTTCTGTCATTATTTCTTCAAAGAGGTTTTCTATTCCTTGCTCAGTTTCCTCTCCTTCTGGCTCCCTAGTATGTGGATTTTGTTTCATTTTGTGTTGTCCCAAAGTTCCCTTAGGCTCTCCTCCTGCTTTTTAATTTTTTTTTTTTCTAGAAGCTGCTCTACCTGGGTATTTTTTCCTACCTTGTCTTCTAGCTCACTGATGCAGTCCTCTGCTTTTTCTTGTCTACTCTTGATGCTTTCTATTGAGTTCTTTACAGCAGCAATGTCATTTTTCATTTCTTCTTGGTTCTTCTTCATTTCCTCTTGGTTCTTACACGTATTGTCGAATTTGTCTTCCATTCTTTTCAGCCACCTCATGACCATTTCTCTGAATTCTTTCTCTGACAGGTTGTTTGCCTCCATTTTGTTTACTTTCCTGGTGATGCCGACTTTTCTTTTCTTTTTTTTTTCAAATATATTTTATTGATATTTTACAGAGAGGAAGGGAGAGGGATAGAGGGTCAGAAACATCGGTGAGAGAGAAACATCAATCAGCTTCCTCCTGCACACGTCCTACTGGGGATATGCCCGCAACCAAGGTACATGCCCTTGACCGGAATCGAACCTGGGACCCTTCAGTCCACAGTCTGACGCTCTATCCACTGAGCCAAACCGGTTTCGGCAGTGCCGGCTTTTCTTTCATATGCAGGCTGTTTCTTTGTCTCCCCATGGTCTCTCTTCTCTGGGGGTCTGGGTATGTAGTTCTCTCTCTCCTGCATTGATTTAAAGGCACAAAATACAACACAACCAGGTACTACACACAAGGCACTGAACAGAAATGTATTCATGATATTAATAACCGCAAATAAAGGTGACCACCACAAAAACGCAAATTAGAGGATAGGAGAGAAAGAAGAATAGAGAAAAAAAAGAAAGAAGTGCAAAAATGAAAATGGGGAAAGGAAAAAAAAAGTAAAAGAGAAAAGAAAGACAATAAGAAAGAAGAGGGGAACAACCTATATATATGTGGAGAAAACTGCAACAGAACAGCTGCTAATCCCAACGAATGCCAGCAACAGGTACCTGGAGATGAATACAAACTACAAACAACAACTAATATCAAGCACGGCAAGGGAAAACAGAAGCAAAAAACAAACAAATACAAAACAAACTAACAAGAATAAGCAAAACAATCTCACAAACAAGCATAAAAAATCGATATAATCAACATTCAAGGAAACAAGAACAAAAGGACAGAGAGAAAAACAATTTTTTGGATAGTGAAGACAGAGAAGAGAGAGGTGTGTATGGACTTGTAGCAGGGGATTGGAAATTAGATATATAAGTAGGGTGAAATTTTAACGGGTTAAAAAGAAAGAATAGGGGAAATCTAAAGCAGGAAAAGGGTAAGAGGAACAGGACAACAAAAGGGGAAAAGTTAGGAAGAGAGTGATGGCATAAAGGTAAAGTTGAGATGGAGTAAAATGATGCTAAAGGAAAAATGAAAATAGAATGTAGAACACTAATCTTAAAGAAGAATAAAGAGAAAATAAAATGACACTTTTTTTAAAAAAAGGTAAAATAGTAGTAGTCATAATACTGATTGAAAATAAAAATGTAATAATTGAAAAGGTAAAATCAAGTGAGGAAAAAAGAAAAAAATTAGTTAAGTAAAGGATAAAAAAATAAAAATAAAAATGTACAGTAGTGAAGGTCATTTACTTACTCTACTGTTCTGTTTGGCACGCCTGTTTCCTAGTCAGGACAGTATAGTAGTTCCCTGCGTTCCACTGCTCCTCAGTGTTGTAAGCTAGTCCTGATTTTCAAGCAGGCGGTGTGTCTTACTTTCTTGTATTCCTTTATTTGTGTTTACACAAGAGTCAATTTGTGATTCAACCCCTGGGTTGTAGTGTTTTTGGGTTGACCTCTGGGTCTATAGGTCCTCTCTAGCCAGTGCTTAGATCCTGCTTTCCCTGTGGCACTCAATACTGGTTTGTGGGTGTGGGTTTCCCCAGAGCTGGTCCTCTGATGGTTATTTCCCACTCTGATCCCCAGGATCCAGAAAAACAACTGATTACCCTAAGACACTGCAGGGGAAAGTTGTTTTTCTGGATCCTGGGGATCACAGCGGGAAATAACCATCAGAGGTGGTTATTTCCAATAACCCAATCGGGTGATCCTATGTATTGGGCTTAGTAATCAGAGGCAAGGATTTAAAGAGGAAAAAGAAAAAGAAAAAAAAAAGAGCCAGCGTAAGTGTGCGAACTCTGGGGCTGCGCGCAAGTCTGTGCAGTTTTATTCCCCCCTTGCGTCTAAGCAGCCGCACACTTTTTAAATTTTTAGGTTGTCCTTTTGCATCATTTCAAAATGGATTGCTTTTTGGAGTTCCCTTCTGTTAGCAGCTCTGAGGACCCCCTTCCACATTCATGGATCACGCCAGCCCCAACAGCCACCAATTTTTCTAGGCACAGACTTCCCCCGGTCCTCCAGCTCCCGCAGTGTGCACGTTTCTCTCTCCTGCTGGGACCAGAGACCTCACCTTATCCCAGGCAAAATCTGACCTTTCCGTGGTGGAGTGTAGAGCTCCTCTGAATCCACGTGTTTGCGCCAATTGGGGACCGGTGTTTTGGGGTTCACAGCTGTTCAATGGGTGCCATAGTTGTATATTTTCAGGCTTCCAATAACATGAACTTCTCCCTTCAAGATGGCGCGGTCTCCGTGTCCGAGCCAGTTGCTCTGGGAGGGAACCCAGCAGCAGTGGGGGCTGCCCGGTCAGGGGAGCTCCGTCCAGCAGTCCCCCACCTTCTCCTGGAGTATAGCTGTCCCATAATGCACCAACAGACACTCCCCGTGTGACCCTCAGCTGTTCTTTCTATCTGCTCTGGGACAAGGCTTGGGACATGTCTGTCTATTCCGCCGCCATTTTTTCGATTTCCTGCTAATATATATTTTTAAAAATATATTTTATTGACTTTTTACAGAGATGGAGGGAGAGGGATAGAGAGTTAGAATCATCAATGAGAGAGAAACATTGATCAGTTGCCTCCTGCACACCTCCTACTGGGGATGTGCCCGCAACCAAGGTACATGCCCTAGACAGGAATCGAACCTTGGACCCTTCAGTCCACAGGCCCATGCTCTATCCACTGAGCCAAACTGGTTAGGGCCTATTTGTTAATATTTTATTGAGGATTTTAGCATCTATGTTCATCAGGGGTATTGGCCTGTAATTTTCTTTCTTTGTAGTGTCTTTATCTGGTTTTAGAATTATGATCATGCTTACCTCATAAAAATGGATTGAAAGTCTTCTTTATTCTTCAATTTTCTGGAATAGTTTGAAGAGGATAGGTGTTAGTTCTTCTTTGTATGTTTGGTAAAACTTGCCTGTGAAGCCATCCTATCCATGACTTTTGTTTGCTGGGAGATTTTTTTTTTTTTTTTTTTTTTTTTTTTTACTGTTTCAATTTTATTAGTTGTTATAAGTCTATTCAGGCTTTCTGATTCTTCGTGATTGAGTTTTGGAAGATGGTATGTTTCCTGGAATTTGTCCATATTGTCCAGGTTGTCCAATTTGTTAGCATATAGTATTTTCTAACAATCCTTTGTATTTCTGTGATGCCAATTGTTATTTTACTTCTTTCATTTTTTTATTTTATGCATTTGGGTCCTCTGTTTTTTGACGAGTCTAACTTTGTCCTTTTTTAGTTCCTTTAATCTTATGGTTAGATTTTTTTTTGAGATGTTTCTTGTTTTTTTTTCAGGTAGGAATGTATTGCTATGAATTTCTCTCTTAGGATAGCTTTCACTGTGTCCTGTAGATTTTGTGTTATTGTGTATTTATTTTCATTTGTCTCAAGGTATCCTATATAATAAGGAGGTAGTATGCAAATTGACCATCACTCCAACACACAAGATGGCCGCCCCCATGTGGTCAAAGATGGCCACCCCCATGTGGACACAAGATGGCCGGCAGGGAGGGCAGTTGTGGGCGATCAGGCTTGCAGAGGAGGGCAGTTGGGGGTGACCAGGCCTGCAGGGGAGGACAGTTGGGGGGGAACAGGCCTGCAGCGGAGGGCAGTTGGGAGCGACCAGGCCTGCAGGGGAGGGCAGTTGGGAGGGACAAGGCCTGCAGGGGAGGGCAGTTGGGGGGGGACCAGGCCTGGAGGGCGACAAGGCCTGCAGGGGAGGACAGTTAAGGGCAACCAGGCTGGCAGGGGAAGGCAGTTAGGGGTGACTAGGCCAGCAGGGGAGGGCAGTTAGGTGCAATCTGGCTGGCAGGGGAGCAACTAGGCATCGATCAGGCTGGCAGGGGAATGGTTAGGGGTTGATCAGGCTGGTAGGCAGAAGCGTTTAGGGGCAATCAGGCAGGCAGGCAGGCGAGTGGTTGGGAGCCAGCAGTCCTGGATTGTGAGAGGGATGTCCCAGATTGGAGAGGGTGCAGGCTGGGCTGAGGGACACACACAAAAACCTGTGCACGAATTTCGTGCACCGGGCCTCTAGTATTTTATATAATTGTAAACCCATTCATTGCTTACTAACATGTTATTTACCCTTATGTGTGTTTGTTTTTGCCTTGTAATTGATTTCTAGTTTTAGACATTTTTTGTTAGAGAAGATGCTTGCTATGGATTTGTGTTCTTAAATTTATTGATACTTGTTTTGTGTCCTAACATGTGGTCGGTTTTGGAAAATGTTCCATGTGCATTTGAAAGGAATGTATATTCTGCTGTTTTGGTGTGAATACTCTGAAAATATCACTTAAATCCATCCAATTTAATGTATCATTTAAATCTGCTACTTTCTTGTTTATGTTCTGTTTTGAAGATTACCCAGTGCTGTCACTAGGGTGTTAAAGTTCTCTACTCTGTATTAGTGTCTATCTCTCCCTTTATGTCCAAAATATTTGCTTTATTTACCTAGGGGGCATATGTCTTACAAGGTTTGTATCCTCTTGTTGGATTGATCCAACATTATCTTTATGCAGTGTTCTTCTTTTTCTCTTATTATAACCATTGTTTTAAAGTTTGTTGCATGAAATATCCTTTTATCCCTCTACTCTTAGTTTGTGTATTTCTGAAGTGGCTCTCTTGTATACAGCATATATATGGGTCTTGTTTTCTTATCCATTCAGCTATCCTATGTTTTTGTTTGCAGGATTTAATTCATTTACATTGAAAGTGATTAAGGATAGGTAACGTATCTATTGCCATTTTATTATTTATATTTGTTTCTTTACCTCCCCCCTTGAAAAAAGTTTCTTTAATATTTATTGTAATACTGGTTTGTTGGTGATCCACTCCTTTAACTTTTTCTTGTCTGGGAAGCTCTTTATCTCACCTTCCATTTTAATGATAACCATGTGGTTATCATTAGTCTTTGTTATAGGTCCTTGCTTTTCATCATTTTGAATATTTTGTGCTAATCACTTTTGGCCTGGCAAAGTTTCTGTTGTGAAATGAATTGACAGTCTATGGGAGCTCCCTTGTAGGTAACTGTCTTTTTCTTGCTGCTTTTAAGATTCTCTTTTTGTCTTTAATTTTTGTCATCATTTTAATTATGATGTGTCTTTGTATGGGCCTGTTTAGATCATCTTTTTTAGGGTCTCTGCACCTCCTGCACTTGGAAATCTATTTCTTTCACCAGCATATGGAAGTTTTCATTCATAATTTTTTCCAATATGTTCCAAATCTCTTGTTTTTCTCTCTTCTGCTTCTGTTAGCCCTATGATGTGAATGTTGTTATGCTTGATGTCATCCCAGAGGTCCTTTAAACTACCCTTGTTTATTATTATTTTTTGCTTTTCTGATTTGGTGTTGTCTGCTACCTTGTCTTCCAAATTACTAATTTGATCCTCTGCTCATCAATCAGCCTCTGAAAGAGCCTTGGGCATCACGAGTTGGGTGTGGTGGAGTCTCAGGGAGTCAGCAGGGTGGGGTGAGTGATGTTCACCATTTCATGCAGATTTAGATTTGGTGTCAGTGCTGAGCTTGACGCCAGTCAGCAAAAGTCTGATGGTACACCAAGGCTAACCACCACTTGCCTGTGGCCTGTGGAACTTTGTGGTGGGGCAGGGTTTCTGGGAGTTGTCAGGATGAATTGAGTGGTGTTCACCTGGCTAAAGAAGATTCAGCTTTGGCTGAATTGGAGAGAGTGCTCAACACAGGAAAGATGGTGCCTATTGGCCAAGAGGGAGGAGAGCTCAACACAGGGACAATAGTGGGCATCCCTCCAGCACTTGCCCTGAGCCACACAACTCAGAGTCTCCCTGTATGTATCTGGCATCCCCTGAGCCACTGTCCCTACACCAAAGTCCAAGGTGAGTGCCTGTGAGCAAGAATTTGTGTGCAGGCTCTTTAAGAAGATAGCTGGGTTTCCAGTCTTCACCCAGGACAAAATCCCCACTGATTTTTTAAAAAAATATTTTTATTGACTTCAGAGAGGAAGGGAGAGGGAGAGAGAGATAGAAACATCAATGATGAGAATCATTGATCACCTGCCTTCTGCACGACCCCCACTGGGGATCGAACCTGCATATGCCTTGACTGGGAATCAAACTGCGACCTCTTGGTTCTTGGTTCATAGGTCGATGCTCAACCACTGAGCCTCGCCAGCCAGACCCCACTGATTTTTATAGCCAGATGTTGTGGGGGCTTCTCTTCCCTGCACTTGTGGTCTGGGCTGGGGACCCCAGTTCAGGGCTGGGATCCCTGGCTCCTCAGGGGACACCTTTGCAGCTGAGATATCCCTCTGGTTTCTCAACTGCCTCACATGCATGTGGGGTTGGCCCATTTTGTCTCTCTGCCCCTTCTACTAATCTTAATATGACTTTTGTGTATTTTTAGTTATAGGATTTTTGTTTAGCTAGTCTTCAAATGGTTCTCCAGGTTGATTGTTCTATAATTTAGTTGTAGTTTTGATGTGCTCATGGCCTGCACCTATTCCATCATCTTGACTGGAAACTCTAAAAATAATATATATTTTAAAATTGCCTCCATTATTCTAGTTGTCTTTAAAAACAGTCCATGTTATTTAAAAAACATAAGTTACTTTCTCCACTTTACATAAATGTAGTCTTTTTCTATCAGATCTGATAATGATTCTAATGACCTATTGTAAGAAAATTTACTGACGATGCCCAAGCTTACTGGGTGCCATAGACGTAAGAAATAAACTGAGTTTTCAGGTTGAGAGGAATTACTTTCCAGTGTCATTGTGGAGACTATTTTGTAGTTTGAAAATTAATGATTTGGGTGTTAAATTTTAAAGGATGGTGAAGTAATTCTTTTCCTGTGAAAATCTCAAAGTGCTCTACAAATTATAACTCATTAAACCAAATGTTTTAATACTTAGCCTCACACTGTATTTGGTCATTCACATATAAGCAAGTGGTATTGGGCTGTCAGCATTGAGTTGGTACATAATAATAGCAAAATCAATAATGCAAGAGGAGGATGTATATAAAACTGCAGCTGGCCGAAGCTGGTTTGGCTCAGTGGATAGAGCGTCGGCCTGCGGACTGAAAGGTCCCGGGTTCGATTCCAGTCAGGGGCATGTGCCTTGGTTGCGGGCACATCCCCAGTGGGGGTGTGCAGGAGGCAGCTGATCGATGTTTCTAACTCTCTATCCCTCTCCCTTCCTCTCTGTAAAAAAATCAATAAAATATATTTTCAAAAAAAAAAAATGCAGCTGGAGAATGGTGGCTGGAGCAGCAGCTGAAATAAGGCATATTGGTTCTCTGACTTACTGCAACATTTTCCCTACAGGTGCTCTATAACCTTGTTAGTCAAAGTGTAGTCCAAGAATCAGCAACGTCAGTATCCCTGGGAACTTGTTGGGAATGCAGAATCTCAGGCCTCAACCCCAGACCGACTAAATCAGTCTATCCTATATAATAAAAGGGTGATATGCAAATTGACCAGATGGCAGAACGACCAGTTGCTGTGATGTGCACTGACCACCAGGGGGGCAGATGCTCAATGCAGGAGCTGCCCCCAGCCCGCAGGCCATGATCACCTGATTGGGGCCTGCTGGCCAACCTCTCGGTCCATTTCTCTGGCCAGCAGGCTCTGATCACCCGATAGCGAACAGGGAACTGGGGTGGGTGGTGGTGGGTGGTGGGGCCAGCTGCCGGCAGCCGGGGAAGATGGCCGTGATCGCAGGCCAGGCCTAGGGACCATACCCATGCATGAATGTCGTGTGCCGGGCCTCTAGTTGTTTAATAAGATCCTCAGTTGATTCCTATTCACGTTAGTTTGAGAAGAACTATTCTAAAGACTAAATAGACCTAAGGGTTTGCAAAGTTTGCTATAACTGAGTCCTCTGTCTTTACCATTTCACAACCTTGACTAGGACAGCAAGTTTTTTGGTAATGGGTATCATTGTTACTAGGTATTATTTTTTCTTTTCCCAAAGGGATAGATATCCTATATAATAAAAAGCTAATATGCAAATTGACTGAATGATGGAACAACTGGTTGCTGTGATGCACACTGACCACCAGGGGGCAGCTGCTCAATGCAAGAGCTTCCCCGTGGTGGTCAGTGCACTCCCACAGGGGGAGCGCTGCTCAGCCAGAAGCCGGGCTCATGGCTTGCAAGCACAGCTGCAGGGGCAGCAGCCTCTCCTGCCTCTGAGGCAGCACTAAGGATGTCCGACTATCGGGTCTAAGCCATCAGTTGGACATCCCTCGAGGGCTCCTGGACTGTGAAAGGGTGCAGGCTGGGCTGAGGGACCCCCCCGCCCCAGTGCACGAATTTCATGCACCGGGCCTCTAGTAGGTTATAAATTCAGAATCTGGAGTCAGATTGCCGGGGTCACATCCTGGCCCTGCCACTTGTATCTAATTTCCTTGTTTGTTGAGGGCACCTGTGATGAGCAAAGGTGTCCTCCTTACCACCTCTTTGATTTGTATGGTACTGTAATTGAGCTACAAATAAACATTTGGGGTGTATGTGAGATTCATTCTTGTCATCATTATTACCGGATTTGTAGTTTCTTGTCTCTAAGTAAACCAGCAATTATTGAAAAGTAGATGGAGTTTGGAAAACTTTAAGTAAATAAATGTTCTTGCTAGTGAATAATAGGAGACTTTCCAGTTTCTGAAAAAAAAGTGTACAGATAGATTTAAAAGTGATGGAAAATCTCACTGAATTATAACCTACTGGAACATTTTACCAGCAGCCCTTAGAGACTTACCAGCATTCTGACCTTGTTTTCCATAGGGGGCAGCTGGCATTTTATGCTACGTGGGAGCCTATGTCTTCATCACTTATGATGACTATGACCACTTCTTTGAAGATGTGTACACTCTCATCCCTGCTGTAGTGATTATAGCTGTAGGAGCTTTGCTTTTCATTATCGGGCTAATTGGCTGCTGTGCCACAATCCGGGAAAGCCGCTGTGGATTGGCCACGGTAAGTTAGCACTTCATTGGCCAGATGTGTCATCGTAATATGTGGGAATATTTCATTTGTGTTATTTGCTTTGAATTAAGCATGAAACTCCATAGATTTGCTCCTATTATTGGAATAGAATTAGCACTTGTCTTAAACTTGTAACAGTTATCTTAGATAATTTTTTTTATCAAGAGAGTATTTAGTGCTATTTTTATTTGTATTTAATTTTTGACTATGTTTCCTTGCAGTTTGTCATCATCCTACTCTTAGTTTTTGTCACAGAAGTTGTTGTAGTGGTTTTGGGATATGTTTACAGAGCAAAGGTATGTTATCTACTATAATTTATATGCTTTAAAAGGTGGTTTAAGTATTTCAGGTGAAATAGACCAAATTTATTTTATCAAAGTAAACATTTTCTTTTGCCATACTTCAGTTTAGCCACTGCATTAAACATCTAAAGTTCATATGTCAAGATTTCTTGTCTTGTTTTATATAGCAAAGTGTTAATTCTACTCCTGTTCTAGTTTGTTCGTATTTAGTTTTCTTTAAATTACTTCAGAATGACCTATAGATGAATAATTAGTCAACTAAGAAGTTTGTTTAAATTTCCTCAGCCCATAGATTCTCTATATAAGAGGGGAAATGCAAATTTCCTGATTTCTGTTTTGTTTTCCATTGCCTCTTTTAAAAACGCCTTAGAAAAAAAGATGATTGTGAGTTGTGATCCTACCTTCTACCTCATCCTAAGGAACAAGGTGTCCTGCCAACTCGAAAACCAAGGCAGCTATTGCAGCCACTCCCTTCTTGTCCCTCTTTTCTTGTCATTTTATTTCCTCTTTCCTTTCTACTTTGCCTGCGTTTGCTTTCCACTTACAGTACCATTTAAGGCTAAACAGGCTTCTTTAAATTAATTAATTTGGGCATAACTTTAGAGCTATGGTATAGACTCGTTGTAAGGTATGGTTTTAAATCAAAGGCATGATATTCCAATTTAATATTCAAATCATTGATACATAAGGTATTGAGCAACTATGACAAAAAAGAATGCAGTGGATTATGCTCATACCTATGGTCTGGTTATTAATTTTATAGTATCCTGACATCACTAATAAAATTACCAAATAAGTTTAATAATCTTAAAAGGGTAAGGAGAATCACGTACAAACTTTGTTAAGTGACACTTAAGTAATTAGTAGGAAAGTGTCATTTCTAAAGACTGCTTTATTTACTTGCTGATTACTTTTGCATATTTGGCCAAGTTTAATAATTTGTCTCAAAAGTATCTTGTGGTGGTTTTTTTCCATGTGTTTTTTATTTTTATTTTTAATTGATTTCAGAGAGAGATAGAAACATCAATGATAAGAGAGAATCATTGATCGGCTGCCTCTTGCACACCCCCTACTGTGGGTCAAGCCTACAACTCAGGCATGTGCCCTGTCCAGGAATCAAACTGATGAACTCCTGGTTCATGGGTCAGTGCTCAACCACTGAGCCACTCTGGCCAGGCATGTGGTGTTTTTTGAATTATTTTATTTTTACCTCCTTCAGTAAAGGAAAATGCCTAGGTCTTCTGAGACTACACTGAAAACTTATTTAAAAAGAAGGCAGCTCTAGCCGGTTTGGCTCAGTGGATAGAGTGTTGGCCTGCAGACCGAAGGGTTCCAAGTTCAATTCCAGTCCAGGGTACACGACTGAGTTGTGGGCTCAATCTGCAGTGCGGGGGGGGGCGGGGGGCGGGGGGCGGGGAGCAGGAGGCAGCCAATCAGTGATTCTCATCATTGATGTTTCTATCTCTCCTTCTCCCTTCCTCTCTGAAATCAATTAAAAAATAATAAATAAATTATATATATATATGTATATATATAGGCAGTCACCCTGGCCAGTGAGCTCAGTGGTTAGAGTGCCAGCCCACAAACTGGAAGGTCATAGGTTCAATTCCTGGTAAAGGGCACATGACTGGAGTTGCAGGTTTGATTTGGGGTGTATGTGGGAGGCAACCTGTCGACATGTCTCTCACATTGATGTCTCTGTCTCTCTTTCTCTCCCCCTCCCTCCTACACTCCCTCCCTCCCACTCTTCCTCACTTCCACTCTAAATGGAAAATATACCTTCATGTGAGGATTAAAAAAAAGGAGGAGGAGGAGGAGGAGGCAGTCCATTTATTATTTAGGACATCTATCTCAAGGCTCAACTGCTTTCTCCCTTTTGAGTGGATTGTTAGCCTGACCCTTTGCACACAGTCTTTTCTTTGAAGCTTAATCTATGTGATATAAAATGTTTGAATATGTATAGAAACAGGAAGGGATAAAACTTTTTCTTATAAGAAATTTACAGAGATATCTGGCAATTTCGCAAATATGCCATTTATGCATCTTAGTTAGAGCCTTGACTAATATTATTTTTACTAGTATTTTAGAGGGGCCAAATTGTTTGTTTTGATTCAGGTGGAAAATGAGGTTGACCACAGCATTCAGAAAGTATATAAGACCTATAATGGAACCAATCCTGATGCTGCTAGCCGGGCTATTGATTATGTACAGAGACAGGTGAGCTCTCTTGAGGTGAATTTGTTTTTGAGGGCCAATCACTGTTGGGTCAACATGAAACTTACTATGCTATCACTATGTAAATTAGTCATGTACTTGCACAGTCATGGTTAACTTTATGATGTGTTCAATGTTTTTATCTTCACCCTTGAAAAGTTGTTTTCCATCACTACCTAGTCAAAGTCAGATAAAATGTATCTGACTTTCCTCCAAAAAAACTAATTAGCTAGCTAAGAGGTGGTGATGGAAGAGAGGTATGTGCCACAGGGAAGGTGGGAGTCCAGATGGACTTAAGAGGAGGTGGGAGATCCTCTTATCTATCTTTTAAAAGCAAGACCATAAAAAGTAACTGACAAAACTGTAAAAAAAATTATGGACAATTTGAAACATACATGGAAATAGAATAATATAGTAGATTTTTATGTTCATAAACCCATCTCCAAAATTGTCAGTGTTTTGTTTGTTAATCTTGTTTCATCTATTACGCCCACATATCTTTTGCTAGATTATCTTAAAGGAAATCACAGACATTTTAGATAAAATATTTTAAACACTCTGTCATTGGAAATAGTATTTAACTCAGAACCAGGTATTTCACATGTAAGATAGGAAGATTTTTCTTAGCTACCTCTTGTGGGCATTGTGCTCTTCATATTGACATTCTTAGAGGCACTAGCCATATGCAGCTATTTAAATTAAAATAAAAACTCAGGTCCTTAGTCACTCCAGCCCAGCCATGGGCAAACTACGGCCTGCGGGCCGGATTTGGCCCGTTCGGCTGTTCTATCCAGCCCGTGGAGCCGAAAGAACGGAGGGTTCTCTTGCTCTCCCCTCCGCTCCTTTACTTTGAATTTATATTAGTTCACACAAACACTCCATCCATGCTTTTGTTCCGGCCCTCCGGTCCAGTTTAAGAACCCATTGTGGCCCTGGAGTCAAAAAGTTTGCTCACCCCTGCTCCAGCTGCATTCTTAAGTGTTCAATAGCCTTATGTGGCTAGTGGCTACCATGTTGGACATGCAGACATAGAACATTTCTATTAATGCAAAAAGTTTTATTGGGATATCACTGTTCTAGAGTAACTTAAGGTTCTGTAGTGCACAGAACTCTAAAGTTCAACACAGGTATATGTATTTTGTGAGGAATAATATCTCTATTCTCTTTTCCAATAGCTGCGCTGTTGTGGAATTCACAACTACTCAGACTGGGAAAATACAGACTGGTTCAAAGAAACCAAAAATCAGAGTGTCCCTCTTAGCTGCTGCAGAGAGACTGCCAGCAGCTGTAATGGCAGTCTGGCCCATCCCTCCAACCTCTACGCTGAGGTAAGTTCAGTTCCTTGGCTAAAACTTGAATCTAGCCTGGTAACCTGTTTTTCTCTGAATCATCTCTACCTAGAACTTCTTTTCTACCTTGTTTTGTTTGTCTTTTTTTTAAAAAAGCCATCTTAACCATTTTAAAGTGTATAGCTCAGTAGCATTGAATATATTCACCACCACCCATCTGCAGAACTCTTTCCCTCTTGCACACTGAAACTCTATGCCCATTAAATAACATTCCATTTTCTCCTCCCCCGGTCCCTAGCAACCACCATTCTACTTTCTGTCTATGATTTTGATTACTTTAGGTACCTCATGTAAGGAATCATACAAAACTTGTCATATTGTGCCGTATTTTTTTACTAACGGATATGTCTTCAAGATTCATCCATGTTGTAGCATGAGTCAGAATTTCATCCATTTTTTAAGGATGAATAATATTCCATTGTATAGATAGACCACATTTTACTTATCCATTAATTCATGGATGGACACTTGGGTTTCTTTCCCCTTTTGGCTATTGTGAATAATGTTGCTGTGAAAATAGATATGCAGATATTCTTTTGAGTCCCTGCTTTCAATTCTTTTTCTTTTAAGGATTTAAATTATATTATGTACAGATTGTAGTTACAGCTTTTTTAATTAAATTTTTTTTTCAATTATAGTTGATATACAATATTATATTAGTTTCAGATGTATAGTATGGTGTTTAGACATTTATATAGCTTACAAAGTGATCTCTCCAATAAGCCTAATAACCACCTGACACCGTATATAGTTATCACAATATTATTGACTATATTCCATATGCTGCAGTTTACATCTCCATGACTTTTTTTTATAAATCTTTATTGTTCAGATTATTACAATTATTCCTCTTTCCCTCCCGCCCCCCATAGCTCCCCTCCACCCGGTTTCCACCACACTCTCTGCCCTTACCCCCCGCCACTGTCCTTATCCATAGGTGTACGATTTTTGTCCAGTCTCTTCCCGCACCCCCCACACCCTTTTCCCCTCCGAGAATTGTCAGTCCACTCCCTTTCTATGCCCCTGATTCTATTATATTCACCAGTTTATTCTGTGTCATCAGATTTTTTATTCACTTGATTTTTAGATTCACTTGTTGATAGATATGTATTTGTTGTTCATAATTTTTATCTTTACCTTTTTCTTCTTCTTCCTCTTCTTAAAATATACCCTTCAGCATTTCATATAATACTGGTTTGGTAGTGATGAACTCCTTTAGCTTTTTCTTATCTGTGAAGCTCTTTATCTGCCCTTCAATTCTGAATGATAGCTTTGCTGGGTAAAGTAATCTTGGTTGTAGGTTCTTGCTATTCATCACTTTGGATATTTCTTGCCACTCCCATCTGGCATGCATAGTTTCTGTTGAGAAATCAGCTGACAGTCGTATGGGTGCTCCCTTGTAGGTAACTAACTGTTTTTCTCATTGCTTTTAATATTCTCTTTGTCTTTTGCTCTTGGCATTTTAATTATGATGTGTCTTGGTGTGGTCCTCTTTGGATTCCTTTTGTTTGGGGTTCTCTGTGCTTCCTGGACTTGTAAGTCTATTTCTTTCACCAGGCAGGGGAAGTTTTCGGTCATTATTTCTTCAAATAGGTTTTCAGTATCTTGCTCTCTCTCTTCTTCTAGCACCCCCATAATTCGGATGTTGGTATGCTCGAAGTTGTCCCAGAGGCTCCTTACACTATCTTCATATTTTTGGATTCTTTTTTCTTTTTGCTTTTCCGGTTGAGTGTTTTTTGCTTCTTTGTATTTCAAATCTTTGACTAGATTCTTGCGATCCTCTAATCTGCTGTTAGATCTCTGTATAATATTTTTTATTTCAGTCAGTATATGCTTAATTTCTAGTTGGTCCTTTTTCATATCCTCGAGGGTCTCGCTAAACTTATCGGCCTTTTCTAGAAAATTCTTGAAAAACCTTATAACTGTGGTTTTGAACTCTATATCCAGTCATTTGCTTTCCTCCATTCTGTCATTTTTGACCTGTTTCTTTGTCTCCGCATTTTGGTTGCTTCCCTGAGTTGATAGAGTGGCTTTGTGTGCTAGGTGTCCTATAGGGCCCAGTGGCTCAGCCTCCCCAGTTACCAGAGGTGGACACTCTTGGTGCACCCCTTTGTGGGCTGTGTGCACAGTCTTGTTGTAGTTAAGCCTTGATTGTTGTTGGTATCACTGGGAGGAATTGACCTCCAGGCCAATTGGCTGTGGGGATCAGCTGTGTCTAAGATGGGAGAACTTCTGTGCTGAAGACACCCTGATGAGACAAGACTTGTAAAAGCCTCTGTGCTCAGCTTGGATGGGACAGAGTCTCAGGGCAGAGCAGACAGCCTTGGTTTCCCGTCAGCCCTGCCCTAATAGGCCCCTGTGTCTCAGTGTCCTGTGGTAAACGCTGCAAGCACCTCTGAGAGAAAGCCGCCCTCGAGTTTCGCCCGCTGCCAGACAGTCCAGTTTCTTCCCGTATGAGTCTGGGTCCCCAGAGTCTCACCCGGAACTGGAATTCAGAGCAGTCGGGAGTTTTTGTCTCCCTCCCGATTGAGAAAGCCAGCTGCGTACTCAGTTGCCAGCCCTCTCCGCGCATGCGCCTTCATACCTCTGCCTTCTGTAGTTCCTCTGAGTCTCAGTGTGCTTTTCTCTCTTCTGACAATCCAGTTTCTCCCAGTATGAGTCTGGGTCCCCAGAGTCTCACCCGGAACTGGAATTCAGAGCAGTCGGGAGTTTTTGTCTCCCTCCCGATTGAGAAAGCCAGCTGCGTACTCAGTTGCCAGCCCTCTCCGCGCATGCGCCTTCATACCTCTGCCTTCTGTAGTTCCTCTGAGTCTCAGTGTGCTTTTCTCTCTTCTGACAATCCAGTTTCTCCCAGTATGAGTCTGGGTCCCCAGAGTCTTACCCGGAACTGGAGTTCAGAACAGCCGGGAGCTTTTTTCTCCCTCCTGATTGAGAAAACCACCCACGTACTCAGTTGCCAGCCCTCTCCACGCGTGCATCTCTGTACCTCTGCTTTCTGCAGCTTCTCTGAGTCTTAGTGTGCTTTTCTCTTTCCTTCTAGTTGTAGAATTTCCACTCAGCCAGCCTTCCTGCGGTTCTGGATGATGTCCGTTTTGTCTTTTAGTTGTAGTTTTGAAATTGTTGTGCGAGGCAGCAGTTTAGGTGTTTACCTATGCCGCCATTTTGGTTTCTTATACATCTCCATGACTTTTGCTTCTCTTTCAAGCTATTTTATTTTACTGTAAATTATTTTTAAATTCATGGGCCTTCTTTTTCTGTCTTTTAGTTTCTGTCATTGCCATTTCTGCAAGTGGGTGGTAGTATGTGACTGTGTAGCTTTCAGTTTTAAAAGAAACATCTAATAAGGATGACTTTGTGTTTCAGGGGTGTGAGGCTCTAGTTGTGAAGAAGCTACAAGAAATCATGATGCATGTTATCTGGGCAGCACTGGCATTTGCAGCTATTCAGGTAAGCACAGCTAGCCAAGCAGTTATGATCAGAGTGTATTGATTCTCTGATGTCAGCCCTGAATGGTTTTAATCACTAAGTGAAAGTGATTGAGATACCAGGCACCAGTTTCCTACATCTTCTATTTCCATTTTTAGACCTAGTCCGAGAATGGTTTCAAGAAACCAGAGGTCTGGATGGGGGGACCATTTGTGAGAAGACTCTGCCTTCTTTTCTTTAAATATATATATATATATATATATATATATATATATATATATATATATATGTGTGTGTGTGTGTGTGTGTGTGTGTGTGTGTGTGTGTGTGTATTTAATTAATTTCAGAGAGGAAGGGAGAGGGAGAGAGAGATAGAAACATCAATGATGAGAGATAATCATTGATTGGCTGCTTCCTGCATGCCCCCCCCCCAATTGGGGGTCAAGCCTGCAACCCAGGCATGTTCCCTTAACCAGAATTGAACCCAGGACCCTTCACTCCTCAGGCTGACACTCTATCCACCGAACTAAACTAGCTAGGGCTGCCTTATTTTCTTGACTTGATTAAGTGAGTGAGCTGTTCAAAATACAAACTGTTGTCATAGTGTATTCTTGGAGATATTTTAATAGAACTTTACAGAATTTAAAAAAAATTATATTGCTTTATTTCAGTTTGGAAATAGCTTTATTTTAGTCTTTTAAAAATATTTTTCTCCTTTCAGTTCTTGTTTTTCTGTTCTTAAGGGTTTTATGTGTTTACTAGAGGCCCAGTGCATGAAAATTCATGCACTGAAGGGGGATCCCTCAGCCTGGCCTGCCCCCTCTCATAGTCCTGGAGCCCTCAGGGGCAGGAAGCAACCGGAGATCAGGGGAAGGCGATGCCCCATCACACCTCTGCTGCTGCCACTGCCGGCAGCGCAGGCCTCAGCTGGCCCTGGTTACCTGAGCCTCGGGCGGCCCTGGGTGGCTGGGCAGCCGTTATCCGAGACTTGTCTGCGCCTCGGGCCAGCCCTGGGCGGCTGGCGGGCTGAGAGGACTGGGGACTCCGGAGGCAGGTGCATGGAGCAGCCAGGCCGCCTTGCCACGCACCTGCCGCCCCAGCGGGTCTGAGGGGACTGGGCGCCGCCATCTTTGAGGGTGTGGCAGTCAATTAGCATATTCCCTTCTTATTGGCTGTGGGCGCCACCATTTTTGTGATGGCGTGAGGGTCAATTAGTATATTCCCTCTTTATTAGATAGGACTAGAGGCCCAGTGCACGAAATTTGTGCACTGGTAGGGTCCCTAGTGGCTGCCAGCTGCCGGCCAAATACTCCCTCCCTCCCCCCGGCTGCCTGCCTCCTCCGGGGCCTCCCTCCATCCCCCCGATCACCTGCCGCCATCAGCCAGGGCCTCCCTCCCTTTCCCCAGCCACCTGCTACTGTCGGCCTGGGCCTCCCTCTCTTTCCCCTGGCTGGCCCCGCCCCCTGGTTGAACTCCTGGACAAACTCCCGATTGAGAGGATAATTTGCATACTACACTTTTATTATATAGGATATACATAAATTAAGGACCGGTTCTGCAACTGTAGTTTCTTATATTAATAGGAGCAATTATTTTTTTTTTACAGAAAAGGCTTTAAAATAAAACAGGTTCTAACCTCTTCTGTATTTGAAACTGAGTTTTGTTAGACAGGTACATCTGGAAGTGTACAGACAGAGTGCATGTATGCTTTGTGCATTTTCCTTTAGTGATAATGTTTTACCCAACTATAATATATCACAACCTGGGTATTGGTATTGATACAATTTACCAATTTGATTCAGATTTCTGATGTCTATGTCTATATATTAAGTTCTATACAATTTTATGACTTGTGTACGTTCCTGTATCGAACACCACCAACCAAGATACTGAACAGATGCAATACCACAAGAATCCCACCGGGTACCATCTGGTACCCTTCTATAGCTGCACCCCTCTCCCTTCTGTGCCTTTGCCCAGTTAACCTGGCAACCACTAATCTGTTCTCCATTTCTAAAATTTTGTCATTTAAAAATGTTTTATAAATTAAATCATATGGTATGTAACCTTTGGAGCTTGCTTTTTATTTATTTTTTATTGTTGAGAGTAGTACAGATGTTCCCCAATTCCTCCCCCGCCTTCCTTAATTCCTTCCTCTCATTCCTGCCCTACCCTGGGCCTTCACCATACTATTGTCTGTATACATTGGCTATGCATATATGTATATAACTACTTTGATTAATCTTTTCCCACCTCCCCCATCCTCCCACTGAGATTGCATCTATGCCTCTGGACCTGTTTTGTTTGTCATTTTATTATGTTCATTAGATTCCATATATGAGTGAGATCACATGATATTTGTCTTTATCTGACTGGCTTATTTCATGCAGTATAATATTCTCCAGGTCCATCCATGCTGTCCCAAAGGGTGAGAAATTCTTCTTTTTTACAACTGTATAGTATTCCATTGTGAAAATGTACCACAGCTTTTTTTTTTATCCATTCATCTATTCGTGTGCACTTGGGCTGGTTCCAGATCTTAGCTATTGTAAATAACACTGCTATACACATAGGGGTTGCATATATATTCTTTATGTTTGGTGTTTCAGGATTCTTAGGATATATTCCCAGAAGTGGAATCACTGGGTCATAATGACAATTCCATTTTTAATTTTTTGAGGAAACTCCATACTGTTTTCCACAGTGGCTGCATTTCCACCAGCAATGTACTAGGGTTTTCTTTTCTCCACATCCTTGCCAGCACATTGTTGATTTATTGATGGTAGTCATTCTAGCAGGTGTGAGGTGATACCTCATTGTTGTTTTAATTTGCATCTCTCTGATGACTAGTGATGTTGAACATTTTTCATAAGTTTATTGGCATCTGTATGTCCTCTTTGGAGAAGTGTCTTTTGAGGTCACCTATTTTTTAATTGGATTGTCTATTTTCTGGGTGTTGAGTTGTATGAGTTCTTTATATATTTTGGAAATTAACCCTTTATCAAATATATCCTTGGTGAATATGTTTTCCCATATAGTGGGTGTATCTGTCCAATATTCCCCAACACCATTTATTGAAGAGATTGTCTTTACTCCATTGTATGCTTCTGCCTCCTTTGTCAAATATTAGTTTAGCTTAAGGGCTTGGGTTGATTTCTGGGGTCTCTTTCCATTGATCTATATACCTGTTCTTGGGCCAGTACCAGGCTGTTTTGATTACAGTGGCTTTGTAGTATAACTTGAAATCTGGTATTGTGATTCCTCCAACTTTGTTCTTCTTTCTCAAGGTTGCTGCAGCTATTCTGGGTCTTCCTTGGTTCCATATAAATTTTTGGAGTGTTTGGTGAAGGTCTGTGGAATATGCTGTTGCTATTTTAATAGGGATTGCATTGAATCTGTAGATTGCCTTGGGTAATATGGACATTTTAATGATGTTAATTCTACCAGTCCATGAACACGGTGTATTCTTCCACTTGTTTATATCTTACTCTATCTCTTTTTGTAACGTTCTGTAGTTTTCTGAGTATAAGTCTTTTACAACTCCTTTGTTAAGTTTATTCCTAAGTATCTTATTTTTTTATTGCAATGGTAAATGGGATTGTTTGTTTAGTTTCTTCTTTTGAGAATTCATTATTGGTGTATAAAAAAATCCATTGATTTTTGAGTGTTGATTTTGTATCCTGCTACATTGTCAAATTCATTTTTTAAATCTAGTAGTTTTCCAGTGGAGTCTTTAGGGTTTTCTGTGTACGATATCATGTTATCTGTGAATAATGACTGTTTTACTTCCACCATTTCAATTTGGATGCCTTTTATTTCTTTTTCTTGTCTAATCACTGTGGCTAGGATTTCCAGTACTATGTTGAATAAGAGTGGTGAAAGTGGACATCCCTGTCTTGTTCTTACAGGAAATGGTTTTAGTTTTTGCCCATTGAGTACGAAGATGGCTGTAGGTTTGTCATATAGGGCTTTTATTATGTTGAGGTATGATCCCTCTATTCCCACATTGCTGAGAGTTTTTATCAAGAAAGGGTGTTGGATTTTGTCAAATACTTTTTCTGCATCAATTGGTATGATTATGTGATTTTTGTCTCTCAGTTTGTTTATGTGATGTATCACATTTATTGATTTGCGGATATTGTACCATCCTTGCATCCCTGAAATAAATCCCACTTGGTCATGATGTATGATCTTTCTAATATATTGCTGAATTCAATTTGCTAAATTTTGTTGAGGATTTTAGCATCTATGTTCATCAGGGATACTGGCCTGTAATTCTCTTTTTTTGTAGTGTCTTTATCTGATTTTGGAATTAGGATAATATTGGCCGCATAAAAAGAGCTTGGAAATGTTTCTTCCTTTTGGATTTTTTGGAATAGTTTGAGGAGGATAGGTGTTAGTTCTTCTTTGAGTGTTTAGTAAATCTCCCTTGTGAAGCCATCTGGACCCGGGCTTTTGTTTGCTGAGAATTTTTTGGTTACTGCTTTTATTTCATCAGTTTTCATTGACTTTTCTAGATTTTCTGATTCTTCATGATTCAGTTTTGGGAGATTGTATTTTTCTACAAATTTGTCCATTTCATCCACATTGTCCAGCTTCTTGTTGGCATATAGTTGTTCCTAGTATATTCTTACAATCCTTTGTATTTCTGTGGAGTCAGTGGTTACTTCTTAGCTTTTGTTTCTGATTTCATTATTTGAGTCTTCTGTTTTGTTTCTTGATGAGTCTGGCTAAAGTTTCATCAATCTTATTTGTCTATTAAAAGAATCAGCTCTTGGTTTCATTGAGTTTATGTATTTTTTTTTTAGTTTCCATGTCATTTATTTCTGCTCTAATCTTTATTATTTCCTTCCTTCTACTTTGGGCTTTTTTTGTTGTTCTCTTTCTGATTCTTTAAGTTGTAGGGTTAAATAGTTTATTGTTAATTTTCTTTTTCTTTTTGTTTTTTTGAGATAGGCCTGTGGTGTTATGAACTTCCTTCTCAGGGCTGCTTTTGCTGTGTCCCAGAGATTTTGGGTTGTTGTGTGTTCATTTTCATTTGTTTCCAGGAAGTTGTTCTTTTTTTTTTTTTTTTTTAATTTGTTTCTTGATCCCATTGGTAACTTATTTATTGTTTAATAACAGGCTCTTTAGCCATGTGTTTGAATGTTTTTGGATGTTTTTATTATTGTTGATTTCTAATTTAATTCCACTGTGATCTGAGAAGATGCTTTATATTATTTCAGCCTTTTTCAACTTATAGACACTTGTTTTGTGTCCTAATATGTGGTCTGTCTTTGGGAAGGACCCATGTGCACTTGAGAAGAATGTATATTCTTCAGCTTTGGGGTAAAATATTTTATAAATGTCACTTAAATCCATTTGATCCAGTGTGTCCGTTAGAGTCATTGTTTCCTTGTTAATTTTTTTTCTAGAAGATCTATCCAGTAAAGTCAGTGAGGTGTTAAAACCCCCTGTATAACTGTATTGCTGTTGACCTCTCCCTTAATGTCCTCTGGAAGTTTTTTTATATATTTAGGTGCTCCTATATTGGGTGAATATATGTTTACCAGGGTTATATCCTCCTGTTGGATATTTTGTAGTGACCTTTGTTGTCTCTTGTGATGGCCTTCATTTTGAAGTCTATTTTGTCCAATATGAGTATTGCTACCCCAGCTTTATTAAAATTTCCTTTTGCATGGAAAAAATTTTTTCATTCCTTCACTCTTATCCTCTTATTCTGAGGTAGGTCTCTTATAGACAACATATAGTTGGGTCATGTTTTTGTACCCATTCAGCTACCTTATGTCTTTTGATTGGAGCATTTAATGCATTTACTTAATGCATTTAAGTTTATGCATAGGTATTTATTGATTGCCATTTTATTTCTGTATGCCTAGGTTTCTCTCTCTATTACTTCTCATTACAGCAGTCCCTTTAGCATTTCTTATAATGCTGGTTTGGTGGTGATGCCTCTTTTTTTTTTCTGGGAAGCTCTTTATTTCACCACTAGGGACCTGGTGCATGAAAATTCATGCACTGGAGGGGGAGTCCCTCAGCCCAGCCTGCCCCCTCTCACAGTCCGGGAGCCCTCAGGGCTGGGAGGCGACTCGGCGATCACGGGAAGGCGATGCCCCCATCACACCTCTGCTGCTGCCACTGACAGCAGGGCCCTGGTTACCTGAGTCTTAGTTGGCCCTGGGTGGCTGGGCAGCCACCATCTGAGGCTTGCCTGTGCTTCGGGCCAGCCCTGGGCGGCTGGGCAGCCACCATCTGCGGCTTGCCTGTGTCTCTGGCATCGGCTAGGCAGCCACCATCCGAGGCTTGCCTGCACCTTGGGCTGGCCCTGGGCATTTGGGGGGCTAAGGGGACTGAGGGACTCGGGAGGCAGGCACGCGGCCAGACCTGCCTGGGGGCGGGCCTGTCCGTGCCAGGCCTGCCGCCCCAGCGGGGCTGAGGGGACTGGGTGCCACCATTTTGTGGCTGTGGGTGCCGCCATCTTTGAGGGCATGGAAGTCAGTTAGCATATTCCCTCCTTATTGGCTGTGGGTGCCACCATCTTTGTGAGGGTGTGATGGGTCAATTAGCATATTCCCTCTTTATTAGATAGGATGTGTTTTGCATGATCTTCTGGCTAGATATAGTAATCTTGATTTCAGATCCTTGTTTTCCATGACCTTGAGTACTTCATGCCATTTCCTTTTGTCCTGTAGAGTTTCTGATGAGAAATCAAATGACAGCCTTATGGGAGCTTTTTTGTAGGTAACAATTTGCTTTTCTCTTGCTGCCTTTAAGATTCTCTCTCTGTCTTTTATGATGTGTCTGGGGGTGTGCTTTTTTGGGTTCTTCTTGCTTGGGACTCTCTGTGCCTCCTGTACTTGTGTGACTTTTTCCTTCACCAGGTTTTGGGGAGTTTTGTGCCATTATTTCTTCAAATATGTTCTCTATCCCTTGCCCCATTTCTTCCCCTTCTGACACAACTACTGTATGAATATTGTTAAGTTTCATGTTGTCCCACAGCTCCCTTATGCTGTCCTCCTTTTTTAGTTTTTTTTTTCTTTTTAGTTCTTTGATTGAGTGATTTTTTTTCTACCTTGTCTTCTAATTCACTGATCCAATCTTCAGCTTCCCCTAACCTGTGTGTATTCCTTCCAATGTGTTTTTTTATTAGTGCTATGCCATTCTTTATTTCCGACTGTTCTTTTTTCATAGTTACTATATCTTTTCTCGTGCTGTTGAGCATCTTTACTATCATTATTCTGAACTCTATATCAGATAAATTTCTTATGGCCATTTCACTTATCCTTCTGGAGAATTCTCTTGTTCTTTCATTTTTTTTTTTTTGTCTTCTTATTTTGGCTGCCTGTTCGGGGTTGTGACTATATATTAGGTAGATCTGCTATGCCTCTCAAAGTCTAGTGCAGGACAGTGTCAAACACTGTTTCTTATTAATTAGCTCAGGCAAAGATTCAAAGCCTCCAGGGACCACCTCTGCCTACAGACTGATTAGATTCATTCCTGAGTAACCCTCAGGCAATTGTCCAAAAGTGCAGCATGAATTTTTCCAACAGGGTGGGGCAATTGCTTCTGCCTGGAGGCTAATTGTTATTCTCAATTTTTTAATGGGCCTCAGAAACTCCTCACCATGGGGCAAGGTGTTTTCCAATAGAGTGGGTCAAATGTCTCCCCCCCAGGCAAAAGTGCTTGATAACAAATGTCTGCCTGAGAAAGATGACCTCTGCAGAGTGAGGGAATGACTCAGCACATGAAATCAGGGTATCTGCCTTCTGAGCTCTAACCCCAGAGCCTCCAACCCTGTCTTCTGCTCACACAGCTCCAGTTCACTCTGCCCTCCCTCTGCTGGAGCACAAGGTGAGTGGCTGCACATGAAATATTTTGTATTGGCTGTTTAAAAGGGTGCCTGCATTTTCAGAGTTCTTTCCCTGGCAGTCAATAATCCTGCTGCTTTTCTCAGCCAGATGTTATGTGGGCACCTTTTTCAGTTCTGGTGCTCTCTGCTGGGGGGCCCAGTTTGGCGATTAGATCCCAGAGTTCTCAGTGGCAATCCCCCATGGCTGAAATATCTCTCTAAAACTTCAGCTGCTGTCTGTGGGAGCTCAGCCAGCCCTTTTGTGCCTCCGCCCTTCCTACCAGTTGCTATGCAGTCTCCACTTTCTGTCCTTAGTTATCAGGGTTCTTTCCAGCTAGTCTTCAGTTGATTATTCAGGATGTTTTTTAGTTGTAATTCCAGTTTGATCCTGAGAGCATGTCTGTGTAGCATCCACTTACTCTATCACCATTGATAATTCCCTCAGTGTCCTGTAGTTTTCTGAGTACAGGTCTTTTACCTTCTTGGTTATGTTTATTCCTAGGTATCTTACTTGTTTTATTGAAATGGTAAATGGGATTGTTTGTTTAGTTTCTCTTTCTGAGAGTTCATTATTCATGTATGAAAATGCCATAGATTTTCGGATGTTAACTTAGTATCTTACTACTTTTCTGAATTAATTTATTAAATCTAGTAGGTTTGTGTTTTGTTTTGTTTTTGATGGCACCTTTAGGGTTTTCTATATACAATACCATGTTATCTGTGAATAATGACTGTTTTACTTCCTCCTTTTCAATTATGATTTTTCACATTTTCTTGTCTGATCACTGTGGCTAGGACTTCCAGTACTATGTTGAATAAGAATGGTGAAAGTGGGCAACCCTCTCTTGTTCCTGTTCTTAGGTTAAACACTTTTAGTTTTGCCCATTGAGTATGATGTTGGCTCTAGGTTTGTCATATATGGCCTTTATTATGTTGAGGTATGATCCCTTTATTCCCACTTTGCTGAGAGTTTTTATCAAAAAATGGGTGTTAGGTTTTATAGAATGCTTTTTCTGCATCTATTGGTATGATCATGTAATTTTTATCCTTAATTTTATTTATGTGATGTGTCACATTTATTGATTTGTGAATATTGTACCAGCCTTGCATCCCTGGAATAAATTCCATTTGGTCATGGAGTATGATCTTTTCCATGTATTGCTGGGTCTAATTTTGCTAATGTTTTGTTAAGAATTTTAGCATCTATGTTCATCAGGGATATGGGCCTGTAATTTTTTCTCTTTTTAGTGTCTTTATCTAGTTTTGGAATTATGATAATGTGACCCCATAAAAATAGATTGGACGTCTTCTTTACTCTTCATTTTTTTAGAATAGTTTGAGGAGGATAGATGTTAGTTCTTCTTTGAATGTTTAGTAAAACTTCATTGTCAAGCCACCTAGTCTAGGACTTTTGTTTGCTTGGAATTATTTTATTACTGCTTCAATTTCATTAGTATTTATCAGTCTAATCAGGTTTTCTGATTCTTCCTTGTTGACTTTTGTAAGCTTGTATATATCTAGGAATTTGTCCACTTCACCCAGATTGTCCAATTTATTGGCATATAGTTGCTCATAGTATTTTCTTACAATCCTTTGTATTCAGTTGTTGCTTCACCTCTTTCATTTCTGATTTTATATATGAAGGTCCTCTCTGTTTCTTGATGAGTCTGGCTAAAGGTTCATAAATCTTGTGTATCTTTTCAAAGAATCAGCTCTTAGTTTCATTGATCTTTTATATTGTTTTAAGTCTCTATGTCATTTATTTCCTCTCTGATCTTTATTATTTCCTTTCTTGTACTTACTCTGGGCATTTCTTATTGTTCTCTTTGTAGTGCTTGTAATTATAGGGTTAGATAGCTTATTAGAGATTTTTCTTTTCTTTTTTTTTAATTTAATCTTTATTGTTCAGATTATTACAATTGTTTCTCCTTTTTCCCCCCATAGCTCCCCTCCACCCGGTTCCCACCCCACCCTTTGCCCTTACTTCCCCCCACACTATCCTCATCCATAGGTGTACGATTTTTGTCCAGTCTCTTCCTGCACCCCCCTTTCCTCCTGAGAATTATCAGTCCACTCCCTTTCTATGCTCCTGATTCTATTATATTCACCAGTTTATTCTGTTCCTCAGATTTTTAATTCACTTGATTTTTAGGTTCACTTGTTGATAGATATGTATTTGTTCATAATTTTTATCTTTACTTTTTTCTTCTTCCTCTTCTTAAAGAATACCTTTCAGCATTTCATATAATAGTGGTTTGGTGGTGATGACTCCTTTAGCTTTTTCTTATCTGTGAAGCTCTTTATCTGACGTAGATTTGTGTGCTAGGTGTCCTATATGGCCCAGTGGGTCGGCCTCCCCAGTTAACCTGAGGTGGACACTCTTGGTGCACCCCTTTGTGAACTGTGTGTACAGCCTTTTTGTAGTTAAGTCTTGATTGTTGTTGGTATCACTGGGAGGAATTGACCTGCAGGCCAGTTGGCTGTGAGTATCAGCTGTGTCTACACTGGGAGATTTTCGGTGCTGGAGACAGCCTTATAGGATTAGCCTTGCCCAATTGCAAAAGCCTCTGTGCTCAGCTTGGAAGGGGTGGAGTCTCAGGGCGGGGCAGACAGTCTTGGCTTCCCATCAGCCCTGCCCTTGCGCGCAAGTCTCCAGACCTCTGCCTTCCACGGTTCCCGAGTTTCCGCCTTACAGTACAGATTTCCTCCGTAAGAGCGTGGGTCCCCAGGGGCTTGCCCGGAACTGCGGTTCAGTGCAGTCAGAACTGGGGTTCAGTGCCGTCAGGAGCTTCCGACTCCCTTCCGCTAGGGATAGCCTGTGGTAACCTCTGCAGTCAGTCTTTGTGCACACTCGTGCCTCCAGACCCCTGCTGCCGCAGCTCCCCTGAGTCTCCGAGTCTCCGTGTGCCTTTCTCTCTACCTGACAGTCCAAACTCCCCCTGTATGAGCCTGGGTCCACAGGGTTTCGCTCGGAACTGAGGTTCAGTGCAGTCGGAACTGGGGTTCAGTGCTATCGGGGGCTTCTTTCCCCCTCCCGCCAGAGAAAGCCAGCCAGGCACTCCGCCGCCCTTCCTCTCTGCACGCGCCTGTCTCTGTACCTCAGCTCTTTGCCGTTCCTTCTCCGTGAGCTTTCCTCTTTCCTTCTAGTTGTAGAATTTCCACTCAGCCAGCCTTCCTGTGGTTCTGGATGGTGTCTGTTCTATCTTTTAGTTGTAGTTTTGAAATAGTTGTGCGGGGCAGCAGTTTAGGTGCTTACCTATGCTGCCATCTTGGTTTCTCTCTAGAGATTTTTTTTTATTTCTTGAAGTTGGCCTGTAATACTATGAATTTCCCTCTCACTACTGCTTTCACTTTGTTCTATATACTTGGTGTAGTTTTATGTTCATTATAATTTGTTTTCAGGAAGTTTTTTATTTCTTCCTTTATCTCATTGGTAACCTATTCATCCTATATAATTAAAGCCCAGCGACCAAAATGGTGGAATGACCAGAATGACCAGAGACCAGAACGACCATGGCCCCTTGCCCTGGCTGGCCCCGCCCCCCGGGAGCAGTTAGGGGCAATCAGGCAGGCAGACAAGTGGTTAGGGGGCAATGTGGCAGGCAGGCGAGTGGTTAGGGGTGATGAGGAAGGCAGGTGAGTGGTTAGGGGCGATCAGGCAGGCAGGCAAGCAGTTAGGAGCCAGCAGTCCCAGATTGCGAGAGGGTGAAGGCCGGGCTGAGGCACCCCCCACTCCCCCATGCATGAATTTCATGCACTGGGCCTCTAGTTGTTTAATAAACATGCTATTTAGCCTCCATGTGTTTGAATATGTTTGAGTGTTTTTATTTAGTTGATTTCTAGTTTCATGCCATTGTGATCCAAGAAGATGCATTATATGATTTCAATCTTCTTGAACTTGTAGAGACTTATTTTGTATCTTAACATATGGTCTATCTTTGAGAATGCCCATGTGCACTTGAGAAAAATGTATATTCTATAGTTTTGGGGTGAAATGTTCTATAAATGTCAGTTAAATCCATCTGATCTTGTGTGTCATTTAAAGTTGATATTTTCTTGTTGCTTGTAGCTTGCTTTTTAAAACATTAATAACTTGCTATAGCTGTATAGCATTTCATTTTGATGGCATACTTTGTAATTTATCTACTTAATAGGCACTTATGTAATTCTTGCTGTTACAGAAATGCAAGTAGTGAATATCTTCTGCAGGTGTGTGCAAAGTCTACAGCAAAAATTGTAGGCATAAAATTAAAGAGCCAGAGTATTAGTAACTTTTTGTTAGGTATTTCTAAATTTTCTTAGATGAGAGTGTTTCCAGTGTACAGTTAAAATAAACTTGTAGAACAATACCAATTTCCTCATAATGCCACCTACATAGTTTATCATAGAATGTTTTAATCCTTAATGGTTTTTATAATCACCATTTACCTCTATATTTAGTAATCATGCTTTATAGTTGCTGGGTATTGTATTTGGGCTAAGTGTAGATTATTTTTCATGACTTGAATATTGTAGGGGAAAATTTCAGTGCAAGAAATAATACTGGAGCTAAAATATTTGTATGATATTTCCAACAGTCTATTATTGGAAATTTTCAATAATCAGTGACATTTCTCTATGGCCAAAACTTTGGAAATGGGCCTGTAATACTTAGTGATGAGATTTGATGAGTCTTGCTAAAGGTTCATCAATTATTGTGGCCTGGCCCAGTGGCTCAGTTGGTTGGAGCATCATCCTGTAAATAAAAGGTTGCAGGTTTGATCCCCAGTCAGAGTACATACCTAGGTTGCAGGTTTGATCCCCAGTTGTTGGGGAGTGTATGAAGACAACCGATCTCTCTCTCTCTCTCTCTCTCTTTCTCTCTCTCTCTTTCTGTCTCTCTCTGTCCCTCCCTCCCTCCCTCCCTCCCTCCCTCCCTCCCTCCTTCCCTCCCTCCCTCCCTTCCTCCCTTCCTCCCTTTCTCTTTCCCTCTCTCTCTCCCTTCCCCTCTCCCTCCCTCCTCCCTCCCTACCTTCCTCTCTCCCTCTTTCTCTCTCTCTGAAATCAATAAATATATCCTCGGGTGAGGATTTAAAAAACGTTGTTGTGTAGGAGACTACATTAAACTAAAAAGCTTTTGCACAGCTAAAGAAACCATCAACAAAACAAAAAAGACAACTTACTGAATAGGAGAAAAGATTTATTGTGCATAACATAATGTTTTTAAACAGACTCCTTACACAAGCATGAGTAGGTTCTTATCAAGCTTTTAAAATTGTTTTTAAACCAAAATAAATTGACCTAAGTGAAATAAAAGTGAGGAAAGAAATTATACTTGTTGCAGACCCCATTTTCAAAATGCTGATCCCTTCTGTAGTTGGTTAACTGAAAGGAATGTGAGGAAAGTGGGATGTGAAGAGATAATTTTTTTTCCCTAGCATATCAGTAATTTCTGAGCTTAGCATTTTTATTGCTCAATTTGACATTGTCTAGGAATATAGTTGTTTGATTTTATAGCAGTTCTAAGAATATTTTGCTGTACTGTGAACAGAAATACATTACTTTAGGAATTAGGCACTAAACATGTCTAGAATTGGCTTAAGATATTTGGAAAACTTTCAATATCCAGTTTTAAAATGTCTTTCAGGTGATTTGTACTAGTAAGCACTCAGCAAATACTGATGTAATGAAACGAATGGAAGCAACAAGTAGATATCCTGAATGGATAGAATGTGAGAGTCTGTTTATGGGTCGGGTACATTGTATTGAAATTAGATTGACCCCATGTGTACAGAGGGCCCTGCCTTTTAAAACCAAATAACTGAGACCTTTCAGTATCAATGAAAAGTTAGAACAGGAAATTAACTTACTCATATTTAGATCCTTTGTTAGTTTATATTTTGTAAAAAGTCGCATGCCTTATATTTTGTGAGGTCAAAATTCTAGAATAGTTTTCTGCTTAATCCAACCTAATCATCTTGCTTATCCAAAATAATGTGGCATGACTTTATTACTATTCCAATTTGCTACTACAGAAGGATTAGGGCTTATTAAAATAAAATGATGAAGTGGTGACCTTTACAAAATAATATGTATGTAATACCTCAGAGCCAAACCTGGATTTGAAAAATAAGAAATAATTGTGAATGAAACAAAACCTGCAAATTACATTTTGGCGGCGGGGCGGGGGGCGGGGCGGTGTTCCGCCATAGAGCTTTTGGGCTACACATATACTGAATTTTGTGGGCTGTTATAAAGCCTGTCTCCTCCAAATCCATATGCCTGAAAAGACCACCATTAAATTTCCTCAACAAATAGCCTTGATCATTCTACTTTCTAGAACTTTACTATCCAGTGTGGTAACTAGTGGTCACATATTTCTAACTTTAAATTAGTAAAATAAAAACACAATTCTTTTGTTGCATTGGCTAGTGGCTACCATATTTTGACAGCTCAAATAGAGAAGGTTTCTATCATTGTACGAAGTTCTTTTGTACAGCGTTGCTCTGGATTGGGAGTGGGGATGGCAGTAGGGAGAGCCTTGATTCTTGGCTAGCTTCACAAATTGTTCTTAGATGTAAGTGAGGGAAGCTAAAACTTGGTACTTAGTTCCTGAAAAGATAATGTGTTCATTACATGTTGCTTCTCTCTTACTCTTGTTACTGCTTTTTTGATTATTTGAAGTCACTGGACTTTGAAACAGCTTCATTACCAACAAAGAAATATATACTTGCCATATAAAGGTTCTCAGCTTTTCTTTTCCATTATTTTCTTCCCACAGCTGCTGGGCATGCTGTGTGCATGCATCGTATTGTGCAGAAGGAGTAGAGATCCAGCTTATGAGCTCCTCATCACTGGCGGAACCTATGCATAGTAGAAAACTCAAGCCTGAGCTTTTTAGTCTTGTTCTAATTTGGAAGGTGAATTGAGCAGGTCTACTGCTGTTGGCCTCCACAGTTCATTTAGTTTAAGTACACATGTCAGACAGAGCAGCTTGGTTCTTCATGTGCCCACTTACTTTCCTACCCATTTAAGACTTCCTTTTCCCCTGTTCTAACTGACTCTTCACATCCCTAAGTTTTTAAGTAAAGTAGTATATGTTCTAATTTCAGAGCCATTTGCAAGTTGTGTAGTGTGGTAGAATTAAAGGAGGATGTGGACTGCTTCTGTTTCCTCCAGGCAACAATGGGACTGCTGCTGAAGTACCACTGGGTCCTTGAAGTACCACAATGGACAGCTCTTGGCCAAACGTTTTTTTGGGGGGAAGGAGGAGTTAACACCAGATGGTGCCCCTCATCAGTGTCCTTTTAAAAACTATCTACCATAGTCCAATAAGACAGCAACTATACAAAATGGCTAAAATAGATTTTAGAATTATACAATGTACACCTTAGTTCATCTTCAAAATCAGATTGATCTTTGAAACCAGAGGTTTTTAATTAAAGCTGGCTTTATAGGAGGAGTATAATGTAATGTATGCACTACTGTTTTAAAACAATTAGAGTGTGTGTGTTTGTATGATTGAGCCCATTCACTGTAAGTCTAATTTTGTTAGAAATAATGTACCATGTAGACTAGCAAAATAGTATGTAGATGTCATCTCAGTTGTAAATATAAAAATCTAATTCAATAAACTCTGTATTATCCCTTAACATGTAGTTTTTAATTATTTGGGGGGCATTTCAATGATTTATATGTTGGTGCCATCTACAGTTCATCATGATTTGCATGTGTTTTAATTATATCTCTTGCCAAATTCTGAAGGCCTTGATATTCAAAATGCACAGATGCTTTTCAGTTCCATATATCTCACAATATGGAGAATCTACTTGTGCATGGTGCTGGGGGTACAATGATTATGCTGTCCTTGCCTTTGAGGTATGTGGAGTCCCAGTATAGCAGACATATACAGAAGCAGATAATTTTCATACAATACAGTGTTTGTAGAGACAAAAGAATGGAAACCGAAAGGAGGTGCCTAGAAAAGTCAGGGGCAACTTCCTAGAGAAGAGGCCCAAGCTCAGGAGCTGGATAGGCTTTGTGGGAGGTGGTACCAGGAGTGTGAAGTGGGATGGAATGTGTAGGGAGCTACCAGTAGCTCACTGTGCTTGGATTTTAAAATACAAGGCTTGAAAAGAAGTGGAAGTGGCAAAGGCTGGGTCCTCTAGAGTCTTACATGACATCCTATGGAGAGTCAGACTTTACTTATGGGTGGAGGCAGTCATGTTTGATATGAGTGGACCTGTGTTAGAGACCCCTGTGGCTATGGCTGTGGTGGGGAGGACAGATTGGAGGGCATATGACTTAGGCTTCAGTGAGGTGGATTGGATGGTTCAGGAGAGCTGAAGAGCATGGAGTAGGGCACTATTGGTGGAGCTAGTGAGGGGCTGGGTTTGGGGAATTTGAGGGAGAATGGCAGAATTTTATTATTAGTTGGATGTGGGGGAGAGAGAAAGGAGTGGAAGGAAGGTGTATAGGATGAGTCCCAGGTTTCTGTTTCAGCCAACTGAGAAAACAGAATTAGTCACAGAGGTAGGGAGCAAGAAAGGACCACATCTAGGGGCATGAGTTCAAATTCAGTTTGGACCTATCAGTTTTGAGATACTGAAATATCATGCAAGTTTGTCCTGCCTGAAAAATGGAGAAGATGTGAGAAAGGAGAGGAGAACAAACTAACTCCTGTTCTAACTCCTGTTCACAGAGTGGAAGTTAAAACTTTCATGATTTCTGAGAACTATAGGAGATTTCATATGTTCCACTAACCCATCCCACCTCTTGCATAGTGGGTAAGATGTTTTGCTTATCTTCATGATCTTTTACAGCCACCTTCTGCACCCAGCCCTTTCATTATGTACCATTCCATGGCTATCCTCTCACAGGGTGGAGCTGAGGTAAGCAGTATTTGGACTATGATGTTGATAGCCCTCAGTGATTTCTGCATGACAGAACTGAGCCTCTAGAGTAGGAAAGTGCTTTGGGAAAATGTGCCAATTGCTAGCTCACTCCTTGAACTTGTCCAAGAGACTAATTCCATACATCCCTCCTTTACTGATTCCTCTTTGCTTGCCTGGTGAAAGAGCAGCTTCCTTCATTGTGCTCTGAAAGTTATACCTAAATAGACCATGTTATCAGTGAAGCCAAAAAAGATGAGAGATGATTACTTTGGGACCTGTTAAACCATTCTAGTTTCTGCCAGCTTTAAGTTGTGCATAATTCCTAGCATAGTCCTGGAAATGTCTTTTTTTCCATTGTCTGGGAACCACTGAATGGGAATCTGTCCATGTTGGCCAGTTCCATACAAATTCAACTTCTACCTGCTTAATGTCTCCAGAGTTTCCGCCATTCCACACAGAGCTAAGACTGGGAGTCTTTATTACCCTGACTCCCTGTCCCCCAGTGAGTATTCTTCAGAGGGTAGAAGAGCTACTTGCTGTGTCTGAATTTAATGATCGAGCTCTCCCACTGTGTCAGTGTTTCCTACCCTTGTCTGTACTTTGGAGTCATCTGGGAAATTGAGAACTGCAGATGTCTGGGTACTTCCAGAACGCAATGAAGGCTGAGAACCATTGCTATATCGTATTGCCTTTTTAAAAAGTTAATTTTCTTTGGAAATAACTTCAAACTTACAGAAAAGTTACAAGAATAAGAATTGTGTATGTAAAGCTTGAATTTCTTTTTCTTAGATTCACCTATTAACATTTTGCCCCATTTGATTTTGTCATTTGTGATCTTACATGTGCTCTCAGTCTCTCTTTGCACATATCTCATGGTGCTTTATCCCTACTATTTGAGTGGGTATTTCCTAAAAATAGTCCCTAATAACTACAGTATAGTTATCAAATTTAGTACATTTAACACTGATACAATACTTTACCCTTCCTATTCCAATTGATGTCATAAAGTCCTTTATAGCATTTTTTTTTTTTCCTTCAGTTCTGGATTAGTTGTCATGTCTCTTTGTTCTTCTTTAGTCTGGAGCATTTCCATAGTTTTGTCCCTTATGACATAGACCAATGATTTTCAACCTCTTTCACCTCATAGCACACATAAACTAATTACTAAAATTCTGTGGCACACCAAAAAATATACTATATTTTTTGCTGTTCTGACCAAAAAAATAGGTATAATTTGGATTCATTCATACCAGATAGCTATTGTTGTATTGGCTGTTGTCATTTTTTATTTGACAATTAAGGGAAGAGAGGTCAATGCCCTTGACTAAATAATCAGGTATTGCATATTTTAAAAATTCTTGTAGCACAGCAATTAAAAATAGCTGAGGTAGACATTTGGAAAAAACATAGTCCCTTCTTTTAAATAAAATGTATTTGGGGATTATCTCCTCTAATTGGATTAGATTAGGATTTGCATTCCAGGTGGCTGGAATACTGCCTGTGTCCCATCCTCTTGGGGCAGGCATCAGTCACATCAGGAGGTTACAGTATCATCTGCCCTTCATGGTGCTGTTAATTTAGATCACCTTGGTATATCATTGAGGATCCAGTGAGGGGAAAAGCATAAAGATTGGTTAACTGCTAAAAGGGGTAAAAGAGAGAGAGAGAGAACTCTAAAGCAGCTTAGTAGAAAACAGCAACCACCCTGAGGGTCAAGGGAAGAGAGGGTTAGTAAGGAACTTGGATGGAAACTCGAAGGAATGGCATGGAACATGCTGCCTGCCCTGTGCTGCAGAATAATTCACTGGAAGTGCCTGCCACGGAGCTGCAAGAGTAGAGAACCCTGCTGTGGAGAAAACTGCAGAAACCCATGCCAGACCAAGACACAAATGGTCTCCTCTAGCCTTTCCATCTGCACCAGAGGTCCCTGTTGGCCAGCTTACAAAAGAGAAATGGAGTTTGCAGGGTCCTGGCTTTGTTCAGTGTAGCAAGGAAGGGAAAGGAAGGGTGAATTTGGAGCTAGGAGGCAACAAATTAATACTTGGCACACCTGGTCATAATGTTTTCTGCTTCCTGCATGGATCTGTTTCCTAATCTAGTTACTATTTTCTCCCAGCTCATAAGCAATCTCTGGCGACATACTTTAAGATCATATAAATATCCTGTTCCTCACCAAACATCTGATATTTAGCAGATATTACTGGCCTCATTCAATCTTTACCAAGATAATTGCTGTTTTAGATTCCATCTTTAGTATGATGATTGCAAAACACTGTTTTCCTCTTTTATCAGTCTGTCCTCCCTCTCTTCTCACACAGTGATCTATTTTTATGTATCTACTAGAGGCCCGGTGCATGAAATTCGTGCATGGGGGGGGGAGTGGAGGGGGTCCCCTAAGCCCAGCCTGCACCCTCTCCAATCCGGGACCCTTGGGAGATGTCCGACTGCCGGTTTAGGCCCGATCTTGGGTATTGGGCCTAAACCGGCAGTCAGACATCCCTCTCAAAATCTGGGACCACTGGCTCCTAACTGCTCACCTGCCTGACTGCCTGATCGTCCCTAACCGCTTCTGCCTGCCAGCCTGATCACCCCTAACCATCTCTGCCTGCCTGCCTGGTTGCCCCCAACTGCCCCCCCCCCCCCGCAAGCCTAGTCACCCCTCACTGCCCCCTCTGCCAGCCTAATAACCCTGAAATGTACCCCCTGCCGCCTGGTCACCCCCAACTGCACCCCCCTGCAGACCTGGTTGCCACTAACAGCCCCCCCTGCCAGCCTGGTCACCCCTTACTTCCCCACTGCTGGCCTGGTCGCCCCCAACTTCCCCCCTCTGCCGGCCTGGTTGCCCATAATTGCCACCCCCTGCCAACCTGGTCACCCCTAACTGCCCCTCCACCCCCGCCAGTCTGGTCATCCCTTACTGCCCCGCCTGCCAGCCTGGTTGCCCCCAACTGCCCCCCTCTGCCAGCCTGGTTGCCCCAACTGCCCCGCCTGCCAGCCTGGTTGCCCCCAACTGCCCCCTTCTGCCAGCCTGGTTGCCCCAACTGCCCCCCCCTGCCAGCCTGGTCACTTCCAACTGCTGCCCTCGCTGGCCTAGTTGCCCCTCACTTCCCCTCCTGCCAGCCTAATCGCCCCCAACTGTCCCCTGTGCTGGCCTGATTGCCCCAACTGCACCCCCCCAGCCTGGTTGCCCCTAATTGCCCCCCCTTGCTGGCCTGGTTGCCCCTCACTGCCCCCACTACTGGCCTGGTCACCCCCAACTGCTGCCCCCACTGGCTTAGTCATCCCTCACTGCCCCCCACCAGCCTAATCACCCCCAACTGCCCCCCATGCCAGCCTGTTCACTCCCAACTGCACCCCAAACCAACCTGGTCACCCCCAACTGCCCCCCCATGCCAGCCTGGTTGCCCCTAAGTGTCCACCCCCGTCGGGCTGGTCACCCACAACTGCTGCCCCGGCCAGCCTGGTCACCCCTTAGTGCCCCCCTGCCAGCCTGGTTGCCCCCAACTGCCCCCCCTGCCAGCCTGGTCACCCCCAATGGCTGCCCCCACTGGCCTAGTCGCCCCTCACTGCCCCTCCTGCTGGCCTGTTTGCTCCCAACTGCACCCCCCGCCAGCCTGGTCACCCCTTAGTGCCCCCCTGCCGGCCTGGTCGCACCCAACAGCCCCCCTCTGCTGGCCTGGTTGCCCACAACTGCCGCCCCTGCTGGCCTGTTCACTCCCAACTGCACCAACCACCAGCTTGGTCACCCCTTAGGGCCCCCCTGCAAGCCCTGTTGCCCCCAACTGCCCCCCCTGCTGGCCTGGTTATCCCTTACTGCCTCCCCTGCCATCCTGGTCACCCCCAACTGCCCCCTTCTGCCAGCCTGGTTGCCCCTCACTGCCCACCCCCCTTGCCAGCCTAATCGCCCCCAACTGCACCCTCTGCTGACCTGGTCACCCCCAACTGCACCCCCCACGCCAGCCTGGTTGCCCTTAACTGCCCCCCCTGCTGGTCTGGTAACCCCTTACTGCCCCCCTGCCATCCTGGTTGCCCCCAATTGCCCCCTCTGCCGGCCTGGTTGGCCCTAACTGCCCCGCCTTGCCGGCCTGGTCACCCACAACTGCTGCCCTGGCTGGCCTAGTTGCCCCTCACTGCCCCCCCCCACCAGCCTAATCACCCCCATTGCCCCCCCCCCGCCAGCCTGTTTTCTCTCAACTGCACCCCCCGCCAGTCTGGTCACCCTTAGTGCTCCCCTGCCGGCCTGTTCACCCCCAACTGCCCCCCTCTGCTGGCCTGGTTGCCCCTAATTGCCCCCCCTGCCGGCCTGGTTACCCCTTACTGCCCTGCCTGCCATCCTGGTCGCCCCCAACTGCCCCCCTTTGCCGGCCTGGTTGGCCCTAACTGCCTCGCCCTGCCGGCCTGGTCACCCCCAACTGCTGCCCCTGCCAGCCTAGTCACCCCTCACTTCACCCCTGCCAGCCTAATCGCCCCCACAGCCCCCCCCACTGCTGGCCTGTTTGCTCCCAACTGTACCCCCTGCCAGCCTAGTCACCCCTTAGTGCCCCCCTGCTGGCTTGGTCGCCCCCAACTGTTCCCCTCTGCTGGCCTGGTTGCCCCTAACTGCCCCCCCTGCTGGCCTGGTCACCCTTTACTGCCCCCTGCTGGCCTGGTTGCTCCCAACTGTACCCCCCGCCAGCCTTCTTGCCCCTAACTGCCCCCCTGCCTGTCTGGTCACCCTTTACTGCCCCCCTGCCGGCCTGGTTGCTCCAAACTGCCCCCCCTCTGCTGGCCTGGTTGCCCCTAACTGCCCCACTCTGCCAGCCTGGTCACCCCCAACTGCTGCCCCTGCCAGCCTAGTCACCCCTCACTGCCCCCTCTGCCAGCCTAATCGCCCCCAACTGCACTCCCTGCTGGTCTGGTCACCCCTTACTTCCCCCCCATCGCCATCCTGGTTGCCCCCAACTGCCCTTCTCTGCTGACCTGGTCGCCCCTCACTGCCCCCTCTGCCAGCCTAATCGCCCTCAACTGCACCCCCCACCAGCCTGGTTGCTCCTAACTGCGCCCCCTGCTGGTCTGGTCACCCTTTACTGCCCCCCTGCCGGCCACCTGGTCACCCCCAACTGCTGCCCCCACCAGCCTAGTCGCCCCTCACTGCCCCCACCTCAGCAGCCTAATTGCCCCCAACTTCCCCCCCTACTGGCCTGTTTGCTCCCAACTGCACCCCCTGCCAGCCTCGTTACCCCTTAGTGCCCCCTGCTGGCCTGGTCACCGCTAACTGCCCCCTCCTGCCAACCTGGTCCCCCTTACTGGCCCCCCTGACATTCTAGTCACCCCAACTGCCCCCTCTGCCAGCTTGGTTGCCCCCAACTGCCCCCACCTGCCAGTCTGATCACCCCCAACTGCTGCCCCCGCCAGCCCAGTCTTCCCTCACTGCCCCTCCTGCCAGCCTAATCGCTCTCAACTGCTCCCTCTGCTGGCCTGATTGCCCCAACTGCACCCCTGCCAGCCTGGTTGCCCCTAACTGTCCCCCCTGCTGGCCTGGTTGCCCCTCACTGCCCCCCCTACCAGCCTGGTCACCACCAACTGCTGCCCCCACTGTCCTAGTTACCCTCACTGCCCCCCTTGCCAGCCTAATCACCCCCAACTGCCCCCCATGCCAGCCTGTTCACTCCCAACTGCATCCCCGGCCAACCTGGTCACCCCTTAGTGCCCTCCTGCTGGCCTGGTCACCCCCAACTGCCCCCCTGCCGGCCTGGTCACCCCCAACTGCCCCCTGCTGGCCTAGTCACCCCTCACTGCCCCCTCTGCCAGCCTAATCACCCCCAACTGCACCCCCTGCTGGTCTGGTCATGCCTTACTGCCCCCCCTGCCATCCTGGTCACCTCCAACTGCCCTTCTCTGCTGGCATGTTTGCCGCTCACTGCCCCCCTCTGCCAGCCTAATCGCCCCCAACTGCACCCCCCTCACCAGTCTGGTTTCCCCTAAACTCCCCCCCCCCCCGCTGGTCTGTTCACCGTTTATTGCCACCCTGCCGGCCTGGTCGCCCCCAACTGCCCCCCTCTGCTGGTCTGGTTGCCCCTAACTGCCCCACCCTGCTGGCCTGGTCACCCCTGACTGCTGCTCCCACCAGCCTAGTTGCCCCTCACTGCCCCCCCCTGCCAGCCTAATTGCTCCCAACTGCACCCCCTGCCAGCCTGGTCACCCCTTAGTGCCCCCTGCTGGCCTGGTCACCCCTAACTGCCCCCTGCCAGCCTGGTCACCCCTTATTGGCCCCCCCTGCTGGCCTGGTTGCCCCCAACTGCCCTGTCTGCTGGCCTGGTTGCCCCATGCAGCCTGCTGTTCAGTTGTTTAGTTGTCCCTCATTAACTCCCCTGCCGGCCTGGCTGTAGGCAGCCATATTGTGAGGGCGTGAGGGTTAATTTGCATATCACCTATTTATTACATAGGATATTCATTATGGACTGATGGATTCCTATTTTTTTTTCAGTGGTTTATAATTCAATATTGTCTTCTCTTGTTTTGTTTTGTTTTTGGTTCTCAGATAGTTTCAGATTTGGCCCGTGGGAGTCTCTTCAAGTTACCTCTTGTGTTCCAACCATTTTTTAAAACATTTCTCTAATTTTTGTCATAACAAAATGTTTCAGGCTCATCTTATATCTACTGTGCCCCAGTCCTGGAATTAGTGTCTCTCCTAGGAGCCCTGGTCCCTAGTACTAGCTGTGCTTATTGCTACTGTGGTGTCTTTGCTTCTCATCTATCAGAAATTGTCTTATTACCTTTTTAATTTTTTCTAATTTTTTAACAAGAATAATCCTATATGATAAAGAGCTAATAGGCTAATTAGACCGAACAGCAGAATGACCCATCTGGATGACCTTACAGATGAAGCCAGGGCTGCAAGGCCCGGCTGAAGCTGTGAGGGGCTTTGATGGCTGGCCGAGGCTGTGAGGGGCTGTGAGGGCCAGCCGAGGCTGCGAGGGATGGCTGAAGCAGCCGGAGCTGTGAGAGCTGAGCCCCTTGCATGAATTTTGTGCTTTGGGCCTCTAGTACTACTTTAAAAATGAAAACTATTCAAATATCTATAAAGAAAAAAATACCCACAAGTAAGCATGTTTAGACGTAGTGTATGTCTTTCCAGACTACAATTGATCCCTGACAACACTGAACTGCACCAGTCCCTTTATATGCAGATTATCCTATATTATAAAAGGGCAATATGCAAATCGACCAAAAGGCAGAATGACTGGTAGCTATGACGTGCACAGATCACCAGGGGCAGACGCTCAGTGCAGGAGCTGTCCCCTTGTGGTCAGTGTGCTCCCACAGGGGAAGCGCCACTCAGCCAGAAGCCAGGCTCATGGCTGGCAAGTGCAGTGGCAGTGACGGGAGCCTCTAAGGATGTCCTACTGTGGCTTAGGCCTGCACTCTAAGCTGTCAGTCGGACATTCCCCCAGAGCTCTTGGACTGTGAGAGGGTGCAGGCTGGGCTGAGGGACCCCCTGAGTGCACGAGTCATGTGCACCGGGCCTCTAGTCTATATAATAAAAACCTAAGTGAGCATTATGGTGGAATGACCAGAATGACTGGTCACTATGATGCGCACTGACCACCAGGGGCAGACGCTCAATGCAGGAGCTTCTCCCTGGTGGTCAGCGTGCTCCCACAAGGGGAACACCGCTCAGCCAGAAGCCGGGCTCACAGCTGGCAAGTGCAGCGGCAGTGGTGGGAGCCTCTTCCACCTCTGCAGCAGCGCTAAGCAGTGGCAAGCCGAGTGGTAAGGAGCAGTGAGCAGGTGGGCGGTAAGGAGTGAGGGCTCCCAGACTGTGAGAGGGATGTCCAACTGCCGCACATGCCCCAAGGGGTCCCAGACTGTGAGAGGGTTCAGGCCAGGCTGAGTGACCCTGCCAGTACCTGAGTTTCGTGCACTGGGTCTCTAGATATATATCCTATATAATAAAAGCATAGTATGCATATTGACTGAATGGTGGAACAACCAGTCGGCGGGGAGGGGGAGGGCAGTGAGCAGGTGGCATGAGGCTAGCCAAGGTGTATGCCAGCGGGCAGAGGAAGGGGACAGCGATGGGGTGAGGGGGGCGGTGGTGACCAGTGGCTGGGTAATGGGGGCTGGCACCATCCCCTGATCACCTGCCCGTCTCGCTCCCACTTCCTGCAGGCAGTGGCTCCCTCCTACCTCCCTCCTACCTCCCTCCTGCGGAGGCAGAGTGGCTCCTATGGGTGCGCTGTGGCTCCTGCTGGCTCCCGCAGAAGCAGCAAGGCTCCTGCGGGCTCCTGTGGTGGGCAGCGGGTTGCGGGCAATTTCACACGCTGGGCCACTAGTTTTATATAAGGGACTTAAGCAGCCATGGATTTTGGTATTGCAGGAGTTCCTGGAACCAGTCTCCCATAGATACCAAGGGACTATAGTTAAGTTTTGTGGTAGTCAAAAATTATATGTGGATTTTTGACTGTGGGTGGCTAGGGTTCATTCCTGTTAACACCCCTGTTGTTTGAGGGTGAACTGTATTTTCTTTACAAATACAAAAACAGACTTGTGGTTGTGGTTTTGCTTCACTATTACCTAAATCCTCTTTTACAAGGTTAACTTTTTCTCTTCACAACATATTTTGCTACTATTTCTGTCAGACTGTAGGATTCATCATTACTTTTTGTTAACTGGACAGGTATATTAATACCATGATTAACCAATGTACAATGGATAATCATTCAGGTTGATTTCAACTTTGCTGCAGTGAACACCTTCATACACATACTGTCAGGCATTTAAAATTTTAATGACCAAAGTGAAGGACATAACAAGAGATAAGGAAGGCCACTTCATAATACTAAAGGGAGCAATCCAACAAGAAGAAATAACTCTGGTAAACATATATGCACCCAATACAGGAGCACCCAAATACACAAAAAAACTCCTGGAGGATATCAAGGGAGAGATTGACAGCAATACAATCATAGTAGGAGACTTTAATACCCCACTATCACCATTGGACAAATCCTCTAAACAAAAAATCAGCAAAGAAACATCAATTCTAAATGACTCACTAGACCAGATGGAATTAATTGACATCTTCAGAACATTTCACCCCAAAGCCACAGAATATACATTCTTCTCAAGTGCACATGGGTCATTTTCAAAGATAGACCATATGTTGGGACATAGGCAAAGTCTCTTCAAATTCAAGAAGATAGAAATCATATCAAGCATCTTCTCAGATCACAGTGGCATGAAACTGAAAATCAACTACAATAAAAACAACCCAAAGAAATCAAACACATGGAGACTAAACAGCATGCTATTAAATCATGACTGGGTTACCAGAGAGATCAAAGAAGAAATAAAAAACATCATGGCAACAAATGACAATGAAAACACTACAATCCAAAATCTATGGGACACAGTGAAAGCAGTCTTGAGAGGGAAGTTCATAGCTCTACAAGCCTACTGCAAAAAACAAGAAACAATGGTAATAAATTACCTAACCCAACAACTCAAAGAGTTAGAAAAAGAGCAACAAGAAAATCCCAGTGTAAGCAGAAGGAAGGAAATAATAAAGATCAGAGCAGAGATAAATGACATAGAGACCAAAGAAACAATACAAAAGATCAACAAAACCAAGAGCTGGTTCTTTGAAAGGATAAACAAGATTGATAAACCTCTAGCCAGGATCACCAAGAAGCAAAGAGAGAGGACCCAAATAAACAAAATCAGAAATGAAAGAGGTGAAATAACAACAGATCCCGCCGAAATACAAAGGATTGTTTAAAAATACCACGAACAACTCTATTCCAACAAACTGGACAACCTGGAGGAAATGGACATATTCCTAGAAAAATATAACCTTCCAAAACTCAATCAGGAAGAATCTAAACATCTCAATACACCAATAACTATGGAAGAAATTGAAGCAGTCATCAAAGACCTCCCGGCAAACAAAAGCCCGGGGCCAGACGGCTTCACAGGGGAGTTTTACCAAACATTCAAGGAAGAACTAAAACCTATCCTCCTCAGACTATTCCAAACAATTCAAGAGGAAGGAACACTTCCAAGCTCCTTCTATGAAGCCAGCATCACCCTAATACCAAAACCAGATAAAGACAACACAATGAAAGAGAATTACAGGCCAATATCCCTCATGAATGTAGATGTCAAAATCCTCAACAAAGTTCTAGCAAATCGGATCCAGCACTACATCAGAAAGATCATACACCATGACCAAGTAGGGTTTATCCTAGGAATGCAAGGGTGGTACAATATCCGCAAATCAATAAATGTGATACATCACATAAACAAATTGAAAGATAAAAATCACATAGTCATATCAATTGATGCAGAAAAAGCATTTGACAAAATCCAACACCCTTTCTTGATAAAAACTCTCAACAAGGTGGGAATAGAAGGATCATACCTCAACATAATAAAAGCTATATATGATAAACCCACAGCTAACATCATACTCAATGGGCAAAAACTAAAACCATTTCCCTTAAGAACAGGAACAAGACAGGGATGCCCATCTCACCACTCCTGTTTGACATAGTACTGGGAGTATTAGCCACTGCAATTAGACAAGAAGAAGAAATAAAAGGCATCCAAATTGGAAAAGAAGAAGTAAAGCTGTCCTTATTTGCAGATGACATGATATTGTACATAAAAAATCCGAAAGACTCCATCAAAAAACTAACAGACTTAATAAATGAATTCGGCAATGTAGCAGGATACAAAATTAATGCCAAGAAATCTATGGCATTTCTATACAGCAACAGTGAACTTACAGAAATAGAGACTAAAAAAGCAATCGCATTTTCCATCGCACCAAAAAAATTAAGATACTTAGGAATAACCCTAACCAAGGAGGTAAAAGACCTATACGGGGAAAACTACAGGACACTGAAAAAAGAGATAGAGGAAGATGTAAATAGATGGAAGAACATACCATGTTCATGGATTGGTAGAATCAACATCATTAAAATGTCCATACTACCCAAAGCAATCTATAGATTCAATGCACTCCCCATTAAAATACCAATGGCATATTTCACAGACCTAGAAAGAACTCTCCAAAAATTCATCTGGAATAAAAAAAGACCCTGAATAGCCACAGCAATCCCGAGAAAGAAGAATAAAGTAGGAGGGATCTCAATACCAGATTTCAAGCTGTATTACAAAGCCACTGTCCTCAAAACAGCCTGGTACTGGCACAAGAACAGACATATAGATCAATGGAATAGAATAGAGAATCCAGATATCGACCCAAACCAATATGCACAATTAATATTTGACAAAGGAGGCATGAGCATACAATGGAGTCAAGACAGTCTCTTCAATAAATGGTGTTGGGAAAATTGGACAGATACATGCAAAAAAATGAAACTAGACCACCAACTTACACCATACACAAAAATAAACTCAAAATGGTTACAGGACTTAAATATAAGACGGGAAACCATAAAAATACTAGAGGAATCCACAGGCAGCAAAATCTCTGACATATGCCAAAAGAACTTTTTCACTGACACTGCCCCTAGGGCAATGGAAGCCAAAGAGAAAATAAACAAATGGGACTACATCAAAATAAAAAGCTTTTGCACAGCAAAAGAAACCATCAACAAAACAACAAGAAACCCCACTGTATGGGAGAACATATTTGCAAATGTTATCACTGATAAAGGTTTAATCTCCAACATCTACAGGCAGCTTATACAACTTAATAAAAGGAAGATAAATGATCCAATAAAAAAATGGGCAACGGACCTAAATAGAATCTTTTCGAAAGAAGACAGAAGGAAGGCCAAGAGACACATGAAAACATGCTCAAAATCACTAATTATCCGAGAGATGCAAATCAAAACGACAATGCGATACCATCTCACACCTGTCAGAATGGCTATCATCAACAAATCAACAAACGACAAGTGTTGGCGAGGAGGCGGAGAAAAAGAAACCCTCGTGCACTGCTGGTGGGAATGCAGACTGGTGCAGCCACTGTGGAGAACAGTATGGAGTTTCCTCAAAAAACTGAAAATGGAACTTCCATTTGACCCAGTAATCCCACTCCTAGGAATATATCCTAAGAAACCAGAAACACCAATCAGAAAGGATATATGCACCCCTATGTTCATAGCAGCACAATTTACAATAGCTAAGATTTGGAAACATCCTAGGTGCCCGTCAGCAGATGACTGGATCAGAAAACTATGGTACATCTACACAATGGAATACTATGCTGCCATAAAAAAGAAGGAATTACTACCATTTGTAGGCACCTGGATGGAATTAGAGAACATTATGCTAAGTGAAATAAGCCAGTCAATGAAAGAAAAATACCACATGATCTCACTCATTTGGGGATAATGAAAAACATTATAAACTGATGGAACAAAAAGATAGATACAGAGACAGTAAAGCATCAAACAGACTGTCAAATTACAGTGGTAGGGTTAGGGAGAGGTGGGGGAAATAAGAGATCGAATGAAGGACTTATATGCATGCATATAAGAGTAACCAAAGGATGCAAAACATTGGGGGGTGAGGGCATTTATGGGAGTGGGGTAGGGGGGCAATGGTAAGATATGTACACATATAATACCTTAATAAAATAAAAAAAATAAAAAAATAAAGGAAGCTGAAAAACAGATAAAATTTTAATGACTTTTTTATTGAGGTGCATTCACATAGCATAAATTAACCATGTTAAAGTGAACAATTCAGTGTCATTTAGTACATTCACAGTGTTGTGCAACTACCTCCCCTATCTAGGTTCAATTTGCACATCGGCTTATTGCCCTCATTTTACTGATGATGAAACTTAGGTCCAGAGAAATTGTGACTTTCCTGAGGTTATGCAAAGAAGCATGAGCATGGATTCAGATCCTAATGTTCTGACTTCAGAGGCCATGCTTTCCCCTGCTCCATTCTGTCTTTGAGCAGCTCTCTATCAGGAAGAGGGCTGCGATTATTTATGCACCCAGTTATAGAGGCCAGCTTTCCCTTTATCTGGCACTGTCTTCTCTGTTGGAAACACTGTCCATGCGATTGGTTCCCAGCAGCTGACGTTGTGACCTGATGCACAGAGAGAATGGAGGAAGTTGTAGAAGCAGTGAATCTGACTTAGATTCATGTGTGTGTGTGTGTATTTTCCCTGGTATAAATTCTTTGATTGCCTGAATGAATTGCAGACTGTATTATGAAACACTCATTGCCCATCACCTCTGGAGCTCATAAACACTGCTGGCACCTGTCAGATATGATAAATATCTAGGCCAAAGTCTTGTACATGGGCAACATTTGTGGTCAAAGCAAGCATTTTCATAGCCAGGACTTTATTCACTGACTTCTTTCTCTCTCTCCAGGGAGTTATAAAACCAAGCATTAGATTACATTTTTTTTTCTCTCCAAATATCCCTTTGTATAAACCTCATAGGGGTCAGGGAGAGGTGTGGACATTTGGTCAGTTCTCTCAGGATGTGCTTTATGAAAGAAATGACATTTCAGGAAGGATGTAAGCTTCATTATGATTTTTGTTTCAGAGACTCAAAGCCTTTTCCCACACACCCTCTAGTGGAAGCAGTGGTAAGTGACACTAGCGGAGGACTAGCCTGGTCCTGCTTCTAGGATCCTACCATGGGGCAGCCTGTGCCTTTTCACTTCTACCTTGCCCCAGTCTGAATGCTTTGTAGACTTCTGAGGTGCCCACACAGCTGAGACTGAGGTGAGAGGATATAATCCAAAGGCACATTTTCTCCTGAAAGAAGAAAGCCTACCCTCTCCTGTACCAGGTATCATGTTTGCTTAATCACACCCACTTTTTTGCTCAAGTCATGAAGATGAGGGCACAAAGATAGACATCTGCTGTAAGCATAAGAGCAGCTTCCTTTATCAGCTCCCTCCTTGCCTTCTTCCTAGGGCAGAGCTTGCCCCTGTGGCATCTGAAACTTGCCTGGGCATCTGGGATGATCCTCCATAAGGCTGCCAGGTGGATGGCCGTCCAGGCAAAGCCAGGGCTAGTGGGAAGCCACAGGTCCACTGCAGACTTCCATGGTTGTCATGAGCACCCTGTCATCAGAGATGCTGAAGCCAACTGGGGTGCCCAGAGCCCAGTCTTCAGGAGTGACAGGGAGGGCATCATGCAGTAGGTCAGATTAGTCCTTTATGAGTTTCTACTAATTCTAAATCCTGAGGAGTTCCATTGATGAAACTCCCTTCTCTGTTACATACATGAACCTTCTCCCTGCCCTTTGTGGGGTTACCAGAAGCAGGCAGGAATGGAAAGGAACCTTCCTTTCCTCTCTGGAAACAGCTTCCCTGTTTCCTTGGTTTACCTCAGGTCACTTGTTCCAGGAGCCTTATGTCTGCTCTACACATCCTGTATCATCACTAACTTTCTGGGCTGTTTGGTCCCCTCCACCGGGTCAAGAGCTCCTCGAGTAAAACAAGAGACGGAGGCTTTATTCATCTTGCTTTTGTAGGGGGCAGGCCACAAAGGTTTATGAATAAACAAGCAAAGTAACTTCCAGTTCCAGAGAAGATGGTCTATGGGGGACAATAACACCCTCAATAGTGTCTTTTAAGGTGTGTCCAGTGGAGAGAACCACATGTGTCCCACCCCACTCCCTAAAGTCTCTCTGGCTCTGAGTTGGGGTGGGCTGCTGGACTGTTGTGCTGGTAGAGTGTTGGGGCTCCCACAGGTTAGTGCAGGGGAGGCCCAGGACTGCGGAGCTACCAGTTCCCACAGCTCTATCCGCACACCCATTCCTGAAGCCTTTGGCATGGATGAAGCCCTCCATAACTGGAGCATGACTTTGGCAGGTCTTGGCCAGCAGTAGAAGTTATGTTTTGGGGACCTGGATCCAAAGGAAGAAAGGCCTGAGAGCATCAAGAACCAAAGAGGAGCATGGCCACCTCTGTACCCTGGGTCAGCCTGCACAGGCTCTGAGGCCCTGCCTGGGCAGGATTGCCATGTTTGAGAGGAAGCAACACAGGCAGCACTGGCTTCCCTGGGCCCCAGCTGGGTCAGGGAGACAGTGAGGATCCCGTGAACTTTAAGCCTCTAAGCCTGCTTTCCCAATTTCCCACCAAGGCCCTTCCACCTCCAGTGATCCCATCTACTGTTTCCTGCCCCAAACCAAGCATGGCTTGTCCCTAGAATGTTTCAGGCATTCCTGCCTCCTCCTTGTGCTCACATATCTGCCTGACCCTGATGATTTTCTCTTCCTTGTGTCCTGTCTGCTACTGCCCATCAGAGGCCCCGCTCCAGTCCCTCTGCTCCCAGGAAGCCTGGTTCCCCCATCCCAGCTCTCCTGAGCCCCTTTTTGCTCCTCCTCCCTCATCCCTGATCCCCATGGTCTTCTCCCATTTGTGTGAGTGTGAATGTATCTCTCTGGCAGTCTTGGGAGTTTCCAGGGACTGTGACCAGGGCTCCTTTTCATCCCCAGCCAATCCTGGCAGAGCCTCACTAGAAGTGGGCAACTCTGCTCTCCCAAACTTCTCCCCTCACTCCTTTGTCTCCTCTGAATTGAGCACTTGGACACGGGGCAGGATTAAGAGAGACATGGACCTCCATAGACCAAGGAGAAAGAATGTACTCCTTTATTCCCTGTATGAGAGACTGCTATCAGAGCAGCCAGCACTCATGGGGTTGGGGGGCTGGTTTGGTCTTGGGGACTCAGCCTTGCAGTGACGAAGATACTGCTGGCTCCACAGATAGGGAAGGTCCAGGTGGGGGCTATTGCCCTTTCCTCAGAGCTTCTCCAGATAGGAACCAGGTACAAAGCCACGCTGCCCATTCTGTTCCACTGTCCACCAGCCATCCTCCCCTTCTAGGATGACCTCCAGGATGTCCCCAGCAGAGATGTCCAGCTCATCAGAATTCTAGGCAACAGAATGAAAGTGCATCAAGCTGGATGGGCCTGTTGAGAGGGTCTGGTCGGGCAAACCCCCACCCCAAGCCATAAATTTGAGCTTGTTTCCTATGTGGGCTGAGTTAGCTGAGACATGGCCATCTTCCTGGGGCTATAGAACAAGGCCTCTCTCTGGGCTGGGGCAGCCCCTGGAGACATGGAGTGTGGGGCATGGGACTCAGCCTCCTGTCCACCCCAGCTTCCTGGTTTGTCATTGTAGGCCTCCCACAAACCCGGCTTCTTCCCTGCTGTCCCTTCTCTCACTCTGCTTTAGGCACACAGTGACCTTAGCAAGTCAGGGGCCAGGTGTACTAGTCATGACCTTGCCTAAGGGGTACCATATACAGCCTCCCCTCTGCTGGTGAGCTCCCTTGAGCTTCCTCAGTTCTGCTTGCCCCTATCACAAATGCACAATCCTTCTCCGGGCCTGTCTCCCCTGCCAGGGACAAGGTTTTGGGAATCAGTGCAATCTACCATGCAGCACACTCAGCCCTGAGTGGGTGTCTGGCCTCAGTCCAGATTAATATGAGGTCTGTCTCTATATCCTTCACCCCAAAGCAGGGAACAGTTCAGACTCTATGGGGAACTCGGCAGAGCTGCCCTGTGACTCCTTGACCCATCCTTTCCACACAGACCTCACAAAACCAAACCCAGCTCAGTTGTGGGACTTATTCTGGCCATGTTTTTGGCACCCAATGCCATGGAGAACAGAGCCCTAACCTGAGGGTGCAGAGCTTGAACATTGACCATTTTCTGCAGGTAGCCGAAGTTCTGTCAATCTGACCATACATGTGTACATGGATGCACACAAGGACACATACAATGTCAGTATCTGGGCACCACATGTGTGCATGTGAATATATTCAGGGAGACACAGGCCCTGGTACCCTATTCATCAACATTCACTCAACAGATACTAACAGAGCCCCTCCTAAGTGCTGGGTGCTACTTTAAGGGCAAATACCCAGAGCATACTTACAGTTCATATGCCTACATATGAACTCACCCTTGGGTATCCCTGTGCCCTGCTGAGAAGGAGAGGAGGGCAAGGGCCTCACCTGGGCTTTGTAGTCATAGATCACCCTGTAGTCCCGGGCTGGCAGGGTGGGGGGTCCTGGTGCCTCCTGCACTGCGACAGCGGCGTAGACACCCTCATTCTGATTGGGGGTGGGAGTCAGGGTGTCTGTGGAGGCTGAGAGCAGAGTGAGGCCTGGAGTCCACCCCTTTCATAGGACATTGGTCCCTGGAGGCCCCCCTGCATGGAGCGTCCCCAGAGTGGCTTAGCCTTTTTCTCCCCATAGTAGCTGGAGGGCCCATCTGGGCATGTAAAAGTCCCCTCCTTCACCCCCGGATCACAGTTGTTTGGAGGCCCCCACATCACACCCAGACAGTTACCTGCAGAGGCTGCCGACTGTGCAGTCTTGGGACTTCCATGCAGCAACCCAGAGAATCTGAGGACAGGGAAGAAAGCAGGTAGGTCCTTCAGGGAGGGAATGAAGCAGGGAGCCCTCAGAGCTCTAGTGGTGGGGCCACCCCCAGCCTCCAGACTCTGATGTGATTTATGGGGTGCTCCTCAAGCATGAGGGTTCCCCAAAGGGTGGTCCCAGTGGCCTTTTCCCAGCAGCACCCTCTCAGAACCTCACACTGTAACCTCCTCTCAGCACCTGGCCCCAGGAGGTCCTTGCTCCAGCCTCCTCTGATGGGCAATAAGCCATCCCTCAGAGGCTGGCACACTCACACCCACTGTGATCATCATCTGCATGGGTCTAGCCAGCCTGCCTCCCTGAGGCCCCATCCTGATCCAGCCCACCCAGCCACTCCCCATGCAAAGTGGTACCCACTGTACATGTGAGTTCCAGTACGGGGGTGGGGGGGGACCTTTTCTTTTCTTAATTGATTTCAGAGAGGAAGGGCGAGGCAAAGAGAGAGAGATAGAAACATCAATGAAGAGAGAGATTAATTGATCAGCTGCCTCCTGAATGCCCCACTTGGGTAGCAAGCCTGCAACCTGGGCATGTGCCCTGACTGGGAATTGAGCTGTGACCTCCTGGTTCATAGATTACGCTCAACCACTGAGCCACACTGATTGGGCCTTTTTTTTTTCTGCCAAGGGCCATTTGGATATTTATAGTATCACTCAAGGGCCATACAAAATTATCAACTTAAAAACTAGCCTTCTATATTTGGTCAAACATTTAATTAACTCATCCCTAATGCCTTGGCAGGGCCAGACCAAATGATTTTGAGGGCCTTTTATATAGCCCACAGGCTGGACAATCCCCATCCCTGCAGTAGGCAGTGTTGGGCTAATTCACCCTTCCCCTGTGCCTGGCTCAGCCCTGGACTGAGCTGGAGTTATGAAGGTTCAAAAAAGAAATGGAACAAGCAAGAGGCAGATACTGGGGTTACCCAATGAAGCCAACAGTGCTAAAGGATAAATAAGTAGAGGCTAATGCTGCATACCTGCCTCAGGAAAGGCTGCCTGGTGGAGTCAAATTTTGAAAGACTTGGCTTTAATAGGCAGAGACTGGGGTGCAAGGCATTGCCAGTGAACAGGAGAGGGGATGCAAAGGTGCAGAGCAGGGACTTGACAGGGGGAGGAGTTTGGGGAGTGGAGGCTGGAGAATCCAGTGCAGCCCTGTCCCCCCCCGCCACCACCCCCTGCTCCTGCCCTCCTCAATCTTCTCCTCGCCCCACACACAAACATGCAGGGTTTGTGGAGTAATGGCTTGGGAGTAGACATGCAGGCCCACCTGGCACACATTATAAGGCCTTTTGCTAACACAGGCTATGCAGGCATAGCAACTATGGCACACTACTGTTCTTTGGGTGGGGGTGAAGACACTGGGGGAGGGGAGGGAGGTTAAATACAGCAGGGTAGTGGCTGGAGGGAGCAGAGCTCGTTGAGGCTGGTGTGTGCCCTGCCTCACTGCCCTGCTTCCCCAGAGTTGTCTACACTTGCAATTCCAATTCCTCCCTTCACTCACTTCCCAGCCACTGTCCCCTGCTCCTCCCCACCCTGACTAATTTCTGGCTCCCCAGACAGCAGCCCCTCCCATCTCCTACCTCTCCTCCACCCAGTGGGACCCCTCTCTCTCTTTTATCTTAATAGGGCACTCCTTTTTGTCCTTTCTTTTTTAATTTTTAAATTATAGTTGACATACAATACTAATTTCAGGTGTACAAATAGTGATTAGACATTTATATACCTTATGAAGTGATCACCCTGATAAGTCTAGTACCCATCTGGCACCATACATACTTATTACAATACTAGAGGCCCTGTGCATGGATTCGTGCACTGGTGGGGGGTGTGGCCTGTGTGAATTGGCCCGCTGTGAGAGTGCCACTCATTCCGGTCAGCCAAGTGGCACTCCCACTGTGGCAGTGCACTGACCACCAGGGGGCAGCTCCTGCGTTGAGCATCTGCCCCCTGGTGGTCAGTGCATGTCATAGCAACTGGTCGACCCATCGTTCTGGTCGTTCCGCCGTTCAATCACTAGGCTTTTATTATATAGGACTATTGCCTGTATTCCTTGTGCTATACTTCACATCTCTGGTGACTATTTTTATAACTGACAATCTGTGCTTCTTATTCCCTTCACCTTTTTCACTCACTGTCCCAACTCTCCTCCCATCAGACATTGATCAGTTTATTCTCTGTATTGTATGAGTTTGTTCCTGCTTTGTTTGTTCCTTTATTTTGTTCTTCAGAGTCCACATATAAGTGAAACTGTATGGTATTTGTCTTTCTCTGACTGACTTATTTCACTTCACATATGCCCTCTAAGTCCATCCATGTTGTCACACATAGCAAGATTTCATTCTTTTTTTATGGCCAAGTAATATTCCGTTGTATCTATATACTGCATCTTCTTTAGCCAGTCATCTATTGTTGGGCACTTAGGTTGCTTCCATATCTTGGCTGTTGTAAATAATGCTGCAGTGAACATAGGGGTGCAGATATCTTTTGATTAGTGTTTTGGATTTCTTCAGATAAATAACACAGAAGTGGAATTCCTGGGTCATATGGTAGTTCTATTTTTAGTTTTTTGAAAACACTCCATACTATTTTCTACAGTGGCTGCATTGACCTGCATTCCCACCAACAGTGCATGAGGGTTCCCTTTTCTTCACATCCTCACCAACACTTGTTGATTATTAATGATAGCCATTCTGACAGGTGTGAGGTGGTAGCTCATGTGGTTTTAATGTGCATTTCCCTGATGATTAGTGACATTGAGCATCTTTTCATATGAATATTGGCCATCTGTATGTCCTCTTTGGAGAAATGTCCACTGCCATTTTTAAATCAGATTGATTGTGTTTTTGTTGTTGAACTCTGAGTTCTTTATATACTTTAGATATTAACCCCTTATTAGATGTATCATTTACTAATATCTTCTCCCATTCAATAGGTTGTCTTTTCCTTTTGTTGATGATGTCCTTTATAGTACAAAAACTTTTAAGTTTGACATAGTTACATTTGTCTATTTTTGCTTTTGTTTCCCTTGCTCGAGGAGACATATTAAAAAAAAATATTGCTAAGACCAATGTCAAAGAGTTTATTGACTATGTTTTCTTTTGGGAGTTTTATGGTTTCAGGTCTTACAGTTAAGTCTTTAATCTATTTTGAGTTTATTCTTGTATATGGTATAAGAAAGTTGTCTAAATTCATTTTTTTTTGCATGTATCTGTCCAGTTTTCCCCAACACCGTTTATTGAATAAACTGTCTTTACCCCTTTATCTTTAATCTTTCTTGCCTCTTTTGTCATAGATTAATTAACCATACAGGCATGAGTTTATTTCTAGGCTCTCTATTCTGTTTCATTGACCTATGTGTCTGTTTTTATGCCACTACCATGCTGTTTTGTTTACTATAGCCTTACAGTATAGAGTGCTATCAGGTAATGTGATACCTCCAACTCTGTTTTTCTTTCTTAAGATTGCTATGGCTATTTGGGCGCTATATGGTTCCATATAAATTTCTGGATTATTTGTTCTAGTTCTGTAAAAAATGCCCTTGATCTTTTGATAGGGATTGCATTGAATCTATAGATTGTTTTGGGTAGTATTGGCATTTTAATTATATTAATTCTTCATGAGCATGGTATATGTTTCCATTTATTTGTGTCTTCTTCAATGTCTTATAGTTTTCTGAATATAGATTTTTTTTACCTCCTTGCTTAAATTTATTCCTAGGTATTTTATTCTTTTTTTATGCAATTATGTATGGATTTGTTTTCTTAATTTCTCTTTCATTATTGGTATACAAAAATGCCGCCAAATTCTGAATATTAATTTTGTATCCTGCTATTTAACAGAATTCATTTATTAGATCTAATAGATTTTTGGGTGGAATCTTTGGGTTTCTCTCTATATAATATCATGTCATCTGCAAATAATGATAGTTTTATTTCTTATTTTCCAATTTGGAATGTCTTTTATTTATATTTCTTGTCTGATTGCTGTGGCTAAGACTTCCAACACTATATTCAGTAATAGTCTGAGTGGGTATCTTTGTCATGTTTCATTTCTGTCCTTTCTTGACACTGTCTCATGTAAGCTTTTTCATCCATTTTTTTTAAATGACCACCTATGATGGGATGCAGGTCTTCATTGGGGGTGCAAGGAGATCTGAATAACCCAAGATTTTGGGTAACATTGTGAGGTTGTGAATGTCCTTTTTCTGGGGTCCCTGCCTTGTTGAAGTTCTCAGAGGAGTGTGCTGTGCTCCCTGCTCTGAGCTGCAGTGGTTCTAATGAGCGTCTGCTTCCTGGAGGCTTCCTGCATGGGGCTCCTGAGGTCTTGGAAATGAGCAGTCCTCAAAGGGCTGAGAGTGCCATCGACAACAACCCCTCCAGCTCCACCCCATTTCCCTTGTCTACTTCCCAAAGGCAGAGCCTTCTTTGCACAAGGTTGGCTGGAGAGAGGAGGCCATGGGAGCTTCAGGCTGGGGGGTTGGGTACAGGTACCATGTGAAATCCACAGATGCTCCTCGATGCCCAGAACCTGGATGGTGGGGGTGCTCCCGGAGCAGGCTAAGGTGCTCCATCATTACCCAAGGCCTAAAGCAAGAGGGTCCTTTGGTTCTGAGTCTGATCCCAACACTCATGGGCCCTAGACCTAAAGAAGGGGAGTGACTTGTGCAAATGATACACTGAGACATGGCACTAGGTAGGATCCTACCACAGCTGGGTCAGGGAAGGGCTCCTGAAGAGTTTGGAGAATTTTCCAAGAGTACTGGCTGTAAGGCCTGCTCCTATGCCCTGATCCTGCACCAGTGGGAGAGTGTCGCCATTGCAGCCTGATAGTCCAGGGCACCAACCCAAGCTAGCAGCAGGGTTCAAGAGAAAATGAAGTTATCCCAGATGTTGAAGCCTAAGGAGTTTGCTGGGACTCCCTGGAGCTCTCAGCATTCACTAATGAATAAATTGGATGTGATTATTTGTTTAATGCCTGGGCCCTCTTGGGGTAAGGGTGTCATGAAGCCAGGTTGAACCTGTCTTGTCCCCAGAGAGTACTCAACACCTGAACACTGCATCAGGCACATAGTAGATGGTTAATAAATACATGTGAAACAGCCAGGTGCAGGAGGAGAGTCTGGACCTGCATCTCCCTCCTTCCCTCCTCCTCCCCACCTCTGCATCAAAGTGGGTGTCTCACCTTTTTATCATGCCACAGGAAGGTTGTATGCCAGGACTGCCAGATGATATGGTGACTTCCCGATCATAGTAGTTCTGGTAGGGTACTGGAGCTATAGGTAGCAAGTTGTGAGGTCCAGGGTGGCCAAGGGCAGCACAGGAAGAACCTCTGCCACCTGATACCCCAACCTGTCCCCATCCAGAAAACCAGAATGGGGCCCCACTTTCCCATCCTGGCCCTGGCCTGCCCTTGTATTTGAGGAACAGGCATCTATCACTTCTGTGAGAGACCCCACTGTGGGCACCACCAAGAATGAATATTCTGGACTCATAATTTAGTGGAACCAAACTGGCTGGGGTAGGGGCTCTGAAGAGGCTCTCCACATCCACTCCCTTTCTGAGTATTATAGTGTTACTAGAGGCCTGGTACATGAAATTTGTGCATGGGGGGAGGTCACCTCAGCCCAGCCTGCACCCTCTCCAATCCGGGACCCCTTGGGGGATGTCCGACTGCTGGTTTAGGCCTAATCCCAGAAATCGGGCCTAAACTGGCAGTTGGACATCCCTCTCACAATCCTGGACTGCTGGCTCCTAATTGCTCACCTGCCTGCCTGCCTGGTCGCCCCTAACTGCCCCCCCCCTGCCAGCCTGATTGACCCTCACTGCCTCTGCATGCCAGCCTGACTGCCCCTAACTGCCCCCCCCCGCCAGCCTGGTCACCCCCAACTGACCCCCTCTGCTGGCCTGGTTGCCCCCAACTGCCCCCCGCCCCCACTGGCCTGGTCACCTCTTACTGCCCCTCCACCAGCCTGGTGGCCCCCAACTGCCCCTCCCCCACCCCATCAGCCTTGTCACCCCTCACGGCCCTCCCGCTGGCCTGGTTGCCCCATGCAGCCTGCTTGTTCAGTCATTTGGTCATCCCTCACTAACCCCCCTGCTGGCCTAGTGGTAGGCAGCCATCTTGTGAAGGCATGAGGGTTAATTTGAATATTGCCTCTTTATTATGTAGGATTGAGCTCTGCTCATCCTCTGCCTCAGGGGACCATACTATCCTTGGCTCCTCCCTGAGATCTGGCCACATCTCCTCCACCCAGAAGGTATCTGTGAACCACCCCAATCCTGTCTTGGCAGTTGAGCCTCAGAGAACTTGGGCAAGGCTTCCTAGGGACAGGCAGGCCTGGACCCAGAGGCCATGCTGCCTGTGGGGCTGGGCCTTACCTGGGGGCTCAGTGCCTGTACTCTTGGCCTGGATGAAGCTATTGATGTCGGCTTCCACACTGCAGCCTTCCAGCGTCACCCGAACCTCCTCATAGAGCTGGAGGTGGGAAAGAACAGAGGCTGAGGGGCCAGGCCTCACCTCAACGTTCATCCTCATCAAAGCCCTCTTTCTCTATGACTCTGAACTATGGCCAGGGGCTTCCACCACACCAGCCTCCTCATAGGCCTTCTATGCACAGCTCAGTGCCTGTATTCAGAGGGGTCTTGGGGTGTATCTGTCCCAGGCCTTCCTGAGGGGTCAGAGCCCTGGCTGATAGCATCTCCTGGTTCCTGAACACCTCCTATGCACAAGATTCTATGCAAGGGACTTAACTCACTACTGCCCTCTATGGTAGATATTATTCCCTCCATTTTAGAGATGAAGAAACTCAGAGAAGGAAAGTGACTTGCCCAATGTCACAGAGCAAGAATTCAATGCAGCTGGGCTTTATTCAAGTATGGCAGGTTCCAAAGCCCACCTTCCTTCCTCTGCCACAGGAGGCCACCCAGGTGGGTTTGAGTCATTTGGGTGGAGGGATCCAAAACCCCACAGCCCATGGAGGAGAGATCAGGTAAAGAACAGCAGTGAGCACCAGGAAGTCAGAGCTGCCTCAAGAGAGCTCATGGCTCTGGAGCTACATTAACAGTGGTCAGAGACCCTGGTAGAGTGGTATTGGCCCCTTTCTGCTGGGTAGGACCTACCCCTATCACCCAGCATCTTCAGCTAGCTAAGTAAGGGAACCAGGACACCCAACAGATGTCTGGGGACAGAAAAGGGACTGGACCTCAGTTCCTACAAAGGGAGGCCTGGAGCAGAGCAGCCCAGCATCCTCCAGCCTTTCTGCAGACCACTTTCCACCTCTCTTCCCAGCAAGGGCAGAAAGAGCACAAACTCAGAGTGGAGTCAAGACCTTGGACTAAGGGTGAAGAAAGAAGGCAGATACCAGGGTAATCACAAAAGCACAGTCTTCCAGCAGCGAGGCCATAACCCTGTGCAATACTGACTTTCCTGTCCTTGGGGTCCTGGGGGCAGAGGTTGAAGCCTAAGGTGTTTGCTGACAGATTCAGAGGGACCTGGGCATAATGTTGCCCAGAAGTTGCCCTCTCTTTATGCCCCTCCCCTCCCAAGTCACTCTGTACCCTCCCTGTCCTTGGCCCCCTGACCTCATCATCCTTGACGCACTGCATGGAGAGCTGGTTGCAGTGCACCCATAGGGCATTTCGGAGGATGGTCAGCCTGTCAAACTCTTGAAGCTGGAAGGCCTGGTTATGGGAGGGAGGGAGATGAGAAGTGAGAAGGGAGCTGCAGAGCCAGGCCAGGCTGGGCCCCACTCAACAGCTCAGCTGGGGTTGACAAGCCAGACTCCCTCTGCTGAAAGCCAGGTTTAACCAAAAGACCCTTGCTGGGGGTCTCCACCCCCACATCCGTGCCAGCACCTCAGGCTTTTGGTAGGGAGGTTCCTTGTGGGGTTCCTGCTTCCACCCTCTCTCCACGCCCTACCACACACTGGAAAGGCCCCAGGAAGACGTCGTGAGAGGGGCGGTTCTGAGGGGCCCAGGGAAGCTATGGGTTTTGTCTGAGCCTCAGTTTTGGCTTCAACAAAAAGGGGTGAAGGATGCCTGCCTGAAACAAAGGGAGCCAGGGCATAAAGCCAGGCAGTGAGCTCCCTGGGTTAAGGACCCAGCAGGGGACTGGACAGTGAGTGCATGAGTGAATGAATGAAGAAATGAGGCCTTTCCCCCACCCCACTGCCTTATTTCCCCCCATAAAGTTGCTGGAGCAAGGATGAATGTTTTTCCTATTTTGTAGCTGGGGAAACTAAGGCCCAGGGTCACTCACCTCACAGGTGGTTTGGTGCTCCTGCTCCCACTCGCCCCGCACTTTCTCCAGATGCTCAATGTTCTGCCTGTACACCCGCTCTAGAAACACAAGTAGCCTTCAGGGAGGCCAGCAGCCTAGACACCCGCTTCCACTGCTCACCCCTTTGCTCATGCAGTGTTCCTGCTCAGAGTGCCCTCTTCCCCAGACAGACCTGCCCTGGCTGCTGGTACCTCATCTGGACACTTGTCAGGGCCACCCACTATGGCTGAGTCCTTGCACTGCTTGGCTTTGTTCTGCAGTACCCACTATGGTACTGCTCCTTTTGGGGTGACTCTTAGCTCTTAGCTGTGCTCTGAGTTGCCCAAGTCTGGAGTAGAGCACATATATCCAAAGTCAGAGTCCAGGTGTTTTGCCATCCCTGGGTCCCACCCTCTCACTTTCCAGATGAGAAATTAAGGGCAGCACTGAAGGAGAGTAGAGAGGAGTATGGTAGCTGTTGGCTGGGGACCCAGCAGGCTTGGCCATGACCTCAGTCCCAAGAACTCTGGGGTTCACACATCCCCTAGCCATGGGAGTAGCAGGGTCCTGGGAGAGGCAGAGCGGAAGGGAGACCCTTTCCAGGAGAAGGAAACAGGGTGAGTTTTCTGACCTAAGAGGTATGCTGGTAGACACAAGTGGCTTTGGGGTTTTGGCATCAGGTGAAGGACAGAGGAGACAGACCCAGAGAAGGCAGTGTGTGTGTGTGTGTGTGTGTGTGTGTGTGTGTGTGTGTGAGAGAGAGAGAGAGAGAGAGGAGAGATTTGAGTGGGTCTGTCTGCCATGATGTGAAAGTCCTGTGCTCTAGAGCCCGAAGACTTGGGTTGGAATGTAGTCAACACCACCATTAACTCTGTGACCTTGGGCAAGTTACTTAACCTCTCTGTGCCTCATCTGTTAAAAAAAAGGGATAATAATAATAATATCAGTCACCTCATAGGATTGTTGTGCAAATTAGTTAAAACATGCAAAGCACCAAGAATAGTCTTGTCAAATGAGAGAACATGAATGTTTTTATTTTACTTGCATAAGTATGGAAGTGAGAGTGATGAGCTTGTGACACTGTAGGCACCTGTGAGTGTGTGTCTCCCCAGGGTAGGAAAGCATGCAGTGTTGGGAGGGTCTGTACAATCCACCACTTAGGTCTAAGGAGGCAGGTGGGCCACCTACCTGCCTCCATGGCTGAGTCCTTGCACTGCTTGGCTTTGTTCTGGCTCTGAGGAGGCAAAGAAAAAGCAGTGCTGAGCCTCTGTTCTGGAGACCACCCAACCCCAGCTTAGGACTCCCAGCCTCCTGGGTGACTGAAGTGCCTCTCTCACCCGCCTCCCTGACCACCCAGGGGACAAACAGGAGCCAACTTGTGAGCAAGTTCCATCATTTACTCCAGCTTCACCCCACAAAGGACCACAATAAAAAAGGTTTTAATAAAAAAGAAGTAAAAACAGAAACTTGCAGCCCATGAAAACTAGATGTCAGGACCTAGAAAGAGAAATATAGATCAGGAGCCAGGACCTGAGGTTCCATGTGGCCAGTGCTGAATCTACTGGTTGGGACTTGGGCTCTGGCCCCCAACTTGCTGCCCCCAAATTCACCCTCAAGCCCCTGTCCTCCCTGGCCTCAGTTTTCCTGTATATGCAATGGGCAAAAGATGTTCTTGGGCTCTGGTAGCTCTGCTATCCCCACTCTGGCCCAGAGACTAGAGTAGTCATGAGCTTGGGCTCTGGATGACCTAGGTTTGGATCCTTTCTCTGTTGCTTCCTGGCCCTGAGACCTTGGACAAGCCACTCACCATCACTGGGCCTTAGTTTCCTTTCTGTGGCATGGGCCCACTGCACCCCTCTCCAAGGGTTATGTGAGAGTAAGCATCTGCTCTCATTGCCCTGTGATCTCTGGGCCTGGGCTGCAGAGGGCTTGCTTTGAGGAATTGGTCCTTGGGTGTAGCCTGGAGATGGCAAAGGGGGATCAAGCTGACCCTGTCAGTTCATGCCCCGAGATTCTAGGATGGGAATGTGAGGTTCAGAGGGTTGGGCAGCTAGCATGTTCCATATGCAGACCTTGCCTGCGGGGGGTGGAGGGGTGTCTACAGCCACACCTTCCCTGCCTTACCTACCCCGCCCCAGCTCTGGGTGACAGTATATGGCCTCAGTGGCCTCACACACCTTTTCCACCTGTTTCTGTTGGCCATTGATGCTAATACGCTCGAAGGCCTGCTCGGCGTCATCTGCGTCCCGGCACTTCTGCTCATATGTCTTCTTGGACTGGAGGTATGCAAGGGTGTGACTTGTGGGGGCCCAGAGTGAGGCTCCCTGAGCCCAGTCTCCCTTCTTCTTGTTGGGGGCTATGGATGGAGAGGGGGCCTCCTCCCCAGGGACAGGGATCTGGAGGTCCAGAATAAAAGAGAGAGGGAATCTTGTTCCCAGACCCCTACCCACTGGGGACATTGTAGCCCTGCCCAAGGCCCCAGCCTTTTCAAAGGGGAGGCCACATTAAACCACCAATAAGTCCCTGAAAATACCATGCATCCTCATGATACTAGTAGTCTCTGCACATGCTATCCCCTCTCGTGGAGCCTTTTTCTCCTCACCCAGTATCCTAAGAGACACAGCTCAGGAGTCCCTTCTCCCTCCACCCTTGGAGTCTGCAGCTGACAGGATGGATCACACTGTGGGCCACTGTCTGGGACTGACCACCTGCCCATCCATCAAGAGTCTCCCATGAGCAGTGCCGGGGCTGATGCATGTGGGGCTTTGGTACCCAGCGCAGCCCCGAGCACGTGGATGTTCCTGGATAAAGATCTGAGGCAAGCCCTCTCCCAGGTGCCCATCCCAGGTCTCCTGGGGTCTACACCTTGGGCTCTGCATCCTTCACGGCCCAAGAGCCTTGCACCCACCTCCATGACCTTCTTGTAGAGTGACAGCTTGCTCTTCTGGACACGGTCCATGACAGCCTCGTACTGCAGGGGACATGAAGCTCTTAGTGGGGGGCTGTGGCCTCTGGACAGTCCCCTAAGCCAAAAGAATTGGGCTTCCCTGGGATCAGGTGTACCATCTTTCCCCCTTCCCCAGCTCTGAAAGGCATAATGACAGGATGTCCTCCCTCTCCCATTGCCTGTTCTTTCACAATTGCTGCTCAGCACAGAAAGCTAGAGAACCCCAGGACATGTGTATGCCCACCGTGTCCTCTCATTGGCTGCAGACTCGAGCCAGGACTTGGTCTCTAGCTGGAGAATATCCAACTTACATGTGTATACACACACACACACACACACACACACACACACACACACACACACTCCTCACTCACAAGCCTCTGCACCCACTCACAGCTGTCATACACTGTGTACACGCTTTAGTTCTACATGGCACCCATGCAGAAGTACACACTAACAGGCCCCCATGCTCCTACTGCTCCCACTGCTCCCATTGCTCCCACTGCTCCTACTTGCACACACAGGCCTTCACATACACACTCACAGAATGCCCATAGACACCATGCACAAGTATACACAAACAAACTCCCATGTTCCCCTTATACAGATCTATTCACACTTAGTCATGGCCCCACTCAGGTACACAGGCCATTGCACCCTCAACTCTCCTCCCAGGCAGCTTGTTCAAATAGAGAAGACAAAACTCAGCCTAGACAGAGAATTGGTATACGCTATGAGAAGAATCGGAAATGAAATGACCCTCATGTTGGGGCTGGAGCCATTTTGTGTCTGAGGTCACAGTAGGGCCTGTGCCAGTGGAGAGACCTCAGGCAAGTCACCTGGTCACATACAAACACACTGAGACACATGAATATGCTCATAGGTGTGCACACATGTGTGCCTACACCCCCCCCACACACACATACAGACCCACATACACACATGCCCAGGCATTTGCACACACATGCCCACGCAGGCTTCCCCTAACACTATATCACAGCTCTCAACTTGTGGAGGTTCAGGCCGATCTGGGGAAGGTGTTGGTCTGTCCAAAACAGCTTTTGCAAACATATAGACTTTCTGGCCACAGGAGAGCTTAAAATAGCCAGCCTGGGGCCTCACTGTCACAGCAAGTGCTCTGCATGCTCTACAGGCAAGTCCCCTCTCCAAGAGGTCACCTGTTCCAGCATCTCAAGGTAGGACAGGCTTCTGAAGCTAGCTTTGGGGACCCACTGTCTGCTCAGGAACCCAAATTTAGAATCCCAAAAGCCTGAGACCCTGCCTGGCCAGATGGGCAGACAGAGAGTGCAGCCACACTGAATTTCTGTGGCCAGAGCCACTAATTGGAGCTGGTGCCCTATCTGTGAAGACTAATGGGGGCCTGGTCTGGATCCCCAAAGCTTAGGCAGTGGGCATAAGTGTCCCATCTTATAAGAAGAAAACTGAGGCACAGAGAGGGGAAGTAGCTGGATAACGACACCCAAGCCCAGCCTAGCCCCAACAATAAGCTGACACCTTTTTCTCCTTTACAGTTCAGTTGTATGGACTTTTCCATTTTCATTTTTTTTTGATATTTCACAAGAATCCTTTCTCTCCAAGTAAGAAATGTTTGTGTGTGCTGATGTCTCCTTCCCTGTCCAGAGCACCACCCTTATCACTAAGACCCTAGAACCTGAGCATGTGTCCTCACTTGTCCTCCCAGCAGTATGCTCAGCCAATCAGTCTCAAGTTTGGGAGGGGACTCTGGGACACAGAGATCACCAAGCTCACCTCCCACCCCACCACTGCAGCTTTCCTGACACATAGCCTTCAACCTCTGCTTGCATACCTCCCGTGATGAGAGCCTCACTTCCTTTCCATGCAGTTCCTCCATCTAGGAACAGCCATGCCCTACACCTGGGTGAGAAGTATTGTGGGTGCTAAAGTAAGCATGACACCCCCTACTCCCAGCAGGCTCTGTTTGCCCTCTCAGCCTTGGGCAGCCCTGTAGAGTGGCCAGTGACTGGCTCTAGGTCTGCTTTTCTTCCAGAAAAACAGCTTGGATCCTTGGGCTCAGGACCAGTCTTTGGGTGACTCCCCAATTTAGTTTGCTTTCTTTGGATAACTCCAAGCTGTCACTGTCCCTCTATAGTCTGCTGTGGTAGGATGGTCAACAAGACCAATATCTTCTCCTCTTTCTGATGGCTCAGGGAAGGACCCCCAGGGGGGCTCCTAGGCCTATGAGCTGAGCTCTTCCCTTTTTTCTTCAAATCACACTCACCCACAAACCTGGGGTACTGCCCCCCTACTCTTCGGGCTCTCTGGCCCCAGGGACTTTATTTTGGTGGGAAGGCCTTAGGTCACTCACTCACATACACTGACCTAGGGTCCATCTCCCACCACCTTCAGAGTGAGGATCGCTACCTCCCACTTGGGGTCTTGGTGATGGAGGAACACCCCAGCACCTGCTTTACCTTTTTCCTCTGCTCCTTCTGCCTCTCTCGGAAGTCCTCAAGGCTGCGGAGCTCCTCACGCAGGGCAAGGGCCAGCTGTATGTGGGAGTTTCCAATGTCTTCCATTTCTGAGGGCAGAGTATAGACGTTGGTCTCTCACATCAGACCAGATGGGTGTCAGCCATATACACATTCACCCCACCTAAGCTAGCTTCTGTCGTCCCAAATCCTCTGTTAGTCCCACAGACCTGTGTGCAGCTTAGACTCCTCTCCTGGCCAGAATCCATCCACCTCTGTTTATGTTCCCAGAAGGTCCTGTTACCCTACAGCCTGGGCAGAAGATAGTTGGGACTTACGCTGCTTCAGGGAGTCAAAGGAGGCCCTCAGGGAGCTGCAAAACAGAGAGGCCAGGGTCAGCAGGAGGATAATGCAGTGGAACCTGAAGTCCAGGGACTTTATTTTGGTGGGAAGGCCCTAGGTCACTCATTCACATACACTGATCTAGACCCAAGGGAGCTGGGATTTCTAGAAGGCAAATCTCTTTCTTTGGAAATTATAAAGCAATCAAATCTCCCCACTGGGGCAGAATGCTCCTGGCTTCTGCATGTCCTCAGGGCCCCTTTCTTCCCTCCTTGGAGCCCCTCTCCTGGCTGAGGTAGGAGAAGGCAGGGTTTAGACCTGGATTTAGGCAGGTGGCCTGGAGGATATTTTGGGGGAAGCTGGATGGGAGGGGGCAAGCAGGGAAGGGGTGAAGGAGGAGAGAAATGGGGGGAGGGCAACAGGGAGAACAGGATGTTCAGATGAGGACAGTGGGAGGCTATTTCTGGCCCCTGGCTGCGGTGGCTCAGTGAACACTGGTGACACCTTTGAGGGGGACCTAGGAGGTAAGATAAGGAGTTTACTTTATGGAGTGCTGAACCTGAGGTGCCTGAGAGAAACCAGAAGAAGGAGTCCTGAGGCATCAGGGTGGGCAGCAGGGAGAGCAGGAAGAGAAGAGGCTGGCATCGGGCATGGAAGGTAGGGGAAGACACCAGAGGGTAGGGGTTGCCAGATGGAGCAAATAAAAATACAGGACTGCAGAGGGAGAGAAAAATGGCGGCGGAATAGACAGACGTGTTCCGAGCCTTGTCCCGGAGCAGAAAGAAAGAACAGCTGAGGGTCGCACTAGGAGTGTTTGTTGGCAAGTTGGGGGACAGCTGAACTCCAGAAGAAGGTGGGAGACTGCTAGACGGGGTTCCCCTGACCTGGCAGCTCCCACTGCGGCTGGGTCCCCTCCCGGAGCTGCGGGCTTGGACGCGGAGTCTGCGCCATCTGGAACCGGAAAGTGGAGCTTATCGGAAGCCTGAGAATCCACAACTGCAGCACCCACGGAACAGCTGCGAGCCCCAGAACAACGCTCCCCAATTGGAGCAAACGAACGGGTTCAGAGGAGCTGTACACTCCACCATGGAAAGGTCAGATTTCGCCTGGGATAAGGTGAGGTCTCTGGTCCCAGCGCGAGAGAGAAATGCGCGTTTTGCGGGAGCTGGAGGACCAGGGAAGTCTGTGCCTAGAAAAATCGGTGGCTGTTGGGGCTGGCGTGATCTGTGAATGTGGAAGGGGGTCTTCAGAGCTGCTAACAGAAAAGCTCTCTAAAAAGCAACCCATTTTGATCTGATGTGCAGGGATACCCTAAGAATTTCAGGGGTGTGCCGGCTGCCTAGACTTACGCGCAGCCCCGGAGTTCGCACACTTGGGCTTTTTCCTCTTCAAATCCTTGCTTCTGATTACTAAGCCCAATACATAAGATCACCCAGTTGGGGACACCCTGGGAGACTGCAGGGGAAAGTTGTTTTTCTGGAACCTGGGGATTGGAGCGGGGAGTGACCATCGGAGAGCCAGCTCTGAGGCAGCCCACTCCCACAAACTGGTAGTGAGTGCCACAGGGAAAGAAGGCTCTAACACGGACTAGAGAGGCCATAGATAAACCCGGAAGTCAATCCAGAAACACTGCCACCCAGCGGCTGAATCACAAATTGACTCTTGTGTAATCAAAAATAAAGGAATACGAATTAAGTAAGACACACCGCCTGCTTAAAATCAGGACTGGCTTACATCACTGAAGAGCAGTGGAACACAGGGAACTGCAATACTGTCCGGACTGAGAAACAGGCATGCCAAACAGAACAACAGAGAAAGTGAATGACCTTCACTACTCCACATTTTCTTTTTATTTTTAATTTTTTTATTTTCATTTTTTGCATCTTTTACTCAAGAAACTAATTTTTTTCTTTTTTCCTCACTTGATTTTACCTTTTTAATTATTACATTTTTATTTTCAATCCGTATTATTACTACTGCTATTTTATCTTTTTTTTTTTTAAGTGTCATTTTATTTTCTCTTCATTTTGTTTTGGGATTAATGTTCTACATTCTATTTTTATCTTTCCTTTAGCATCACTTTACTCTATCTCAACTCTACCTTTATGCCATCACTCTCTTCCTCATTTTTCCCTTTTCGGTGTCCTGTTTATCTTACCCCTTTCCTGCTTTAGAGTTTCCCTATTCTTTCTGTTTACCCCCGTTAAAATTTTACCCTACTTATATATCCAATCGCCAATCCCCTGCTCCAAGTCCATACACACCTCTCTCTTCGCTGTCTTAACTACCCAAAAATTGTTTTTCTCTCTGTCCTTTTGTTGTTGTTCGCTTGAATGTAGATTATATCGAATTTTTATGTTTTTTTGTGAGATTGTTTTGCTTATTCTTCTTTTGTTTATTTTTTGTTTGTTTAGTGCTTCTGTTTTCCCTTGCCTCACTCAATATTAGTTGGTGTTGTAGTTTGTATTAATCCCCAGGTACTTGTTGCTGGCATTTGCTGGGATAAGTGATTGTTCTATTGGAGTTTTATCCCCAATATATATAGTCTGTTCCCCTTTCTCTCTTAGTCTCTTTCTTGTCTCTCTTACTTTTTTTTTCTTCTTTTTTTCCCTTTTCCCAATTTCATTTTGACACTCCTTTTTTTTCCTTCTTTCTTTCTTTTTCCTCTTCTTCTTTCTCTCCTATCCCCTAATTTGCCTTTCTCTGGTGGTCACCTTTATTGGAGGTTATTAATATCGTGAATACATTTCTGTTCAGTGCCTTGTGTGTTGTACCTGGTAGTGCTGTGTTTTGTGCCTTTAAATCAACGCAGGAGAGAGAGAAGTACATAACCAGACACCCAGAGAAGAGAGACCATGGAGAGACAAAGACACAGCCCGCATATGAAAAAAAAAGCAGGCATCACCAGAAAAGGAAGTAAACAAAATGGAGGCAAGCAACCTTCCAGAAAAAGAATTCAGAGAAATGGTCATAAGGAGGCTGAAAAGAATGGAAGACAAATTCGACAATATGAGCAAGAACCAAGAGGAAATGAAGAAGAACCAAGAAGAAATGAAAAATGACATCACTGCTGTAAAGAACAAAAAGAAAGCATTAAGAGTAGACTAGAAGAAGCAGAGGACTGCATCAGTGAGCTAGAAGACAAGATGGGAAAAAATACCCAAGTAGAGCAAGTTCTAGAAAAAAAATTAAAAGGCAGGAGGAGAGCCTAAGGGAACTTTGGGACAGCATGAAACAAAACAACATCCACATAATAGGGGTTCCAGAAGGAAAGGAAGCTGAGCAAGGAATAGAAAACCTCTTTGAAGAAATAATGACAGAAAACTTCCCTGATATAGGGAAGAAAAAACCCACACAAATCCAAGAAGCTCACAGAGTCCCAAGCAAAATGAACCCCAAAAGACCGACGCCAAGGCACATTATAATTAAATTGGCAAACACCAACGACAAAGTAAGAATCTTAAAAGCAGCCAGAGAGAGACAGAAAGTTACATACAAAGGAACCCCCATCAGCCTAGCAACTGATTTCTCAACAGAAACTCATCAGGCCAGAAGGGAATGGAATGAAATATACAAAGTCATGCAAAGGAAGGGTCTGAATCCAAGAATACTGTACCCAGAAGACTATCAATCAAAATTGAAGGTGAAATCAGGAGCTTCACAGACAAAAAAGGACTAAGGGAATTTATTACCACCAAACCAGCAATGCAAGAAATGCTAAAGGGTCTGCTGTAAAAAAAAAAAAAAAAAAGAAATAGGAAGCGAAGAAGGAACACAGGTGTAAAGAATAGGAATGGCGACAAATAAGTACCTATCAATAATAACTTTAAATGTAAACGGATTAAATGCCCCAATCAAAAGACATAGGGTAATGGATTGGATAAGAAAACATGACCCATATATCTGCTATCTACAAGAAACCCACCTCAGAAAAAAAGACGCACACAGACTGAGGGTGAGGGGATGGAAAAAGGTTTTCCAGGCAAATGGAACTGAAAAAAAAGCTGGGGTAGCAATACTTATATCTGACAAATTAGGTCTCAAACTGAAGGACATAACAAGAGATAAGGAAGGCCACTTCATAATACTAAAGGGAACAATCCAACAAGAAGAAATAACTCTGGTAAACATATATGCACCCAATACAGGAGCACCCAAATACATAAAAAAACTCCTGGATGATATCAAGGGAGAGATTGACAGCAATACAATCATAGTAGGAGACTTTAATACCCCACTATCACCATTGGACAAATCCTCTAAACAAAAAATCAGCAAAGAAACATCAATCCTAAATGACTCACTAGACCAGATGGAATTAATTGACATCTTCAGAACATTTCACCCCAAAGCCACAGAATATACATTCTTCTCAAGTGCACATGGGTCATTTTCAAAGATAGACCATATGTTGGGACATAGGCAAAGTCTCTTCAAATTCAAGAAGATAGAAATCATATCAAGCATCTTCTCAGACTACAGTGGCATAAAACTGGAAATCAACTACAATAAAAACAACCCAAAGAAATCAAACACATGGAGGCTAAACAGCATGCTATTAAACCATGACTGGGTTACCAGAGAGATAAAAGAAGAAATAAAAAACATCATGGCAACAAATGACAATGAAAACACTACAATCCAAAATCTATGGGACACAGAGAAAGCATCTTGAGAGGGAAGTTCATAGCTCTACAAGCCTACTGCAAAAAACAAGAAACAATGGTAATAAATTACCTAACCCAACAACTCAAAGAGTTAGAAAAAGAGCAACAAGAAAAGCCCAGTGTAAGCAGAAGGAAGGAAATAATAAAGATCAGAGCAGAGATAAATGACATAGAGACCAAAGAAACAATACAAAAGATCAACAAAACCAAGAGCTGGTTCTTTGAAAGGATAAACAAGATTGATAAACCTCTAGCCAGGATCACCAAGAAGCAAAGAGAGAGGACCCAAATAAACAAAATCAGAAATAAAAGAGGTGAAATAACAACAGATCCCGCCGAAATACAAAGGATTGTTTAAAAATACCACGAACAACTCTATTCCAACAAACTGGACAACCTGGAGGAAATGGACATATTCCTAGAAAAATATAACCTTCCAAAACTCAATCAAGAAGAATCTAAACAGCTTAATATGCCAGTAACTATGGAAGGAATTGAAGCAGTCTTCAAAGAGCTTCCGGCAAACAAAAGCCGAGGGACAGATGGTTTCACAGGAGAGTTTTACCAAACATTCAAGGAAGAACTAAAACCTATCCTCCTCAGACTATTCCAAAAAATTCAAGAGGAAGGAACACTTCCAAGCTCCTTCTATTAAGCCAGCATCACCCTAATACCAAAACCAGATAAAGACAACACAATGAAGGAGAATTACAGGCCAATATCCCTCATGAATGTAGATGCCAAAATCCTCAACAAAATTCTAGCAAATCGGATCCAGCAGTACATCAGAAAAATCATACACCATGACCAAGTAGGGTTTATCCCAGGAATGCAAGGATGGTACAATATCCGCAAATCAATAAATGTGATACATCACATAAACAAATTGAAAGATAAAAATCACATAATCATATCAATTGATGCAGAAAAAGCATTTGACAAAATCCAACACCCTTTCTTGATAAAAACTCTCAACAAGGTGGGAATAGAAGGATCATACCTCAACATAATAAAAGCTATATATGATAAACCCACAGCTAACATCATACTCAATGGGCAAAAACTAAAACCATTTCCCCTAAGAACAGGAACAAGACAGGGATGCCCACTCTCACCACTCCTGTTTGACATAGTACTGGAAGTATTAGCCACTGCAATTAGACAAGAAGAAGAAATAAAAGGCATCCAAATTGGAAAAGAAGAAGTAAAGCTGTCCTTATTTGCAGATGACATGATATTGTACATAAAAAACCCGAAAGACTCCATCAAAAAACTAACAGACTTAATAAATGAATTCGGCAATGTAGCAGGATACAAAATTAATGCCAAGAAATCTATGGCATTTCTATACAGCAACAGTGAACTTACAGAAATAGAGACTAAAAAAGCAATCCCATTTTCCATCGCACCGAAAAAATTAAGATACTTAGGAATAAACCTAACCAAGGAGGTAAAAGACCTATACGGGGAAAACTACAGGACACTGAAAAAAGAGATAGAGGAAGATGTAAACAGATGGAAGAACATACCATGTTCATGGATTGGTAGAATCAACATCATCAAAATGTCCATACTACCCAAAGCAATCTATAGATTCAATGCACTCCACATTAAAATACCAACAGCATATTTCACAGACCTAGAAAGAACTCTCCAAAAATTAATCTCGAATAAAAAAAGACCCCGAATATCCACAGCAATCCTGAGAAAGAAGAATAAAGTCGGAGGGATCTCAATACCAGATTTCAAGCTGTATTACAAAGCCACTGTCCTCAAAACAGCCTGGTACTGGCACAAGAACAGACATATAGATCAATGGAATAGAATAGAGAATCCAGATATCGACCCAAACTAATATGCACAATTAATATTTGACAAAGGAGGCATGAGCATACAATGGAGTCAAGACAGTCTCTTCAATAAATGGTGTTGGGAAAATTGGACAGATACATGCAAAAAAATGAAAATAGATCACCAACTTACACCATACACAAAAATAAACTCAAAATGGATACAGGACTTAAATATAAGATGGGAAACCATAAAAATACTAGAGGAATCCACAGGCAAAATCTCAGACATATGCCAAAAGAACTTTTTCAGTGATACTGCCCCTAGGGCAATGGAAGCCAAAGAGAAAATAAACAAATGGGACTACATCAAAATAAAAAGCTTTTGCACAGCAAAAGAAACCATCAACAAAACAACAAGAAACCCCACTGTATGGGAGAACATATTTGCAAATGTTATCACTGATAAAGGTTTAATCTCCAACATCTACAGGCAACTTATACAACTTAATAAAAGGAAGATAAATGATCCAATAAAAAAATGGGCAACGGACCTAAATAGAATCTTTTCGAAAGAAGACAGAAGGAAGGCCAAGAGACACATGAAAACATGCTCAAAGTCACTAATTATCCGAGAGATGCAAATCAAAACGATAATGCGATACCATCTCACACCTGTCAGAATGGCTATCATCAACAAATCAACAAACGACAAGTGTTGGTGAGGAGGCGGAGAAAAAGGAACGCTCGTGCACTGCTGGTGGGAATGCAGACTGGTGCAGCCACTGTGGAGAACAGTATGGAGTTTCCTCATAAAACTGAAAATGGAACTTCCATTTGACCCAGTAATCCCACTCCTAGGAATATATCCTAAGAAACCAGAAACACCAATCAGAAAGGATATATGCACCCCTATGTTCATAGCAGCACAATTTACAATAGCTAAGATTTGGAAACAGCCTAGGTGCCCGTCAGCAGATGACTGGATCAGAAAACTATGGTACATCTACACAATGGAATACTATGCTGCCATAAAAAAGAAGGAATTACTACCATTTGTAGGCACCTGGATGGAATTAGAGAACATTATGCTAAGTGAAATAAGCCAGTCAATGAAAGAAAAATCCCACATGATCTCACTCATTTGGGGATAATGAAAAACATTATAAACTGATGAACCAAAAGATAGTTACAGAGGCAGTAAAGCATCAAACAGACTGTCTAATTACAGCGGTAAGGTTAGGGAGAGGTGGGGGAAATAATAGATCAACTGAAGGACTTGTATGCATGCATATAAGAGTAACCAATGGATGCAAAACATTGGGGGGTGAGGGCATGTATGGGAGTGGGGTAGGGGGGCAATGGTAAGATATGTACACATATAATACCTTAATAAAAATTTGAAAAGAAAATAAAAAAATAAAAATACAGGACTGCAATTAAATTTGAACTTAGATTAAACAACTAATACATTTTTAGTATGTATTCCCCATTAATATTTGAACATACTTACATTTAAAAAGCTCTTGTTATTTATCTGAAATCCAAACTTGAATGGGAGTACTGTATTTTATATGGCAGCTCTGCTGAGGGGGCTCTTACACAGAACCATGAACCAAGGTGAGGCCTAAGCAAAGATGTTGGAGCCCAGCCAGGACCCAGTTCTTTCTGCTGATAGATAATGGGGCACCATGAGACAGAGTGCTCTTTGGGTCAGAAACAGCGTGGGTGGGCAGAGTGCCCATCAGCTTTCAGAGGGGCGAGCTCCCTGTTCTGTGCAGGAGAGAGGTGATTTGGAATCCCAGTATAGGAATCCAGCAGGCCCTGAATAGGGGCTTCTGTTCTGGATTCCCACATGTAGACGCTAGAGCCAGGCAACCTGGGTTCAGTCCAGGCTCTGTGTAACCTTGGACAAGTTAATTATACTCTGTGTCTCAGTTCCTTTTTTTGTAAACTGGCAATAATAATAACACAAACAGGATGGCTGTGAGGATTAAATGAATTTATGTGTACAAAGCACCTCTGTTGGGATCCAGATATTGTTGTGCAGCCCTTTCCTGAGTCCACAACTGCACACCCCACCAGTCCTGGGGGTCTCCCAGGCCCCTGAACCTAACCTGAGCTATATCTCCAGTGTTCCATGTTAGAATTTGCTCACCCTTAGGGAAACTGAGGCCAGAGCATGGCCAGGCTTATTGGGGTAACGCAGAGGCAACAGGGACGTGTTCTGTCCTGGATGCATCTGGCAGATGCCCTTGGCCAAGCCTTTTGCAGGTCCCCTGGTGCCCATATGGCCACACAGTGTCTGCCCAGGACACTCCAGGGCTCCTGCCCTCTTGCCTGCATCTCCTAGCAATCCATGCAAGGCAGGCTTCCAGGGGACTCCTTCGTCCCATTGGACAGTCAGGGAAACTGAGGCCAAGCAGATGTAGCACCCTGGCAGGACCCACAGGGATCCAGGCTTAGAGAACTGCGAGGGTCTACTCAATGCCAGACCCCTAGTTCTAAACTAAGTGAGTTTCAAAGTGTGGTTTGCACATCAGCAGCATCAACATTATCTGGGGGTTTGTTGGAAATGCAGATTCTCAAGCTCCACCCCAGTCCTGAAGTAGAAACTCATGGTGGGGCCTAGCATATTGTGTTAAGCCTCAGGTACTGCTGATGTCCATTCAAATATGAGAGCTGCTGGCCTAAATTATTCAATCCTCACAACTCTCCTCAGGGGAATGGCCTTAAACTCTGATCTTATAGAGGATTTGGGGACCATTTGAAGTTTTTCTCTGCCCCATGAGACCCATCAAAGATGGTTTCTCTTAGCTTTTCTATCATCCCCAGGTTCTTCCCCTTTGCCATTCAGAAAAATTGTTTCCAAGATCTTGAACTCTCCTCTATTGTATCTTCATTGCATGTCAAGGGCAGGAACCCCGTGCAGACCGCTACGCTCTCCTATTAGTCACTGCTATCCTTGTGTATATCTCATTCAGATGCCCCTTTTGACTTGGCTCTCAGGATGCTCAGCCTGAGATTCTATGCTTAAACACAGCATACATTTCCAATATAAATATTTTCTTTTGTAACCTTCCCATCATGTGGCATGACCCACCTCAGGCCCCTGCTTTGGCCTCCCTACCCACTGCCTACCAGCTCACCAGGAGGCTACTGCCTCTCAGCTGATAAGAGTGGCTCCTCTCACCTCCCTTTGCTGGAAGCTGGGCCTGAAGTGAGTTGATGTCAAAGGACCCCTTCTGGTAACAGGGCCCGCCTGTCTCCCTCCAACATCTTTAGTGATGTCTTCATTCTCTGAGTTCGGAGGAAGAGAAATTATGGAAACAACGACAGCAACAACAAAACCCTCTCCTGATAGGAAAACCACAACATTTTAGGCTATGACAAGTGGGGGTGATGTGGGAATGTAATGGTATAAGTCGATCCTCCTTCAGGAGCTGTCCTTACTTGAGGTAACCACAGAGGGGCTTACAGGAAATTGGCCCCAACCCTGTCCACCTTGATTCCTCTTCATTTCCTAAACCCCTACCCTGTGCAGCTTCTGGGAGCACATGCCCAGCACACAGGATGAGCAAGTGGGGGAGGAGGTGCAGCTTTTGGGGGGAAGTGATATTGCAGCCAGAGCTCAAAGTGCAGGTAGGACTGAACAGGGAAGAGATAGGCAACAGTCAGAGCAAAGGCCTGGGAGTTGGAAGGGAGAGTCAAGGTGAGCTTTCTGCAGGGCTAGAAGCAATATTGATACACTCCTCTGCCTTCCTAATGTTGTCTTTAAAATGCATTGAAAGGGCTTATGGGTATCTCTTGAGTGTGGGGACCAGGTCTTATTTGTGCATTCTCCATTACCCAGTGGATGTTTGCTGATTTAATACGCGAAGGAGGTGAATGAGAAAAATCATTTGTTGAAGACAGGAAGAACCTCCCTTTAATGTATGTGGTTGATCCTCCAGACCCCAGTGAGGTTTCTGGCCAGTCCGAGGGCAGGACTGATGCAGAAATGCTTCATCTTCAGGCAGCAGAGGTGAGAGAGGCCAATCAGCTCTGCCCTTTTGGCTCTCGCTGAGCTATTTCTGGGGTCACTTAACTTCCTGGCTTTGTTGTCTCTGTTTGCCTCCACTAAACCTGTGCACCCCCAGCCCTCTGCCTGCCCTCCAAGGGGCTGAGAATGAGCATCTTGTGGGACCTGGGGATCTTGGCCATGGGGAGGTTAGGGGCTCTCTCTATAGGAGGAGGTGCCAGCCCCCAAGCTAAACAGTCAGGCCACCTTTCCCAGAGGGGCCAACCCCAAATATACCTCCACAAATGTCCACAACACAGACGTTACCCAGGCTGTCATTCACTCTTTCCATAAAAAGCCCTCCAGGTTGGTGTGGGAATGGGGTGATCTGATCAAAGCCAAGACCCTGATAGTTAGGTAAAGCTAGAGTGTGTGGGAGAATTTCCTGGAGGTGATAGGCATTAGAGGGTTCTAAAGGAAGGGAAGATGAAATCACCCTCAGTGTACTAGACTCTGGCTTCAGGATGGTGGGGCCCTTTATTTTATTTATTTTTAAAATTTTGAATCCCCCTGACTTAGTGTGGGGCATGGCACATAGTAGGTGCTCCATACATGCTTGCTGAATAAATGGATGGGTATGGGTACTTGGTCCATAGTTAGAGAAAGGAATAACTGAACAGTCTCACTAACCCTGGTTCATGCCATGTGATTCAAAGCAATACTTATTAAGAACCTATTGTGTGCTGGGAGCTGCATGGGGCATGGCTCTAAGGGAGGCAGCCAGTGAGCTGAGATTATTCCATTCCTGCCTCTGACTGTGCCTTGCACTTTCCCACCTCCAGCTTTTGTCCATGTCAGTCCTTTGGCAGAAAGGTGCCTCCCCTCCATTTCTACATCTCCCAGGAGGTTTCCTACCTAGTCACCCTGCTATGCCCTGCTCCTCTGGTCGCCCCAGGTTGATAGGGAGTTGGAGGTAGTGCTGGTTTGCACACACCACTCCCGGCCTGCTCTGGACCCTCCATGGCTGGGCTGTAGAGGCCCCTGCAGGTTTTGTTTCTTTCTCTCCTGCTGCAGGTTAGGCATACCCAGCCCAGGCTCCAGCTCCTCCTGGTGGGCAACAAGGCAAACCCAGACTCTATTCCCTGTTCCAGCCTGGGGCTCCCATGTTGGATGAAGGCTCCCCCTCCAGGGGCTCACAGTTTCCAGCATTCTGGGCCAGAGAAAGCTGGGCCCCAAAGAAATGGTCAAGGCTGCCCAGTCAGGCCTCTCAGCCCCAAACTAAGCACGGTGACCCCAGTTACCTGACTTACTGAACAGCCTGTGAAATTGTAAGGACCCCATATTTATTAGACATTCCCGTGGGTTGCTGCTCTCTGCTCAACATTGTGACTGCCCAGAGCAAATCTTGAAAGTGACTGACCCCTTTCATAGTCTAGAACCCAGGACTCAGAGGAGGAGTGACCATCCCAGGGTCACACATTAAATAGGGCAGGACAGACCTTGCCCTACTCAGCCTCCTATGACCACTCAGGAGATCAGGGCTGCCCAGAACATGGCCCTGGCCACTTCATAGTTCTAAACCCCTTACAAGATATTGTGTAACTCCCCATCCTTCCCACTGCCCCCGCTGGCTCCACTTTCCTTTTATGCTCTTCCTTAGTGGCTTCTTCTTCCTGTTTTAAATCCCCTGTGATTCACAGCTCCTTAGCCTGGGCTCACATCATGACCCTGCCTAGAGCACCCTTCCAACAGGAGGTACTCTCTTTTTCTGGGAAAGTTTTACTTTTACAGCTGGCCTAGGAAGCTAGGAGGCAGGCAGGGACTCCTTCCTGGTCATGCTCCCCTAACTGGGACAGACCAAAAAGGGCCCCAAGAGATTCCATTCATTCCTCACCATGTCCTGGGCCCTCCTCTGTGCCCAGCCTGTATCCAACCTCGGCCCTGCCCCTGGAAGATCCTCAGCCCATGTTCCTGTTGATCTTCACAATAGTCCACTGGATAGGGCAGATGAGAACCAAACTCAGAGAGGTTAAGCAACTTGTGCATAGTCACACAATTCACAAAAGCTGAGTGAGGACTAGAGCTCATGAATTCTTACTTTGCATTCATGTTTTTTGGTCCAATGCACAAACTGAGCATTTATCTCCTCTGGTTCATAACATTTTAAAATCTTTCTTTAGGTTTTCCCATGATTTTTCTGGATCCAGGTGGGAAACAGGAACCAGCCAGGTCCCTTCGATCTTTAGAAGACCTAGACTAGAGAGTGTTCAGGGCACTGAAATGGCTTTGGTGCTGACAGGTTTGGGGGTCACTTTTCTTTTCTTTTTTTTTAGTTATTTTACATTGAAACTTTAATGGGCACATTAGATATGTTTTATTTTTAATTTTTTTAATAAATCTTTATTCAGATTATTACAATTGTTTCTCCTTTTTCCCCCCATAGCTCCCCTCCACCAGGTTTCCACCCCACCCTTTGCCCTTACTTCCCCCACACTGTCCTCATCGATAGGTGTACGATTTTTGTCCAGTCTCTTCCTAAATCCTCCCATACCCCTTTCCCCCTGAGAATTATCAGTCCACTCCCTTTCTATGCCCCTGATTCTATTATATTCACCAGATTATTCTGTTCCTCAGGTTTTTAATTCACTTGATTTTTAGGTTCACTTGTTGATAGATATGTATTTGTTGTTCATAATTTTTATCTTTACTTTTTCTTCTTCCTCTTCTTTAAGAATACCTTTCAGCATTTCATATAATACTGGTTTGGTGGTGATGAACTCCTTTAGCTTTTTCTTGTCTGTGAAACTCTTTATCTGCCCTTCAATTCTGAATGATAGCTTTGCTGGGTAGAGTAATCTTGGTTGTAGGTTCTTGCTATTCATCACTTTGAAAATTTCTTGCCACTCCCGTCTGGCCTGCATAGTTTCTGTTGAGAAATCAGCTGACAATTGTATGGGTGCTCCCTTGTAGGTAATTAACTGTTTTTCACCATGTGGGGGAAGTTTTCAGTCACTATTTCTTCAAATAGGTTTTCAGTATCTTGCTCTCTCTCTTCTTCTGGCACCCCCATAATTCTGATGTTGGTACGCTTGAAGTTGTCCCAGAGGCTTCAACTTTTTGGATTTTTTTTTCCTTTTTGCTTTTTCAGTTGAGTGATTTTGCTTCTTTGTATTTCAATTCTTTGACTTGATTCTTGTGTTCCTCTAGTCTGTTGTTGGGTCTCTGTATAATATTTTTTATTTCAGTCAGTATATGTTTAATTTCCAGCTGGTCCTTTTTCATATCTTCAAGGGTCTCGTTATATTTGTCGGCCTTTTCTAGGATATTCTTGAAAAGCCTTATAACTGTGGTTTTGCATTCTATATCCAGTCGTTTGTTTTCCTCCATTTCTTTTGTTTGTGATCTGTTTCTTTGTTGCCACATTTTCACTGCTTCCCTGAGTTGGTAGGGTAGATTTGTGTGCTAGGTGTCCTATATGGCCCAGTGGGTCAGCCTCCCCAGTTAACCTGAGGTGGATACTCTTGGTACACCCCTTTGTGGACTGTGTGTACAGCCTTGTTGTAGTTAAGTCTTGATTGTTGTTGGTATCACTGGGAGGAATTGACCTCCTGGCCAGTTGGCTGTGAGGATCAGCTGTGGCTACGCTGGGAGAAGTTCGGTGCTGGAGACAACCTTATAGGATTAGACTTGCCAAATTGCAAAAGCCTCTGTGCTCAGCTTAGATGGGGTGGAGTCTCAGGGCGGAGCAGACAGTCTTGGCTTCCCGTCAGCCTTGCCCTTGCACACGAGTCTCCAGACCTCTGCCTTCCCCGGCTCCCGAGTCTCCACTGAGAGTCCAGATTCCCCCCCGCAAGAGCGTGGGTCCCCAGGGGCTCGCCTGGAACTGGGGCTCAGTGCAGTCAGAACTGGGGCTCAGTGCAGTCAGGAGCTTCTGACTCCCTTCCACTAGGGAAAGCCTGTGGCAAGCTCCGCAATCTTTGTGCGCACTGGTGTGCATGCCTCCAGACCTCTGCCTTCCCGGTTCCCGAGCCTCCGCCCGAGAGTCCAGATTCCCCCCTGTAAGAGCATGGGTCCCCAGGGGCTTTCCTGGAACTGGGGTTCAGTGCAGTCAGAACTGGGGTTCAGTGCAGTCAGGACCTTCCAACTCCCTTCTGCTAGGGAAAGCCTGTGGCAACTTCCGCAACCTTTGTGCGCACTGGCGCGTGCACCTCCAGACCCCTGCCCGCCGGGGTTCCCCTGGGTCTCCACTGGGTCTCTGAGTCTCCGGGTGCCTTTCTCTCTAACTGACAGTCCAGACTCCCCCTGTATGAGCCTGGGTCCACGGGGTTTCGCCCAGAACTGGGGTTCAGTGCAGTCGGAACTGGGGTTCAGTGCCGTCGGGGGCTTCCTTCCCCCTCCCGCCAGAGAAAGTCAGCCAGGGTCTCAGCTGCCCTTCCTCTCTGCGCACACAAAGACCCTTTGCCATACCTCCAATTCTCTGTGAGCCTTTCTCTTTCCTTCTAGTTATAGAATTTCCACTCAGCCAGCTTTCCTGTGGTTCTGGATGGTGTCCATTCTGTCTTTTAGTTGTAGTTTGGAAATTGTTGTGCGAGGCAGCAGTTTAGGTGCTTACCTATGCCACCATCTTGGTTTCTCCTCTGGGGTCACTTTTCTTGATCAGAGTCAGACACTCACAGGCTTGATTTCCAGGGAGCAGGGGTTGCTATGGCAGCTGCAGGCTAAGGTCAGGTCTTGGGGCTCCTGGGTAGGAGAAGGACTCATCAGAGCCCTTTTAGAACTTAGAGTCCAGTGTTTGGTCTTTCAGGCTGTCTCAGTTCTCACCCTGAAGAAGAGTTCACATTTTCCCAAGGTAGCCCCTCCACTATTAGAAAGTTCTCCTTCAGCCACTCTCAAATTATCACTCTCTCCCCATTTGTTCCTTTGCCCAGCAGTTTGCACACTGAGACCCAGTTTCCAAGGCTCAAAAAGTCTGGCTACTTCACCACAGCAGCTGCCTTTATTGCCTCTCTTCCTAGCCAGGCCTAAGCTGAGCCCCTGGACTCCTTTAATCTTTTGAGGAAGGTTGCATTATTATCCTGACTCACTGACAAGAAAACAGGCACAGAGAATGTCAGTGACTAGACCACGATTACACAACTGGTGGGTGAGGAGCTGGTAGTAGAATGCATGTGTGTCCTCACCTTGCAGCCTAGGCTGAGCCAACACTGTTGGGGGCTCAGCAGCGCATGGAAGTCCTGTCACCTGCCCCTCAGGGCTCTCAGGACTTTGGGGGAGGTTGTATGGCTATGCTGCAAGTGCCTGAGGACAGTTGGCCCCTGCCCTCCTGCCCAGGACCTTCCCACCACCCAGACCACTGGATTTTCTCCCATACACAGAATCTGACCTCTCAATACCCAAGAGAGTTGTCCTCCAGGCACCCCTGCCCTGCGAGCCACCCAGACCCTCCCTGGCCATCCCCAGTCCACCCTAATCCCTATCTAAATGCCTAGAAAGTGCCTGGCAATGGAGAAGGAAGCCCAGGGCCTGGGACCTCTTACTTGATCTCTGTCTGGCCACCTGCTTTCCGGGCAATCTGTACCAGCTCCTTCCCGTACCGCTCCTCTGCTTGGGCCCTGCAAGAACAAAACATGGTCACTGCATCTCCTCCAGTTCTGCTGGCCATGGCTCCCTTAAATGTCTGCAGATCCCTCAAAAGTCTGTGACAGGACCAGGGAAGCCACCCTCTTAGCATCTGGGAGCAGGTTGGTTTTCCAGACTCCTCCTTCAGAAATTTAAGCCCCCAGCACTTTCTCCAAATCAGGGGTGGGGAACGTCCAGCCTGTAGGCCCTATCAATTTGGTCTGGCCCTGCCAAGGCAACCGCAGAAAGGACTCAGAATTCAATAAATCTAGGAGTTTTTTTCATAGCAATATAATTTTTAAGTTGATGATTTTGTATGGCCCACGAATAATGTTATAAATATCCAAATGGCCCTTGGCAGAAAAAAGGTTCCCCACACCCATTCTAAATAAATGTCGGCCAAATACAGGTACATCTGAAGAGTCTTCATATTATTTGCTCACTTGGGGAAGGCCCACATTGGGGGAAACACAGGAAAGCCACAGTCATGACTTTTTTTTTTTAAAAAAAAGGAAAATAACTTTAATGTATGAAATGTGCTATAACGTAATATAGGAAAAGGCAATACGTTTTAAGAAAAATGGTCCACGTTTCTGAATATTTTTTATGTACTCATATTTTCAATATCAGAAAAAAAATGGTTGTTATTTTTTTACTTTTTTATTTTTATTGTTGACACTATTACAGATGTCCCCCATTTTCCCCATCCTTTGTCCACCTTCACCCACCTTGGCCTTCACCACACTGTTGTCTGTGTCCATGAGCTATACTTATATGTTCTTTGGCTAATCTCTTCACCTTCTTTATCCCCACCATTCTCTTCCTGACAGCAGCTTGGCTGGGATGGGCAGCCCCAGTCATTTTCCAGAACTAGGTATTGGGTAGCCTCCCTCCTACACCTACCCTCGCCAACCCTGTCGGTGCTCACCTCTGCCTCAGCAGCTCTTCCATGTCCTTGCACATCTTCCTGCCATCCAGCAGCCGCTGCAGCAGCATCTCGTAGCCTGTGTGGGCTGTGAAGTCCCTGCACTGTCACACAGAACATAGGTGTGTGAGAGGGCCATATTAGATAGTGCTGAGTGGGGAGCACAGCCTGGCAAGTTCCTCTCTGACCACCTCCCCTTCTGCCTCTATCTCCCTCAATCAAAAGCTCTTAAGATTCAGGACCTGGCTTCACACAGGTACACAGGAGGCACCCCCCTCTCCCCACTGCTCCACATGTAAAGATACCAGGTACGTAAATGAGACCTACCTGGAATCAGAGCTTATAGTCCAGGAGACAACACCTCCCTAATATAGGACAGCCATGGGAAGAGCCACTACCAAGGCCCCATGATGACAGCCTTTACAGGGTCCCCTGAACTGCTTGCTCCTGTCAGTTTCATTAACCCTATTATCTCAGCTGTGTAAGTATGAAAACTGAGTCACAGTTGGGTGAAGTATGCCCAGGGTGACACAGCTTGAAAGTCATCTGGGTCAAGTCCATGCTCTTAACCTCACAGGGGTCCTCAAACTTTTTAACAGGGGGCCAGTTCACTGTCCCTCAGACCATTGGAGGGCCGGACTATAGTTTTAAAAAAAAACTATGAACAAATTCCTATGCGCACTGCGGGCCCGGGACGAGTTAGCTGCTAAGCAGGACAGGCAGCGGCACCTGGCAGGCCGGATAAATGTCCTCAGCGGGCCGCATGTGGCCCGCGGGCTGTAGTTTGAGGACCCCTGCATATGGCCTCTGCACTATATGGGCTGTCTGTGTGGGCTCAGGTAATCCTCTCATGCCCAACAAGTAAGGTAGGCTCTGAAGGTGACTTAAGTCAGGGCTGGGCACATCGACACACATTTAGAACACAGGTAGGACAAGGAGACTTAGGGCACATCTAGCACGCCTAGCATATTTGGCACAAAACTAGGACACCTGGTTCACCCCAGGTCCACCTCTTAACCAGGGCAGTTGGGGAAGCACGTCTTGGAGAATTCAAGACACAGCTCCTATTTTACCTCCCACCCAGCACTTGCTGTCTGTTTCTGAGTCATCTAATTCTTTGTTCTCATCCCTGGAGTGGACTCTGAACTTCTGGTGTAGGAAGTTGGGGAGGGAGGTCGTACTCAAGGACTAGGAAGGGACAGAAGTTCTCCTAAGACATCTTTAGGTCTAGGGAGTGGGTCTGGGGTCAGGCTGCCCCCTCAAAGCTCACTGGGCACCTGACTGCCAAGGGAAGGAGCTCCATTCAGGAGGAGGTGGTGAAATGTCATACTGAAAACAGAGGCTTTTATGTCTCTGGCCCCAACATCCATTCATATTATATATATGTTTTATTGTTGAGAGTATTACAGATGTCCTACCCTTTATTCCCCTCCCTGTTGCCCTCCTCCACCCAGATCCCATGCTACCCCAGGCCTTGACTACCTTATTGTCTGTGTCCTTGGATAATACATATTTGCATATAAGTCTTTGGTTAATCTCTTCACACTACCCTGCCCCTTTCCCTCAGAGATTCATTACTCTATTCCTTGTTTCCATGCCTCTGATTCTATTTTATTCACCAGTTTATTTTATCCATTAGATTCTTTGTTCATTTATTTTGATTTTAGATTCAATTGTTGATAGATATGTATTTATTGCCATTTTATTGTTCATATTTTTAGTTTCCTCTTCCTCCTCCTCCTCCTTCTTGAAGACCCTTCAACATTTCATGTAATACTGGTTTAGTGGTGATGAACGCATTTAGCTTTTTGTTGTCTGTGAAGTTCTTTATTTGACTTTCAATTCTAAATGATAGGTTTGCTGGGTAGAGTAATCTTGGTTGTAGGTCCTTACTTTGCATCACTTTGAATATTTCTTCCCAGTCCCTTCTGGCCTGCATAGTTTTTGTTGAGAAATCAGCTGACAGTTGTATGGGTGCTCCCTTGTAGGTAACTGACTGCTTTTCTCTTGCTGCTTTTAAGATTCTCTCTTTGTCTTTGGCATTTTAATTATGATGTGTCTTAATGTGGGCTTCGTTGGGTTCATCTTGTTTGGGACTATCTGTGCTTCTTGGACTTGTATGTCTTTCTTTCACCAGGTAGGGGAAGTTTTTTATCATTATTTCTTTAAATAGGTTTTCAATTTCTTCCTTCCACTCTTCTCCTTCTGGTACCCCCATGATGTGAATGTTGGTATGCTTGAAGTTGTCCCAGAGGCTCCTTACACTATTTTTATGTTCTTGGATTCTTTTTCTTTTTGCTCTTCTGATTGGGTGTTTTTTGCTTCCTCATATTCCAAATCACTGATTTGATTCTTGGCATCCTCTACTCTACTTTTGATATCCTGTAAATTATTCTTCATCTCAGTTAGTGTATCCTTCATTTCTGACTGGTCCTTTTTCATGTCTTTGATGTTCTCACTATTTCCTTGAAATTCTCACTAAGTTCCTTGACATTCTCACTAAGTCCCTTGAAGCTCCCATTACTTTCCTTGAGCAACCTTATAATCATTGTTTTGAGCTCTGTATCTAGTAATTTGCTTGCCTCCACTTCATTTAGGTCTTTTTTTCCAGAGATTTCTTTTGTTCTTTCATTTGTGACATATTTCTTTGTCTCTGCATTTTGGCTGCTTCCCTGTGTTTGCTTCTATGTATTAAGTAGAACTGGTATGTGTCCTGGAACTGGTACTATGGACTTTGTGGTAGGTGTCCTATAGGGCCCGGTGGCTCAGCCTTCCCAGTCCCACCTGAGCTGGGCACTCTAGGTATGCATTGTCCTGTTGTAGTTGAGCCTTGATTGCTGTTGGCATCATGGGGAGGAATTGACCCCCAGGCCAATTGGCTATGAGGACCAGCATGTCTACAGTGGGAGAGCAGCAGTGCAAGAGATACCCCTATGGAGCAGGACTGGCTTCAGTGGGGCTTTGGCACTTACTAAGTCCATCCTTTGAGTATGTCACTCATAAATGTGGTAGAGTTGTAATCTGGTGTGGTCTGAAGCTGTCCACTGGGTGCCTTGGCTCTGGGGCTTTCCAGGAGGTGCAAAGTCAGTCACTGCCTATGCCCTGCCTGGAGCCAACCTGCAGATGGCTGCTATTTGTCTTGGGTTTGCAGGTGCCCAGAGACCAAGCTGTGCACCTTAGCAAGCTGTTGCTAGTACTGGGCCTGGGGCCACTTATTGAGAGGTATGAGACACACTGAGTCCAGCTGATGCTTGTTTGAGAGATTTTAGGAAAGTCTGAAGCCTGAGCAAGAATAGGCCATTTGTATGGAAAAGCCACTATAAACAGTTTGGGTGGGGCTGCAAATTGGGTGGGGTGGGATCTCAGGGAATCATCAAGGTGGGTTGAACAGTATGGATCAGATTGATAGAGACTCAGATATGGTCTGCCAGTCAGCTCTGTTGGGGGGAGGTACCAACACTTTTGTCTGGGAGAAAGCTGCCCCCAAGTTCTTGCCCTCATGCCACACAAGTTAGTTCCTCCCTGTATGTCCCTGGATCCTTTCAAGCTGCTACCCTAGTGCTGGACCTTAGAGTTTGAGTACGTCTGTGCACTAGCCCTTTAAGAGGAATTGCCTGGGAGTCCAGCAGTCTCCATGTCACTCAGCCACAATCTCCACTGGTTTTTACAGCCTGAAGTTATGGGGATTTCTCTTCCCAACACTGGAACCCTGGGCTGGGGATCTGGCGTGGGGCTGGGACCCCTTGCTCCTCATGGGGGGCCTCTGTGGCTAAAATATCCCTCCCAATTAAAAACATGCCACATGTGGGTGTTGGACCAGCCTGTTCCACACCTCCACCCCATCCTACCAGACTCGGTGTGGTTTCGTCTTTAGTTCTTCAGCTGTAGGGCTTCCATTCAGCCAGATTTGAGGTGGTTATGAATGAAAGTTGTTCTATATTTTATTTATAGTTTTGATGTGGTTTGGGGAGGCAGTAAATACCAGCATTTACCTTGGTTTCTTGTCTACACATCAATTCTTGAGGAAAGGTCCCAAACCCTTGAGGGCACTCAGCCAGGTAATTGCAAATCAGGTCAAGATTTAGCACCTAGTGTCTTTTTTTCTTTCTTCAAAGACCCCAAGATAGCCTCAGAAACTGGGAAAAAGAGCTCCATTTCTCTGATCTCACAGACCATATTCCCATCTCTCAGAGCTCAGAGAATCAAGGAAGCTTCCACACACACTTGGAGGTGGAAGTTTACTGTTTTAAAGTCAAAGCTGGGGAAGGTCAGATGTAGTAGGAAATGGGAGAGGTGGCCCTAGTTATGCTAACTGGCCCTGTGTCAAACCCAGCTCACACTCAACAAACTCAAAATAGTGGTATCTTTAGGCCTGTAGTAATTAGGACCCCAAGCTTATTCTTTCTTCCACATTCCCAGAAATTCCTTAGGCCTAGGCTCCACTACCCACAGGTTGACAAGCAGGGTGTCTGGACCTTGATTGGCCATTCAGGGCACCAGCAGAAAGAAGTTGTACTCCCAAGCCCTCTGCAGTCCTATTCTGGGGTCAGGGACAGCTTAAGTGTCCAGGCTGATGTTTCTGGGCTAAGCTGGGCCAGACTTCCATTTCTGTGGCTTTCATGGACAGCCATTTGCCCACTAACCAGCCAGAAGACTGTGGCTTCTTGCCCCCCAGTCTCTGTCCTCCCTCTGGACCCACAGGGCAGAAGGAAAATGAATCTGGAGGACTCCTGCCCTTTCTCCATGAGGAGGTCACTCTAAGCTGACATCAGCATTCAGGTCTGAACTCCACAGATCACCATGAGGGAGGCATCTTGTCCAGTGCACTCTCCCCAATTCTTGGGGAAACTGAGGTCCAAAGAAGTGAAGGGCCTAGCTGAGATCACACAGACAGAAGTAGGACAAGGGACCTATTATTACTCCACGATGTGTCTGGGAGAGATGGCAAGGAGTTGAACAGTGAACTCTGACAGGATTTCAGCCCTGCAATAAGACACTCTCCCCTTTCTTGCCAGTCCATGCTCAACTTGACTCTCCATAGGAATCCCTGTCCTTATTCTCAGAGTAGAAAGAGAAGCAAAACCAAACCTACATTGACTGTTCTGGTGGAAGCAGAAGGCAGTGAGGGGTCTTGCAGGCTGAGTACCCAGGAGCTCATGTCCCCAAAGTGCCACAGGCTCCAGAATCTTGTTCATCGTCTGCTCGGAGCCAGAGGCGAGGCACTAGCATGTGGTACTAGCAGGTGGTACTACCATCACAAATGACTAGCCCGTTCTAAGGGAGTGCCTGACTCCCCAGGAGCTGCAACCTCCCCGAGACTGCACCCTCAGCCACCTCCTCAAGGGGGTGAGTTCTGATTCATTGTTCAGAGCTGGGAAGTATGCTATTGAGGAAAGAAATGTACCAATCATTCAATCAGTTAATCAGTTGGTTCTCCAGGTCCACAGTATAAGACCCAGCACCAGATCACTCCCTCCAGAGTCTACCCTGACTTTCTCTTCCTGTACCCACCCAACTTCACCCTCTAAATACCAAGAGCTCCCTACTGGTCCCCCTCACTTATGGGCTCAGGCTGACATTTCCACAATGCCAATGCTACCAGAAGGAAGGTCTCTCACTTCTTTCTTTCCACCCACTGCCTCTGTCACCTGAAATCTGCCCATGCTTTGCCCTTTGTGAAAGTGCTATTTGTGGAGTCCACCTGCCACACACTGCACCAAGGACAACACAGCCATTATCTAATTGAAATCACACACTCAAGGAGGTAAGGATGGTGACGAGGAGGCCCAAAGAGGGGAGGTGACTGCCAAGGTCACTCACCTGGTAAAGGTCAGAATCTGGGATACAAACTCAGGTTGGCCTATTCCCAAAGCTGCATACCTACACCAGTCATTCAATCCCATGAACTGTTTTTTAAAAATTTGAAACATCAGAAAAAATGATTTAAAATTATTTTTGAAAATGATCATTCAAATTCCACTTCAAATCAAAGCTGTACTTCAGGTTATTATTCAGTTGAGGAATGCTGCCTTGGAGAAGGGCTGTGCTGGCTCTGTAGACAAAGCACTGACAACCAGCAAGCAGCCAGAAGCTCCACAATGTGGCATCTAGGGTAACCCACCCTGCAATAGGGTGCCAAATGGCCAACAGATGCAGTTCCCTCCTTTGAGAGGCTTGCTCAAGCCAGATGCGGATCACAGGCCTAGCTATCTATGCTCTGTAGGTGACCACTCTGGGCCTCACATTCCCCATGAAGGGATCAGATCAGGGCTACAGGCTATCTCTCAAGGCTTCAGGAGGAGGTACTCAGGAAAGCTCTGGGTAGGAGAAAGCATATTCCTGCCTCAGCCTTAAGACAGTATAGGGAAGGCCTATATTACCCTGTTCTGCTCAGGGACAGCCCACCTGCTTCCCACTCTAGGTGGATCTGGGAATGAACCATTGTCTAGGCCTGTAGGATGGCCATGACCCTGCCATGCCCCTATTGGGTAGAGAAACATTTTCTGTACCCACCATCACTTCCTTCTTTTCCTGTCCATATCACTCTTGGTAGCTACAGAGACTCGGGCCCTGAGCAAGTCACTTCCCTTCTTGGAACCTGGTTTCCACATTGAGGAAGTGGGGGTGGAGGCCAATCTCTCTCCTGACCCTGACAGTCACCCCTGTATAGCACAAACCCATCAGGACAGACTGGCTGCCAAGTCAGGGAGGGTGCCCAGGCCTTGTCTGAGAGACTGGACAGAGTTCAGCAGACTAGATATGGATTCACATCCCATCTGGTGACCCTGGTTGTTCTCAACTTCTACTCTCTCCTCCCATCTCCAATCCCGGAAAAATGGTCCTAATAGTTCCTACCACCTAGGGTTAATCTGAGAAGACAATGAAATCAGGTGAGAATAGTGATCAGAACTTGCTCTGAGGCAGATACTTGGCTAAGGATGATTACCCCCATGTAATAGCTGAGGACAAGGGAACCCAGAGAGGTTACCTAACCTGCAGGGCACAGCTGAGATTTGAACCCAGCTCTCCTAGACCAAAATCTTGGCTCTTAACCTCCCATTCCTTCACCTCTATTCAAAGCCTCAAGCTCAGTGACTGTTCTGCAAATGGTAGGTCCCCATGCCCTGCCCCATCTCTGCCTGTTCCACCACCCCCACCAGACAGAGCCTTCCCCCAGTGTGGCCAACACCATCTACCTACCACAGCCCACACACTCTCCCCTACCAGAAGATCCATTTAAAAGGCTGCATACTCTTTTTCAAGTGCTCCTTTACATGGAATTTCAGAACATAAAGCACATCAGAGAACAGCTAAACCTCTAACCTTGGAGGGAGAAGCCTGGAATTTGGTTCCCATCTGCCAGGACTAAGCTGCATAGCCTTGGTAAAGTCCCTTGCCCTCTCTGGGCCTTTCTGACTATGAAATGGCTATAAGGGGAAGAAGTGTCCTTCAATTGACCTTCTAGTAGGGAGTTTGATATGTGTATGCTGGCTTTTGGAAGCCATGGTAACCAGTGGCGGTGTCTTACCTAGAGAAATCTGAAGTCAGGAGATGGACTGGAGCTGCCGAGGGCTGAGGGAAGAGTGAGGCTGGGGTGGGAGTAGCTGGCCTGTCCAGGGATTGGCACTGATATTTTACTTTGGAACTAAGTTGGGGCCACAGAAGGTAACTCGGAAGAGCATCCTTGTAACTCTACCCTTGAGAACAGCCTGGCAGGAAGAGAGGAGGCACCAAAAGAAACTGTGTGGAGTGAACTGTTGGATATAATTATGAGGGGTCAGAGGCAGACAGCAGCAGAAAATGGGAGGATACTGCAGAGGGTACTACTCCAGGGGGGCGGGTTGGCAAAGAACCAGCCAAGGTATCCAGAAGAGGAAGAGCTGATCTGTGGACACCTACCACCTACTATAGTTTCACCAGCTACAACAGCACCAGGGAAATACATCTTTCACTCTTTTAGAGTCCTGACCCATGCCATCCCTGTCCATGGAGATGCCAGGAGCAGCTGGCAGTGGGTGCTGGAATTAGCCTCCAGTGGGGATGTGTAGAATATAGCAAGTGAAGAAATGGACCCTGTTCTCGTTTCCCATCATAGGCTTCAAACATACAGATGGAAGCCTGGGAAACTTTAAACTGAATTAGAGTGAAATTCTGATCTTAGTTTGTTGAACTGGAATAAGTTATATCTGAAAAGAACTAGAAAATCTCTAACACATGCCTCAGTGAGACTCTTGAGACAATGTGGCTTCATGACTGTTGGCTTCTGAGGTGCCCATGGAGGAAACCAGACCATTTGCTTGCAGATTCAAAAACTCATTACCCAGCACCTTTAAATAAACCAGACAGACTCATTCCCTCTACTTCTTATAACCGTTGTAGAAATATGGAAACTGAGGCTCTAAGAGAGCAAGTCAGTGAGTAGTAACCAGGCTCTTTCCCCTGCCCCTCACCCATTACTCCACAGTTGGTCTCGCCTTCGCTGTTTTTATTCAGCAAACTGAGGAAGCCGAAGGACCAAACACTGCCCTGGATGGATGGATGGATGGATGATGACTTAAGACTTCAGTAGAGTAGGTAAGCTGGTTCCTTACCCAGAGTATCCCAGGAGAAGGGTTGGATGAAGAGAGGATCCCAAGCCAAAGCCCTTGAGGAACGCTTGAGGAATAATGTCATCTGTAGGTCTTTGTGGGGCCATTAGAAACAGAGGTGGTGTTTGTTCTTTAAAAAAAAATTTTTTTTAAACAAAGAGCTTATCAACCCAAGAGCATGTCAGACATTAGAAAGGTTTTGTACAAGAATGACAGGGTGAAAGCAGGAAACAATTTTCCTTTCTTCTACCTTCCAAAGCCATTATTATATCTCTCTTCCACACTGCTCAGCATGTGTTAGAGCTTTTCTAGGGAGACATCTGTGGATGATGTCCTCAGAGCCCTAGGCAAGACTCAGGCAGTAAGACAGGGAAGCCAACTCCAGTTCAATACAATGAAGGGTTTTCCAAGAGCTTAAGTGACCCCAGTTATGGAATGCAGGGCAAGCTGCCTCAATAGGTGGCAAGCACCTCTTCACTAGTGGTCTATGAGCAGGTTGGAGGTTCCACAGAGACCTGTCCTTGTACTAGGTGTTTTGGGTCTAGATGTGCCCTGACCCAAGGATTGGAAGGAACCATGAATAAGCAGATAATTGTGAGATGATTTGCAGCTTTTCTAAGATAGTTCAGGATAGTTGTCACAGGGAGAGAGCTGAGAAGGCATAGACAGACATTTATTTTTAAGAACCAAATGTGATGTGGTTAGATGAGCTATTCTTGTTTTAGCAGGGCTGACAGGAGCTTGAGATTAGAAATGTATTTTTATTGACCGCCCTCCCTTCCCTGTCTGATGGATGGCCCTGCAGGGCCTCCCAGGGCTCCTCACCAGAGTAGCAGCCCAGCTGGATGGTTCCCTAACACATCTGGGCCCCCTTGGCTTGGGTCCTTGCTTGGTCCCAACATGCTGGGAAGCCTGCAGGTCTGTGTCTGACAGTCACCTTGGAACCTTATGGAGGCCCTGTCAGACTCTGTGAACTTTCAGGGCCTCTCAGGAACCCCACATACCAAGGTGAGGTTGGAGTGGGCAACACAAGCACCAGAAGAGGACCTTCTGTGTGCATCTGGTGCCTCTTATCTCGGTAATAGTGACTGAAGGGTGTTATTATTTGAGGACACTGAGGATGAGAGAAGTTTTATAATTTTTCCAGGACCAAACAGCAATTTTATGGGTGTGCCAGACTTTAGACCAAAGTCTGCCTGGCTTTAAAGCTTTGTTCTTTTGAATAGGCCTCCTTCATTATCAGGAAGGAAAAGTCTCCACTATCACAGTCCCCTCTCCCAAGTCTGTGATGACTGCCCACTTCCCCTCCACCATCTCAAATCTTAAAGGCCCAGCTAAATATCCTACTTCTTCCTTTTGCTTTATGAAACCAAAATGTATTGAAAACTTAGAACAAGGAGGGGTTGGGGTTGGGGGTGAGCACAAGTCCAGGCAGAGAAAATGAGCCCCTCATGTTTAAGAGCCTGGAAGTGTGATGATGCTCAGAGCTGTAAGCCTCAGTGAAAGGCAGCAATGAGAGATCTGAGGGGGCTGGACAGGTGTCTGAAGATGTGGCTTGAGGATAGCTGAACAAGAGTCCTGAGTCAGGCAGAGAAAGGTGTGGGACGTTCTTAAGAGCTTAATAGGAGCCAGGGCCAGGTTCCAAGTTCAGAGAAGGGAACTGGGTAGAATGTGTACAGAGAGGGCAGTGTTCTTGATATCTTATCACCTCTAATTCTCAGAGAACCCTGTAATGTCCACTGTGCTGTTATTGTTCCATGTTACAGATGAGCAACTGAGGTTCAGCAAAGTGAGTGAATAGTGTTCAGCCATAAAAAGGAATTCTGACACATGCTAAAACATGAATGAACCTGAAAGACATTATGCTAAGTGAAGTAAACCAGATACAAAAGGACAATTATTATATGAGGTTCCTACTTAGGCAAATTTATAGAGACAGAAAGTAGAAAGAAGTAGAAGAAAAGGGAATGGAGATGGAGAATTATTGTTTAACTAGAGGCCAAGTGCACAAAATTCATGCATGGGTAGGGTCCCTAGGCCTGGCTAGTGATCAGGGCCGATCGAGGCTGTCCACCTGCCGGCCAGGGCTTCCTTTCATTCTTTGCCGCCTCCTGCTGGTCAGTGCACATCATAGAGAGTGATTGAACCTCTGGTGTCTCGGTCGAACTCCCATGGGGACACTTTGGTCATTAGCCTTTTATATGTATAGACTAGAGGCCCGGTGCATGAAATTCGTGCATGGGGGTGTGTGTCCCTCAGCCCAGCCTGCACCCTCTCCAATCTGGGACCCCTAGAGGGATGTCCAACTGCCCAGTTAGGCCCAATCCCGATAGCATTGGGCCTAAACAGGCAGTCAGACATCCCTCTCACAATCCAGGACTGCTGGCTCCCAACTGCTCACCTGCCTGCCTTCCCAATTGCCCCTAACTACTTCTGCCTGACAGCCTGATCACCCCCTAACCACTCCCCTGCCAGCCTGATTGATGCCTAACTGCTCCCCTGCCAGCCTGTTTGCCCCTAACTACCCTCCCCTGAAGGCCTGGTCACCCCTAACTGCCCCACCCTGCAGGCCTGGTCACCCCTAACTGCCCTCCCTTGCAGTCCTGGTCCCCCCCAACTGCTCTCCCCTGCAGGCCCGGTCCCCCCCCCAACTGCCCTCTCCTGCTGGCCTGATCGCCCACAACTGCCCTCCCTTGTAGACCTGGTCCCTCCCAACTGCCCTCCCCTGCTGGCCATCTTGTGGTGGCCATCTTGTGTCCACATGGGGGCAGCCATCTTTGAGCACATGGGGGCAGCCATCTTGTGTGTTGGAGTGATGGTAAATTTGCATATTACTCTTTTATTAGATAGGATGGGTACAGAGTTTCTGTTTGGGATGATGAAATGGTCCAGAAATAGTGGTGATGCTTGTATAACTTTGTGAATGTACTTCATGCTACTGAATTGCACACTTACAATGGTTAAAATAGTAAATTTTATGTTATGTATATCTATAATAATAAAAGCATAATATGCTAATTAGACCAGATAGCCAAACAACCTTCTGGACATCATTCTGGATGTCCTTCCGGACGAAGCCACAGCAGCAGGGACTGAGGCAGAGATGGTTAGGGGTGATCAGGCAGGCAAGTGAGTGGTTAGGGGCAATCAGGCAGGAGGCAGAGTGGTTAGGGGTGATCAGGCAGGCAGGAGAGCAGTTAGGGGAGATCAGGCAGGCAGGCGAGCAGTTAGGGGCATCAGGCAGGCAGGCAGAGGTGGTTAGTGGAAATCAGACAGGCAGGCGAGTGGTTAGGGGTGATCAGGAAGGCAGGTAGAGTGGTTAGGGGTGATGAGGCAGGCAGGCAGAGTAGTTAGGGGCGATGAGGCAGCCAGGCGAGCAGTTAGGGGCATTCAGGCAGTCAGGCAGGTGAGCAGTTAGGGGCATCAGGCAGGCAGGCAGAGTGGTTGGGGAATCAGGCAGGCAGGCAGAGTGGTTAGGGGCAATTAGGCAGGCAGAGTGGTTAGGGGTGATCAGGCAGCAGGCAAGCGGTTAGGAGCCAGTGGTCCCGGATTGTGAGAGGGATCCAGGATTGCGAGAGGGTGCAGGCTGGGCTGAGGGATCCTCCCCCCTGGAGTGCATGAATGTCGTGCACCGGGCCTCTAGTTTACTAAAATAAAAAAGTAATTGTATAAGATTATAAGGTTAAAAAAACATGTAAATGGTGAAAGTCAGATGTCTGCTCCTTAGCAATGGCAGTGCATCCAGGATCACCACTGTTATTTACACCAATGATTCTCAACTCGGTCTCACTTTGGAAACACTGGAGAACTTTGAAAAATATTGATGCCCAGTCCCCACCTCCAAATTCAGAGGTAATTGACTTGTGGTATGGCCTGGACATTGGGATGTTTTTAAGAACCATAGTCCTACAAGATCTGGCTCCCTGTTACATTTCTGATCTGATCTCCAACTACTCTTCACCTCATCTCTCTGCCCCAGTCACACAGGTCTCTTTGTTGTTCCTTAAAGCACTCTCCTGCCTCAGTTCATCACCTCCTCTTCTCATCTCCACTATGGCTCAGCTTCTGTTTTTCCATTTCATAGCTGGGAAGCCCTGAGTATCATCTGGCCACTCCATCTCCACCCTGACTGCTACTTGAGCTCCAGCTGGCACTTCCTGTTACCCAATAGTAGGTGGCCTGTCAGCACCAGCAAAAGTGGCTGCCACTTACCTGCCTGTATGGTCACCAATTGCTCAGGGTTCTAGGTCTCAGCAAACCACCACACCCTCCCATTAACCCCAAAGGGCTCTCTGACCCAAGCCTGAGAAGATAGCAGCCAGGCCTGGCCCAGTAGCCCCCAAATCCATCTGGGTGGCACCCCCAGGTACACATCCCCTTGGTTTTCTCTCTGTAAAATGGGAATAAGAATACCAAACTCAAAGGGCTATTGTTGGAATTAAATGCATCTTGTCACTTGAATACATGGGAAGGGTCTCTAATGGTGAAATTTAATATGCAATGGTGAACAGAGTTGGAAAGGCATTCTGGGAATAGGAGAATCCACATATGAGACGCACCCTACAGTGAATATCCAATTATAAGTCTGGGTCCCTTGGGACCTGTTCTATGAAGGGCAGCAGAAGGTAGTCCCTTTAGCACTGCCCTGAGCCTCCCCATCTTCAAAGCCTTCATCTTAGGTGAACATCTCTCTGACATCCTAAAGATATGAAAACTGAAGTTCAGACAGGGGAAATGATTCTCCAAGGCCCCCAGCAAGTGAGGGTGAGGGCCAGGTGAGGCTTCAAAGAAACCTGTACCCTTCTGAGCCTCAAGAAGGGGAATTACTGAGCTTGTAAGGAAGGGAACTTCTGGAGCTATCCAGTGGGGACCCCTGGTGTGAGCAGCCTTCAAGGCACAGGGCACCATTGTCTCTTGCTGGAAGCCAAAAGCAGTTTTAGTTTCTACACCAAGTTCCTTTTATTGTGCAGTTCATAGTGTTAGTTAGGCTTTGGGTGAGGAGGAAGGGCATCTTGCTCACAACTTGTAGCCTTCAGCCCCCTTTGCATGAGAGGAAACATCCACCACTGGAGAGGTTGCAAAAAGGCAGAAAACAGTATCTCTGTCACCATCTAAGTCTTGTCAGGACTTTTCACAATCCAGCTGGGATCTTCCCTTCCTACCCTGAACAATCCTCTAGGCCAGAAAACTGTCTCCCAAACCCACTGTGCCCACTCCCCCTCCACACCTTTGCCCATGTCATCCTTCCACCTGGAGTGTCACTTGTCTTCCTGACATTTCCCAAATCCTCACCCACTCTTTGAAAGCCCAAGCAAGACCCTTCCTTTCCTTCTCAGGGGCTACCTCAGTTGTGGACAGGTATTAGGAGCAGCAAGAAAAAGCCCCCAGGTTCCTGGGAATTGCAGTGCAAAGAGGGTCATTGAGAAGCAGATCTTGTTTTCCACCAAAGATAAAAAAAAAAAAAAAAGGCATGGGTTACACTCTTGACCCAGGACACTACAGCCAGTAAATCCTATAGGTGACTGTCTGCAGGCATTGCAAAAGCGGAGCAAGCACGACCACACACCTCTGCAATCTACTATTACCATCAGACAGTTGGCCACGTCCTGTGGAATGAGAACAGATGAGCCAAGTTCTCAGTCTTCTGGGGAGGGTAGGGGGAGAATGAGGGGTGGGGAGGGGTTCATATACTACAGAGTGTGCACAGAGTATGTGAAAGAGGAATACTATTGAACCACAATTTTTGCCTAAAATTACCATCTTGGCCTTGCAAACAGGAATTTCTTAGTTTTGTTTTCAGATATTTTTCTTTTAATAACACATGTAATCTGTGATCACTTGCATTAAATTAGAGAAGTGGAGAAAAAAAAAAAAAACACCCTGCTTCCAAGACTATAGAAACCAATGCCATCCAGTTATCCTACAGGAGTTATAATTGAACCAAGAACAAACTAGCCAATTGCCTTGAATTCTGTTGCAGAGCATGATGGCATCCGACAGACCTTCATGAGAGCCCTTGCTTTGCCCTAGACATGTGATCATAGAATAGCCTTTGACCTGCCCATGGCTCTGTGTAGGAAATGGGATGGCATTGACAAGCCTCCCATGCAGGAGTGACTGTCACAGTACCTGGCTTTTATTAGGTACTCAGCAAACAGGCACTGTTACCACTCCTCTGGGTTGATTTAAGTAGCTGGGACTTGGATAAAAATATATTCATGGAACTTGAAATAAATGTCTCCTTTTTCATTTTTATTTTAATTTAAAAATTTCAATAAGTAATGCATTTACATAGTCTAAAAATTAAACAGTATAAAAAAGTGAAAGCACTCACTGCCACCAGCCCTGTCCCCCACCAATTTCTTTTCTTTCACTTCCCCAAAAGGTCATCACTTTAATCAGTTCTCTGGGTATCATTCCAGAGATTCTCGTTGTTAAAACAAGCCTAAGCTAATATAAATGCTTATTTCCCCCAGTTTTCACAGCAGGTTGAATACCAGACACACACAGCTTGGCTCTGTGCTTTTTACACAAAACACTATGTCTTGAAGAACTCTCCTAAGTAGTACAGAGAGAACTTCTGTCATTCTTTCTGACAGCCATGACCGTGGAGACACTGACAAGGCAGTTGGAAAGGTGGAACAGCCAGGCCTCCCTCTCTCGCCTCTAAGTCCCTATTGCTCCAGGAGGACCTGCTCCTTAGCCACTGGCCTCCTCAGCCTTCAAGGCCATAGGGCCTGTCCTACTGCAAGTCCTCATGCAGTGTCTGAGCAGACTTTGGTTCTCAGCAGAGCCCCTCTCAGTTTGGTCCTCCAGCTCCTATCCAGCCAGGGGGGTAGAAGGTTTCCAAAGGGTCTGCTAGTGCCAAATGCTAGAGAACCCTCACTTTCTTACTCAGGAATATCTCCTCTTCTGGGAATCTACCCAAGGAAGTAATCTTCAAATGCAAACTTTGATACACAAAGATCTACCCATTGCATCACTGTCTAGAATAGAAAATAATTGGCAATAACCTAAATGTGCAACAATAGAGGACTGAATAAATAAATCATAGCATGTCCACCAAGTCCATAAGCTGGAGGACTGTACAGCATTAACAATGTTGTTTTGAAGACAAGGAAACCACATCCACAACCACATGTTCAAAATGGAATTATGTTGAAAGGGTGGGGGGCAGGTCTTAATAACAATGTGAATGTAATTACGGATCTGGACTGTACATTTAACATGGTCAAGATGGTAAATTTTATGTTAGATGTATTTTTCCATGATTAAAAATAAATTTTAAAATGCAAGAAAATTAGCTTGTACCTATGTTAAGAATCTTAGAGAAACATGGCAAAATATTACCAGCAATCTCTGTGTGATGAGACAACTAAGGCTGTTTTATTCCTGTTTTTTTTCTTCTATTTTTCCACTTTCCTTTTAGGATCTTATATTTTTTGCTTTTAAGGTATTTTCATAGCTTTAAGTGTCCAGAACAAAACAGGTACCCAGTGAACATCAACCTCTCCTGATTTTCCATGAAGTCCTGGGGCCACTGTTGGCAGGTCCTGAGATAGTGGACAGGCAGCTTTAGGACAGGTTAAAAGCGGGGCCCTTCTCTGTAGTCTCCTAAATGAGGAACCTCAGAATCTCAAAACTGGGAAGGGGAAGAAGCTACAGCAGCTGAGTGGACACATGGGGGAGGGGTGGGCCCAGCCTCAGTCCCATGTGCCTCCCTGGTAATTCATGCTCCCACCCAGGGAGTAGTACTTTCCTCTGTCCTCTGTCTCTTGGGGTCATCAGACTCTCCATGCTTGGCATAGAGCTTTCCAGATGAAGCTGGACACCAGCTTAAAAGGGAGATGTGACCACAAAGAAGAAGGAAAATTTCAGGCCTATTCTCAGTCCCCCTTGGTGGCTTCTGCCTAAAGGTGGGTCACAGTGGTGGTGAGAGGCCACTGTAGTAACTCTGGCCTAGCCTCCTCAGGCTCTTACTTTTCCTTTTAATAACCCCAAAAGGGGTAGGATGTAGATATCAATAAAACCTGGTCCAGGACTAGAGCTTTCCTCTTAAAACAATACCCAGTGACTTTTTTGCAAAGGCCATTAGATATATAGGTCTGGGAGAGAGTGAGACAGTGGGAGGGATAAGCACGCCTCAGAGCCCTGCTCCACTTGGTACAGAAGGCCTAGCCCAGTTATCAGGGAACCTGAGTTTCCAGCACTGGATGGTGACTTCCTTGAGGGCAAGATGGTCTCATTCATCTGATTGGATGTAGGGGTGAGGCTGAGCAGTAGTGTTTAAACCACCTAGTCAAGAACGCTGCTTAACAAATATTTATAAATATAACTAAAGTGAAATGGAGGAGAAAATAGGTTCAGGAAGGCAGGTGGGACCATGTAGATATTCACTGTTCATTCACTTATTCTACAAACATTGACTGAGTATATACTCCACTTGCCAGCCCTGTGCTGAGGATGCAGACAGATGTTTCTTGCAATGCAGTTTGGTTGTCTACTGGGAGCACAGCCACTGGAGAGGAGAGCTGTGTGTATGGGAGGGGTGAGGGGAAGCATCCTGCCTTCTCTAGGCTTCTTTGCGCCTCTGACTTGGTGCTGAGTCAGGTTATTGGAGATCTAAGGCCTTCTCTGTATTCTCAGCCTCAGCTTTATTTCACTGACAGGCCCTGCTCTGAGGCTCAGCCACAAACTTCGTGCAAAGCCATGATGCTCTTTATCCTGGTGTGTGTTTAATATAAATCAAATTATCCCTTCCCTCCCTATGTGGCTAGCCTTACTCTTCACCTCATTCCCACAGCAGCCTGCATCTGAATGCTCTGCCACAGATAAAAGCAGGCTATAAATACTCTGTGGCAATACTGATAACTTTGCAAATACAGGCCCACTTAGGGACAGAACTTTTCTACTCCTATGCTGAATGTTTCCACCACTTATGAGCCATTCTGTTTGCTTTTCATAATTTTTTTTTTGTTCCTCTCTTGCTATCAGGCTACCAGATATCTGTGAAATTATCTCTAAAAGTTCAGGCCCACCAATATTTATCAATCACCAATATATATCAGGTTCCATGCAGAACCCTACTAGTTGCTACATGACTGATTTTGTAAAAATTGTGGGTAAAACCAGAGTTCATAGGCCCTACCTAAAAGCTATGGGCCATCCTATCTAATAAAGATGGAATATGCTAATTGATCATCATGCCCTCACAAAGATGGCAGCACCCACAGCCAATAAGGAGGGAATATGCTAATTGACTGCCACGTCCTCAAAGTTGGTGGCACCCACAGCCACAAGATGGTGGTGCCCAGTCTCCTCAACCCTGCTGGGGCAGCAGGCATGTGGTACAGCTGGGCCCGCCCCCAGGCAGGTCCGACCGCTCCGCGCATTTGCCTCCGGAGTCCCCCAGTCCCCTCAGCCCCCCAGCCACCCAGGGCCGGCTCAAGGTGCAGGCAAACCTCAGATGTCAGCTGCCCAGCCGCCAGAGCCAGCCCTAGGGACTACCAAATGACTGAACAAGCAGGCTGCATGGGGCAACCAGGCTGGCAGGGGGGTTAGTGAAGGAGGACCAAATGACTGAAAAGCAGGCTGCATGGGGTGACCAGGCCAGTAGGGGGGTTAGTGAGGGATGACCAAATGACTGAACAGCAAGCTGCGTGGGATGACCAGGCTGGCAGTGGGGTCATGAGGGGGAACCAGTCTGGCAGGGGGTGGGGGGGCAGTAAGAGGCAACCAGACTGGCAGGGGGGGAAGTTTGGGGTGACCAGGCCAGTGGGGGTATGGTGCAGTTGGGGGCAACCAGGCTGGCAGGGGGGGCAGTTGGGGACAATTAGGCTGGTGGGGGGGCAGTGAGGGATGATTAGGCCAGCGGGGGCGGGGGGGGTGGCAGTTAGGGCCAATCAGGCCGGCACACAGAGGCAGTGAGGGACTATCAGGCCAGCAGAGAGGGGGGGCAGTTAGGGGCAACCAGGCAGGCAGGCAGGTGAGCAATTAGGAGCCAGCGGTCCAGGATTGTGAGAGGGATGTCCAACTGTCAGTGTAGACCAGCAGTTGGACATCCCCTGAGGGGTCCTGTATTGGAGAGTGTGCAGGCTTGGCTGAGGGGACCCCCCCATGCATGAATTTCATGCACCAGGCCTCTAGTCTAGTATAAGTAAAGTATATGGGCTTTAGTGTAAGCTCTTAGCTCCTTAAAAATGATTTTCGTTTCTCTCCTTACCATTAGCTAGTGCCAGAAACAGGGCTGGTGACACCTGTGTCTAGAAAGTTGAGATTGCCAGATAATTAAAGTGCTGTGGTATTGGACATCATTTTTGTAGGGTTTCCTATCACTATTAAAGACTAGTCATTTTTAGTGTACTGCCAAGCTGCAGGGTTTAATGGTATTGCCTTGGACTGGGAGAGGGGAGAAATAGTAGAGGGGGAAGGCTGTGCTCTATCCCTAACATTCCTGGCAGTTAGATCAGTATGCCTTTTGTGTTTTACAAATTTATGTGTAAATTGAGCTTCAAAGTACTTCTATAAACCTTGCCTGATCTCCCTACTTCTCTGAGAGGTAGGAAGGACAGATTTTTTTTTTGTCCATTTCACCAATGTGGCTCCAAAATTTAGTAATCTGCCATGTTGATAGAAAAGAATGAAGCACCTTGGGTGAGAACCCAGGCCCTGGAGCCAGCCTGTTGGGTTCAATCCAAGCTTTGTGATCTTGGGCAAGTTACTTAAGCTCTCTTAATTTTCCCCCAAGTAATGTGGAAAACAAAAAACTACTTCATTGGTTTAAAAGAGTGAATTGACACATGTTTCTGTGAGTGTTAGATGTCCTCATGGGCTGAGGGTCAGGGAGTGGGGCTAGAATTCAAAGCCCTGGGAACAATGAGGATGACAGTGAACTTTTGAGGCATTTGCCAGGTCAGTATGTCAGGCTCCCACTGATCACTTCTCTCCCCCTCCCAGATCTGACCTTCCCCAGGGAAGCTGTACCCCCACATCAGGCCCAGGGAGCCAGCAGTAGAGGACAGGAGGCACCTGGAGGCCATGAATCCCACAGTGGCTCAGAGGTGGGGCAAGTGCAGAGTGTGGCAGGATATGGCTCAGGAAGCTGCTTTCTTGCTGCTGCTTCTGTTGCTGCTGCTACTGCCACACCCTGCTTCCTCATACACTATCTCCTACTGCCCAGATCTCCTTGCCCCCAGCTCTGCCCTAGGGAAGGTGGGCCCAGGCACTCTGGTGTGGGATAGATGTCCTGGAGGGAAAACAATCAGGGTCTCCTGGGCTACAGAGCAACCTGGATTTTCAGGCCTTCCCCCTTCCCCCAACCTTATACTCTAAGTCAGAGCAATGATGTGGTGACTCACCACTCCCTGCCTCCCCCACTGTAGCCACCTATCCACCCCCTTTTGTAATCCCCAGCTGCCAACCTGGTGGTGGGATTGGCTGAGCCAGGTCTGTCTCCATTGACTCCTCTGGGCTGGTCCCACTCCCTCTTTGTAGATATGGGGAAACAGAGGTCCAGAGAGGCACAGAGTGCCCTACCCAGGCAGCCCTCTCTCCACTGTGTGGCCAGAGTAGGCACAAAACAGGTCACTCACATGCTGGTCACAGGTCCCAGAAAAGGATCCAGGGAGGGGAAACTGTTGACTGAGGCAAAGGGCCATGGGGTTGATAGGGGGGCTCTTGGGACAATCACATTCCTCAGCTCTAATCAGAGAGGTCTCAGCTTTCCCTCTTGAGCACCGGGGACAGCTAGAAGTCCAGGAGCAGAGAAGAAGGCTGAAAAACCGTCGGAAAAATCAGAGGGGATTTGAGGCCCAAACTGGGCTTGCAGGCTGGGCCCAAGCCACCAATTGGGTGCCATTCTCTCATGGAAGAAAGGATTTGATTTACCTCTGCATTGAATTTAAGAAAATGAGCAAGGAATTAACCAGCCCTCCTGCCTCTTCAAAGGGTCTCTAAGGACTGCAAGGAAGGGGGTTTGGGTGAGGGAAGAGAATTACTATTTGAATGCCAACAAGGTACTAGGGACTTTGTTACATTTGATCACCATGTTTAATCCTCCTAATAGACTGGTATATTTATTAATATTTACCTCCACTACGTAAGTAGGGAAAATGAGGCTCAGAGAAGTAAAATAACTTATCTAGCCCTTAAATAGCAGAGTCAATATCCCAATTGGTTTGTTTGCTCCCCAAACCTGTGACCCATTCCCTTCTTTTCTTCATTTGGCCTCCTCAAATTCCCACCCACATATTGGACTCTCCTCTCAAAAAATTCTGCTATGGGGAGAGGGTCACCTGGAGGAGAAACCAGTCCTGGGGTACAGGGGATATCTCTCACCCACTGTCTTGAAGCTTGCAGAGCAATCATACCCCAGGCTGAGGACCCCCTTTATCTTCCAACTTAGAAGGGACGGTGGCCCAGGTTACCTCCACAAATACAAAATACAACCACTATTTTTATGAGTAAATCTTTCTCTTCCTTTGACCACATCCCAATCAACTACCCTGGGGAAATTTCAGCCAGTCTTCCCATTCTACTTGTTTAACTCCTTGACAGTCTTCACTCACCCAAAAGGCATCTCTGAATTGAAGCTGGGGCATCATCCTCAGGCTGCCACGACAAAGCTTTCTCTCCTCCCACAGACAGGACTGAACGAGGTCCAGGAACCAGGCACACTGTCCCAGTACTGACAGTGTTGGCCCAGTCGTCCACGACTTGGCTGATGCTGTCTGCAGTACCTCAGAAGACACCCACAAGCTAGAGATGAGCTGCCAGAAGGAGCAAAAGAGCTCAATCTGTTTTGTTTGGGGCTAGAATCAGCAGCAAAATGAGGAAGGAGCAGTGCCCAGTGATGGGAGGGCGGGTTCTAGTTTCCGGCCCAACCCCTTGCCAGTCCCATGGTGATGTAGGACACAGTCCAGGCTGTAGGACTTAGCAGGAATGCCAGCCCCAGATGGGAGGCAGTGGCCAGAGAGAGAGGCAGGTAGGTACAGAGGCTAGGTAGGCAGGCAGCCTGTGCCGAAAGGTTTGTGCAGTCTCCCCCTGGGTGCAGGCATCAGGCCCCTCACCCACAGGAAGTAGAGCTGCTGTGCTCCTGTGTGCAGCTCCGCCTGCAGCCTGCCTTCCTCCTCTTCTCCACTTGCCTCCTTCTGATGTCCTAGTTGAGCCATTCTCAGAGGCCATAAACTTAGGGAGACTGAAGTCACAGAAGGTGAGGGAGAGGAGGGGTCAGGAATCAGGGGTGCTGTTGCCCACCACCCCAGCCTCACTCCAGACCAGGTACATAAATGCTAGACTCTCCATCCCTCACCAGCAAACCATTTGGGGGTGGGGGGTTTCCCTAGGAATAGCACTCACTATCATTCATCAAATCCTGGCTACATGGTGTCCCAATCCATATCTTACCCTCAAGGAGTCTGGGGGCAAATGCAACTGCATTCTACGGAGCTGGCTGTAGGAACACTGAGGGGGAATGAGTGGAGAACAGCTTGAGGCTTTATGGACACCAACCTTCTGCCCTCCAAGTCTCCATATTAGACACTTTCTGGGGCAGGAAGCCCCTCTAAAGGTGTCTTCAGGCCAGAAGAATGTAATTGAACCTAGAGAGACAGCATTATAAAGGTATAGATGTTGGAGTTCAAAAACCCAGGTTGAGGCTCACTTTCTGTTTTGTCTGGGCTTTACCCTTCAATAGCTGAGGAAACTTAATTGACCCTCTAACACAATAAGCCGCAGTTTCCCCCATCTGCCACCCTCAATCTTTGAAAGAAAGAAAGTGTTGAGACCATTACTGGAGTTTCTGATTTAGCTGGGCATGTGCTGGGGCACTGTCAGGTACCACCTTGAGAAGAGCCCTGGGCTGGAACCCCAGACACAGCCTGTGGAGCTATGGCTTGCCCACTAAGCAGAAGATGCTGGTGTGGGGCCTAAGCCCAGAGCCAGCTGGCAAGAAGGGATGAGTCAGCTTCTTCACAAATCAACACCCTCATGGGCTAGGTTAGAGATGGGGGACACCCAAGCTTCTGAAATAGCCACCAAGAGAGAGTACATCAGGGAGAATTGCAGAGCAGTAAGTTTGACCCTGATAGCCCCCACCTCCAGAATCCTCCAGTTTGAGCTAATAAACACCTTTACCATTGAAGGTACCCCAGTTGCTTGCAACTGAAGACAGCTGTGAACCCAGGGGGGTTAGACACCTACTAAGAAGGGCCCCTTATGAATAACTGGACTCAAATTTTAGAAAACAGAGCCCAGCAGCCATTTCTGCACAGGGGCCTCTCACACAAACTGCACTTCACAAAGAAGCTTGCACTAGTCTGCCTGCCTACACTGTGTTTCTACCATTTAAGCCAGCTATATAAAGGAGTTCCTGGAATCCTATTTCAAACAATATGACTGAGGCTTTCTCCATCCAATCAGAGCTGTGCAACTCTGACCAAACAGAGTGGCTCTATTCTGACCAATCAGGACAGTGCTTTTGGAGCAATCAAACTGTGAGGATTTGGAGTCCTCATTTACATGAAAATGAACCAATCAGGAACTAGGGGTGGGGACTCCTGCCATATAAGCCAGCTTCCCCTCTGGCTCAGGGAGTGCACTTTCCTTTTCCACTGAAGACGGAGTTTCCCTAGCTGAGCTGAAACTCCAAATATGTCTCACCAGAGCAGAGCAGAGCTGCCTCGCTGAAGAGAGGCCTGGCTCTGGGGCAGTCTCTCAGCTGTGCTGTTTTCATAGCCACACTGCCTCAAATTGAGCTGTTCCAATGCAGTGCTGTTTTCACAGCTGTGCTGTATCACTGTTGAGCTGTTTGTACTGAATAAAGTTTCTTTCTTCACCACACCCCAAATTGGGGAATTCTGTTGGTGTTTGAATTGGTGAGGCCATTGGTTAACAGCTGCCATAATAGAAAAAAGAAAACAACAGCTTGAAAGGATGGCAGTGGGGGAGAAAGGGTGTTGTGGTTGGGAGGTAGTTACACGCTACCTTCCCTATTAGAGTCAGGTCAGTCATTGTGTCCCACTGGGCCTCAGTTTCCCCATCTAAAAAGTGAAGCAGTAAGGCAACTGCAGCAGTGTGTGTCTGATTCACTTATGAAACCTAAAAACTATGCAGCTTGCCTGACTCCCATCCAGTTTGTAGGTCTAAGTTGGGGCCTGACCTTATGTTTTTCTACAGTTTCTGATAGGCTCATGTAGATGGTCTCTGAAGACCCTTTCATCAGTGCAAGCCACCTCCCTTTGACCGGTGAGCTGGTGGTAAGGTAATTCTTGGTCCTCGCTGAAGGAACCCTTCCCCCACATCTACTGGGCCTATGTTTCAGTTACTCTGCTGACTGCCTATTCACCATGTTACACCTCTTTGGTGTCTACCCTAGCTTCTAAAGACTGACTGTGCTTGGAAACTCAGAATCACACTCTTGTGGTTGAAAGTTAGTAAATCTGAAAGCTCCCTGTCAACTCAGAAGAGTTGTGTTCTTTATTTTTTTCAACCCTTTTTCCAGGGCAAACTGAAAAACAATCTATATCACATCCTGAGCACTGAGTGCCACGCCCTGGATATCAACCAAGGCCTGAGGCTAGGATGTCTCCTGGTGTCAGATTTACCATGTGGTAGGCCCACCCCCACCCCACATGGCCCCTGGTCTCTGCACTTCTCAGCTGGGGACTTCCCTTCTTTACACTCCCTATTCTTCAAGTTTCTGTCCCAGACCCTGGCCTGGCCCTTCACCTTCAGCTCCACACTCTAGAAATGAAGACCCCACTTAGGATAGGACTCTGACAATTAATTGCTCTCTCTGAGTCTCAGTTTCCTTATCTGCTAAATTAGGTGAGACTCAAGACATGTGAAATGCTTAGCATATGGCCTGTTGCAGTAAAACTCAGCAGCCTATTATTATGCTGGAACTTCTTTCCTACCTGGTCTCGCCAGTGAGTTTCTTCTTATTAATAAGGCCCCAGTTCCCCTCCTATGGGAGGTCTTCCCAGCCTAGGTTCCTCAGCAGAGCCTCTCTCCTTGCACACACTGCTCTCCTGCTACTCAGCACATTTCTCCTCCTGGGTAACACCCCCCCGCCGCAGATTGGCAGAAAGTTTTCCTTGTTCATGTCTATGTCCCTAGACAGGAAGGCTCAGTAAATGTAATGATGGCTACATTACAGTGGGGCTTGTTCTCTTCTGGGGCAAGGGAAGGTGGGGGTGAGAGTGGGAGCCCCAGCCCAGTAAACATATGCTTCTGGCCACTCAGGAACAGTGACCCACAATGGTCAGGTACAGGAACATTCCACTTCAGTTATGTGGTGGGTGGGTACCTGAGAGCTATGGCCAGCATCATGGCAGTGTACTCTGCTTCTTCAGGAAGGAGATACAGGTGTCGAATGGTCTGCCTAGCGAATGGCAGATATTAAGACAACATGTTAGCAATGAAAGGGACAAAACAAATGCCCCTTGAACCGGTAGCAATGCTGTTTCTAAATGAGATTCATGATAAGGGCCTCCTGGTTTCCTGATGTCACCAAGGAGCTTTGAGACACTCCTTTTCTGCAGCCTTGTGCCCTCTCTAGAAGGCTCCAAGATACTGCTTCAGATTCTTCTAACACAAAATGAGGTTAAAGGATAGGCTTGGGCCAGATCATTCAGAGTTTATACTGCCAGTGAGGCAGAGTAAGGACAGGACCATTGTCCTGAAAATAATGGGAAATCATAGCAAGGTGACAATGGGAAGGTACATTATCAAATCTGGGTTTGAAAATGTCATCTGCTGTGTGGAAAACAGACTGCAGTGAACAGGCTTGGCTTCAGGGATGAACAACGAGTGCAACTACACAGGGTCCTATTGCTCAGAAGGGCCTTGCATGTAGGACTTAATGCTTTGGCAATTGTAGTCTTGAAATTCTTAATACTATCTTTAAATTTGTTTTAAAAGTGAAGACTAATGGGACAATGAAGTATGCATCAAAAACTTGGAGTCTTGGCTCAAGTATGGTCCTGCCTCCTACCTATCACCCCTGGATGGGTTCTCAGCTTTCCCCTCCAAGTTCCTGCCTAACAACCACTGCTACTCTCGGCCCCCAGCAGGGATGCAATATCCATGGGGATTGCAATACACCATGGGAAAGAGAGATGCTTGGCTTCACTTCCCTGCCCACAGTTTGGTGGCTGGTAGGAAGGGAAATTCAGCAGCTAGTAGGTTTGATGCAGAAACAACTGAGGGGCCTTTGTCCCACAAGTATTCCCATGCCCGAGGGAGTGTAACTTTAACAGCAAATAAAGCACCATGCCAGGTTGAGAGAACATGGGAAAGGAAAATATTTATATTTCAGTACTTTAAATAGGACATTTTTTTAAAAATAAGAGGCCCCACATTTTCTTTTTTTCTTTTTTCTTTCTTTATATTTCTTTTTTCTTTTTTTATTGTTTAAAGTATTACAACTAGTAGTACACATGACTACTTTTTTTCCCCAATTGACCTTCCCCCAGCCTCCCCTACCCCCCTGCACATGTCCTCACCCCCCTCCCAGTGTCTTGTGTCCATTGGTTATGCTTATATACATGCATACAAGTCCTTCGGTTGATCTCTTACCGCCCCCCCACCCCCCAACCCTCCCCAGCCTTCCCACTGTCATTTGACAGTCTGTTCGATGCTTCTCTGCCTCTATATCTATCTTTTTGTTCATCAGGTTATAATGTTCTTTATTATCCATAAATGAGTGAGATCATGTGGTATTTTACTTTCACTGCCTGGCTTATTTCACTTAGCATAATGCTCTCTAGTTCCATCCTGGTAAGAATTCCTTCTTTTTTATAGCAGAGTAGTATTCCATTGTGTAGATGTACCACAGTTTTCTAATCCACTCATCTGCTGATGGGCATTTAGGCTGTTTCCAAATCTTAGCTATTGTAAATTGTGCTGCTATGAACATAGGGGTGCATATATCCTTTCTGATTGGTGTTTCTGATTTCTTGGGATATATTCCTAGAAGTGGTATTACTGGGTAAAACGGCAGTTACATTTTTAATTTTTTGAGGAAAAGCCATACTGTTTTCCACAGTGGCTGCACCAGTCTGCATTCCCACCAGCAGTGAAGAAGGGTTCCTTTTTCTCCGCATCCTCACCAGCACTTGTCGTTTGTTGATTTGTTGGTGATAGCCATTCTGACAGGTGTGAGGTGGTACCTCATTGTTGTTTTCATTTGCATCTCTTAGATGATTAGTGACTTTGAGCATGTTTTCATATGTCTCTTGGCTTTCTGAATATCCTCTTTCAAAAAGTATCTATTTAGGTCATTTGCCCCTTTTTTGATTGGGTTGTTTATCTTCCTTTTGTTAAGTTGTATGAGTTCCCTGTAAATGTTGGAGATTAAACCCTTATTGGAGATAACATTGGCAAGTATGTCCTCCCATGCAGTGGGCTTTCTTATTGTTTTGTTGATGGTTTCTTTTGCTGTGCAGAAGCTTTTTATTTTGATGTAGTCCCATTTGTTTATTTTCTCATTAGTTTCCATTGCCCTAGGAGCTGTATCGTTAAATATACTGCTATGACAAAGGTCTGCTATTTTGCTGCCTATGGCTTCTTCCAAGATTTTTATGGTTTCCCATCTTATGTTTAAGTCCTTTAACCATTTTGAGTTTATTTTTGTGTATGGTGTAAGTTGGTGGTTTAGTTTCATTTTTTTGCAAGTATCTGTCCAATTTTCCCAACACCATTTATAGAAGAGATTGTCTTGACTCCATTGTATGGTCTTGCCTCCTTTGTCAAATATTAATTGTGCATAATGGCTTGTGTTGATTTCTGAGTTCTCTGTTCTGTTCCACTGGTCTGTATGTCTGTTCTTGTGCCAGTACCAGGAAGTTTTGAGAATAATGGTTTTGTAGTATGGCTTCTCTGCCTTTGTATCTGTTCAGATCATTACAGTTGTAATACCTCCAACATTGTTCTTCTTTCTCAAGATTGCTGCAGCTATTCAGGGTCTTTTTTTATTTCACATGAATTTTTGGAGAATTTTTTCTAGGTCTTTGAAGTATGCTGTTGGTATTTTAATGGGGATTGCATTAAATTTATAGGTTGCTTTGGGTAGTATGGACATTTTAATGATGTTGATTCAACCAATCCATGAACATGGTATATTCTTCCATTTGTTTATGTCTTCCTCTATCTCTTTTTTTCAGTGTTCCGAAATTTTCTGAGTACAGGTCCTTTATCTCCATGGTTAAGTTTATTTCTAGGTATCTTATTTTTTGTTGTTGTTGTTGTTGCAGTGGTAAATGGGATTGCTTTTTTAAAAAAAATAAATCTTTATTGTTCAGATTATTATAGTTGTTCCTCTTTTTCCCCCCATAGCTCCCCTCCACCCGGTTCCCACCCCACCACATGCCCTACCTCCCCCCACCACTGTCCTCATCCATAGGTGTAAGATTTTTGTCCAGTCTCTTCCCGCACCCCCATACCCTCTTCCCCCCGAGAATTGTCAGTCCATTCCCTTTCTATGCCCCTGATTCTATTATATTCACCAGTTTATTCTGTTCATCAGATTTTTTATTCACTTGATTTTTAGATTCACTTGTTGATAGATCTGTATTTGTTGTCACTTTGTTGTTCATAATTTTTATCTTTACCTTTTTCTTCTTCTTAGAGAATACCCTTCAGCATTTCATATAATACTGGTTTGGTGGTGATGAACTCCTTTAGCTTTTTCTTGTTTGTGAAGCTCTTTATATGACCTTCAACTCTAAATGATAGCTTTGCTGGGTAGAGTAATCTTGGTTGTAGGTGCTTGCTATTCACCACTTTGTATGGCCTCCATAGTTTCTGTTGAGAAATCAGCTGACAGTTGTATGGGTACTCCCTTGTAAGTATCTAACTGTTTTTCTCTTGCTCCTTAATATTCTCTCTTTGTCTTTTGCTCTTGGCATTTTAAAGATATTTTATCGATTTTATACAGAGAGGAAGGGAGAGGGATAGAGAGTTAGTTTGTTCTTATCTGTGAAGCTCTTTATCTGACCTTCAATTCTGACTGATAGCTTTGCTGGGTAGAGTAATCTGGGTTGTAGGTTTTTGCTATTCATCACTTTGAATATTTCTTGCCACTCCCATCTGGCCTGCATAGTTTCTGTTGAGAAATCGGCTGACAGTCGTATGGGTGCTCCCTTGTAGGTAATTAACTGTTTTTCTATTGCTGCTTTTAATATTCTCTCTTTGTCTTTTGCTCTTGGCATTTTAATTATGATGTTTCTTGGTGTGGTCCTCTTTGGATTCCTTTTGTTTGGGGTTCTGTGCACTTCCTGGACTTGTAAGTCTATTTCTTTCAGCATGTGGGGGAAGTTTTCTGTCATTATTTCTTCAAATCGGTTTTCAGTATCTTGCTCTCTCTCTTCTTCTGGCACCCCCATAATTCTGATGTTGGTATGCTTGAGGTTGTCCCAGAGGCTCCTTACACTATCTTCAAATTTTTGGATTCTTTTTTCATTTTGCTTTTCCAGCTGAGTGTTTTTTGCTTCTTTGTATTTCAACTCTTTGACTTGATTCTTGCGGTCCTCTAATCTGCTGTTAGGTCTCTGTTTAATTTCTAGTTGGTCCTTTTTCATATCCTTTAGGGTCTCGTTAAATTTATCAGCCTTTTCTAGGAAATTCTTGAAAAAACTTATAACTGTGGTTTTGAACTCTATATCCAGTCATTTGTTTTCCTTCATTTCTTTCATTTGTCATCTGTTTCTTCGTCTACACATTTTTGCTGCTTCCTTGAGTTGGTAGAGCAGCTTTTTGTGGTAGGTGTCCTCTAGGGCACAGTGGCTCAGCCTCCCCAGTTACCTGAGGTGGACACTCTTGGTGCACCCCTTTGTGGGCTGTGTGCACAGTCTTGTTGTAGTTAAGCCTTGATTGTTGTTGGTATCACTGGGAGGAATTGACCTCCAGGCCAATTAGCTGTGAGGATCAGCTGTGTCTATGCTGGGAGAACTTCTGTGCTGGAGATACTCTTATGAGACAAGACTTGCAAAATTGCAAAAGCATCTGTGCTCAGCTTGGGTGGGGCGGAGTTTCAGGGTGGAGTAGACAGCCTTGCTTTCCCATCAGCCCTGCCCTATGAGGCCCCTGGGTCTCAGTGTCCCTTGGTAATTGCTGCAAGCACCTCTGAGAGAAAGCCGCCCTTGAGTTTCACCTGCTGCCAGACAGTTCAGTTTCTCCCCGAATGAGTCAGGGTTCCCAGAAACTTGCCTGGAACTGGAGTTCAACACAGTTGGAAGCTTCTGTCTCCCTCCTGCTTTAGAAAGCCAGCTGCGCACTCAGCCTCCCATGCATTCAGCAGTCAGTCCTCTCTGCGCGCATGCGCGCCTCTCCAGACCTCTGCCTTCTGCAGCTCCCAAGTCTCAGTGTGCTTTCTTTTTCCTAACAGTCCAGATTCCCCCTGAATGAGACTGGTTTCCCAGCATCTCGCCCGGGACTGGAGTTCAGTGCATTTGGGAGTTTCCTTTTCCCTCCTGCTTTAGAAAGCCAGCCAGCCGCCCATGCACACAGCCACTCCTCCCCTACGCATGCGAGCCTCCATACCTCAGCCTTTTGTAGCTCCTCTGAGTCTCAATGTGCTTTCCTCTTTTCTTCTAGTTGTAGAATTTCCACTCAGCCAGCTTTCCTGTGGTTCTGGATGGTTTCCATTTTGTCTTTTAGTTGTAGTTTTGATATTGTTGTGCGAGGCAGCAGTTTAGGTGTTTACCTTTGCCGCCATCTTGGTTTCTCCTGGATTGTTGTGTTTTTATTGTCGTTTGTTTCCAGGGAGTGTTTTATTTCTTCTTTGATCTCTTTGGTAACCCACTCATTGTTTAATAGTCTGCTATTCAGCCTCCAAGTGTTTGAATTTTTGTGATTGTTTTTACTGTAGTTGATTTCTAATTTTATGCCATTGTGATCTGAGAAGATGCTTGATATCATTTCAATCCACTTGAATTTATAGAGACTTTGCCTGTGTCCCAATATGTGGTCTATCTTTGAAAATGTCCCATGTGCGCTTGAGAAGAATGTATATTCTGTAGTTTTGGGGTGGAATGTTCTAAAGATTTCGATTAAGTCCATCTGATCTAATGATTTGTTTAGTATTGTAGTTTCTTTGCTAATTTTTGTCTAGGGGATTTATCCAGTGATGTTAATGGGGTATTAATGTCTCCTACTACGATTGTTTTGCTGTCAATCTCACCCCTGATTTCTTCCAGAAGTTTTTTTTTTTTTTAATGTATTTTGGTGCTCCTGCATTGGGTACATAAATGTTTACCAGAGTTATATCCTCTTTTTATATTGATCCATTTAGAATTATGAAGTGGCCTTTTTTTTTTTTTTTGGAGTTTGCAGTTCTTTATTTATTTACCATTTCTATTTCTTCTTTTCTTTTCTTTTTTTCAAAAATTTTTTTATTGATTAAGGTGTTACATATGCTTGTCTCTTGTTATGGTCTTCACTTTGAGGTCTTTTTTGTCAGATTATAATTATTGCTACCCCAGCTTTTTTTTTAAATTTCCATTTGCCTGATAGATATTTTTCCATCCCTTCACTTTCAGTCTGTGTGAGTCCCTTGTTCTGAGGTGGGTCTCCTGTACACAGCATATATATGGGTCATGTTTTCTTATCCATTCATTCACTCAATGTCTTTTGATTGGAGCATTTAATCCATTAACATTTAATGTTATTATTGATAGGTACTTGTTTGTAGCCATTTCTGTATTTTATGCCTGTGTTCCTTCTTCCCTTTCTATTTCTTCTTTTTACCACATTCCATTTAGCATTTTTTGCATTGCTGGCTTGGTAGTGATAAACTCCCTTAGCCTTTTTTTGTCTGTGAAGCTCCTGATTTCTCCTTAAATTTTGATTGATAGTCTTACTGGATAGAGTATTCTTGGATTCATTCCTTTACTTTGCATCACTTTGAGTACCTCCTTCCATTCCCTTCTAGCTTGATGTGTTTCTGTTGAGAAATCACTTGATAATCTGATGGGGGATCCTTTGTAGGTAACTTTCTGTCTCTCTCTGGCAGCCTTAAGATTCTTTCTTTGTCATTAACATTTGCCATTGTACTTATGACATGTCTTGGTGTGGGTCTTTTGGGATTCATCTTGCTTGGGACTCTCTGTACTTGTGTAACTTTTTTCTTCTCTATATCAGGGAAGTTTTCTGTCATTGTTTCTTCAAATAGATTTTCGAATCCTTGCTGCTCTTCTTGTCCTTATGGCAGCCCTATTATACATATGTTACTTCATTTTGCATTATCCCAAAGTTTCCTTAGGCTCTCCTCCTGCTTTTTAATTTTTTTCTCCAGTTGCTGTTCACATTGGGCTTGTTTCTGTACCTGATCTTCTAACTCACTAATTCGGTCCTCTGCTTCTTCTAGTCTACTGTTGAAACATTCCATGGTGTTTTTGATTGTAGCTATATCACTTTTTATTTCTTCCTGATTTTTGCATAGGTTGTTGATTTTCTCGTCCATCCAGTGTATGAACTGTATGACCATTACTCTGAATTCATTTTCTATCATGTTGCATGCTTCTGTTTCATTTATTTCATTTCTTGGAGATTCCTCATATTCTTTCTTCTGAGGATTGTTTCGTTGTCACCCCATTCTAACTATCAGAAGAAGGTTCAAATGTCAAGTTGCTGCGGCCTGGGCTGTGTGCAGTGGGAGCTTTGCAAGCCCTGATTGTCACTGAAGAGCTCTGAGCCCAACATGTGTAGCTGCCGTGGGTTGGTGGGAGCCACGCTCGCCCAGGATCACAGTCACAGGTGCTTAGTGTGGCCTCATATGCACACCTAGAATCAGGGACCCTTCCTGTACCACACTGAAACAGAGACCCTGCTGGTGTGTGCTGAAAATCAGAGTCTCCTAGTGCATGTCAGGAGTCAGAGACCCCCTATGCCCATGTCAAGAATTGAGTATCAGAGTCTCTGTTGCTTGGGGCAGCCTCACACCGAGAATCCGGGTCCCTGTGTGCCCATGTGCTAAGAATTGGATTCATTGGCTCTTAGTGTGAATGCACTGGGAATCAGGGATCCCAGGTGCACAAGATGAGAAACTCAGTCAAGTCACTGGTGCACAGTGCTGACTCTCACTCAGGGAATCAGGGTCCCTGGTCTGCTTGGGGGACTGGGTTGCATAGTCACATTGTGTTGGCAGGAGGTCCACTCCTGCCCTGCAGAAAACAGTCTTCCATGTGTGCTTGCCCTGAATCAAGGTGAGGTGGCTCTGCCGTCCTGTGTCGGCATGGGGTCTAGTCCCGCAGGTATGCACTGTGGGAAACAAACTCCCCGTGTCCACACACCCAGGCTTAAATTCAGTGCAGCTTCCCTGGGTGGGCGCGGGGTCTGATCATGGAAATCTAACTCCCTAAGTTCGTGCTCTCAGGCTCAAATTCAGCACAGTCTCCCTGCATGGGCATGGGGTCTGGTTGCGGTAAACAAACTTCCTATGTCCGCACATGCAGGCTCAGATTCAGCACAGCCTCCCTGCATGGGCCTGGGGTCTGGCCATGGGAAACAAACTTCCCGTGTTCACACACCCAGGCTCAAATTGAGTAGAGCTGCTGCTGCTGTGTGTGGGCAGGAGGCCTGTTTTAGCAGAGATGGTCTGGCAGTTCTTATGCCACTGCCACGGGGCCAGCAGAGAGGTGGATTGGCTCTGTGACTCACAGAAATCTGTGGCTGGGGTGCCTGGCTTCTTGGTGTCCATGGTTCTACAGCTGTGGTCACAGGTTTTTTACCCAAGTGGCTGTAGCGTCCTGGATTGTGTCTGAGACCAGGTTGGGTAGTGGTGAGGATCCTAGTCTCAAGTAGTTCTGTTCTTCAAGATGGCATGGTCTCTGTGCCCACGCTGGTCGCCCCTGGAGTGTTTGTGGCAGCGGGTTTTTGCCATCTAAGACTGCCCAGTTTGGCAGCCCCTTGGAAGACCTGAAGGATCTAACTGTCCCTAGCTCTCACTCACACACACCACACATGTCCACACACTCCTCTATCACTCCCTCACTCTCCCACACACTCTCCCTCCCTGACTTCTTGCTGGTCGCCATCTTCGGTCCCCCTTCAGGCTTTCATTAGAGAGCTGCAAAGGACGTAGCTGGTGTCACTAATTGAGGCCCCACATTTTCATTTTGCATTGATCCCAGTCATGGTGGAGAGCAAGTATATAAAATTTGTGCAGGTCCTGAAACTATTAGTACACCATCCTTAATGGTGGCTAGCACTTCATCCATCCTTTTAAGCCAAATAAACAACAAAAACAATAATGTCAGCCACCATTTAGGGTACCTCTCCTTGTGTCCCATTTTCCCGAAAGTCCCTCTTCTCCTTCCCCAACCCAGCCTCCCAGGAGACCTCCCCTAGTGTCTCATTGGCCAGAAATGAGTCACATGCTCATACATCACCATCATTGATTGGGGTTTCTGGATGTTGGGAGCCAACCACTATGACCACAACAGTACCACAAACACTGTGGGCACCAACTCCTGCCAGACCCTGCTGGGGCTGAGAACCAGAGAGGAGGCAAACCTGATATCTGCCTTAAGGGGCTCACAGAAAGGTTCTAGAAAGATCTCTCCAGATGGGAAGTGGTTCAAAGGGGATGAGATCAGAAGAGGTTGTAATGTCCCTAAGAGATAGATGAGGCCTGGATGGGGCAGCCTGGGTGTGTGTGTTGGGGGTAGGGGGGTGGATTGGTGGGACATCAAAGAGGTAGAAGAGCACCCCTCAGAAAAGGGAACTGTTCTTAGGCCTCCCTATGTCATCTCCCGCGGGTTGAGAATACAGTCCCCCAAATTACAGCTTTTTAATGACTGTCCTAGCTGCTTCAAAACACAATGTGCCTCAGGCCAGTCTATGGCTCCTCATTTAAAGGGGAGCACCCCCATACACATGCAGAGCCCCATACTGTTTTGCAGGGTATTTGAAGAATTCGAGAAGCAGTAGGTCCAAGGATTGAATATAAAATGCAAGATCAGTTGTCACAATATCAGTTATCACAGCCTGGCAGGTCTTTGTGAAGATAGAAAGTATTCAGTACAAATAGCTCATCAGTAGTACATCATAGCTGTAAAAACAGCACTACTGTGGAATAGCTTAATAGTTCTGTAGCACAGCTTTGAAAACAGCATGACCATGGAACAGCTCAATTTGAGGCAGTGTGGCTATGAAAACAGCACAGCTGTGAGACTGCCCCAGAGCCAGGCCTCTCTTCAGCGAGGCAGCTCTGCTCTGCTCTGGTGAGACATATTTGGAGTTTCAGCTCAGCTAGGGAAACTCAGTCTTCAGTGGAAAGGGAAAGTGCACTCCCTAAGCCAGAGGGAAGCTGGCTTAGATGGCAGCAGTCCTCACCCCTTGTCCCTGATTGGTCCACCCTAATGTAAATGAGAACTCCAAATTCTCACAGTTTGATTGCTCCAAAAGCACTGTTCTGATTGATCAAAATAGAGCCACTCTGATTGGATGGGGAAAGTCTCAGTCATATTGGTTGAAATAGAATTCTAGGAACTCCTTTATAAGCGTTGGCTCAGATAGCAGAAACACAGTGCAGGCAGACTAGTGCAGGCTTCTCTGTAAAATGCTGTTTGTGTGAGAGGCTCCTGTGCAGAAATGGCTTCTGGGCTCTGTCTTTAAAAATTTGAGTCTACTTAGTCATAAGGAGACCTTCTTAGTAGGTGTATTTTTTTTTTTTACATTCAAGTATTTTATCCATTTTGAGTTTATTCTTGTATATGGTGTAAGTTGGTGGTCTAGTTTCATTTTTTTTTGTATGTACCTGTCCAATTTTCCCAACACCACTTGTTGAAGAGACTGTCTTTACTCCACTATATGCTCTTTCTTCCTTTGTCAAATATTAATTGAGCGTAATAGCTTGGGATGATTTGGGTTCTCTGTTCTGTTCCATTGATCTATATTTCTATTTTTGTGCCAGTACCAGGCTGTCTTGATTACAGTGGCTTATTAGGTAGATCTTCTATGTCTCCTGGATTTGGTAGAGTGACCTGGTGTAGTAGATGTCTTATAGGGCCCAGTCACCTGAGCTGGGCACTCCATGTGGGCCCCTGTGTGAGCTGTGTGCATTGTCTTATTGTAGTTGAGCCTTGATTGCTATTGGCATCACTGGGAAGAATTGATCCCCAGACCAACTGGCTCTGAGGATCAGCTATGACTACATCAAAAGAGCAGCTATACAGGTGTTGACCCTACAGAGCAGGACTTGCTTCAGTGGGACTTTAGTGTTCACCAAGTCCACCCCTTGAGTGTGTCTTTTGTGGAGGTGGTAGGGTAACAATTTGGCATTATCTGAAGCTGTCCACTGGGTGCACTAGTTCTGGGGCCTCCCTGGAGGTGCAAAGTCAGCCACTGCTGGTGCCCTCCCTGAGCCAATGAGCATGAGCTACTGAGTAATATGCAGATGGCTGATACCTGTGATGGGTTAGGAGGTGCCCAAGAAAGGCTAAGATGTGACCCAAGGTGGCCTGCTGCTAGTTCTGGTCCTGGAACCACTTAGTAAGAAGTATAGAGAATGCTGAGGCCAGCTACTGCTTGTTTGAGAGATTTTAGGAAGGTCTGAAACATGAGGCAAGACAGGCCTATTGTATGGAAAAGCCACCAGAAATGGCTTGGGTGAGCCTGAAAGTTGGGTGAGACAGGGTCTAAGGGAATCACCAGAAGTGGGGAACAGTATGGGACAGGTTGATAGAAGCCCAGATATGGAGCCTTCCTGTTGCTGCTGTGGTGGGGAGGGCTCAGCAAGGAACAATGGCTTCTGCCAGCACTTCTGTCTGGGAGAAAGCTGCCCCCACCCCACAACTCTTGTGCTGATGCTGGATAAATTGATTCCTCCCTATATGTCCCCAGTTCCTTTCAAGCTGCTGCCCTTGCACTGGAGCTCAGAGGAGTTAATCCAAGTAAGTCTGTGTGTGGGCCTTTTAAGAGAAACTGCCGGAGACTCCAGCAGCCTCTATGTCACTTAGCTACAATCCCCACTGGTTTTTACTAGTATAGCCTAAAGTTATGGGGACTTCTCTTTCTGGCACTGTAACCCTGGGCTGGGGGTTTGGTGTGGGGCTAGGACCCCTCACTTCTCACTGGAGACCTATGCAGCAAAGATATCCCTCCCAATTAAAAAAATGCCACACATGGGTGTGGGACCAGCCCATTCCATGCCTCTGCTCCTCCTACCAGTCTTGATGTGGCTTCTTCTTTAATTCCCTAGTTGTAGGACTTCCATTTAGCTAGATTTCAGGCAGTTCTAAATGTCAGTTGTCCTGAATATTAGTTGTAGTTTTGATATAGTTGTGGGAGGATGCAAGTACTGCATCTACCTATGCCAACACCTTGACAGGAAGACTCAGTCATTATATATATACTAGAGGCCCGGTGCACAAACTTCGTGCACGGGGCAGGGGGGCATCCCTTAGCCTGGCCTGCACCTTCTCCAATCCGGTACCACTCGGGGGATGTCTGACTGCTGGTTTGGGCCCCATCCCTGTGGGCAGTTGGACATGCCTCTTGCAATCTGGGACTACTGGCTCCTAATCACTTGCCTGCCTACTGGCTTGATTGCTGCCTAACTGCTCCCCTGCCAGCCTGATGGCCCCCAACTGCCCTCCCCTTCTGGCGTCATGGCCCCCAACTTTCCTCCCCTGCTGGTGTCAGGACCCCCACTGCCCTCCCCTGCCAGCATCATGGGCCCCAACTGCCCTCCCCTGCCATCCTCATGGCCCCCAACTGCCCTCCCCTACTGGTCTCATGGCCCCCACCTGCCCTCTCCTGCTGGTGTGATCGCCCCTAACCACTGCTGCCTCAGCCCCCACCACCATGGCTTTGTCTGAAAGGAAGTTGGATGGTAGGAAGATGTCCAGTCTCCCAGTCTAATTAGCATATTACCCTTTTATTAGTATAGACTAGAGGCCCGGTGCACGAAATTCATGCACTGGGGAGGGGTTTCCCTCAGCCCAGCCTACACCCTCTCCAATCTGGGACTCCTCGGGGGATGTCCAACTGCTGGTTTAGGCCCGTGATTGCACCTAAACCGGCAATAAGACATCCCTCTCACAATCTGGGACTGCTGGCTCCTAACTGCTCACCTGCCTTCCTGCCTGATTGCCCCTAATCGCTTCTGCCTGCCAGCCTGATCACCCCCTAACCACTCCCCTGCCAGCCTGATCGACACCTAACTGCTCCCCTACCAGCCTCATGGACCCCAACTGCCCTCTCCTGCTGGTGTGATCGCCCCTAACTGCCTCTGCCTCAGCCCCCACCACCATGGCTTTGTCCAAAAGGAAGTTGGACGGTAGGAAGATGTCCGGTCTCCCAGCCTAATTAGCATATTACCCTTTTATTAGTATAAACTAGAGGCCCAGTGCACAAAATTCGTACACTGCGGGGGGGGGGTTCCCTCAGTCCAGCCTACACCCTCTCCAATCTGGGATCCCTTGGGGGATGTCCAATTGCTGGTTTAGGCCCGGGATCGTGCCTAAACCGGCAGTCAGACATCCCTCTCACAATCTGGGACTGCTGGCTCCTAACTGCTCACCTGCCTTCCTGCCTGATTGCCTCTAATCGCTTCTGCCTGCCAGCCTGATCACCCACTAACCACTCCCCTGCCAGCCTGATTGCCCCCAACTGCCCTCCCTTGCTGCCCCAATTGCTCCCAACTGCCTTCCCCTGCCGGCCCGGTCACTCCCAACTGCCCTCCCCTGCAGGCCTGGTTGCCTCTAACTGCCCTCCCCTGCTGGCCTGGTCTCCCCTAACTGCCCTCCCCTGCTGGCTTGATCACTCACAACTGCCCTCCCCTGCTGGCCATCTTGTGGTAGCCATCTTGTGACCACATGGGGGTGGCCATCTTGTGTGAGGGCATGATGGTCAATTTGTATATTACCTCTTTATTATATAGGATATACTGGAGGCCCAGTGCACAAAATTCTTGCACGGGTGTGGTCCCTAGGCCTGGCCGGCGATCAAAGTGCGAGCATCTGGCATGGAAGGGCAGGTCCCAGCTGTCCTCTGGGCCCTGGGAAGCACCTGGGCCCCCAGACCCTCATGCACCCCTCTGTGCCTGAGTCATCAGGCCCCTGCCAGGCTTCCTCAGCACCTGGGAGCCAGGTGGTGGCCCCACCCCCTGCTGCACCGCTGGTTGCCATCTAAGGGATGATCGGCAGGGCATTTGGGCCCTGCTCACACCTGCCTTGGCCCATCTCTCATCAGGGCCCATTGGAGCGGCAGCACCTCCATTGCCACCCACTGCCAGCACAGAGTTGCTGATACCCGCCATGTTCTACACTGCCCCCTGGTGGTCAGCGCATATCAAAGTGAGCAGTCGAACTCCCAGTGGAACTCCCAGTCAAGGGGACAATTTGCATATTGGGCTTTTATTATATAGGCTTTTATTTAATATATTTTTATTGATTTCAGAGAAGAAGGGAGGATAGAGAGATAGAAACATCAATGATGAGAAAGAATCATTGATAAATTGCCTCTTGTATGCCCCACACTGGGGATCAAGCCCATGACCCAGGCATGTGCTCTGACCAGGAATCCAACCATCACCTTCTGGTTTATAGGTCAACACTCAACCACTGAGCCACGCTGGTGGGCAGTCATTATATTTTTTAACACAAGAGGGAGCTCCCAACTCTTCCTTAACATTTAATAGACTTTTCCAGGTTCCACTACACCAGTAGCCAGCAGCCACCATCTAGCCCTGCGGCCACAGGGCCTGGGACACCAGGATCCACTGTGCACTGCCGTGACTAGCCTCACTATGCCTTCTTCATAACTGCTCTTCACTCTGCACTCAGGTCCTGTAGGAAGTTTTAAACATTTGGTTATACAGAACATAAATAGGTTGACAATGAAATATGTTGAACAAATTATAATAATAAGCAAAACAATTTGCAGCCAAGACCTTAAAATTCAGCTCTAAGTTCAGTTGGAAGTCAACTGAAAATGTCAGAATATTTAAAACCTAACCAGCTATTAACACTAGAAGCAAACCTGGAATGTCCCTTAAGAGATCTGGCAAGGTTAAGGATTTTGGTTGTTTCTAATTCTACCTGGGAAGAAGTATTACCCAGGTATAGTAGAAGGTATTGGTTATGGCATAAGTTACTCCTTGAGCTGGGAGCACATAATAATAGGCAACTTTGTGGAGGGCTACTCATGCTAAGGCACCTTAAGATGTTTTCTGGGCCTGAATGGCTCTGGCAGTTGAGTCAGAAATTCAATTGTTGGTTCTAGTTAGGTTTCACATCATTATATCTAACGGATCAGTACCAAGGCCACCTCCTGAAAATATAATTCTGAGAAAGTGATTACTCTGATCTCCTGATAAACCTGTTAGCAGATCACATCCCACAGAAAGGCTACAAGAGTTATCTTCATAAAAAGAGGGATCCTCATCAGGGTAGTACTAGTAATCTACTTTTGATAAAGCCCTCTTTTCTTCTGATTGAGAACTTGGAGGGATGGCCATTATCATTTTGAGGATAGTAAAAGAGGATGCTAAGTGACTCAAAAGGCATTGACCACTCAGCCTCTAGTTACCTAGACAATCAATTGGTCAAGGTTTATTTACATATGTACAGACAAAAATATGACCTGTGGGGGCACAAAGAGTGCCTGCTAGAATCTACTTATTCATGGCTGTAATAAATAAGGCAGGTAAGAAGATTTTCCAACCAGGACTCAGTCTAGTTTGAACATTCCTCTGGAAGTTCTTCCCAGTATGTTAAGCATCTTGGTGTGAAATTTAGGTTCTTGGCAGTGTGGGCTGTTTCCACTCACAATGGCTTTATAAAGGTGAGTTCACAGCAGTCAGGGTTGAAATAGGTGCAACCATATTTAAAGGCATTGAAGATACGGGTAGCAATGTGATAAGGGGTAGCTAGAGACTAACTCAACTGTGGGATATTAGTTGGGTCCCACCTGGGGAAAGTGTGGCCAGTGCATAGTGTATGTTTAAGTAGACAGGAAAAATGTGAAATTTCCTTTTGTAATTTAACCTAATAAGTTTCAGAAGGGAAAGTTTGGGTTATATATGGAGAGTTGAGAGAAATGGGCATTGGCTGGCAATAGGCTAAGGTTTGAAAGCATCTACACTAATAACAGGGTAATATGCAAATTAACTGTCACTCCACAACAAAGATGGAAGTGCCCACAGCCACAAAGATGGTGGTGCCCAGAGCCACAAAGATGGCGGTGCTGGCTGAAGCCAGTGGAGCAGGTGGGAGGCCCCAGGCAACAAAGGAAACCAAGCCTCCTGCACACCCAGGCCGGCTGCCGAGGGAGACATGTGGGGAGTGCAGTGGGGATACATGCAGGGAATGAGCGAGGTTCCCTGTTTGGGGGTTCCAAATCCGCCGTTGGTTCCTTTCACTGCTGATTCCCCTCCTCGCAGGTATCCTCCATGCAAAAGCCGTTCCATGCAAATATGTCATGTCCTAATGGGTGAATCCTAAATCGCATGAGTGTCACACCTGGGCAACCTAACTCCCATTAGAAAAAGGACACAGGAGGAGAGATTTAGGAATTATGAAGCCATCGTGACCTGCTCAGTCTCCAGAACTGCTGTCAAACACAGGCAGTCTGAGACCCTCCCAAACACCACCTGATGAACCAAGATATTAAACCTGGGAACCAAGATATTTTCAAGGCCCAAAGTTGATGGGGGTAAGGAGGGAGGGGAGCAAAGCAAGTGGGACAGCCAACTCAACCAAAGACGCAGGAGCCTAAGATAACACAGAGAAATGCCCTGGCCACCCATGCTCTCCCGCAGATGTGGTGCCCAGCTGGGAGGAGGGGGTGTGTATGTGCAGAATTTAAGGCTACCAGCAGGAGGGAAAGTTGAAACATGCCTAAGGATTTTTTGTACATGTCCCACAGTCGAGAAACAGAGTCAGAATCAAGAAGCAAAGTCTTACCTCAGCACTGGGGTGTTTAAAAATATCTAAAAATAGCAGTTCCATCGTCGAGTCCACTGCCATGTTTGCCGTGGACAGGAGGCGCTCAAAGGACTTTTGGGGCAGCCCTATAACCTTGGTGGTGACAGCGGCTCTGGAGAGGGAGAGACTGCAGCACTTTCAGTGTCCGAATTGCTAGCGCAGCAAACCTTGGCCTATCCAGAAGCTCTGTGCTGCTGGAAATCGCTGGCCCTGCCTTCTCCAGCATGGTGGAGAAAGGCTGAGAGAGGAGGTAGCTCCAGTGGTCCAAATCCTGTCATTATCTCGCATTACCTAGCCTTGGCGCCCTCCAGGGCAGCCTCAGTGCCAGTGCAGAGGAGGCTTTGGAGAGGGTGGTGGTGAGGAGAATGCTTTTGACTCTGGATACCCAGTGAAACCACCATCAAGAGCCTTTCTAGGGCCGGCAGGAAAATGCAGCAATGAGTGAAGAATAATGTCTCAAAATGAAGAGGTTGGTTTTGTTTTTCTCATCAGCAAAATGTGAATATTACCTAACCCACAGACTTTGAGAAAATTAATTGAAATAAAATTCCAGAAATTGTATAATGGCCAGGCTGAAATGGATAGATTGGTTGAGCATGAGTGTGGTCCTGTGCATGGAAAGGTTGAAGGTTCAATTCCAGGTCAGGGCACATACCTGGGTTTCAAGTTGGATCCCTGGTCGGGGCTCCTAAGGAAGGCAACTGAAGGCATATTTCTTACATTGATGTTTCTCTCTATCCCTCTCCCTTCCACTCTCTCTAAAAAAATCAATGGAAAAATGAACTAATGCCATATCTACAAATGTGGATAATCTAAAAAAAAAAAAAAAAGTGGGGGCCCTAACAGTTTGGCTCAGTGGATAGAGCATTGGCCTGTGGACTGAAGGTCCCAGGTTCGATTCCAGTCAAGGGCATGTACCTTGGTTGTGGGCACATCCACAGTTGGGGGTGTGCAGGAGGCAGCTGATTGATGTTTCTCTCTCATTGATGTTTCTAACTCTCTATCCCTCTCCCTCTCTGTGAAAAAAATCAATAAGATATATTTAGAAAAAAAAACAGGGTAAAAGAGGTAGAATGTGTACTGTATAATTTAAAGCGTGTAAAATAATATAACTTTTTAGGGGCATATATGTTATCTATACTAATAAAAGGGTATTATGCTAATTAGACCAGACACCTTTCGGACATCCATCCGGACGTCCTTCCGGACAAAGCCACGGTGGCAGGGGCTGAGGCAGAGGCTGTTAAGGGTGATCAGGCCAGCGGGGGGGGGGGTGCATTTAGGGGCAACCAGGGTGGCAGGGGAGGCCAGTTAGGGGCAACTAGGCTGGCAGGGGAGGGCAATTAGGGGCGATCAGGCTGGCAGACAGAGGTGCTTAGGGGTGATCAGGCAGGCAGGTAGAGGTGGTTAGGGGCAATCAGGCAGGCAGGCAGAGAGGTTAGGGGCAATCAGGTAGGCAGGCAGAGGTGGTTTTGGGGCAATCAGGCAGGCAGGGAAGCAGTTAGGGGCATCAGGCAGGCAGGCAGAGTGGTTAGGGGCTATCAGGCAGGCAGGCACATGAGTGGTTAGGAGCCAGCAGTCCCAGATTGCAAGAGGGGTCCTGAATTGGAGAGGGTGCAGGCCAGGCTGAAGGACTCCTCCCATGCACAAATTTCATGCACTGAGTCTCTAGTCTATATAATAAAGAGCCAGGGTCTTAACGACCATTACAACCGAAGGCGACCAGACGAGAAGTCAGTGCTGGGTTGCTGTGGCGACCCAGCACTGACTGGGGCTGCTGCTAGCACCCTGACCCAGCACTGACTGCCTAGGGGGTTGCATATCAGGCCCGGAGAGAGGCCTGCCGAGAGAGAGGCAGGGTCTGATTCATAGTCTCTGTGGCAGCCATTGATCAGAACTTGCCTTTCTTTCTCTCCCAGCCTGGCCAACAGCCATGCCTCCATTTCTCTCCAGGCCTCCACCGGGGCTGCTGATCAGCCCCTCCTTTCTGATCAGGTCCCATTGATAGGCCCAGAGACACTGACTGGCATAGAAACTGACCAATCAGAACCAAATCTGGGTCAACTATGAGGAGCCAATGGCTGCCTAGGAGGTGGAGCTTTTGACACTGACTGGCATAGAAACTGACCAAACAGAACCAAATCTGGGTCAACTGTGAGGAGCCAATGGCTGCCTACGAGGTGGAGCTTTTGATGCTGACTGGCATAGAAAATGACCAATCAGAACCAAATTGGCCAGCAGTGGAGGGAAGTTAGGGGCGATCAGGCTGGCAGGGGAGAGTAGTTAGGGGCAAGATCAGGCCGGCAGGGGAAGGCCATTGGGGGCGAGATCAGGCCAGCAGGGAAGGGCAGCTGGGGACAACCATGTTGGCAGGGGAGGGCAGTTGGGGGCAAGATCAGGACGGCAAGGGAGGGCAGTTGGGGGCGATATCAGGTCAGTAAGGGAAGGCAGTTAGGGGTGATCAGGCAGGCAGAGGCAGTTGGGGGTGAGATTAGGCCAGCAGGGGAGAGCAGTTGGAGGCTTGATCAGGCCAGCGGGGAGGGCAGTTAGGGGCGATCAGGCAGACAGGCAGAGGCCATTAGGGGGGATCAGGCAGGCAGGCAGGCAGGCAGAAGGGTTGGGGGCAATCAGGCAAGCAGGCAGGTGAGTGGTTAGGAGCTAACAGTTCCAGATTGTGAGACGGGTGTCCTACCACTGGTTTAAGCCCAATCCCACAGGCGGTTGGACATCCCCCAAGGGATCCCCGATTGGAATGGGTGCAGGCTGGGCTGAGGGAACCCCCCCTCCTGCACGAATTTTGTGCACCGGGCCTCTATTGTATAATAATATGTCTATTCCCAAGCTTGGGTTAAAACAGCAAAAATCAGAAACTACTGTATAGTCAAGGGATAGTTAAACATGGAAAGAGTTGACTTTACTGGTCTAGTCCTGGATCTTGGAGAAAGCCATTTGCTTTTATTGCCATATGCTTTTTGTCTGAGTGGTTCTCTGCTCTGGATAGCTTTAAACTGATGTCCCCCATAGTCTGGGGGTGTCTAGTCAGGTGAATGAGGTGCAAATTTGGGAGCCTTTTAAAATGAAAAGCATAACCAATATCCTTTAAACTTTGCAACTCAGGGATTAGTTAACAATACCCGGTATGGTCAGCAACTGTTTGCATAATTGGTATATAATTGGTCTAATAAAATGTGTTCCCTTTTTTTCTGTGGGACTCTGTGGGGATTTTCCAAGCAGGAAAAATACTTTCTAGAAGTAATTTAGAAGTACTGCCATGGCTGTACTCCTTTCATATGGGGATGCTTCTACCAAATGAAAGTGCATATGGTTCACCATTAGTACATTTTTATCCTTGAGGGAGGGCACCTGGATTGAAACCCACCTTCCAAATATTAGATAGGCCTCATCAGTCTCATTTCTCCCTTTAGTAAAGAGAAATCTCATTTTAGTAATGCATTTAATCATTCACTTAAAAAAAAAAAGCATTTGTAGAAAGTTAAATGGTTAGAAATAAAATTTAGCTCTTTAAATATTAAGGTTGGGTTTACCTAAACAATCAAAGACCTGATGATGCAGAGTACATCTTTATTTTTGTTATAGGCACCCAAGAAACACCAGAAAATGTGTATCAGACAGCTCCCAGAGTTAAAGGGAAAGGACTGTCCCCTCCTCAATTCTTGTCAGTCTCTTAGGAAGGAATTCAAATGAGTGACCCTGGATGATTGCATTGTGGTAAAGCAAATTTATTAAAAAAGTAAAACAAGTTAATTTATTAAATAAAAAAAGCAGAGCAAGCAAATCTCTCTAATACATCCAGCTTATGAAAGCACAGATAAACGTCTCAGGTAGCCTGAGAAGTGAGTGTGGTATATCCTTCTGACTATAGGTTTTAAAATTCCTCTGCCAAATATCTTGGTACACATTAACTCTTATGGTCTCCCCTTTTACTTTGTTATGGCTTTCCTAGAATTTATGAGGAGTACCTAGTGATTTTATCTTGATAAGCCCTAAGACTGCTGGCTTCACTATTTAAACACTGGGATGAAAACTGCACTTTTTCCCTTTTCCCTTCCCCTCAGCAGTTCCAGGGTGATTTATATATTCTCAGGTTGGGAAGAAGAGGTATTAAAACTCCTCTCTCATGTCCCTTCCCCTTCTTTTTAGCATTCTTTAGTTAGTGAGGAGATGTTTTAACCCTTTGTTTGCAGATGTCCTTGGTTGGGGAAAATAAAGGACTTGCAATTTACAAGCCATCTGTAAACTGCTCAAACTGTTTGGCCTTGTTTAATTTTCTTGTCTTAGTTTCCCTATTTCTCCTGCCCTGGAATTTTCCTAGCTTTTCACTATCCTGTAACAATTTCACTTTTAATTTCCTATTAAAGGGCATACCGATAGTATAGAGAAGAGAAAAAAAACTTTTATCTTTTTAACAGAGAAACTGCTTCCCCAAAGCGGGGCATGCCCCATCTTTAAACAAATTAAACCAAACAACAAAGAGACACAAAACATCAACAAAAACATTCTTATACAGGCATGCACATGCACTAAAAGTTTATACTAAAAGTTTACACAGAATTCTCTGCATAAAAAACCTCTGAAGCAGAGCAATGCCTCCTGTCCCTGGTTTGGGGACTGCTCCTCCCCAGAACCTCAGTATTTTCCCCAATAGACGATTTGGGGAAATGTGTTCTCTAGGCCTAGAATTTTTGTTGCCCATTCTCACAAATTTCTTTGTGACTGTTTGTGCTCAAGCTCCCATACTGGGGATGTCTCACACTCCCCAAGATCTGCTTTGCCCCTCTCCAGCCATTTCCCTTGCAGCAGAACGGAACCCACAGATAAGAACTCCGCACTTGCTTTATGTTCCAGACCTTTCCAGGTCACATATACCTGACCTCTGAGGATACCCAACCACTAAGATGGCATTTCCACCTTGGCCCATGTATGAGGTTTCCCTGGTTGTATTCCCTTGTATCATTTTCACCATCTTATGAAACATACACACACACACACACACACACACACACACACACACTCTCAGGATTATCTATGGCCCCCACAAAGAGATGAGGCCCAGGCCAAAATTGGGTGGGACACGCCTACTCTTCAATGGGGTCCCTCCCTAGACGGGGCACAGAAATACCAGACTTGCCCCCAAATTGTGAGAAATGGCTCACCTGTCTGAATTTCAAATGATGAAGTGGGAAACAGAAGGATTGCGAAATTGAGACTTTTATAACACTCTTGAGAGCAGGCACCCATTGTACAGAAACACACATGGGACAGGAAACATAGCCTATTTATTTAGTCCCTCCTTCAGTTCCTCATTGGCTGAGTACTATTTGGTCACCTGTTTCCTAACACATCTCCTAGGTCTTGCTGTCTCCCACTGGGCCATTTAAAACATTGGATGAGATCTTTCTAGCTGTCTCCACCTCCCTTTGTTTAGGGGAATCTTCCTGGAAAATGTGCTATCAGCCAGGAGCACAGCTCTCATACCCTCTTCCCACCCCTCACATCCTTTTTGCTCTGGGGAAATTCATTAACCACCTGGCCACATGCTGTTTCTTTTCTATGAAGATGAATCAGAGGCAAGACGTCTAACCTTTTCTTACAAGAGGTCTGGAAAAAGGTAAGTTACAAGTTACCCTGACATTCCAAGGTATGCTATCTAAATGCATAAGACAATAGAATCAGTTAATATCAAAGTTGGTCTTTGTAAGGAAGAATACTGGCCTACGACATGACTACCCACCATAGACTGCTAATTAATTAAAAAGTTTCCATTTCAGACCATCCTTTGTGGTTACTTTATTTTTATTTATTTATTTAATTTAAATTCTTTATTGTTTAAAGTATTACATAAATCTTCTCCCTCCCTACCCTCCCCCCACAAGGCCACCACACAGGCCTTTCCTGAGCTAGTCAGGTTAGTACAGGGGTGGGCAAACTTTTTGACTCGAGGGCCACAATGGGTTCTTAAACTGGACCGGAGGGCCAGAACAAAAGCATGGATGGAGTGTTTGTGTGAACTAATATAAATTCAAAGTAAACATCATTACATAAAAGGGTACGGTCTTTTTTTTTTATTTCAATAGTTTTATTCATTTCAAACATTTTAACACCAACGTTGATGCTAATGTGCAGTGGTGCATGTTAACACAAATGCCCTGTAGCACGCATTTTTACAGGCGCAAGGGGGAGAAGCAAACGCAGCGCAAAATGCATTTGTTTTGCTGCTAACACATGCGGTTTGTGGCCACGGTAGCGTTACTGATACCGCATCCGTATCAGCAAAAAAATGCAGCCGCAGCATGGCTAGTGTGACATGTCCTCTGTGTGTCTTTTTCCCTGCTGCGTGCGTCCGCAGTGGGAAAAAAAAAACTGCAGTGGATACAAGCCCTAAAAGCTGAAAGTCTTTGTTGTTTTATTAACAAGTCATTGTTATATACAGAATGTGGGAACAGGAAAAAATTGTGTTTGAGTAGAGCTCTTAATCTTACCTCAGAAAGGCTCTGATACTGTGCTCTCCAGGGGCGTGTCTCCCTACATCACCACGATAACGTGTCTACGCATTCCCAGGGTGACGTCGGGAGACACGTCCGCAGGCATTACAAGGAGCCTCTGGAAGATTGAAAGGTTGTTCCTTCTACTGAATGGGCGGATATAAATCCGCCCACTCAGAAGAAGGAGCTGCGTCCCGACGTTGCCATGTTAACACTGCTGCTGGTGAAGGAACGGAGGGGAGAGCAAGAGAACCCTCCGCTCTTCCGGCTCCGCGGGCCAAATAGAACAGCTGAACAGGCCGGATCCACCTGGTTTTCACGTCACCTACCATTAAATTCATAATACCTACCACTTTGGCCTCGTGCGTTCCTCCTTTGGTGACCCTAACATTTGGTACCAAAACCCAAAGGGGTTCCATGGGGATGGGGAGCCATCACCCTGGCTTTGGTCACTTTGAGTTTGCTACTTGGAGAGCAGTAAGCAGCATCAGCTCAACCTGGGCTTACCTCCAAATCCTACTCGAGTGACTGGACTACTTAGGCTTCAATTAGTCCTCCCTCTCTTATGGGCCCTTCTGAACCAGCCAAGGAGGATGCCTTCTCCATTGCTGACCCTCCATCCCACAACGGCCAGTATTCTCTAGGTGAGTGAAGTTCCACAAATTCCTTTGCCTCAAGTCTTCTGCCCACTTACTCTCACTCTAAAAAGTCCCTCATCTCAAAAGTTCTAGTGAGAGGCCAGAAGACTTCAGCCATTCAACTTTGGGTCCTTCTGGATTAGGGACACCCAGGTGATTTGTTTAACAGTGGGGACGCCTGCTCTAAATAGTTAGCTTTGGATTTGTGGTCTGTCACTCACCCTTCCTCTCTCATGAACCACGCTACGCTCCCTCTGTACACTCATGGAGGAGATCATGCCCAAGCACCTCATTTACTTTTGTAACACTGTTTGGCCACAATATAAACTAAACTAGTGACCAGTGCACGAAATTCGTGCACATTAAAAGGGAATTAATTAGAGGAAATATTTTAATATTGCTATTTGCCCTTTCTCTATAATAGAAGTGTCAGAGATGAAAGAAAATTAGTAAAATGTATATTAAAATCTTCCTCCTCTCAGAGTCTGGGGCATGCCACGGGAACCAGAGTCAAGTCCCTGCCTACCCATGTGTGCCTTGAAATTGCGCAAGACCCAGACCTGGTCAGCCCCACCCCCATTGGGCTAGATCCAGACCCCACAGGCCCCACCCCCAACAAGCCCTCCAAAGGTGGGGGGGCACGGCCTCAGGTCACCTGGCCCAGTGCTGGGATGGGGGGGGTGCGGCCTGAAATCCCTCAGCCCAGGCCAGGGGCGCACCTTGAGATACCCTGGCCCGGGCCAGGGGGCACGGCCTGAGGACCCTCATCAAGCCCCACCAGGTGGGGGGGCACAGCCTCAGGTCCCTCGGCCTGGTGCTGGGGTAGGGTGCACAGCCTGGCCCAGGCTAGGGCAGGGGGCATGCTTTGAGGTCCCCTGCCAGGTAGGGGGTGCGGCCTCTGGTTCCCTGGCAAGCCCTGCATGGCGGGGGATGCAGCCTCAGGTCCCCTGGCTGAGTGCTGGGGCAGGGGCGCAGCCTGAGGTCCCCTGTCAAACCCCACCATGCAGGGGGCACAGCCTCAGGTCCCCTGCCCCAGCCCAGCACCAACCTCAGGTACCTGCTGATTCCTTTTTAAGGCTCATTATGGGAACTTGGCCTCTGCTGTGGACGCAGCCATCTTGTGTTACAGAATTCCTGCCTCCACTGTGGGTGCAGCCATTTTGTTATGGCGTGATGGTCAATTTGCATATTCCCTCTTTATTAGATAGGATAATAAGTCTCAATGGCCTGAAAATGGCACTTTCAATTTTAACACATTGCATGATTTAGATAATTGCTGTCACTGCAATGGAAAATGTTTAGAGATTTCCTATGTCTGGGCCTTTTCACCCTCCAGTCTCAAACCTCTCTCTGTCAGTCTTGCTCTAACCATCAGATCCTTCTCCTTCACACAAATAGCATACCCCTAACAGTTCTGATTCTGAATCTACTTTTGACCCAGAAGACCACTGACCTCCACATCCTTAAGGGCCCTCTCCCTCCCCTGCAGTAGATTCCCAAAACCCAGGCCCTCCTAACCAGCAACCATCCTCCCCTCCCCCATCACCTGGCCCTTGAGAGCCCAAATCCCAAGAGAACTCCAATACAGACTTTTCCCCACCTAACACTCGCTGTGGGGCCACCCAAAGACTGCCTTTCTCAACAGTCACTCTATTCCCACACTGGTTCTACCCCTGAGGGAGATAGCAGGAACTGAGGGTATTGTCTGGGTACACATTCCATTTTCCATGTCCAACTTCACACAGATTGAGAGGTGTCTCAGGTCTCAGGTCTTTTCCCACTGACCTGACCACCTTTATCAAGGAATTTGAGAACTGACCCAGTCCTGTGACCTGACCTGGCACGACATCTATGTTATTCTGTCCTCCCCTCTAACCCCAGAAGAGAAGGAGTGCATCTGACTAGCAAGCAGCTCAGGACCATGCTGATGCCCTCCATAGACAGGACGTGGTGGCAAACCTGAATGGCACTGATTCGGTTCCCTGAACTGACTGGAGATGGGACTATCACATCAGTTCTCCAGAGGGCTGGCTCCATAGCCATAAAATCACCTGTCTCATTGCCAGACTCAAAAAGGCTACCCATAAAGTGGTCAGCTATGACAAACTTAATAAATCACTTAGGGTTCTGATGAAAACCCAGCTCTCTCCTCAGGGAGGCCTTACAGAAATTTACCACCTTAGACCCCCCACTTCCCCAGAGGGAATGCCTTCTGAACACCCTTTATATATCCCAATCAGCCCCCGACATACACCACAAACTTTGAAAAATAGATACAGGTCCACAAACCCCTCAAAAAGACCTTTTTGACCTGGCCTTTAAGGTCTTTAATAATAGAGATGAGGAGACCCAAATCCAAAAAACAAAGGCAAGATCAGGCCAAGACTGAGGCCCAGAAGGAGGCCTTCCAGCTCCTAGCCACCGCTCTCATGAACCCCAAACAAAGTACCTGTCTTCCAACCAAGGGTAAGTCAGGGGCTAAGCCTCCTCCAGGCCCATGCTTCAAATGCAACAAGGAAGGACACTAGGCCAAGTCTTACCCAAACCTGAGACCCCCACCTGGGCCCTGCCCAATTGTGGAAGGGAAGACCACTGGAAATCAGACTGTAGTCTGGCCCCTCCAGGTCAGACTTTTCCAAAGTCTTGGTAATTTAAGGCTTTGGAGCATTGCTGAATTGAATGATAAACATCTAAATATTTTAAAATAACATAAAATACTGTAACATTCATTGCTAGACAAGTTTGAAAACTTTGTTGAAGGTATATTTTCCTGAAAATAAGAATGTGTTTAATGTGTGTTCATAAATGTAAATACTGGTTTTTTATTATTTGGCTATTTGTGAATGGATAGAAGGTTTGTCAAAGTTGCAGAAAAGTTTCTCCAGTGCGTCATGACCTGATGGCCCTGCCTTCCAAAGGGACCCCTTCTCTCCTAGAAAGCTAAAGCAACCCTGCTCAGGCTCTCTCCTGTTACTTATGTCCTTAAATTGGAACCTAGACATTCTTTAGTTTTACTGCTCATTCATAGTCATTGACACTATAATTGAAAGCCTTAACAGGTCTTCCTGCTTAGTATTTAGGAACTTCTCTCCCCTTTTCTAGCCTTCTTAAAAGTCATACACTGCAAAGGACACCAGGTCAGGAATGATCCCATAATATAGGGAAATAACAAAACAGACCAGGAGGCCAAGGCAGCAGCTCAGAGGAAGCCTCCATCTAGGGAATTCTTAGCTATACCTCAAAAAACACCCAGATGAACTTCAGTTGTTATTAGCTCTTGGAGTCACTCAGGAAGATGCACAGTTAAAATTTCAGGGAAAACAATCCTTCCCCAGGGACAGGCCTGTAATATCTTACAGGCCATGCACAATTCCATACATATAGAATACAGACCACTTTTACAGTTCCTAAACCCCTCATCACCAGTCCTAGCCCCTCTACTGCAAGGTATTACAAAAACCTGTTCTATCTCCCCAAGATTAGGTTAGACCACTTTCTTACTACTCATCAGGCAAGGGGCCAAATCCCTGTACAAGACTGACAAATTGACTTCACTCACATGCCCCCTATTATAAGAACCAAAAATCTCTTAACCCTAGTAGATACCTTCTCGGGCTGGGTAGAAACTTCCCCCACTATATCTGAAAAGTCCTTACTATACTCAAACTCTCATTCAGCATATCATTCCCAGATTCAGCCTCACCTCATTACAATCAGATAATGGACCTGCTTTCATATCTCAAATAACTCAACAGGTTATATCTCCTCCACTCTGAACATCCAGTGGATCTTATGTAACCCTACCAGCCACAACCTTCAGGCAAGATAGAAAAAGTGAAACCCTTAATTAAGTCTCACCTAACTAAATGAACTCTTGAAACTAAAGAACCTTAAACTACTCTCCTACCTCTAGCCCTTATGTGCATCAGGGCAATGCTCCATGCATCCTCCTTTCTTAGTCCCTTTGAACTCATCTATGGAAGACCCTTCTTATTAGAAAACTTCCCTTCCACAGAGATCCCTCTAGGAGACTATGTCCCCATTTTAAATCTCATCCGACAGTTACTGAGAGAACATGCTGATCAGGTCCTCCCTCAACCTTTTACTGGAGACATCCTCCCTTACTCCTCTATAGCCAGGGACTGGGGTCCTCCTAAAGGAAATCCATTTGTCAAATAATTTACATGGCAAGGCCCTAATCACATACTCCTAACTACCCCAACTGCAGCTAAACTATCGGGCATACCCCATGGTTCCACCTTTCCAGATTAAAACCCATCCCAGGAATACCACCATCACATTAGCTGGAGTCCCCTAAGTCTCACAGCCACCAGATCAGGTCCACCAGACTCCACCTTACCTACATCCCAGAAGAAGAGGACAAATGAGTGAGCAACCCTGCATGTGCCCCCTATGCACTGACCCTAATAACCCTGACTTCCCTGAAAGCCCACCTCCTCTCCCGGTGCAAACCCTCCAGGTCCTACATACTGCCCCTCTCCCTTTGCATCAGGACTCTCACCTATCTATGGGACTCCCTTCTACAAGGGGCCTTCAATTACCCATGGGATGAGGTTTCCTTCTTTCTAGATCCCAAACATACCATTTCCCCACCTTAAAACAATCCTGACCCTGGAAGTGGGGATTAGCTCTCCTTCTCATCCTATCCCAGCCTTCCTCTCCTACACCCATAAAGAACTTTCTCACCTCCACTCATCTAGAACGAACACTTAACCTTACCCATTCTCTCCTAAACCAGACCTATCCAGCCTTAGCCAGGGATTGCTGGCTCTGCCTTTCCCTCTCCTCTTCAGTGTATACCACCATCCCTATACAAATCAAGAAATGGGATCAGCCAAAAATCACTCTCACTTATAAAAAGGAAAAGGGAACTATATTTCTCAAAAAGGCAGACACCCTCTAGGTAATTATCCTACAGCCCAGGCAAATCAAGCCTCCCTTCTTTTCTGTACTTATATTCAATCTCTTGCTAAGGTAACTCCTTTCTCCATCCCGGTCACAGGTCCTATCACTCTACACCAGTGGTCAGCAAACCGCGGCTCGCGAGCCACATGCGGCTCTTTGGCCTCTTGAGTGTGGCTCTTCCACAAAATACCACGTGCGGTCGCGCACGTACAGTGCGATTGAAACTTCATGGCCCATGTGCAGAAGTCGGTTTTTGGCTCTCAAAAGAAATTTCAATCATTGTACTGTTGATACTTAGCTCTGTTGACTAATGAGTTTGCTGACCACTGCAGTCTACACCAAGCATGTCAAACTCGTGGCCCATGGGCTGCATGCGGCCCACAATGAATATTTTTGCAGCCCAGCCAATATAACTGTATGTAAGAAGTGTTTTAATAAAAATTTCATAACTTAATTTTTACAACATCCTGTCGTACATAATTATTAATAACGAACTACAACATTCACTAATGACTGATTAGTATAATCGTGTTGCATTCATTTCCCTTATGTGCCTTATGCATAGGTGCACCATTTCTCTCCACTAATACTAGCAGTGAATATTTCAGCAGCTGATTACTACATCATTAGCCTTATACTGACTTGTTTGGTGTGCGCAACAGGAAATATTTCGCTTTCGGAGAACAAGAAAAATAGGTTTATTTGCATTACGCTTATTAATTTGTGCAGTTATTCAGTGTCTGGTAAGTTAATGTTCAAGAAAAAATATTAATTTTTATTAAAATGTTCTATTATTTTATGTTAATGATGACTCATTTATTTCAGCCCTTTGTATTCAGCATGTCTCTATCGAAATAAACCTATGTTTCTATTAAAATTGAAGGTTTTGTTTTTTTGCAGCCCACATAAACTTAAACCTTGTTTATTTGGTGCATGTTAACCTTTGAGTTTGACATGCTTACTCTACACACTCCACTAATTGCCCAAGCCCCTTTATGCTTTACAAGGTCACAGGGCAATATATCAATAGGTCATCTCCCATCATAAGCTTGCAATATCACAATTAACCTAGAACTACTGAATGGCCATTGGTCCCATGAAAGCCAATGGTTATTTCTTAACCAACCATCCAGACCCAAGGCTTCAATTGCTCCTTTCCTTCCCTTTCTCTTTTCCTTTGGATAACGGCCCATTCTAGCGTTGCTGCCTACTTTCACTGCAATAGAATTTCAACCACTCATCTGTCACCCCTTCTTGGTAGCACCATGGTGACTACCCTCTTGGTTTGGATTGTGGAACCGGGAAAAAGAAACCTCATACCCTTTAGTCTACTTCTTCTTCCTACATCTTTCAGCTCATCTGCATGATAAGGGATTCTTCTTCCTCTGTGGGGAAAACACATACATTTGCCTCCCCACCAACTGGACAGGAACCTGTACTCTCATCTATCTCTCACTCAATGTATATCTAGCACCCAATAATCAGTCTTTACCAGTCCCCATAACCCATCATATCTGGCAGAAAAGGGCAGTCCTGATAATCCCTTTCCTCATAACCCTCAGCATCACAGAGGGGTTGGAATTGGCATAGGAGGCTTAATCACTGCTCTATCATACTTTAAAATCCTGTTTCAGGACCTACAAGAAAGCTCTGAGTACCAAGGAAAGGGCAAAACTGGGAAAACAAGAACCTCACCCCAGGGTAACCTATCCTCCTCTTTCATATCATTAGTCAGGCAACTTGGGCCCCTGATCTTTTCCTTCCTAAAGATAGCATCTACCTCCCAAGTCACTCAACAGGATTACTTTCAAGCCTTCACCAACCAGTCTCTTGGGGAAATCATGCTGCTGCAACCCCTCGCTCCAACCAGGAGTAATCTATACAGTGTTTCAGCTGACTACAATCAAAGTCCATCCCCCTGTGATCTTGACATTCCCACTCAGTAGGAAGTAACTACAGAAGATATGATTCCATAAAACAAAAAGGCTGGATTGTTAGGTTTGATCAAATACTTGAATGGATATCCTTCCCCTGGAAACGGACCTCTAGGTCACTTCACAATGGACATTCCCTTTCACTTAGACCACATTCCACTTGCTAAGACCACATTCCATTTTCTTAGATCATTATCTTTCACCTTGGGACCTTCCCAAGATCTAGACCTGCCCAGAGAATTCTCCACCCAGAAAAAGCCTGCCTAGAGTCCTTTAAAACCTCTCACTCCCCATCTCTAGGGGCTCAGCCCATCTGGTTTCCACATGACCTAATAAATTTATAATCACCTACCACTTTGGTCTCATGCATTCCTCCTTCGGCAACCCTAAACTTACAGTTCTTTAAGGTACCAGTTGTTTGTTTTTTTTTTTTAAAAGCTTCCCATTGTTTCTAGGAGGTACAGTTTTTTTTTGGTTGTTGTTATAATTCAGCATGCAAATAAATAAACTTTGGGGTTGCAAAGGAACCTTATCATGACCAAAAGAGCTTAAAATTATCTTGTGTAATTTAAAAAAAATCCCACCCAGGATGTTTCCATTGATTTTCAGAGAGAGAGAGAGAGAGAAACATCAATCAGTTGCCTCCTGTACACTTCCTGACCAGGGATCAAACCCAAAACCTATATATGTGCCCTGACTGGGAATTGAAACTGCAACCTTTTTTTCTTTGATGTATGGGACGATGCTCCAACCAACTGAGCCACCTGGCCAGGACCATCTTATGTGACTTTTGTCCAGAGGTCCAGCCAATTGCAATTCTCTAGACCATCATTCTGGTACATGCAATTAGTCAAGGTTCCAAACAGTGTCTGATTAGCATGTAAAAATTTAAAGCATGGGTTACCCATTTTTCACTTCTCCTTATGGGTAGCATCCTTCCCCCTATTTGACCATTAGTGTGAACTTCCTCACAAACCTTGTGGACAAGGCCTAGTCCCAACCTGGAGCATATCCTCCCCTCCTCCCAGGTGCAAACCTGACAGAGGAAAGCCCTCCCTGGAGGATACCCTCCCAGGTGCCAAGCACAACTGAGATATTCCCCTCCTAGGCACCAAACCTGAATCTATAGAAGGACCCTCTCAATCCAAACATTTGAACCAAGATCACCAGATGAAGGTCCCCTATCTAAACAGAGTAAAGTCTCCACCATAAGCATGGGAGGTCTTGGATATAAGAGGACTTACCTGAGATCCTCAGTTGAGCTCAGGAAGACAGATTGAGCACAGGGGGATTTTCAGCTGTCAGAGTTGGTTTCAGACCATTGCTTCAGAGCTCCATATTGGGCACCACGGAATTACAACCAATGGTCATTGGTGCTAACTAAAATGCCTACAGGAATCTCCAATGTGGGGTTCAGTGAAGAAGGAAACTTTATGCAGTACAAACAGCATGAACAGCTCAATTGTGATACAGCATGGCTGAAAAAGCATGCCTTTAGATAGGCAGCTGCACTCTGCTCTGTTCCAGCAGGGCGTCTTCAGTGTTTCAGCTCTAAACCCGGAAATGCAGTTTGGTAAATGCAGTCTTTGATGGAAAGTGCATTCCCCCATCTAGAGGGGAGCTGGTTTATATGAATAAAAGTCCCTGCCCCTGGTCCCTGATTAAACTGCCCTCATGAAAATGAGGATTCCAAATCCTCATAGTTTGATTAGTCCAAAAGGCACTGTTCTGATTGGTCAGAATAGAGGCTCTCTGATTGGTCAGAGCTATACAGCTCTGATTGGATGGGGGAAAATCTCAGTATTTTGGGTTGAAATAGAAATCCAGGAACTCCTTTATAAGTGTTATAGTCAGTTATCAGACATGAGCAGAGCAAGGATCATGGGCCAGGTACTGAAACTCACCAGGGCAGAAAGCCCCAGATGCCTAGCAAGGGGCAAAACTGGGAAAACAAGAACTTCAACCCCAGGGTAACCTATCCTCCCCTGGCATATCACTGGTCATTCAGTTTGGACCCCTGATCTTTCATATCGCTGGTCATGTGGTTTAGACCCCGAACTTTTCCTCCCTAAAGATAAAGGCCTCAGCTGTATTTCAGCTCCAGGCTCAGAAAATCAGCAAACCCAGATAAGTGACACTGTGGCTGCCTCAGGACCAGCTACATTGACTAATAACGCTCTGCCCTGGTGCCCACCAATCAATGGAGACCATGGCCCTGAAAGAACACACCTGGAAAGCTGACCAATGTTCTATTGAGACCCTCCCTTAGAACTCTCCTAAGATTTTCACCTGCAAGAGAGAGATAAATAATCTCAGGGCGAAGAACCCAGCAAGCACTCTCTCCCAGGGGAGCATGCCTGTGCCATTCTCTTTCCTTCTTCTCCCCTCTAAGGGACCCTGTGAGACTTGCAACCAGGGGAACAATGGGCAGTTCCAGCCTATCCCAGGCTAACTCCCTGAACCTGTCTCCAAGGCCTCCTTTTCTCTGACTTAGTGAACCAGAAAAGTCCAGCCTCAGCTCTCCTGTTACTTCTTCTATGTCCTTCCTTATTTCTCTATCCTAAATATATTTTTGCTGCAGCCAATAAGTTCTTACTTACTTTACTACACTTGGTCTCTTGTTTGAAATCATTACTTCAAAAAACAAGAACCAGAGTCTCGTCGTCTTGCTGGTAACATAAGGGCTGGCTCAGATGATAGAAGTGCAGTACAGGCAATTTAGTACAAAGGCTTCTCTGTGAAGTGCAAGTTGGTGAGAGGCCCCTCTGCAGAAATGGCTGCTATGCTCTGCTTTTTAAATTTAAAACCAGTTTGCCACTGGGAGCCCTTCTTAGGTGTCTTTTTTTATTCCCCCTCATGGTTTACACAGCTGTTTTTTAAAGGAGTTTCAAAACAATTTTCAGCATACTATCCCAGTGGGATTGGTTTTAATTTAGTCAGAAAATGATTTGTTCATGGTTAGGCAAAGCTTGATTTCAGCCCAGTTAGTGTTTAATTATCACAATGCACCTGGGATTCAGAGGCAGGAGCCCCTGACGTCATCCAGTCTTTGCTGGGCCAGAAAATCACTAAGTTAAGATATGAGGAGGGGACCAGAGATGCAGACAAAGGAACGATGTGTGCCAAGGCATGGAAGCAGGAAAGTCCTGGGCAAATCTGGGTGAGGGTAGGGGTTGTGAGGATTAGACTTGGAGTTCTAAAAGCAGGATTAGAACCCAGTTCCAGTTTTACCTACACAGGACTTGGGTTCCTCATCAGGGAAAGAGGGATGATGAGCCTAAGTACTTAACAGGGTTGCTCTAAAGTTTAAAGATGTTTCTAACATGCCTAGCTTAGTGTTTGAGAACATGAAAAGGCACCTAGCCTAGATCCCACACACAGCAAGCTTTTAACCCATGGTGATGATGCACCCTTAGACCTGGCATTGTTTCTGCTGACAGCCCCCTTGCTCTTAGGACTTCAAACAGCAGAACCAAGCCAATGGAGCAACTGGCAGCCCGAGCAGTGCAGGGAGCCTGACAATAGACTCTCATCAGACCATGAGAGTCCACATTCTCGAGGTACAGGTGTTCATCTTCCCAGTTTACTCCAAAACCCAGCCCTCTTGGAATCATATGTAAGAGTCATGTTTTCTCATTTTTTTGATAAATTTTTATTTTTATATAATTTTAAATTTAGAAAGAAGGCTACAAAACACTTCTTGTCCTCTTTACCCAGGTTATTAGATGTTTAAATTTTATCCCAATTGCCTTATTGTTGTTTCTATTTTCACATATGTATATTAATTTCTTACATTATTTGAGTAAATTGAAGACATGATATCTCTTCACCCCTAAATTATGCAGTATATTTTCCTAACAAGAACATTCTCTAACATAACCACAGCACAATTTTCAAAACTAAGAATATAATTGATACAATGTTCTTGTCTAATTAGCACTCCGCATTCAAATTAAATTCCATTTATTGTAATGTCCTTTAAGTCTATTTTTTTCTCCTGGTTCCCTTCAATCTGTGACAGTTCCTCTGACTTCCCTTGATTTTCATGACCCTGACACCTTGGAAAATTGTAGGCCAGTCATTGTAGAATGTCTCTCCATTTGGGTTTGTGTCTGTTCTTTTTCTCATAATTTGATTTCAATCATGCATTTTTGTCAGAAATACCACATAAGTGGGAGGAAACCAAGATGGCGGCATAGGTAAACACCTAAACTGCTGCCTCGCACAACAATTTCAAAACTACAACTAAAAGACAGAACGGACACCATCCAGAACCGCAGGAAAGCTGACTGAGTGAAAATTCTACAACTAGAAGGATAGAGAAAAGCTCCCAGAGAATTGGAGGTACGGCAAAGGGTCTTTGTGCGCGCAGAGAGGAAGGGCGGCTGAGAGCCTGGCTGACTTTCTCTGGCGGAAGGGGGAAGGGAGCCCCCGACCGCACTGAACCCCAGTTCTGACTGCACTGAACCCCTGTTCCGGGCGAGCCCCTGGGGACCCACGCTCTTGTGGGGGGAGTCTGGACTCTCAGGCGGAGGCTCGGGAGCCGGGGAAGGGGAGGACTGAAAGTCCGCTCGCGCCAGTGCGCACAAAGGCTGCGGAGGCTGCCACAGGCTTTCCCTAGCGGAAGGGAGTGAGAGGCTCCTGACGGCACTGAACCTCAGTTCTGACTGAAGTGAGCCCCAGTTCTGACTGCAGTGAACCCCAGTTCCAGGCGAGCCCCTGGGGACCCACGCTCTTGTGGGGGGAGTCTGGACTCTCGGGCGGAGAATCGGGAGCCGGGAAGGCAGAGGACTGAAGGCACACACGTGCGCGCAAGGGCAAGGCTGACGGGAAGCCAAGACTGAGACTCCACCCCATCCAAGCTGAGCACAGAGGCTATTGCAATTTGGCAAGTCTAATCCTATAAGGCTGTCTCCAGCACCGGACTTCTCCCAGCATAGACACAGCTGATCCTTACAGCCAACTGGCCTGGAGGTCAATTCTTCCCAGTGATACCAACAACAATAAAGACTTAATTACAACAAGGCTGTACACACAGTCCACAAAGGTGTGCACCAAGAGTGTCCACCTCAGGTTAACTGGGGAGGCAGACCCACTGGGCCAAATTGGAAACCTAGCACACAAATCTACCAACTCAGGGAAGCAGTGAAAATGCGGCGTCTAAGAATCAGATCACAAATGAAAGAAATGGAGGAAAAAAAACGACTGGATATAGAATTCAAAACCACGGTTATAAGGCTTTTTAAGAATATCCTAGAAAAGGCCGATAAATATAACGAGACCCTCGAAGAGATGAAAAAAGACCAACTAGAAATTAAACATACACTGACTGAAATAAAAAATATTATACAGAGACCCAAAAATATTATACAGAGACAAGAGGAACACAAAAATCAAGTCAAAGAATTGAAATACAAAGAAGCAAAAAACACTCAACCGAAAAAGCAAAAAGCAAAAAAAAAAATCCAAAAAGTTGAAGATAATGTAAGAAGACTCTGGGACAACTTCAAGCTTACCAACATCAGAATTATGGGGGTGCCAGAAGAAGAGAGAGAGCAAGATACTGCAAACGTATTTGAAGAAATAATGACCGAAAACTTCCCCCACCTGGTGAAAGAAATAGACTTACAAGTCCAGGAAGCCCACAGAACCCCAAACAAAAGGAATCCAAAGAGGACTACACCAAGACACATCATAATTAAAATGCCAAGAGCAAAAGACAAAGAGAGAATATTAAAAGCAGCAAGAGAAAAACAGTTAGTTACCTACAAGGGAGCACCCATACGACTGTCAGCTGACTTTTCAACAGAAACTATGCAGGCCAGACGGGAGTGGCAAGAAATTTTCAATGTGATGAATAGCAAGAACCTACAACCAAGATTACTCTACCCAGCAAAGCTATCATTCAGAATTGAAGGGCAGATAAAGAGTTTCACAGACAAGAAAAAGCTAAAGGAGTTCATCACCACCAAACCAGTATTATATGAAATGCTGAAAGGTATTCTTAAAGAAGAGGAAGAAGAAAAAAGTAAAGAGAAAAATTATGAACAACAAATACATATCTATCAACAAGTGAACCTAAAAATCAAGTGAATTAAAAACCTGAGGAACAGAATAATCTGGTGAATATAATAGAATCAGGGGCATAGAAAGGGAGTGGACTGATAATTCTCAGGGGGAAAGGGGTATGGGGGGGTTCATAAAGAGACTGGACAAAAATCATACACCTATGGATGAGGACAGTGGGGGGTAGGTAAGGGCAGAAGGTGGGGTGGGAAACGGGTGGAGGGGAGCTATGGGGGAAAAAAGGAGAAATAATTGTAATAATCTGAATAAAGATTTATTTAATAAAAAAAAAATAAAGCAAAAAGAAAGAAATACCACATAAGTGATTTTGTGTCCTTCTCAGTGCATCATATCAGGAGGCATGTGATGTCAACGTGTCCCCATTATTGGTGATGTTAATTTTGATCACTCGATTGAAGTGGTGTCCACCAATTTTCTTCACCATAAAATTACTGTTTCCCCCTATATGATTGTTAAGCATTTTATAGGAAAATTCTTTGAGACTGGGTATCCTGCTCCTCATCTCACCTTCACCCACTAGTTTTGGCATCCACTGATGATTTTTTAAAATCTCTATCATTCCATCTACATATATTAGCTGGCATCCTATTGAAAGGAAGATTATTCCCTTCTCCCTATTTATTTATTCATTTAGTATATTAAGGAGAACATAGGAATTGCTATTTCATTCAATGGATTATAATCTGTTACTATTATATAATTTGATGCTCAAATTGTCCCAGATTTGGCCAGTGTGAGTCCCTTTAGAGTGGTCTCTGCTTCTTTTTATATATTCCCCATTATAGTTTGAGTACTTCCTGACTTTCTGGAACAAGATGTTTCAAGCTGATCTTGTATGTTACATGCCCCCACCACTAGAATAAACCTTTCTTCAAGGATCCCTGGTTCCTTCAGGGGTGAGTGCAAGGCTTTTGCTCTTAACTCATTGCTTTTTACCTCTTGTCTCCCAGAAATGGTTGAAGTAGACTTTGAGGAGAGAGTCAAGGTAAGCCAAGAAGTTTTAGGTCATTGCTAATAATGATCCCCTAAGAGGTACCATGGTTTGGTGGGGCCTAGAGAGACATGGTTCTTTTATTATTATTATTATCACTATTTATAATAATAACCATTTCTATTCATTCAGTTACACTGAGTCCCTACTATGTGCCAGTCTGGGAAGAGGAGGATCAGCTTATGCAGGTATCACATGCCAGGTTGAGGGTTTGGACTTCAAGCTCAGGGCACTAGGAAGCCACTGAAGACCTTGGAGTCAGAGGATCTCATTCCCCCTTCCCTTGAAGGCTCAGGCCATGTCTCTTTCTAGGGCTGCCTCCTCATTCCCCAGGGTCAAGTCCTCATAGCCTAATCACACAGAAATGAGAAAACAATAGACATTGTTCTTTGCCTTACACAAAACTGACATCCTCTTCCAGCAGAAAGCATATTACCAAGCTCAGCAGTTGGCACAGGGGAGGGGACGGAAGTGGTGAGATATGACATCCTGGACATTTCAAAACTGCCATACCAGGAAATCAGGAACTAGCATGCTCATAGGCTCTGACTCTCCTGACAGAGACTCCCTTGGTACAAACACAACTATCTGTTACTTGATTTTATTTTCCTTATCTACATTTATCACAGCATCTGGACAAGACACAGGTTTGTAACCTATAAAATTTCTCTCCCACAGGGCTGTCATGTACAGTGGAGCAGATGGTTCACTGCCCAAAGTGTGGTAGATATGAAGATGTGCTTTAAGAAAGAACCTGTTGCCCAGTTGCAGGGAGAGTGATCAGCAGACAGTCTCCATCTGTCAGTTCCTTCAGACCTACCTCTGCTGCTGAGCTGCCTTACCTGAGGTCACATGCTTCTTGGGGCAGTTTGAATCTGGTGATGATGGAAGCAGGAGTATAAAGTCCCCTCCATTTAGATTTGATGCTGGACAACTCTAATGAGCACTACTTGCTCTGGTGCTGGGTTAGCTGAGACTTGTTAGAGCCTGAAGAACAAGTTGACTTCCTTCTGCCCAATCCTGCTTTCTTCCCCTTGGATCTCTACTAAACATCATGCGCTCTAAACTCTGGCTCAGTGTTTGTTCTTACCAGTGTTGTTCTTGCAGAACCCACCTACAACACAAGGATATTCAGCCAATGGGATGCATGAGGGCTGAAAAACAGAGATTGCTCCTCCAGCCAAGTGGTATGAAAGCAGACACTATTTTCTGATTATCTTTGTGTCTGCCTTGGGGCTCCCCTGTCCATTCTGCTCTGGCTGTGGTCTCTCTCCCTTAGCTAGACCATTCCCTCTGACTTCTGCCCTGCTCCTTTCCAATACTCTTCCAGAAAAGTCTTCCATTGTTCCAAGAGACCCAAGACAATTCTTTTCTCCTGTCTGCAGCAGAGAAACTATTTGGTAGTTATTTAAATGTACTCAGGACTAAATGAAAAGTTATTCATCTCTTTAGGGAAATGCCAGGCAAGAGGATGTCCAAGACAGAAGAAAACCAGACAAAAGTGAGGTTCTTGTCCAGGATTATACAGTGAATTAGTTGTAGAACCAGGTCCGGGGAAGCATGTAAGAGCCCTTGCTGCCCACTCTTGCCCTTGGGCCAGCCTCTGGATACCTGGTACCTGGATTCACCTTATATCCTGACATTAAACCAATCTTTGTTTTTGGATCTTAGCCCCATTGGTCTTATCTTTTCCTGTGGACTCATCTCATCCCTCTCCTTCCCAGCTCCTTTTCTCAGGCTGCCTATAAATCACCTCCTCCATCTGCTCTTCTCCTAAAGTCCTTTGTTTACTTTCTCTGACTTCTGGCCTTAGCCTCTGCCTCTGCCCTGCTGTCTGTTGAGCTCCTAGGGCACATGTGGTTGGATTAGTAAAGGCCTAACCTTGCAGCAGTAGCTTCCAGTCTTGACTTGGGAGTGATCATACTGTAGCAGTAACCAGTTACTGTGCTCCTATTGTGAGCCAAGCACTAAGCTGAGTTTATATTCACCATCTCTAATCCTCATAAAACTGCTCAAAGACAGTATTGTCACCCTTGTCATATTATGCTCAGGTGTGAGAATGGATGTGGCCAGGACTATGTGATTAGTAAATGAAGAAGCTGAGCTCTAGTCAGCTTGGCTCAGTGGTTAGAGTGTTGGACTGCAGACCAAAGGGTCCCATGTTCGATTCCAGTCAAGGGCATGTACCTCAGGTGCAGGCTCCATCCTGGCCTGGGCCCTGATCAGAGCCCATGCAGAAGGCAACCAATCTATGTGTTTCTCTCACATAGATATTTCTGTCTTTCCCTCTCTCTTTCACTCTCTCTAAAAATCAATGGAAAAATATCCTTGGGTGAGGATTAAAAAAAATGAAGGAGATGAGACTGAAATGCTAAGTCTGTATGATCCAAATTCCTCATCTCCACCCCATTTTTTGACTATAACCCCATACCTCTATACAGACTTGGACTAACAGTGCCACACTACTATAGGATACAGCAAGAAAATAATTTCAGAAAGTCATTTGGCAGTATGTATCATGTGTAATTGAGGAATTTTTTTAAATTAATGATTTTAGGGAGAGAGGAAATGAGAAAGTGAGAGAGAGAGAGAAAGAGAGAAAGAAACATACATCAGTTTGCTGTTTCACTTATTTACACATTCATTTATGGATTCTTGTATGTGCCTTGACCAGATATCAAACTGGCAACCTTGGTGTATTGGGACAACACTCTAACCAACTGAGCCACCTAGCTAGTGTGAGGTGCTATACTGTACCCAGGAATTCCATAAGTAGAAATCTATCCCAAGCAAACAACAAGAGCTATGAGGAACAATTTATGTACAAAGATGCTCATAAGAGTATTATTTATAACTAGAGGTCTGGTGCACAAATTCGTGCATGGGTGGAGTCCTTCAGGGTGGCCTGTGGGTATTGGGCCCCAGCTCGCGCTCCAGCCTCACAGCCCCACAGCCCCACCTGGCACCCCCTGGGGCCTGGTGTCACCCCTTCACCTGCTCCATCATCCCACCTGTGGGGCAATCAGTTGGGGCTGTGCCCCCCACCCAACTTCCTCAGTGCCTGGGAGCTGGGTGGTGGCCCTGGCCCCTGCTGACGCTGGTTGCCATCTGCGATTGGTGGGGCGATTGGGCTCCTGCTCGTACCTGCCTTGGCCTGGCACCGCCCGCTCACCTGCTCCACCATTCTGCCGTGATTGGGGCCAGCAGCATCTACACTGCCACCTACTGCCAGCACTGCATTGTGGAAACCTGCCATGTTTCACACCACCCCCTGGTAGTCAGCGCACATCATAGCGAGTGGTCAAACTCCTGGTTGAACTCCTTATTGTACAATTTGCACATTAGGCTTTTATTATATAGAATAGGAAAAAACATGCCTGAAAGCAATCTAATGTCTAAACTCAATTAAATTATAGCATTGCTTTACTGAAAATATGCATCAGCCATTGAAATAATCCGATAGGATTGGGCCTAAATGGGCAGTCGGACATCCCTCTCACAATCCAGGACTGCTGGCTCCCTCCCGCTCACCTGCCTGCCTGCCTGATTGCCCCTAACTGCTTCTGCCTGCCAGCATGATCACCCCCTAACCACTCCCCTGCCAGTCTGATTGATGCCTAACTGCTCCCCTGCAGCCTGTTTGCCCCTAACTGCCCTCCTCTGCAGGCCTGGTCACCCCTAACTGCCCTCCCCTGCAGGCCTGGTCACCCCTAACTGCCCTACCCTGCAGGCCTGGTCCCCCCCAACTGCCCTCCCCTATAGTCCTGGTCCCCACAACTGCTCTCCCCTGCAGGCCTGGGTCCCCCCCAACTGCCCTTCCCTGCAGGCCCGGTCGCCCCCAACTTCCCTCCTCTGCTGGCCTGGTCACCCCTAACTGCACTCCCCTGCAGGCTTGATCACCCCCAACTGCCCTCCCTTGCAGGCCTAGTCCCTCCCAACTGCCCTCTCCTGCTGGCCTGATCGCCCACAACTGCCCTCCCTTGTAGACCTGGTCCCTCCCAACTTCCTTCCCCTGCTGGCCATCTTGTAGTGGCCATCTTGTGTCCACATGGGGGGCAGGCATCTTTGACCACATGGGGGCAGCCATCTTGTGTGTTGGAGTGATGGTCAATTTGCATATTACATTTTTATTAGATAGGATTCCAAGTAAAAGTAGCAGGTTATAAAATTATACATGCTCTGCAATTAAAATAAGAAAATGAGGAAGTTAAAGCATTTAGCACTCCATTTCCACAGTGTTACCCTGCTTTGTGCACATGACTCCAGTAGCAATTTCTACTCTGATGGTGTCTCCTTACTTTGTCTCTTTACCCACTAGATTATGAGCATTTCAGGTGGGGAGCAACTCATCTTAGTCCTGTCTTATTGTTCCCGAGTAGACTCTCTATCCAGACCTGTGGAATGAATGAACAAATGAAGGAAAGGAAGGGTTGGGAAGGTTGTCTCAGGCCCCAAGCCACTCATCTCTTTGGATCAGTCTCCTGATAGGCAGGATCTTAGGTTTGTCACCTCTTGCCCATGCCCAAAGATGACCTGATGCTCTCCTAAAGCCTTTGGCAGTTTTATCATCTGAGAAACAGGAACTCTTTCTTGTGAGCAGTACAGGATGCTGAGGATTAAGTGTCTACATCACTCAGGGTGGGGGGAATGGACTACATGCCTGAGCTGCCACTCAGGAATAAGTATACATTATTCCCTCTAGTTCTCACAGCTCTAAAATGTTAGAATTGTAATCCTTCAATAACATTTACAAAAAATAAGTCTTGGGTTGTGATTTGCTCCAGCTCTTATAGCTAGTAAGTGGTAGAGCTAGGATTCAACATCCTCTGTCTCCAAAATCTACAGGACTGTAAAAATGACCTTAGGTAAGTCCCTTCTCCTGGGTGAAACCTGACTTCCTTTCTGGACAATGAGGCTGTTGCTTCTTCCCACCATCATAGATAACCCTTGATGATAAAATGCCCCCTAAAACTCTCCTCCCCCAGTCACTGGAGACAGCCTGGAGTCTTGGGGACTGTCAGGCTGTAAAATGGCCAAGTGAAGTCATGTCTGCTGACTCCTCACAGGCAGCCTTGGGCTAAAGATTTAATTGCAGAGCATGTATGATTTTATAACCTGCTACTTTTAACTAGTCTCTCCTTAGACATTGGCGGAAAGAGAGGAGCATAGGAGCATCTTACCCACATCCCTGGGCTGGCATCTGAGTGTTATAGGAGGTTGCGGGGGGGTGGGGGGGGGCATGGGGCTCATGCTGCCCTTCCTCAGCTTAGCTCTTATGGCCAAGGGGCTTCAAAATACACAATCATCTCCTTCTGTCCCCAACACACACCCTTCCTGCAAGGGAAACAATGGTAATAATAGTGTACACCTGCACAGAATCTCCCATCCACCTTAGCTAAACCAGAGCCTGTGTTTATCCCATTTAAGTGACTCACACATATTAACTCCTGCCACAAAAAGTGCACTGTGAAGTTGTGAAATGGTAAGACAGACTCTGCTCTTAAAGGATTTATAGTTGGGTGGAGCAGAAGAAGGGTAAGGTCTCATGTAGGAGGTTAATACGTGAGGGATGAAGATATCTATATATATAAAAGCCTAAGTGACAATCACAACCAAATGAACTACCGAACAGACTGCATGGGGTGACCAGGCCAGCAGGAGGGTTAGTGAGGGTCGACCAAACGACCAAGCAGCAGGCTGTGTGGGGCGACCAGGCCAGCAGGGGGGTTAGTGAGGGGCGACTAGGTTGGCAAAGGGGGGCAGTGAAGGGTGACCAGGCTGACAAGAGGGGGCAGTTGGGGGTGACCAGGCCAACATGGGGGGCAGTAAGGGGTGACTAGGCCAGCAGGGGGCAGTTAGGGGTGACCAGGCCAGCAGGGGGGCAGTAAGGGGCAACCAGGCTGGCGGGGGGGGGGCAGTTAGGGGTGACCAGGCCAGCATGGGGGGGCAGTTAGGGATGATCAGGCAGGGAGGCAGGTGAGCGGTTAGGAGCCAGTGGTCCATATTGTGAAAGGGATGTTCAACTTCCAGTTTAGGCCCGATCCACAGGATCCAAGTGGTTCCAGATTGGAGAGGGTGCAGGCTGGGCTGAGGCCGCCCCCCCACCCCCCCACCGTGCACGAATTTTGTGCACCAGGCCTCTAGTAATAGTATAAGGGATGAGGTGTCAGAACTGCAGGTCAGCGAAGCTGTCTAGGAATGGCCAGCATAGGGTGAGATGCCTGAAATACCTGATGAATGAAAGGTTGACTGACTGAGTTGTTTTATTAACCAGATGGAGAGGGGAGGCAGGAATAGCAGAGAAACAGTCTGAGCCAAGGTGTGGCATCAGGAATGAGCAAACACAATTTGACATCTGTGGGATACACATCTGAAAGAAAGGAGAAATAAAGCTGAAAAAGTTTACTAGTAGTAGGGCCACATTTTTGAACTACTTTAAATGTCAGGTCAAGAAGTTTAAAAGATCCCTTGTAGATCAAAATTGCCATTATAAAACACATTTTCTGAATTTGGCAGCAAAACAGGGAATAATCAGAAAAACAATGGCAGCTGTGGTGGATAGGTGTGAAGTGTAGAGCTGGAGGCACAGAGGCAGGTGAGGATTCTGTTGAGGTGTTACAGAAGACCAGAGTAAAACCAAGCAACGCTTAGAGAAAGGGAGTTATTATGTGCAGGCCCAGAGAAAAGTGTGTCTTTCAAATTCTGCCCCCCCTCCCCAACATGGAGGAAACTTTTTCTATTTATACTTTTTCTAGCTCTTTGTCTCCCAAATTTGGAATGAAACTTCCGGGCCTTCTGAGAAAGAAGGCCTGCATGCTGGGAAGGGGCCATGAGACCATATCTTAAGGCCTGGCCTGATGCCAGCACTGACAGCTCTGTCTGGGGCATAGTTTATGGCTTATCTGGAATGGGAGTAGTCTTATTTTCCTTATTATTTAAGCAAGAAAGCGTTTACAGAAGCCAAAATAGCAGGGTTAAAATTTCAAACAGCAGTTTTTATAGAAGATGGATGCTTCAGAGGTATGAGGAATCTGGGCCAGGGCCAGGCCCAGGCTGAAATGCAAGTGGGGGTTCCTGGGCCTGGCTCTTGACACTGCCTTCCTCTTCTCTTAACAGCTGGGGCTTGCTGCTGGCCAGCTTCAGCCTCACCCCATCCTGGGGGTAAGTTCTGACCCAAAAAAGGATAAGGAGGCTTTTATCAGCAACTCTCATGAGCTCTGGCTGGTGGTCACTTTCCTGAATGGATGAAAAACAATAACAGACTCTTTCCATCATTGGTCTGTGCCACCACAATGGTGCGCATGAATGTCCTGGCTGATGCTCTGAAGAGTATCAACAATGCTGAAAAGAGAGGCAAATGCCAGGTTCTCATTAGGCCGTGCTCCAAAGTCTTCGTCCAGTTTCTGACTGTGATGATGAAGTGAATTTGAAATTATTGATGACCACAGAGCTGGGAAAATTGTTGTGAACCTCACAGGCAGGTTGAACAAGTGTAGAGTAATCAGCCCCAGATTTGATGTGCAACTCAAAGATCTAGAAAAATGGCAGAACAACTTGCTTCTGTCCCGTCAGTTTGGTTTCATTGTACTGACAACCTCAGCAGGCATCAGGAACCATGAAGAAGCAAGACGAAAACACACAGGAGGGAAAATCCTGGGATTCTTTTTCAAGGGATGTAATACATATGAGGAAATAAAATGCCTCAAAGGACTCTGGTGCTTCACTCAGTCGTTTTGAACGTGACAGCAGAGTGGCAGGAGCTCCTGCGGCGGTGTGCAAGCCTTTGTGTTATTTGGTGAATGCTGTTTCCCTGAAGTGACCAAGAAAGTCTTGTGATAACTCACTCGTCACGCTCATGCTCAGCAGAGGATGGTGTCTGGCCCTGGATGGTTGCATCTGGTTGGGGTCCAGGCAGTGAAGCTGTCCCTTTCTGGAGTCTTATGTCAACCCTGGAAGGAGTGGTGCCTTTCCTGTTTTTAGTTTGACAGTAGTGCTCATTTCAGGCACTGTTGTTAACTGCCCTGAAAATACATGGTTGGTTAACTATGTAAGTGGTTAATATGGAAGCAGGCAGGAAGACATCTAGAGCCCACAGCTCGCTGAATAAGACCCATCTCAAAGTAAATTTGGATGGCATGTCAGTAGCATTTGCACAATGTGTTCGTAAAATGGTATTTTAACTAGTTTTACTGTAAACCTGTCACAACTGTATTCCTGGAGTTGAGTGAATGAGTTTGCTGGACCACTTTACCTGGGAAATGCTTATAAAGAGGGCAGGCTGGCTTCTGTGAAATAGATGAGGGCTCCACTCCCATTTTATAACATTTTGTGTTCAGAATGTTAAAATTTTAATATGTAATAAAAAAGGAAAGAAAACAGTAACAGAGAAGTGCCTAGCTTGGTACCTGGCACACAGTGGCATACAGCCTGTGGTGCTAACCCTAGACCCTGCTGCACCCTCTTGACCCCATAAATGCTACTTCCTCTAGATAATGGACTGCACTGCCCCCAGTACACTGGAGCTGTTTAGGGCTCTGAATTCTAAGCTGCTGTGGTCAAGCTTCTTGTGGTTCCAAAGTCAGGAACCACCTGGCTCCATGTAGGCTTGTGTCTCCCCCATCCTCCACCTTGTTGGCTCTGCCTGCTGAACCACACCATCCCCTAGTCTGGAATAGTAGAAAGAGGGATAAACCTAGGTGTGAATTCAGCTGTCTTTCACCCGCTGTGTGTTCTTGGCAAGTTAACTGCTCTTTGAGAATCATTTTCCTCATTTGTAGAAAAGGGCCAATACTCATCCTATCTAATAAAAGAATAGTATGGTAATTGACCATCACTTCGTGATACCCACAGCCAATCAGGAGGGAGTATGCAAATTAGCAGGATAAAGATGGCGGCAGCCACAGAGCTAGCTGGAGTGGACGGGAGGCTTGGACTGGCTGCTGAAGGAGGACCTGTGGGCGGCGACCACAGAGCCAGCCTGAGTGTGCGGGAGGCTTGGGTTGTCTGGGCTGGCCGCCAAGGGAGGGGCCTGCAAATGACCCTCAGCCCCTCACCCAGGCTGGCCATGCCATCATCGGGATGAGGGTCCCCGCTGGGGGTCGTGGCCAATATGAAAATGGCCCTCAGCCCCTTATCCAGGCTGGCCACTCCCCCATGGGGTGAGGGTCCCTGCTTGGGGGCATGGCTAGCCTGCAAACAGCCCTCAGCCCCTCACCCAGGCTGGCCAGGCACCCCAGTGGGGACCCCCACCCTGAAGAGCATGTGGCCAGCCTGAAAATGGCCCTCAGCCCCTCACCCAGGCTGGCCACACACCCCCAGCAGGGACCCTCACCCTATGGGGGCATGGCTGGCCTGCAAACTGCCCCAGCCCCTTGCTCAGGCCAGCACCATCCCCAGTGGGGACCCCCACCCCAATGGAGGTGTGGCCAGCCTGCAAACCACCACAGGCCTCTTGCCCAGGCCGCCCTGCCCCCAAGGGAACTGCCACCTTGATCCGGGACACCCTTCAGCCGGCTCTCACCTGTGCACCAGGCCTCTATCTATACTAATAAAAGGGTAATATGCTAATTAGACTGGGAGACCTTCCAGGAGATCTTCCGGACGTTCTTCTGGACAAAGCCATGGTGGCGGGACCAAGGTAGAGGCGGTTAGGGGCCAAGAGGGGTGGGCAGTTGTGGGTGATCAGGCCAGGATGGGATGGTAGTTGTGGGTGATCAGGCTGGTGGGGGGGGCCATTGGGGGTGATCAGTCCGGCAGGGGGGGGGCAGTTGGGGGTGAGCAGGCCAGCAGACGGGGCAGGTGGGGGCAAGCAGGCCAGCAGGGGGGGCAGTTGGGGCAATCAGGCCAGTGGAGGGGCAGTTGGGGGTGAGCAGGCCGGCAGGGAGCCAGTTGGGGGCAAGCAGGCTGACACTGGGGGTCAGTTGGGGGCCATCAGGCTGGCGGGGAGGGCAGGTGGGGTGAGCAGACCAGCAGGGGGGGCAGATGGGGGCAAGCAGGTTATCAGTGGGGGTCAGTTGGGGGAAATCAGGCTGGCGAGGAGGGCAGGTGGGGGTGAGCAGGCCAGCAGCGGGGGAAGTTGGGGGTGAGCAGGCTGGCAGGGGGGGCAGTTGGGGTGAGCAGGCAGGCAGGCAGAGTGGTTAGGGGCAATCAGACAGGCAGGCAGGTGAGCAGTTAGGAGCCAGCAGTCCCGGATTGCGAGAGGGATGTCTGACTGCCGGTTTAACCGGCAGTCAGACCTCCCCTGAGAGGTCCCCGATTAGAGAGTGTGCAGGCTGGGCTGAGAAACTGCCCCCCCCCCCCAGTGCACAAATTTTGTGCACTGGGCCACTAGTTTAAACAATAAAGAATTTAAAGTAAAAAAAAAAAAGTTAGGGTTAGGGCTAAGGTTAGAATTAGGGTTAGAGTTAGTGTTAGGTTTATGGCTAAGGTTATGGTTAGTCCTAGGGTTAGGGTTATTGCTAAAGCTTGGGTAAGTTTTAGGGTTATGGCTAGTGTTAGGGTTAGGTTTAGCATATGGGTCCTTGGATGCACATTGGAATCACCTGGAGAATTAGAGTTAGAGTTATGGTTACGGCTAGGGCTAGGGCTAGGATTAGGGTTAGGTTTTGGGTTAGGGTTAGGATAGAGCTTGGTCTAGGGCTAAGTTTAGGGGTAGCTTTAGGGCTAGGGTTATGGTTAGGGATAGGGTTGGTATTGGTGTCCTTCGCTGCACATTGGAATCACCTGGCCTGTGAGGGTAACAGGTTTAGGGTTAAGGTTAGGGCTACAGATAGGATTAGGGTTAGTGTTGTGTTAGAGCTATGGTTAGGGCTAGGTCTTGTGCAAGGGTTAGGGTTAGTTTTCAGGGTTGAATTAGGGCTAGGGTTAAGGTTAGGGTTAGGACTAGAGCTGGGGTTAGGGTTCAGCTTACATTAGGGTTAGGGCTAGGTTTAGGGTTAGGATTTAGGGTTGGGTTAGTGTTAGATTTAGGGCTAGGGCTAGGGTTAGGGTTAGTGTTAAGATTAGGGCTAGGGTTAGGATGAGGATTACTGTTAGGGTAGGGTTAGGGCTAAGGCTAGGGTTAGTGTTATGGTTAGCATTATCATTACGGCTTGGGTCAGTGTTACAATTAGGTTATGTTTAGCTTTATGGCTAAGGATAGGCCGAGGTTTTAGGGTTAGATTTTAGGGTTGGGTTAGGGTTATGGTTAGAGTTAGTGTTATGTTTAGGGCTTGGGCTAGGTTAGGTTTGGGTTTAGGGCTAGGGTTTAGGTTAGGGCTATGGCTATGGTTAGAGTTAGGGTTAGTGTTAAGATTAGGGCCAGGGTTATATTTAGAGTTAGGTTTATATTTAGGGCTAGAGTTGGGTTTAAGATAACTGTTAGGGTGATGGCTAGGGCTCAGGTTATTGTTAGTGTTAGCATGAGGATTAGGGATAGGGTTAGCATCTGGTTCCTTGGCTGCATATTGGAATCACCAGGAGAATTATGGTTATTGTTATGGTTTGGGTTTGGGTTAGAGCTAGATCTAGCATTAGGGTAATGGCTACAAAAGGGTTAGAGCAAGGGCTACTAATAGGGTTAGGGTTAGTGTAAGTTTAGGGCTAAGGCTAGGGTTAGGTTTAAGTTTAGGGTTAAGGTTAGAGCTAAGGCTAGGATTAGTGTTAGGGTTAGGATTATTACTAGTGCTCAGATAAGTGTTAAGGTTAGTGTTAGAGTTTGGGTTAGCATCTGGGTTCTTGGATGCACATTGGGATCACCTGGGGAGTTAGGGTTATGGTTATGGTTATGGCTAGAGTTAGAGGTAGGGTTAGGGCTAGGGTTAAGGTTATGACTAGGGCTACCATTAAGGTTAGGGTTAGTGTTAAGATTAGGGCGAGGGCGAGGGTTAGGGTTAAGCGTAGGTTAGGGTTACATTTAAGGCTAGAGCTAGGGCTATGGTTAGGGTTAGGTTTTAGGGTTGGGTTAAGGTTAGGTTTAAGGATAGGGCTAGTACTAGGGCTAGGGCTAGGGTTATGTTAAGGTTTTGGTTAGGGACAGGGATAGGGCTAAAATAAATGTTAGGTTTTAGGTTTGGGTAAAGGTTAGGGTTACAGTTAATGTTAGGGCTAGGGTTCCGGTTAGGTTTAGGGTTAGGTCTAAGCTTGGGTTTAGGGAAAGGGTTAAGGTTAGGATTAGAGTTAATTTTAAGATTAGGTGTAGGTCTAGGGTTAGGAATAGTGCTATGTTTAGGGTTAGGGCTAGAGCTAGGGTTAGGGTTAGTGGTAGGCTTAAGGCTAGGGTTAGAGTTAGTGTCTGCCTCCTTCGCTTCACATTGGAATCACCTGGCATGTTCAGGTAAAGGTTAGTTTTAGGGTTAAGGTTAGGGTTACAAGTAGGATTAGGGTTAGGATTATGTTAGTGTTAGGGTTAGGGCTAGGTCTAGGGCTAGGGTAGGGCTAGGTTTCAAGGTTGTGTTAGGGCTTGGTTTAGGGTTAGGTTTAGAGATAAGACTAGGGCTAGGGTTAGGGTTAGGCCTACATTATGGTTTGGGCTAGGGCTAGGGCCAGGTTTAGGGTTATGATTTAAGGTTGGGTTAGTGTTATGGATAAGACTAGGGCTAGGGTTAGGGTTAGGGCTAGTGTTATGATTAGGGCTAGGTCTAGGTTTAGTATTAGCATTAGGATTAGAGTTAGGGCCAACGCTAGTGTTAGAATTAGGATTAGGTTTGTGATTAGGACTTGGGTTAGTGTTAGGGTTAGGTTAGTATAAGGGTTTGGGCTAGGGTTAGGCCTAGGTTTAGGGTTAGCTGTTAGCATTGGGTTACAGTTAGGGTTAGGGTTAGCATTCTGGCTAAGGTTAGGGCTAGGACCTGAGTTAGGGTTAGGGATAGATTTAGGGGTAGGTTTGAACTATGGTTAGGGTTAGGCCTTGGCTACTGTTAGGAATATGGTTAGTGTTAAAGTTAGTGTTAGAACTACGGTTATGATTAGGGTTACCTTTAGGATTAGGGTTAGCATTAGGGCTCAGGCCTGGGTAAGGGTTAGGGATGGGTTTAGGGCTAGGATTAGAGTTAGGGTTATGGCTAGGCTTACAGTTATGACTAGGGCTACTGTTACGAAAAATGTTAGTTATAAGATTAGGGCAAGGGCTAGTGTTAGGTTAAGGGTTTGGGTTGTGGTTATGTCTAGGTCTAGGTTTAGAAGTTAGGGTACAGGTAGGTTTAGGGTTAGGGTTAAGGTTAGGGTCAGGGTAGAGTTAATGTTATGGTTAGGTCTAGGGCTAGGGTTAGGTTTAGGGCTAGAGTTAGGATTAGGGCTTGGGCTACGTTTAGGGATAGGGTTAGTATTAAAGATAGGTATAGGTTTGGGGTTATGATTAGGGTTATATTTAGGATTAGGGTTAGGGTTAGAGCTAGGGCTCGGGTTAAAGTTAGGTATAGTTTTAGGGCTATGGTAAGGGTTAAGGCAGCCGTGGGCAAACTACGGCCCGTGGGCCGGATCTGGCCCGTTCGGCTGTTCTATCTGGCCCGCCGAGCCGAAAGAGCAGAGGGTTCTCTTGCTCTCCTCTCCGCTCCTTTACTTTGAATTTATATTAGTTCACACAAACACTCCATCCATGCTTTTGTTCCGGCCCTCTGGTCCAGTTTAAGAACCCATTGTGGCCCTCGAGTCAAAAAGTTTGCCCACCCCTGGGTTAAGGTGTGGGCTACATTTAGTGATAGGGCTAGTGTTAAAATTAGGGTTATAGCTAGGGTTATGATTAATGTTAGGTTTAGGATTAGGGTTTGGTGGAGGGCTCAGGTGAAGGTTAGGGAAAGATTTAGGGATAGGGTTAGGTTTTGGGGTTAAGGATAGGTTAGGATTACTATTAAGGCAAGGGCTAGGGCTAGAGTTAGGGTTAGGTTTTAGCATTGGGTTAGCGTCAGCATTCTGGCTAAGGTTAGGGCTAAGACCTGAGTTAGGGTTGGGGATAGATTTAGGGGTAGGTTAAGGACTTGGATTAGAGCTAGTGTCTGTGTATTTCGCTGCACATTAGAATTACCTGACATGTTAGGGTATCGGTTAGGTTTAGGGTTAATTTAGGGCTCTGGCTAGGATTATGGTTAGGGTTATGTTAGTGTTAGGGTTAGGGCAAGATCTAGGGATATGGCTAGAATTGGAGTTAGGGCTAGGATTAGGGCTAGGTTTAGCATAGGGAAAGTGTCTGGGTCCTTCCATGCACATTATAATCACCTAGAGAGTTAGGGTTAGGATTAGACTTAGAGTTAGTTTTAGGGTTCATGTGAGCGCTGTGTCCTTGGCTGGACATTGTAATCATCTGGACAGATAGGGTTAATGTTTGGATTAGGGTTAAGGCTAAGGCTAGGATTAGAGTATGGTATAGATTAACGTTAGGGTTAGGGCTATAACTAGCTCTAGTATTAGTGTTAGATGTTGTGGTTGGGTTAGGGTTCAGAATATGATAAAAATTAGGGTTAGGTTTAGGGTTAAGGGTAATGTTAGGGTTATGGTTAGAGCTAGGGCTGTGGCTAGTGTTATGATTAGGGTTAGGGATGTGTTTGTTAGGGTTAGAGTTAGGAGTAGGGTTAGGGTTAATGTTATGGTTAGAGGTAAGTTTAGGGTTAAGGTTAGAGTTAGCGTTAGGATAAGGGCTAGGCTTAGGGTTAGGATTAGGGTTAGGGATAGGTCTGGGGATAGTGTTATGATTATGGTTAGAGTTAGAGCTAGGTTTAGGGTTAGGGTTAAGGTAGGGTTAGGGCTAGGATTTGAGTTAGAACTAGTGTTAGGACCAGGGTTAGGATCAAGGTTAGGGCTAGGCTTAGGGTTAGGGCTAAGGATAGGTTTAGCACTAGGGTTAGGGTTAGCTTTAGGGATAGTGTCTGTTTCCTTCCATGCACATTGTAATCACCTGGAGTCTTAGGGTTAGGTTTAAGTTTAGGATTATGAGTAGTGTTAGTGTCATTGTTAGGTTTAGGACTAGGGTTAGGTTTAAGTCCATGGTGAGGGTTAAGGTTATCATTAGGGTTATGTTTAGGGCTAAGGCTAGGACTATGGTTAGGGTTACCTTTTATGATTAGGGCTAGGGATATGGTTATGGTTGGGGTTTGGGTTATGGGTAGGGCTAGGTTTATGGTTATGGTTATAGTTAGTGTTAGGGCTAGGACTAAGGTTAAGGTTAGGGCTATGGTTAGAGTTAGGGCTATGGCTACAGTTTGGGCTAGGGTTAGGGCTAATTTTAGAGTTAAGGTTAGGGTTAGGGTTAGGATTAGTTGTATGGTTTGATTTAGGGTTAGGGATAGGTTAGGTCTAGAGTTAGACTAGATTTAGTGTTAGAGTTAGAGCTAGGGTTAGAGCTGGTGTTAGGGCTAGGGTTAAGCTTAAGGCTAGTGTTAGGGTTAGGCTTAGGCTTAGGCTTAGGTTTACGCTTAGGGCTTGGGGTAGGGTTAGAGTTGGGTTTATGATTAAGGTTATTGTTAGGGTTGTGGCTAGGGATAGGGTTTGGGTTAGGATTAGGGCTAGGATTCGGGTTAAGGTTAGGGCAAGGTTTAAGTTTAGGGTTATGGCTAGTGTTAAAGTATGGTTAGGGTTAGGGCTAGGGTTAGGTTTAGGATTAGGGTTAGGGGTAAGGCTATTGTTAGAGGTAGGGTTAGGATTAGGGTTAGGGCTAAGATTAGCCTTAAAGCCAGGCGTAGGATTAGAATTAAGCATAGGGATAGGCTTAGAGCTAAGTGTAGGGTTATGGTTATGGTTATCATTAGGATTATGTCTAGGGTTAAGGCTAGGGCTATATTTTGGTTTAGGGTTAGGGTTAGAGTTACGGTTAGGGCTAGGGTTAGGGTTAAGCCTAGGGTTTGGGTTAGGCTTAGGCTTAGGGCTAGTTGTAGGGTTATATTTAATGCTATGGTTAAGGTTATTGTTAGGGATAGGTCTAGGTTTAGGCTTAGAGCTAAGGCAAGGTTTAGGTTTAGGTTTAATATTGCTTCCCAGCAATTGTTGACAGTTTGGCTCAAATAAATTCACAAAATTCTTTATAGGTTTGAATGTTTTTTTACATTAACACTAGTGTTAAGGTAGGGTTAGGGTTAGGTCTAGGGTTAGGGCTAGAATTAGGGTTAGGGTTTAGGGCAGTGTTATGCTTATGGTTAGGGTTAGGGCTATGGTTATGCTTAGGTTTAGGGTTAGAGGATGGTTAATCTTAGTGCTAGTTGTATGTTAGATTTAGGGTTATGGTTTAGGGTTATTGTTAGGGTTCTGGCTAGGGATAGGGTTTGGTTTAGGACTGAGGTTAGGGCTAGTGTTAAGGTTTTGTTTAGGGCTATGATTAGGTTTAGCATTCTGGTTAGTGTTAGGACAAGGACAATGGTTATGGTTAGAGTTAGAGCTAGGGTTAGATTTAGTGCTAGGGTTAAGCCTAGGGTTAGGGGTAGGGCTAGGATTAGTGTTAGGATTAAGGCCAGGGTTAGTGTTAGGGCTATGGTTAGTGTTAAGGTTAGAGCTGGAGTTTAGGTTTAGGTTTAGGGGTAGGCCTTGGTTTAGGGTTAGGACTAGGTTTAGGGTGAGTGTTAAGGTTAGGGTTATGGCTAGGGCTATGGTTAGGATTAGGGTTAGGGCTAGGATTAGGACTAGGTTAGGCTTAGGTTTAGGGCTAGAGTTAGGGTTAGGCTTGGTATAGGGTTAGGGTTAGGACTTGGGTTAGGTTTGAGGTTAGGTCTAGTGCTATGGTTTGGTTTAGGGTAAAGTTTAGGGATAGCTTAGCTTTAGGTCTATACTTAGGATTAGGTTTAGGTTTAGAGCTAGAATTAGGGTTAGTGTTAAGGCTAGGGTTAGGATTAGGGTTAAGGTTAGGGCTTGTGTTAGGCTTAGGGCTATGTTTAGGGTTAGGTATAGGGTTAGATTTACAGTTAGGGTTAGGCCTAGGGTTTGGTTTAGGGTTATGGTTAGGGCTAGGATTAGGGTTAAAGTTAGAGTTAGGGTTAGTGTTAGGGCTAGGATTAGGGGTAATGTTAGGGCTAAGGTTAGGTTTAGGGTTATGGCTAGTGTTTAGGTAGCATTAGGGTTAGTGTTAGTATTATGGCTAGGGTTAGGATTTGGGTTAGGTCTAGTGTTAGGGATAGTGTTAGACTAGAGATAGGGTTAGGGTTAGCGCTTGGGTTATTGTTAAGTTTAGGGCTGGTGTTAGGATTAGGGTTAGGCTTAGGCTTAGGCTTAGGGCTTGGGTTAAGGTTAGAGTTAGGGCTATGATCAGAATTATTCTTAGAGTTATTCCTAGGGATAGGGTTTGGGTTAGGACTAGAGTTATGGTTAGGGCTAGGGCTAGGGCTAGGGTTAGGTTTTTGGTTAGGGATAGGATTAGGGCTAAGATTATGGTTAAGTTTAGTCTTAGGGCTAGGATTAGGGTTAAGGTTAGGGCAAAAGTTAAGTTTAGGGTTATGACTAGTGTGGATGAAAGGGGTCACATGCTTACCTGACAAGCTCAGGGCAGGCCTGCATGGTGGTCTTGCAAACTCAGAGACCTAAAGTATCACAAAGGATGGTCTGAAATTAAACTTTAACTAAAAGCAGTTATGGTGGGTAGTTATGTCCTAGGCTAGTATCTTCACTGACAAGGTCAACCTTTACCTTAAATGAGCTTATCTGTCTTTTTGCAGCTATAACATACCCTTGAAATGTCTGGGTAACTTGTATCTTCCCTTTTTCTGGACCTCTTGGGGCACAACCTAATGTGCCTGGGTGCCAGGCTAGATACCACAAATTCCTTCATTGTTATAATGTTAATTATTCCTGCACCCACCTAAGTATGTGTCTATAATTTTACTTTTTATCCAATTCCAGGGGTTTGCCTGTTTTGTTTTCTCCCACCTCTCTAATCTATCACCAATGAATTTAATGTAACCTACCTACATCCCTTCCTTTGATTGCAATGTATAAAAATAGATGAGAAACCACCATTCTCTGGAGCATTATCCCAATCCGTGGAAATATTGCTTCCCGGCAATTGTCGACAGTTTGGCTCAAATAAATTCACAAAAATTCTTTATAGGTTTGAATGTTTTTTTACATTAACACTAGTGTTAAGGTAGGGTTAGGGTTAGGTCTAGGGTTAGGGTTAGAATTAGGGTTAGGGTTTAGGGTAGTGTTATGGTTATGGTTAGGGTTAGGGCTATGGTTATGCTTAGGGCTAGGTAGGTGTAGGGTTAGGACTAGGGTTAGGGTTATCATTAGGGTTATGTCTAGGGTTAGGGCTTGTGCTAGGTTTAGGGTTAGGGTTAGGCTTAGGGCTAGTTGTATGGTTAGGGTTAGGGCTAGGGCTAGGTTTAGGTCTAGGGTTAGAGTTAGGGGAGGGTTAGGCTTAGGGCTAGTTTTAGGTTTAAAGTTAGGGTTATCATTCGGGTTAGTTTTAGGGCTAGGGATAGGGTTAGTTTTAGGATTAGGGTTTGGGTTAGATTTCGTGCTAGGATTAAGACTAGGGTTAGGATAAGGGCTAGCTTTAGTGTTGGGATTAGAGCTTCAGTTAGTGTTAGGGCTATGGTTAGTGTCCAGTTAGAGCTGGGGTTAGTGTTAGGTTTAGGAATAGGCCTTGGTTTAGGGTTAGGGTGAGCACTAGGTTAGGGTTAGAGATAGGGCTAGAGTTAGGATTAGGGTTAAGGCTAGGTTTAGGACTAGGGTTAGGCTTAGGTTTAGGGCTTGTGTTAGGGTTATGCTCGGGATAGGATTAGGGTTAGGACTTGGTTAGTGTTAAATTTAGGGCTAGGGTTAGGGTAAGAGATAAGGTTATGCCTAGGGCTACAATTTGAGTTAGAGTTAGGGCTAGTGTTAGGGATAAGGTTAGGACTAATGCTCTGGTTTGGTTTAGGGTTAACGTTAGGGATAGGTTAGGTTTAGGTCTTGAGTTAGGACTAGGTTTAGAGTTAGAATTAGAGCTAGGGTTAGGGCTAGGGTTGGGCTTAGGTTTAGGGCTTCTGTTAGGGTTAGACTATGGTTTGGGTTAGGGTGTGGGCTAGTGTTAGGGTTAAGGTTAGGGCTAGCGCTATGATTTGGTTTGGTTAGGGTTAAGAATAGGTTAGGTTTAGGTATTGAGTTAGGACTAGGTTTAGGGTTAGGATTAGAGCTAGGGTTAGGGTTAGTGTTAAGGCTAGGGCTAGGGTTAGTGTTAGGGCTTGTGTTTGGCTTAGGGGTAGGTTTAGGGTTAGGTTTAGGATTAGGGCATGGTTAGAGTAAAGGTTAGGACTATAGTTAGAGTTAGGATTAGGGTTAGGGTTAGGTTTAGGGTTAGGACTAGGGTTAGGTTTAGGGCTTGGGTTAGGGCTAGGGTTAGGGTTAGGGTTAAGGTTGAGGTTGGATCTAGGAATAGGCTTAGGTTTAGGGCTAGGGTTAGGTTTAGTGTTTGGGTTGAGCAAGCGTTAGGCTATGGCTAGATTTAGAATTAGTGTTAGGGTCGAGTTAGGGTTATGAATATGGTTAGGGTTCATGTTAGTGTTATGGCTAGGGTTAGGTTTTAGGTAAGGTCTAGGGTTAGGGCTAGTGTTAGGGTTAGGATGGGTTATAGTTGGGGTTAGAACTAGGATTATCGTTATGGTTATGGTTATGATTATGGCTAGGGTTAGGCTTAGGACTAGGGGTAGGATTAATGTTAGGGCTATCACTAGGGTTATTTTTAGGTGTTTTTTTTTTTTTTTAGTTAGGGCTAGGTTTAGGTTTAGATTTAGGGTTAAGGTTAAGGTTAGGGTTAGGGCTGGGGTTAGGGCTAGGGTTAGGCTAGGGATAGTTGTATGGTTAGAGTTAGGGCTATGGTTAGGGTTATTGTTTGGGTTATGGCTAGGGATAGGTTTAGGTTTAGGACTAGGGTTGGGGCTAGTGTTAAGGTTACATTTAGGACTATGGTTATTGTTAGCATTCAGTTTAGTGTTAGGACTAGGGCTGGGTTAGGGTTAGGATTAGGGTTAGGGCTAGGGTAGATTTAGTGCTAGGATTAAGACTAGGGTTAAGTTTTGGGCTAGGGTTATTTTTGGGATTAGGGCTAGGGTTAGTGTAAGGACTATGGTTAGGGTTAAGGTTAGAGCTGGGGTTCAGGATAGGCTTAGGAATAGGACTTGGTTTTGTTACAGGGCTAGGTTTAGGGTGGGTGTTAGGGTTAGGGTTAGGACTAGGGTATAGACTGGGGATAGAGTTAGGGTTAGTACTTGGGTTAGTGTTAAATTTAGGGCTAGGGTTAGGGCTTCTGTTAGGGTGGGGGCTAAGTTTAGGGTTAGGTTTAGGGTTAGGTTTAGAGTAAGTGTTAGGGCTATGTTTAGGTTTATGGTTAGGGTAGGACTAGGGTTAGGCTTAGGGTTAGGGCTAGGGTTAGGTTTAGGGCTAGGGTTAGGGTATGGTTAAGGTTAAGGTTGTGGCTGGGTCTAGGGATAGGCTTAGTGTTAGGGTTAGGTTTAGGGCTAGGGCTAGGTTTAGTGTTTGGGTTGGGTAAGGGTTGGCAATGGCAAGATTTAGGATTAGTGTTAGGGTTGGGTTAGGGTTATGGATAGGGTTATGGTTCATGTTAGTGTTATGGCTAAGTTTAGGGTTTGGGTAAGGTCTAGGGTTTGGGGTAGTGTTAAGTTTAATCTGAAGATAAGGTTCGGGTTAGGACTAGGGTTATGGTTATGGTTATGGTTAGGCTTGGGGTTACGTCTAGGGTTAGGGTGAACACTAGGTTTAGGCTTAGGATTAGTGTTAGGGTTAAGGTTAGGGCTTGGCTTAGGCTTAGGTTTAGGGCTATTGTTAGTGTTACACTAGAGATAGAATTAGGTTTAGTACTTGGGTTAGTGTTAAATTTGGGATTAGGGTTAGGGCTTGTATTAGGGTTAGGGCTAAGTTTAGAATTAGGTTAAATTTAGTGTTAGTGTTAGAGTAAGAGTTAGGGTTAGTGTTAAGGTTAGGTTTGGGGTTAGGACTAAGTGGGGTTACACTTAGGGTTAGGATTAGTTTTAGGGATAGGGCTAGGTTTAGTGTTTGGGTTGGGTGAGGGTTAGGGCTACAGCTAGATTTAGGATTAGTGTTAGGGTCTGGTTAGGGTTAGGGATAAGGTTAGGGTTAAATTTAGGTTTATGGCTAGGTTTAGGGCAGGGGTTCTCAAACTTTTTAAATAGGGGGCCAGTTCACTGTCCCTCAGACCGTTGGAGGGCCAGACTATAGTTTAAAAAAAAAACTATGAACAAATTCCTATGCGCACTGTGGGCCCGGGACGAGTCCGCTGCTAAGCAGGACAGGCAGTGGCACCCGGCGGGCCGGATAAATGTCCTCGGTGGGCTGCATGTGGCCCGCGGGCCATAGTTTGAGGACCCCTGGTTAGGGTTTGGGTTAGGTTTAGAGTTAGGGCTAATGTTAGGGTTAGGCTAGGGATAATGTTTGTGTCAGGACTTTGGTTAGTGTTAAATTTTGGGCTAGTGTTAGAGTTAGGGTTAGAGTTAAGGTTAGGGCTAATGCTGTGGTTTGGTTTAGGGTATGGGATAGTTTGAGTTTAGGTCTAGAGTTAGGACTAGTTTAGGGTTAGGGTTAGAGCTAAGGTTAGTGTTAGGATTAAGGTTAATGTTAGGATTAGGGTTAGGTTTAGGCTTAGGCTTAGGACTTGGGGTAGGGTTAGATTTAGGGCTATGATTAGGGTTATCATTAGGGTTATGGCTATAGGGATAAGGTTTGGGTTAGGACTTGGGTTATGTTATGGTTATGGTTATGGTTATGGTTATGGTTATGGCTAGGGCTAGGGTTATCACTAGGGTTAGGGTTAGTGTTAGGGCTAGGTTAGGTTTAGTGCTAGGTGTAGGGTTAGAGTTAGGGCTATGGTTAGGGTAATCATTAGGGTTATGCCTAAGTTTAGAGTTTGTGGTACATATAGGTTTAGAGCTAGTGTTAGGGTTAGGCTAGGGATAAGGTGAAGGTTAGGACTAGGGTTATGGTTATGGTTATGGTTATGGTTATGGTTATGGTTATGGTTATGGTTAAGTTTAAGGCTATGGCTAGGGGAAAAAATGGCGGCGGAATAGACAGACGTGTTCCGAGCCTTGTCCCGGAGCAGAAAGAAAGAACAGCTGAGGGTCGCACGAGGAGTGTTTGTTGGCAAGTTGGGGGACAGCTGAACTCCAGAAGAAGGTGGGAGACTGCTAGACGGGGTTACCCTGAACTGGCAGCCCCCACTGCGGCTGGGTCCCCTCCTGGAGCTGCGGGCTTGGATGCGGAGTCTGCGCCATCTGGAACCGGAAAGTGGAGCTTATCGGAAGCCTGAGAATCCACAACTGCAGCACCCACGGAACAGCTGCGAGCCCCAGAACAACGCTCCCCAATTGGAGCAAACGAACGGGTTCAGAGGAGCTGTACACTCCACCATGGAAAGGTCAGATTTCGCCTGGGATAAGGTGAGGTCTCTGGTCCCAGCGCGAGAGAGAAACGCGCGTTTTGCGGGAGCTGGAGGACCAGGGAAGTCTGTGCCTAGAAAAATCGGTGGCTGTTGGGGCTGGCGAGATCTGTGAATGTGGAAGGGGGTCTTCAGAGCTGCTAACAGAAAAGCTCTCTAAAAAGCAACCCATTTTGATCTGATGTGCAGGGATACCCTAAGAATTTCAGGGGTGTGCCGGCTGCCTAGACTTACGCGCAGCCCCGGAGTTCGCACACTTGGGCTTTTTCCTCTTCAAATCCTTGCTTCTGATTACTAAGCCCAATACATAAGATCACCCAGTTGGGGATACCCTGGGAGACTGCAGGGGAAAGTTGTTTTTCTGGAACCTGGGGATCGGAGCAGGAAGTGACCATCGGAGAGCCAGCTCTGAGGCAGCCCACTCGCACAAACCGGTAGTGAGTGCCACAGGGAAAGAAGGCTCTAACACTGCCTAGAGAGGCCATAGATTGACCCGGAAGTCAATCCAGAAACACTGCCACCCAGCGGCTGAATCACAAATTGACTCTTGTGTAATCAAAAATAAAGGAATACGAGAAATTAAGACACACCGCCTGCTTAAAATCAGGACTGGCTTACAACACTGAAGAGCAGTGGAATGCAGGGAACTGCAATACTGTCCGGACTGAGAAACAGGCATGCCAAACAGAACAATAGAGGAAGTGAATGACCTTCACTACTCCACATTTTATTTTTATTTTTTATTTTTTTATTTTCATTTTTTGCATCTTTTACTCAAGAAACTATTTTTTTTTCTTTTTTCCTCACTTGATTTTACCTTTTTAATTATTACATTTTTATTTTCAATCCGTATTATTACTACTGCTATTTTATCTTTTTTTTTTAAGTGTCATTTTATTTTCTCTTCATTTTATTTTGGGATTAGTGTTCTACATTCTAATTTTATCTTTCCTTTAGCATCGTTTTGCTCTATCTCAACTCTACCTTTATGCCATCACTCTCTTCCTAACCTTCCCCTTTTCGGTGTACTGTTTATCTTACCCCTTTCCTGCTTTAGATTTTCCCTATTCTTTCTGTTTACCCCTTGTTAAAATTTCACCCTACTTACATATCTAATCTCCAATCCCCTGCTCCAAGTCCATACACACCTCTCTCTTCGCTGTCTTAACTATCCAAAAAATTGTTTTTCTCTCTGTCCTTGTGTTGTTGTTCGCTTGAATGTAGATTATATCGAATTTTTATGCTTTTTTGTGAGATTGTTTTGCTTATTCTTCTTTTGTTTGTTTTGTGCTTCTGTTTTCCATTACCTCTCTCAATATTAGTTGGTGTTGTAGTTTGTATTAATCCCCGGGTACTTGTTGCTGACAATTGCTGGGATTAGTGATTGTTCTATTGGAGTTTTATCCCCAATATATATAGTCTGTTCCCCTTTCTCTCTTAGTCTCTTTCTTGTCTCTCTTACTTTTTTTCCCCTTTTCCCAATTTAATTTTGACACTCCTTTTTTTTCTTCTTTCTTTCTTTTTCCTCTTCTTCTTTCTCTCCTATCCCCTAATTTGCCTTTCTCTGGTGGTCACCTTTATTGGAGGTTATTAATATCGTGAATACATTTCTGTTCAGTGCCTTGTGTGTTGTACCTGGTAAGCTGTATTTTGTGCCTTTAAATCAACGCAGGAGAGAGAGAACTACATAACCAGACACCCAGAGAAGAGAGACCATGGGGAGACAAAGAAACAGCCCACATATGAAAGAAAAGCAGGCATCACCAGAAAAGGAAGTAAACGAAATGGAGGCAAGCAACCTTCCAGAAAAAGAATTCAGAGAAATGGTCATAAGGTGGCTGAAAAGAATGGAAGACAAATTCGACAATATGAGCAAGAACCAAGAGGAAATGAAGAAGAATCAAGAAGAAATGAAAAATGACATCGCTGCTGTAAAGAACTCAATAGAAAGCATCAAGAGTAGACTAGAAGAAGCAGAGGACCGCATCAGTGAGCTAGAAGACAAGATGGGAAAAAATACCCAAGTAGAGCAACTTCTAGAAAAAAAAATTAAAAGGCAGGAGGAGAGCCTAAGGGAACTTTGGGACAACACAAAACAAAACAGCATCCGCATAATAGGGGTTCCAGAAGGAAAGGAAGCTGATCAAGGAATAGAAAACCTCTTTGAAGAAATAAAGACAGAAAATTTCCCTGATATAGGAAAGAAAAAACCCACACAAATCCAAGAAGCTCACAGAGTCCCAAGCAAAATGAACCCCAAAAGACCGACGCCAAGGCACATTATAATTAAATTGGCAAACACCAACGACAAAGTAAAAATCTTAAAAGCAGCAAGAGAGAGACAGAAAGTACATACAAAGAAACCCCTATCAGACTAGCAACTGATTTCTCAACAGAAACTCATCAGGCCAGAAGGGAATGGAATGAACTATACAGAGTCATGCAAAGGAAGGGTCTGAATCCAAGAATATTGTTCCCAGCAAGGCTATCAATCAAAATTGAAGGTGAAATCAGGAGCTTCACAGACAAAAAAGGACTAAGGGAATTTATTACCACCAAACCAGCAATGCAAGAAATGCTAAAGGGTCTGCTGTAAAAAAAAAAAAAAAAAAAAAAAGAAATAGGAAGCGAAGAAGGAACACAGGGGTAAAGAATAAGGAATGGTGACAAATAAGTACCTATCAATAATAACTTTAAATGTAAATGGATTAAATGCCCCAATGAAAAGACATAGGGTAACGGATTGGATAAGAAAACATGACCCATATATCTGCTGTCTACAAGAAACCCACCTCAGAAAAAAAAACGCACACAGACTGAGGGTGAAGGAGTGGAAAAAGGTTTTCCAGGCAAATGGAACTGAAAAAAAAAGCTGGGGTAGCAATACTTATATCTGACAAATTAGATCTCAAAGTGAAGGACATAACAAGAGATAAGGTAGGCCACTTCATAATACTAAAGGGAGCAATCCAACAAGAAGAAATAACTCTGGTAAACATATATGCACCCAATACAGGAGCACCCAAATACATAAAAAAACTCCTGGAGGATATCAAGGGAGAGATTGACAGCAATACAATCATAGTAGGAGACTTTAATACCCCACTATCACCATTGGACAAATCCTCTAAACAAAAAAATCAGCAAAGAAACATCAATTCTAAATGACTCACTAGACCAGATGGAATTAATTGACATCTTCAGAACATTTCACCCCAAAGCCACAGAATATACATTCTTTACAAGTGCACATGGGTCATTTTCAAAGATAGACCATATGTTGGGACATAGGCAAAGTCTCTTCAAATTCAAGAAGATAGAAATCATATCAAGCATCTTCTCAGACCACGGTGGCATAAAACTGGAAATCAACTACAATAAAAACAACCCAAAGAAATCAAACACATGGAGGCTAAACAGCATGCTATTAAACCATGACTGGGTTACCAGAGAGATCAAGGAAGAAATAAAAAACATCATGGCAACAAATGACAATGAAAACACTACAATCCAAAATCTAAGGGACACAGCGAAAGCAGTCTTGAGAGGGAAGTTCATAGCTCTACAAGCCTACTGCAAAAAACAAGAAACAATGGTAATAAATTACCTAACACTACAACTCAAAGAGTTAGAAAAAGAGCAACAAGAAAAGCCCAGTGTAAGCAGAAGGAAGGAAATAATAAAGATCAGAGCGGAGATAAACAACATAGAGACCAAAGAAACAATACGAAAGATCAACACAACCAAGAGCTGGTTCTTTGAAAGGATAAACAAGATTGATGAACCTCTAGCCAGGCTCACCAAGAAGCAAAGAGAGAGGACCCAAATAAACAAAATCAGAAATGAAAGAGGTGAAATAACAATAGATCCCGCCGAAATACAAAGGATTGTTAAAAAAATACTATGAACAACTCTATTCCAACAAACTGGACAACGTGGAGGAAATGGACATATTCCTAGAAAAATATAACCTTCCAAAACTCAATCAGGAAGAATCTAAACAGCTCAATATGCCAGGAACTATGGAAGAAATTGAAGCAGTCTTCAAAGAGCTTCTGGCATACAAAAACTCGGGGCCAGATGGCTTCACAGGAGAGTTTTACCAAACATTCAAGGAAGAACTAAAACCTATCCTCCTCAGACTATTCCAAACAATTCAAGAGGAAGGAACACTTACAAGCTCCTTCTATGAAGCCAGCATCACCCTAATACCAAAACCAGATAAAGACAACACAATGAAGGAGAATTACAGGCCAATATCCCTCATGAACGTAGATGCCAAAATCCTCAACCAAATTCTAGCAAATCGGATCCAGCAGTACATCAGAAAGATCATACACCATGACCAAGTAGGGTTTATCTCAGGAATGCAAGGATGGTACAATATCTGCAAATCAATAAACGTGATACATCACATAAACAAATTGAAAGATAAAAATCACATAGTCATAGCAATTGATGCAGAAAAAGCATTTGACAAAATCCAACACCCTTTCTTGATAAAAACTCTCAACAAGGTGGGAATAGAAGGATCATACCTCAACATAATAAAAGCTATATATGATAAACCCACAGCTAACATCATACTCAATGGGCAAAAACTAAAACCATTTCCCCTAAGAACAGGAACAAGACAGGGATGCCCACTCTCACCACTCCTGTTTGACATAGTACTGGAAGTATTAGCCATTGCAATTAGACAAGAAGAAGAAATAAAAGGCATCCAAATTGGAAAAGAAGAAGTAAAGCTGTCCTTATTTGCAGATGACATGATATTGTACATAAAAAACCCAAGACTCCATCAAAAAACTAACAGACTTAGTAAATGAATTCGGCAATGTAGCAGGATACAAAATTAATGCCAAGAAATCTATGGCATTTCTATACACCAACAGTGAACTTACAGAAAGAGAGACTAAAAAAGCAATCCCATTTTCCATCGCACCAAAAAAATTAAGATACTTAGGAATAAACCTAACCAAGGAGGTAAAAGACCTATATGTGGAAAACTACAGGACACTGAAAAAAGAGATAGAGGAAGATGTAAACAGATGGAAGAACATACCATGTTCATGGATTGGTAGAATCAACATGATTAAAATGTCCATACTACCCAAAGCAATCTATAGATTCAATGCACTCCCCATTAAAATACCAATGGCATATTTCACAGACCTAGAAAGAACTCTCCAAAAATTCATCTGGAATAAAAAAAGACCCCGAATAGCCACAGCAATCCTGAGAAAGAAGAATAAAGTAGGAGGGATCTCAATACCAGATTTCAAGCTGTATTACAAAGCCACTGTCCTCAAAACAGCCTGGTACTGGCACAAGAACAGACATATAGATCAATGGAGTAGAATAGAGAATCCAGATATCGACCCAAACCAATATGCACAATTAATATTTGACAAAGGAGGCATGAGCATACAATGGAGTCAAGACAGTCTCTTCAATAAATGGTGTTTGGAAAATTGGACAGATACATGCAAAAAAATGAAACTAGATCACCAACTTACACCATACACAAAAATAAACTCAAAATGGATACAGGAGTTAAATATAAGACTGGAAACTATAAAAATACTACAGGAATCCACAGGCAGCAAAATCTCAGACATATGCCAAAAGAACTTTTTCAGTGATACTGCCCCTAGGGCAATGGAAGCCAAAGAGAAAATAAACAAATGGGACTACATCAAAGTAAAAAGCTTTTGCACAGCAAAAGAAACCATCAACAAAACAACAAGAAAGCCCACTGTATGGGAGAACATATTTGCAAATGTTATCACTGATAAAGGTTTAATCTCCAACATCTACAGGCAGCTTATACAACTTAATAAAAGGAAGATAAATGATCCAATAAAAAAATGAGCAACGGACCTAAATAGACTCTTTTCAAAAGAAGACAGAAGGAAGGCCAAGAGACACATGAAAACATGCTCAAAGTCACTAATTATCCAAGAGATGCAAATCAAAGCAACAATGCGATACCATCTCACACCTGTCAGAATGGCTATCATCAACAAATCAACAAACGACAAGTGTTGGCGAGGATGCAGAGAAATAGGAACCCTCGTGCACTGCTGGTAGGAATGCAGACTGGTGCAGCCACTGTGGAGAACAGTATGGAGTTTCCTCAAAAAACTGAAAATGGAACTTCCATTTGACCCAGTAATCCCACTCCTAGTAATATATCCTAAGAAACCAGAAACACCAATCAGAAAGGATATATGCACCCCTATGTTCATAGCAGCACAATTTACAATAGCTAAGATTTGGAAACAGCCTAGGTGCCCGTCAGCAGATGACTGGATCAGAAAACTATGGTACATCTACACAATGGAATACTATGCTGCCATAAAAAGAAGGAATTACTACCATTTGTAGGCACCTGGATGGAATTAGAGAACATTATGCTAAGTGAAATAAGCCAGTCAATGAAAGAAAAATACCACATGATCTCACTCATTTGGGGATAATGAAAAACATTATAAACTGATGGAACAAAAAGATAGATACAGAGGTAGTAAAGCATCAAACAGACTGTCAAATTACAGCGGTAAGGTTAGCGAGAGGTGGGGGAAATAAGAGATCAACTGAAGGACTTATATGCATGCATATAAGAGTAACCAATGGATGCAAAACATTGGGGGGTGAGGGCATGTATGGGAGTGGGGTGGGGGCGGACAATGGTAAGTTATGTACACATATAATACCTTAATAAAAAAAAAGGCTATGGCTAGGGCTCTAGTTAGGCTTAGGACTAGGGATAGGATTCGAGTTAGGACTAGGGTTAGGTTTAGTGCTAGGGGTAGGGTTAGGGTTATGGTTAAGATTGGCATTAGGGTTAGGGTTAGGCTAGGGCTATGGTTAGGATTAGTGTTATGTCTAGGGCTATGGTTAAGATTAGTGTTAGGGTTAGGGGTAGGTTTAGGGATAAGTATAGGGCTAGGGTTAGGGTTATGCCTAGGGCTATGATTTGGGTTAGAGATAGGATTAATGTTAGGTTTAAGTTTAGGGCTAGATCTATAGTTTGGTTTTCTGTTATGGTTAGGGATAAGTTAGATTTAGGTTCAGAGTTAGCACTAGGTTTAGGGTTAGGGATAGAGCTAGGTTTAGGGTTAGGCTAAGCTAGGGTTATGGTTATGGTTAGGGCTAGGGTTATGGTTATGGTTAGGGCTATAGTTAGTTTTAGAATTAGTGCTAGGTACCGGAATATGGTTATGGTTAACTTAGGGTTAGGGCTAGAGCTAAGTTTAAGCCTAGGGTTATGGTTATCATCAGGATTATGTCAAGGATTAGGGTTAGGGACAGAGCTATGTTTAGGGTTAGGTTCAGGGTTGGGTTTAGTTCTCAGGCTAGAGTTAGCATTAGATTTAGTGTTAGGTTTAGGGCTAGGGTTAATGCTAGAGCTAGGGGTAGGCTTAGCACTAGGGTTAACGTTAGCTTTAGGTATAGCATCTGGGTCCTGCTATGAACCATTGTAGTCACCTGGAGTGTTAAAGTTAGGTTTAAGGTTAGAATTAGAATTCTGGGTAGTGTTAGTGTCATGCTTAGGGTAGAGACTAGGGTTAAGGCTAATGCCATGGTTAGGGTTAGGATTGGGGTTAGTTTTAGAGCTATGGCTAAGGTTAGGGTTAGGATTAGGGTTAGCTTTAGGAATAGCGTCTGGGTCTTTCCATGCATATTGCAATCACCTGGAGCATTAGAATTCGGTTTAGGATTAGGTTAAGTGTTAAGGTTAGGTTTAAGGCTACTGTTAAGGTTTGGGTTAGGATTAGGGTCAGGGTCAGGGTCAGGGTTAGGTTTAAGGTTAGGACTAGGGTTAGGGATAGGGTTAGGGTTAGTACTAGGATTATGGTAAGGGTTAGGATTAGGGATTGGGCTAAGGTTAGGAATAGGGTTAGGGCTAGGTTTATAATTAAGGTTAGGTTTAGGTTTAGGGTTTGGGCTAGTGTTAGGGTTAGTTCTAGGGTTAAGGCTAGGGTTAGATTTAGAGTTTCGACCAAATTTAGGGTAAGGATAATGGCTAAAATTAAGGTTATAGTTAGGGCTGGTGTTTGGGTTAGGGTCCGGTTAGGGTTAAGTTTAGGATTAGGGGTAGTGTTAGAACGAGGGTTAGGGTTAGGACCATGGTTTGGGTTAGGGTTAGGGTTAGGGTTAGGGTTAGGGTTAGGTGTTGGGCTACATTAAAGATTATGGTTTGGGCTAGGGTTAGGATTACTGTTAAGGTTAGGAATAGGTCAAGAGTTAAGGTTTGGTCTAGGGTTAAGGTTTTTGTTAGACTTAGGGTTAGGGCTGGGACTGAATCTAGGGCTGGGGTTAGGATTAGGTTTAGGGCTAGTTTTAGGTTTAGGGTTAGGTATACATTTAGGGTTAGGACTAGGGTTAGGTAAAGGTTAGAGTTAGGATTAGGGATAAGAATAGGGTCAGGGTTATAGTTAGGGTTAGTGTTAGGGCTACAGGTAGGGTTAGGGTTAGGATTCAGTTTAGGGTTAGGGCTAGGGTCAGGGTTAGGGTTAGGACTAGGGTTAGGGTTAAGGTCATGGTTAGGGTTAGGGTTAGGGTTAGGGTTAGGGCTAGGGCTAATGTTAGGTTTATGGCTTGGGCTATGGTAAGGTTTAGGCTTTGGGCTAGGGTTAGGTTTTGGTTAGGATGGTGTTATCATTATGCTTATGCCTAGGGTTAGAGTTAGGGTTGTTGTTAGGGCTAAGCTTAGAACTAGCATTAGAATTAAGGCTATGGTTAGCATTAGGATTAAGTTTAACTTTAGAGATAGCATGCTCTTCCTTCCATGCACATTTTAATCACCTAGGCAGGGGTCCTCAAACTACGGCCCGCGGGCCACATGCGGCCCACCGAGGACATTTATCCGGCCCGCTGGGTGCCACTGCCTGTCCTGCTTAGCAGCGGACTCGTCCTGGGCCCACAGTGTGCATAGGAATTTGTTCATAGTTTTTTTTTTTTTAAAACTATAGTCTGGCCCTCCAATGGTCTGAGGGACAGTGAACTGGCCCCCTGTTTAAAAAGTTTGAGGACCCCTGACCTAGAGTGTTAAAATTAGGCTTAGGGTTAGGTTTAAGGTTAGGGTTAGTGTTAGCATCTGTGTCATTGGCTGCACATTGTAATAATCTGAACAGTTAGGGTTAGGTTTAGGGTAAGAGTTAAGATTAGTGCTAAGGCTGGGATTAGGGTTATGTATAGACTAGGATTAGGATTAGGCCTGGGGCTAGCTCTAGTATTGGTGTTAAGTTTAGGGTTGGGTTAGGGTTAGGGTTTGGACTAGGATAAGAGTTAAAGTTTGTGATATGGTTAGGGCTAGGGTCAGGGCTAGAACTAGGGGTAGGGGTAGGTTTTGGTTTAGGGTTAGGCTAGGGTTAGGGTTAGGGTTAGTGTTATGGGCAGGGCTATGATTAGGGTAAGTGTTAGGATTAGGGTTTTATATAAGGTTAGGGTTTGGGTTGGGTTTAGGGTTAAGCTTAGGGCTATGGCTAGATTTAGTGTTCAGATTATGGCTGTGATTCGATTTAGTCTTTGTGTAGGGTTAGGATTAGGGTTAGAGTTTGGGTCCTTGGCTACAAATTGGAATCACCTGGACAGTTAGGGTTAGGGTTAAAGTTAGGACTAGGGTTAGGTTTAGTGAGAGGGCTAGTGTTAGTGTCAGGGCAAGGGTTATGTCTAGGGTTAAGGTTAGGTCCATGTTTAGGTTTATGACTAGGGTTAGGTTTAGGGTTAGAGTCAGGGCTGGGACTAATGTTAGGGTAAGTGTTAGGTTTAGGGCTAGGGCTAGGGATAGGGTTAAGGATAGCACTAGTGTTAGGGTTAGGGTTATGGTTGTATCTCAGGTTTGGGTTAGGGCTAGGGTTAGGTTTAGGGTTTGGGCTTGGGCTAGGGATTGCATTATGGATAGGGATGGGGTTAGGTATACTGCTAGAATTAGTGATAGGGTTAACACTTGGGTTATGGCTATGGCTAAGGTTATAGTTAGGGCAAGGGTTATGGTTATGGTTAAGGTTAGTATTGGGGTTAGGTATTGACTAGGGTTAGGGTTAGTGTTAAGGCTTGTGCTAAGGTTAGGGGTAGGGTTAGTGTTAGGGTTAGGTCTATGGTTAGGGTTGGTGTTAGAGTTAGGGTTAAAGCTAGGACTAGGATTAGGGTTAGGATTAGGTTTAGGTCTAGATTTAGGGTTTGGTTTAGATTTAGGTTAGGGTTAGGTCTAGGCTAGACATAGGGTTAGTGTGAGGGGTAAGGCTAGGGTTTGTGTTAGGGTTAGGACTAGGGGTAGGGGTAAGTTTAGTTTTAGAGTTAGAACTAGGGTTCAGATAAAGGTTAGGACTAGAGTTACTGGTAGGATTATGGTTAGGGTTATAAATAGGGCTTGGGCTAGGATTAGGAATAGGGTTAGGGCTAGTGTTTGGGCTGGTGTTAAGGTTAGTGTTAGGGCTAAGCTAGGGTTAGGGTTAGGGTTTGGGCTAAGGTTAGGTGTAGTGTTAGGGTTAGATGTAGGGTTAGGGTTAGGACTAGGATTAGGGTTAGGGTTAGTGTTAGGGCTATGACTAGGGTTAGGGTTAGGGTTAGATTAGGGATAAGGATAGGGTTAGGCTTAGGGCTAGGTTAGGGTTAGAGTTAGGATAGTGTTACGGTTAGGTTTAAGTTTAAATTGATAGCTAGGTTTAGGGATAGGGCTAGGGTTACTGATATGTTTAGGGATAAGTTTTGGGTTAGTACTAAGGTTTGGTTTAGGGCTAAGGATAGGTTAGGATTAGCTTTAGGGCTAGGGTTAGGGTTAGGGCTAGTGTTAAAATTTGTTTTAAGGCTAGGTTAGGGTTAAAGTTGGTGTTAGTGTTAGGAGTAAGGCTAGGGTTAAGGTTAGGGTTAGGGTTATAATTTGAGCTAGGGTTAAGACAAGCATTAGGGTTAGTGCTAGGGTTAGTGTTAGGGTTAGGTCTAGAGTTTGGATTGAGTTTAGAGCTGGGGTTAGGGTTAGGGATAAGCCTAGGGTTAAGGTTATGTGTAGGATTAGGTTTAGCATTAGGGTTAGGCTTAGGTTTAAATCTACATTTATGGTGAGGATTTGTGCTAGGGTTAGAATTTTGGTTAGGACTAGGCTTAGGGTTAAGGTTAGGGTTGGGGTAGCTTTAGGGATAGCATCTGGGTCCTTGCATGCACATTTGTAATCGCCTGGAGAGTTAAGGTTAGCCTTGAGTTAAGGTTAGGGTTCCGGTTAGGGCTAGGGCTACCATTAGTTTTGTTGTTGTTGTTTCTTTTTAAAGAAGTCTGTTTATTGAAAGGATCTGAAAATAGTAATAAGGCTTTCAACAACATTTAATAAATTTTCAGGATATTAACAATATGAAACATTAAGAATTTACTTCAGAGGGAGAAACCAAGATGGCGGCATAGGTAAACACCTAAACTGCTGCCTCGCACAACAATTTCAAAACTACAACTAAAAGACAGAACAGACACCATCCAGAACCACAGGAAAGCAGGCTGAGTGAAAATTCTACAACTAGAAGGAAGGAGAAAAGCTCACAGAGAATTGGAGGTACGGCAAAGGGGCTTTGTGCGCGCAGAGAGGAAGGGCGGCTGAGAGCCTGGCTGACTTCCTCTGGCGGAAGGGGGAAGGAAGCCTCCGAGGGCACTGAACCCCAGTTCTGACTGCACTGAACCCCAGTTCCGGGCAAACCCCTGGGGACCCACGCTCTTGTGGGGGGAGTCTGGACTCTCGGGCGGAGACTCAGGAGCCGGGGAAGGCGGAGGACTGAAAGTACACACGCGCGCGCATGCCGGTGCGCACAAAGGCTGCGGGGGTTGCCACAGGCTTTCCCTGGTGGAGGGGAGTCAGAGGCTCCTGACGGCACTGTGCCCCAGTTCTGACTGCAGTGAACCCCGGTTCCAGGCGAGCCCCTGGGGACCCACGCTCTTGTGGGGGGAGTCTGGACTCTCAGGCGGAGACTTGAGCTGGGGAAGGCGGAGGACTGAAAGCGCACGTGCGCGCAGGGGCGGGGCTGACAGGAAGCCAAGACTGAGGCTCCACCCCATCCAAGCTGAGCACAGAGGCTATTGCAATTTAGCAAGTCTAATCCTATAGGGCTGTCTCCAGCACCGGGCTTCTCCCAGCATAGACACAGCTGATCCTTACAGCCAACTGACCCGGAGGTCAATTCTTCCCAGTGATACCAACAACAATAAAGACTTAATTACAACAAGGCTGTACACACAGTCCACAAAGGGGTGCACCAAGAGTGTCCACCTCAGGTTAACTGGGGAAGCAGACCCACTGGGCCATATTGGAAACCTAGCACAAATATCTACCTTACCAACTCAGGGAATCAGTGAAAATGCGGGGTCAAAGAATCAGATCACAAACGAAAGAAATGGAGGAAAACAAACGACTGGATATAGAATTCAAAACCATGGTTATAAGACTTTTTAAGAATATCCTAGAAAAGGCCGATAAATATAACGAGACCCTCGAAGATATGAAAAAGGACCAACTAGAAATTAAACATACACTGACTGAAATAAAAAATAATATACAGAGACCCAGAAACAGAATAGAGGAACACAAGAATCAAGTCAAAGAATTGAAATACAAAGAAGCAAAAAACACTCAACTGAAAAAGCAAAAAGCAAAAAAAAAAAAAATCCAAAAAGTTGAAGATAATGTAAGAAGACTCTGGGACAACTTCAAGCGTACCAACATCAGAATTATGGGGGTGCCAGAAGAAGAGAGAGAGCAAGATACTGAAAACCTATTTGAAGAAATAATGACCGAAAACTTCCCCCACCTGGTGAAAGAAATAGACTTACAAGTCCAGGAAGCCCACAGAACCCCAAACAAAAGGAATCCAAAGAGGACCACACCAAGACACATCATAATTAAAATGCCAAGGGCAAAAGACAAAGAGAGAATATTAAAAGCAGCAAGAGAAAAACAGTTAATTACCTACAAGGGAGCACCCATACGACTGTCAGCTGACTTCTCAACAGAAACTATGCAGGCCAGACGGGAGTGGCAAGAAATTTTCAATGTGATGAATAGCAAGAACCTACAACCAAGATTACTCTACCCAGCAAAGCTATCATTCAGAATTGAAGGGCAGATAAAGAGCTTCACAGATAAGAAAAAGCTGAAGGAGTTCATCACCACCAAACCAGTATTATATGAAATGCTGAAAGGTATTCTTAAAGAAGAGGAAGAAGAAAAAAGTAAAGAGAAAAATTATGAACAACAAATACATATCTATCAACAAGCGAACCTAAAAATCAAGTGAATTAAAAACCTGAGGAACAGAATAATCTGGTGAATATAATAGAATCAGGGGCATAGAAAGGGAGTGGACTGATAATTCTCATGGGGAAAGGGGTAAGGGGGGTTCATGAAGAGAATGGACAAAAATCATACACCTATGGATGAGGACAGTGGGGGGGAGGTAAGGGCAGAAGGTGGGGTGGGAAAGGGGTGGAGGGGAGCTATGGGGGGAAAAAAGGAGAAATAATTGTAATAATCTGAATAAAGATTTATTTAAAAAAAATAAAATAAAATAAAATAAAAAAAAAAATAAAAAAAAAAAGAATTTACTTCAAAAACCCATAGCTTTCTAGACCATCCCAACATCATGCTGCTTCAGGGTGGGGTAGCACTGGCGTTTTGTCTACACAAGTGACCAGGGTTTTGGGTTCCGCTCCCTCTCAGCCCACAGACCAGCCCGCAGGTGGGTGGGCAGGTGGCAGTGAGAGCCCACCTCTGTGTCCAACACCAGGCCGAGTGCCAAGCACCACTGAGGTCCAGATGCTGAGGTGCCTCAGCAGTGACAAGAGTGGGCACAGCACTCAATCAACACATGTCCACACAGGCATGGAGGGCAGAGACGGTGCCCTGGCTACAGACCGGCCATAGAAACCTGGCTGAGGGTGGCCACGCGTGTGACTCTGGACACATCATTAACACAAGATTCGGGAGTGCGTCCCTACAGTGGGAAGACACTGCCCACAATCGCCCAGACGTGAGGCCCAGGGTGGTGTTGAACCCTTTCCTTCTCCCGAGTGGAGCAGATGAAAACCCACTCAGAGAGAAATCCATTACTCACAACAGGCTCCACTTAGGGTGTCTGCTGGGTGAGGGGGTCAAGGCCACATGCAACCTGAGCCTCGGCTCCAACCATGGACTCCACATAGGCTCTGGGTCCGGCATGGCAAACATGTGCACATGCTTGCACACGCCCTAGCCAGCAGGCCGAAGGAGGGCGATACTGGAATAATGGGGTGTCCTTGTACCCCAGGACCCGCATGAAGCATCAACACTTCCCTCCACTCTCACACGCTTATTCCAATCTTCTCATGAAAACGGGGAAGGCCCAAGACTCCTAAACGAGTCACCTGCATGGCGGCCATGGCGACGAGACAGAGGTCCCACACACATAGCAGAGAACACATGGGGCGAGGCTCCATGTTAGGGCAGGGTGAGCCCTCCTTCAGGGTCCTCTTTGCTCATAGCGGAACCTGAGCACCAGCATCAGAGTAGGAGACTGCTCACAGGGTGGGGCCGACTCATTCGTTAGGAATGTGTGGGTCGACCTCACCTGGCCACCACCAGGCTCCCGGGTGACACTTACTCTGTGGCCCTGTCACACCAAAGCAGGGGTAGGAGGCAGGACCCATCTGCCCCCCAGCCTGTGACCACCTCCCAAGTGCTCTTCACACGGGTCTCCTGGGGGTTCGGCCGAGGTGCAGGGTTAGGGGAGCGTGTGCCCAAGGAAGACTTGGCTGTGAGACATTTATTTCAACACCAAAGGATAGGTCCCTCCATTCTGACCCTCTCTCTGTGATAGCTGATCCGTGAAGTTTCCTGACAGAGAACAGGAGAGCCCGTGCAGCTCCTGGGACGGCTTGTCTATAGAAATGCAAAAAGGTCAGACTTGCAATGTTAGAAACGGCTGATCTGGCTGACAAAGGCAGATTCTGGGGCTCCTTCTCTGGCCACAGACACAATGACTTGCTACCTGATGCTTTCAGGGACCACCCGTGTGGACCACACGTGCAGCGGGCGAGGTTAGCCCTCCTCCTCCCCCTCCTCGTCCAAGAAGTAGGCCTGCTGCTTGTGCACGTTCCAGTGCAGACACTGGGCCAGGCTCTCGAACCAGTCGCTCACAGGGTCCCGCAAGCAGACGGAGGGGAGCGGGTAGCACGAGGTAGTGATGCTGATGCTGTCTCCATGGTGGATCTCCTGCCTCTTCCGTCCGTCGAAGGACACCCACACGGTGTTCCTTGCTTCTGGTGACAACATGATCTTGAGCTCGACTCTTGGAGGGACCACGATGGGCCGGAATGACAGTGAGTGGGGACAGATGGGCGTGATCATGATGGCCGGCAGGTTGGGGTGGAATTGGATCATGGAGGCCCTGGCTGCCACTGGGTACGCCGTGCTGCTCGTCAGGGTGGAGACGATCATGCCATCACTCTGCACCGTAGTGATGAGGTGTCCGTCCAGGTACACGTCCACGTTGGACAAGTAGGAGGAGGGGCCTCTGTCAATCACCACTTCGTTTAAGACATGGTACTGCATGACCTGCTTCCCGGCCTCCGTGTCCCAGTCCGAAGCCAGCACCCCATTCTCAATGACCCTATTAAGGATGGCCATCTTCTTCCCTCTGAGCTCCTTCAAGACCTTGACCTTCAGCTGGCTCCAGAGAATAACAGCTCCGTTCCCCTGTATCACCTGAGTCACTTGCGTCTGAAAATTCTTGAGGTTGAAGGGGGTCAGGAAGCCCAGCGAACCCAGGTGGAATGCCATGACAGGAGGTACACTGCCCTGGAAGAGCGAGGAGGCGTAGAGCAGGGTCCCATCCCCGCCCAGGCAGATGATGAAGTCGATCTGGTTGGAAATGTCGTCGTAGTCTTCTCGGAAGGTGCAGAACTTCTTCACGGGCTGAAGCTGTCATCACCCACGATGGCAAGGTCTCCTAGAACCTTCTTCTCCACATACACGATCACGTTGTTCTCCTCCATCAGGTACACGCAGAGCTCCTTGAAGGGCTGCCGCAGGCTGGCGTCCCGGATCTTCTTGATGACGAGGACGCTCTTTGGGGACTTGTTCCACGACAACCGCTGCCTGGCAGGGTCCTGGATGTGCATGATGGTCTGGGATTTCTGCAACACACAGGCCTTTGGTCCAAAAGTGGTCACTGGGCACGGCCCGTGCAGAGAGCGGGTCCTCCTGAATTCCTTGGTGCTCGCCAGGGCGGGCAAGGTAGACAGGCTGCGGGACTTGGTGTGACCCCGGATGGGGTGGCCCAGCACAGTGTCCTCATCCCCGTGGCAGGCGGCACAGCGGTAGGAGGATGCGTCTGCGCTCAGCCCCTTCCGCACGTTGACTTTCTCCGTCTCCATCTCCATCATCGATGAATGAGGGCTTCACTGCCGCAGACGCCTGCAGGGCCGCCCTCTGGCCCGGCTCGTTCCGCTGACTCCGCCACCCCGCAGCCGCTCATCGTCACTAGCCGGCCCCCGGGCGCCATGGCCGTATCCCGCCCCATGGCCACCAGGACCGTGGCCTCGTTTTAGGGTTAGCATTAATGCTAGGGTTAATCTTAGGGCTAGGGGCAAAATTATGGTTAGGGTTAGGGCTAGATTTAGGGTTAGAGTTAGAGCTAGGGATAGGGTTAAGATATGGGTTTGGTTAAGATTAGAGCTAGTGTTAAAGTTAGTGTTTTGGTTTAGGGTTAGGTTTAGGACTTGGGTTAGGGTTAGAGTTAGGACTGGTATTAGGGTTATCTTTAGTGTTATGTCTAGGGTTAGGGTTAGGGTTATGGTTAGGTCTAGGGATAGGTTTAGCTTTAGAGCTAGGGTTAGGATTATGTTTAGATCTAGGGTTAAGATTAGAGTTAGTGTTTGGACTAGGTTTTGGTGTAGGGTTCAGGTGACTGCATATTAGAATTACTTGGACACTCAGGGATAGGGTTAGGGTTAGGTTTAAGACTAAGTCTAGTATTAGGGTTAGGTATAAGCTAGGGGTGAGTGGTAGGGCTAGGGTTTGCGTTAGGGCTAGTGTTAAGGTTAGGGTTAGGGCTAAGGCTAGGTTTAGGGTTAGGGCTAGAGTTAGGGTTAGCATTAGGGCTAGGTTTAGGGTTAGGGTTAAGGTTAGGGCTAGGGCCAGGGCTAGGGCTAGGGTTAGGGTTAGGGTTATGGTTAGGGCTGGGCTAGGGCTAGGGCTAGGGTTAGGGTTAGGTTTAGGTTTAGGCCCAGAGTTAGGTTTAGAATTAGGGCTGGGGCAGGGTTACGGTTAGTGTTAACTTCGTTTTAGGGTTATGGTTATGGTTAGAGCTAGAGTTTGGTTTAGGGTTGAGGCTAGGGTTAGGGATAGGGTTATTAAGGCTGGGCTTGAGTGAGTATTAGGGTTATGGCTAGGGATAGGTTTAGTGCTAGGGCTAGGGTTAGTTTTAGGAATAGCATCCAGGTCCTTCCATGGACATTGTAATCCCCTGGAGCGTTAGAGTTAGTTTTAAGGTTAGGATTAGGAGTATGGGTAGTGTTAGGGTTAGGTTTAGGTTAAGGATTAGGGTAAGGGCTAGGGATAGCATTAGAATTAAAGTTAGGGTTAGGACTAAGGATAGGTTATGGTTAGGGTTAGGTCTAGTGTTAAGTTTAGGGATAGGTATAAAGTTTAAGTTTAAGACTCCATTTAGGGTTAGTTTTAGGTTTAGTGTGATGACTACAGCTAGGGTTAGGCATAGGGCTAGGGCTAATGTTAGGGCTAGGTTTAAGACTACTGTTAGGGTTAGGCCTAGGATTTGTGTTAGGCTTAGGGCTATAGTTAAGGTTAGGGCTAGGTTTAGGCTTAAATTTAGTGCTGGGGTTAGGGTTCAGTATAAGGATACGACTAGGTTTAGGGTTACTTCTAGTGTTAGGGTTAATGTCAACGTTAGGGTAAGGATTAGGGTCAGGGTTAGTGTTTGGGTTTGAGTTAGGACTAGGGCCACTGCTAGGGTTAAAATTAGGGCTAGGGTTATGGTAAGGATTGTGGTTAGGGCTAAATTTAGTGTTGGGGCTAATGTTAGGATTATCATTAGGTTTATGGTTAGGCTTAGGGTAAGTGTTAGGCTAGGCTTAAGGTAAGTGTTAGGCCTAGGGTTAGGGTTTGGGCTGGGGTTATGGTTAAGATTAGGGTTAGCTTTAGGGATAGTGTCTGGGTCCTTCCAAGCATGTTGTAGTTACCTGTAGCATTAGAATTAGGCTTAGGATTAGGTTTAGGGTTAAGATTAGGGTTAGGGCTAGGACTAGGTTTATGGTTAGTGTTAGGTCTTGCAATAGGGTTAGTGCTAGTGTTAGGGTTAGGTTTAGTTTTTGGGTTAGGCCTAGGGTTCATGTTGGTGTTAGAGGTAGGGTTAGAATCAGGGTTAAGTTTAGGGTTAGGGCTAGTGTTAGGATTAGGGGTAAGGCTAGTGTTGGATTAGGATTAGAGATAAATTTAAGGTTAGAGTTAGGGTTAGGGTTTGGGATAGATTTATAGTTAGTGTTAGGGCTAAGGCTAGGGTTATGGTTATGGCCAAGGTTAAGGTTAGGACCATGTTTAGGGTTAGGGTTAGGGTAAGGGTTATGGTTATGGTTAGGGCTAGGGCTAAGTTTAGGGTTAAGGTTAGGGCTCAGACTACGGCAAGGATTAGAGTTAGGGCTAGGGTCTGTGTTAGGGCTAAAATTATGGTTTGGGTTAGGTTTATGGTTAGGTTAAACTTAGAGTTTGGGTTAGGGTTAGGGCTATGTTTAGGGTTAGGGTTAGGGCTATGTCAAGGTTTAGGGTGAGGGTTAGTGATAGGGTTAGGGTTATGGCTAGGGTTATGGTTAGGGTTACGATTAGTTTTATGATTAGTGCTAGGTTTAGGGCTAGGATTAGGGTTAAGGTTAGGGATAAGGGTATGGTTAGGGGTAGGATTAGGGGTAGGATTAGCTGTAGGGTTAGGGCTAATGTGAGGGTTAGGGTTAAGCCTAGGTTTATGGTTAAGGTTAGGTCTAGGATTATGGTTAAGGTTATAGTTAGGGTTAATGTTAGTGTCTGTGTCCTTTGCTGCACATTGGAATCAACTGGACAGTTAGGTTTAGGGTTATGATTATGGTTAGGGTTAGGACTAGTGTTAAGTCTAGTTTTAGGGTTAGGTTTAGGGTTAGGTTTGAGTCTAGGTTTAGGGTTGGTGTTAGGGCTAGGGTTAGGGCTAGGGCTAGGATTAGGGCTAGAGTAGGATTATATTTAGGACTAGGTTTAGGGTCAGGTTTATGGTTAGGTTTAGGGGTAGGACTAGGGCTACTGTTAGGGTTATCATTAAGATTATGGAGATTGAAGATGGCTGCTGATGGGAAGGCAGGCTGCAAAATAGTGTGTGAGTGAGAGAACAAAAGGAGAGTGTGTGGATGTATGGGGAATGTCTATTTGTGAGTGAGGGACAGCTATATTTCAATGGACTGTTGGGGACTGCCGGACCGGCTCCCCTGAACAGGCAACCTCCACTGCTGCTGAAATCTCTCCCAGAGTGACCGGCTCTGCTGCAGAGAGCACGCCATCTTGAAGGGGAGAGTGGCTGTGATTGGAAGCCTAGCCTTACCTTCAATTGGGAAGAATTGGGTACCTCTTGGGACCCTACAACCACAACACCCAGGGACCAGCTGTGAACCCACAAATACCGGTCTCAAGCAGCACAAATATATGGACTTGGACGAGCCCTGCACCTTCTCATGGAAAGATCGTATTTTGCCCAGAGAAAGGTGAAGACTGCGATCCAGGCTGAAGGGAGAAACGCGCACCAGGATCTAGAGGTTCAGAGGAAGTCTGCACACCACAAAATCCGTGGACATTGGGGTCAGCATAGTCCACGAATGTGGAAGGAGGTCCACAGGGCTGCTGACAGAGGGAACTCTAGAAATCAACCCACAAAAAGGCAGCCTGAAGCTTTACCAGTAAACTGGCTGTGCTGTGCCAGGGGAAAAAGACGTGAGCAGTTGCACGTAGTGCCGGGGCGAAAAAGTTCCAAGTTCACACACTTACTCTGGCTCTTTTTTCTCTTTAAATCCTTGCTTTTGATTACTAAGCCCAGTACATAGGATCACCCAATTAAAAACACTCTCAGAGACTGCAGGGGAAAGTTGTTTTTGTGGAACCTGGGGATCAGAGTGGGAAGAAACGATCAGAAAACCAGCTCTGGGGCAGTCCATACCCCCAAACCAGTATTAAGTGCAGCAGGGGAAACAAATTCTAAATACTGGGTAGAGAGGACTTATAGCCCCGGATGTCAATACAGAAACACTGCCACCCAGGGGTTGAATCAAAAACTGACTCTTGTGTAAATACAACTACAGGCAGGCTGAGAAACAAAGAAATACTGCCTGCTTGAAAACAGGATTGCGGCTTACGACACAGAGGATCTGTGGAATGCAGGGAACTTCAATATTTTTCTGACTACCTGACAGGAAACAGGCGTGCCAAACAGAACAGTAGAGGAAGTGAATGACCTTCACTACTGCACATTTTTATTTTTTATCTTTTACTTAAGAAACTATTGTTTTCTTTTTTCTTACTTGATTTTACCTTTTTAATTATTATTTTTTTACTAGAGGCCTGAAATTGGTCCCAAGCGCGGGGGGGGGGGGGGGGGGGGTTGTCCCTCAGCCTGACCTGCACCCTCTCCAATCTGGGACCCCTCCGAGGATGTATGACTGCTGGTTTAGTCCCTATCCCTGTGGGATTCAGCCTAAACCAGCAGTCGGATATCCCTCTTGCAATCCAGGACCACTGCCTCCTAACCACTCACCTGCCTGTCTGGCTGATAGCCCCTAACCACTCTGCCTGCTGGCCTTCTTGCCCCCAATTGCCCCCCCTGCCAGCCTGCATGCCCCCAACTGCCCCCCTGCCAACCTGCTCACCCCCAACTGGCCCCCCCTGCCAGCCTGCTCGCCCCCAGCTGTCCCCCCACTGGCCTGGTCACCCCCAAATGCCCTCCCCTCTTGGCCTGATTGCCCCTAACCACCTCTGCCTCTGCCCCGCCACCGTGGCTTTGTCTGGAAGGACGTCCGGAAGGTCTCCTGGTCTAATTAGCATACTACCTTTTTATTAGTATAGATAGAGGCCTGGTGCATGGGTGGGGGCTGGCTGGTCTGCCCTGAAGGGTGTCCCAGATCAGGGTGGGGGTCGCCTTGGGGGGCAGGGCTGGCCTCGGAGAAGGGTCTGGGGCAGTTTGCAGGCTGGCCACACCCCACATCAGGGTGCCAGTCCCTGCTGGGGGCAGGGTGGGCCTGGGGGAGGGGCTGATGGCCATTTTCAGGCTGGCCACACCCCCATCGAGGTGAGGGTCCCTGTGGGGGTTATGGCTGGCCTGGGTGAGGGGCTGAGGACCATTTTCAGGATGGCCAAAACCTCATTGGGGTTGGGGTCTCCGCTGAGGGGTTTGGCTGGACTGGGTGAGGGGCTGAGGGCCATTTTCAGGCTTGCCACACCCCCTTCAGGGTGGGGGTCCCCGCTGAGGTGTGTGGCCGGCCTGGGCAAGGGGCTGAGGGCCATTTGGGGGTGGTTTTCAGGCTGGCCAAGCCCCTGGCTTTGTCTGGAAGGAGGTCCGGAAAGTTTCTGGAAGGTTTCCTGGTCTAATTAGCATATTACTCTTTTATTAGTATAGATTATTTTACCTTTTTAAAAAGTTTCATTTTATTTTCCCTTATTTTATTTTATTTGGGGATTAGTATTCTACATTCTATTTTTTATTTTTTTTAAATTTAATAAATCTTTATTCTTCAGATTATTACAATTGTTCCTCTTTTTTCCCCCATAGCTCCCCTCCACCCGGTTCCCACCCCACCCTCTGCCCTTGCCACCCCACCCCCCACTGTCCTCATCCATAGGTGTACGATTTTTGTCCAGTCTCTTTCTGCATCCCCTACACCCCTTTCCCCCCGAGAATTGTCAGTACACTCCCTTTCTATGCCCCTGATACTATTTTATTCACCAGTTTATTCTGTTCATCAAATTTTTTTATTCACTTGATTTTTAGATTCACTTGTTGATAGATATGTATTTGTCGTTCATAATTTTTATCTTTACCTTTTTCTTCTTCTTCCTCTTCTTAAAGAATACCTTTCAGCATTTCATATAATACTGGTTTGGTGGTGATGAACTCCTTTAGCTTTTTCTTATCTGTGAAACTCTTTATCTGACCTTCAATTCTGAATGATAGCTTTGCTGGGTAGAGTAATCTTGGTTGTAGGTTCTTGCTATTCATCACTTTGAATATTTTTTGCCACTCCCGTCTGGCATGCAGTTTCTGTTGAGAAATCCACTGTTAGTCATATGGGTGCTCTCTTGTAGGTAACTAATTGTTTTTCTCTTGCTGCTTTTAAGATTCTCTCTCTGTCTTTTGCTCTTGGCACTTTAATAATGATGTGTCTTGGTGTGGTCCTCTTTAGATTCCTTTTGTTTGGGGTTCTCTGCGCTTCCTGGGCTTGTAAGTCTATTTCTTTCAGCATGTGGGGGAAGTTTTCTGTCATTATTTCTTCAAATAGGTTTTCAGTTTCTTGCTCTCTCTCTTCTTCTGGCACCCCCATAATTAGGATATTGGTATGCTTGAAGTTATCCCAGAGGCTCCTTACACTATCTTCATATTTTTGGATTCTTTTTGCTTTTCCAATTGAGTGTTTTTTGCTTCTTTGTATTTCAAATCTTTGACTTGATTCTTCGATCCTCTAGTCTGCTGTTAGATCTCTGTATAATATTTTTTATTTCAGTCAGTGTATGCTTAATTTCTAGTTGGTCCTTCTTCATATCTTCCAGGGTCTTGCTAAATTTATTGGCCTTTTCTAGAAAATTCTTGAAAAACCTTATAACCGTGATTTTGAACTCTATATCCAGTCGTTTGCTTTCCTCCATTTCTTTCATTTGTGATCTGTTTCTTTGTCTCCACATTTTTGGATGCTTCCCTGAGTTGATAGAGTGGCTTTGTGTGGTAGGTGTCTTCTAGGGCCCAGTGGCTCAGCCTCCCAGTTACCTGAGGTGGACACTCTTGGTGCACCCCTTCGTAAGCTGTGTGCACAGTCTTGCTGTAGTTAAGCCTTGATTGTTGTTGGTATCACTGGGAGGAATTGACCTCCAGGCCATCAGCTGTGTTTACACTGGGAGAACTTCTGTGCTGGAGACACCCTTATGAGACAAGACTTGCAAAACCTCTGTGCTCAGCTTGGATGGGGCAGAGTCTCAGGACGGAGCAGACAGCCTTGGTTTCCCGTCAGCCCTGCCCTAACAGACCCCTGTGTCTCAGTGTCCCGTGTGAATCCCTGCAAGCACCTCTGAGAGAAAGCTGCCCTCGAGTTCTGCCCGCTGCCAGATAGTCCAATTTCTCCCCAAATGAGTCTGGGTCCCCAGAGTCATGCCCAGAACTGGAGTTCAGTGCAGTTGGGAGCTTTTGTCTCCCTCCCACTTGAGAATGCCAGCCGCATACTCAGTTGCCCGCCCTCTTCACGCTCACATGCGCCTCGGTACCTCTGCCTTCCGCAGTTCCTCTGAGTCTCAGTGTGCTTTTCTCTTTCCTGACAGTCCAGTTTCACCCTTTATGAGTCTGGGTCCCCAGAGTCTTGCTCAGAACTGGAGTTCAGCGCACTTGGGAGCTTTTGTCTCCCTCCTCTTGAGAAAGCCAGCTGTACACCCAGTTTCCAGTCCTCTCCATGCGTGCATCTCAGTACCTCTGCCTCCTGCAGCTCCTCTGAGTCTCAGGGTGCTTTTCTCTTTCCTTCTAGTTGTAGAATTTCAACTCAGCCAGTCTTCCTGTGGTTCTGGATGATGTCCATTTTGTCCTTTAGTTGTAGTTTTGAAATTGTTGTGCAAGGCAGCAGTTTAGGTGTTTACCTATGCTGCCATATTGGTTTATCCTACATTCTATTTTTATTTTTCCTTTAGCATCATTTTACTCTATCTCAACTTGACCTTTATGCCAACACTTTCTTCCTTACTTTTCCCCTATTGTTGTGCTGTTTCTCTTACCCTATTCCTGCTTTAGATTTTCTCTATTCCTTCTTTTAACCCCTTTAAAAATTAATCTTACTTATATATCTAATTTCCAATCCCCTGCTCCAAGTTCAAACACACTTCTCTCTTCTCTTTCTTCACTATCCAAAATTTTTCTCTCTCTTCCCTTTTTGTAGTTGTTTTTTTTTTGTTTCATTTTGCCATTCTTTCTGTCCTATTGTTGTTGTTAGTTTGATTGTTGATTAGATTGGTTTGTTTGTTTGTTTGTTTGTTTATTTGTGGTATTGTTTCTCTCTATCTTTTATTTTTATTTTTTGCTTCTGTTTTCCCTCTCCTCGCTAGTTATTAGTTGTTGTTTGTAGTTTGCATTCATTTCTGGGTGTTACTTGTTTGCATTTTTTTTGGATTAGTTGTTGTTCTATTGGAGTTTTCTCCCCATATAAATAGTTTTTTCCCCCTTCTATTTTATTCTTGTTCTTTTCTCTCACTTTTTTTCCTTTTCTCAATATCATTTTTGCACTCTTTTTTTATCCCTTTATTCTCTTTTCTCTGGTGGTCACTTTTATTTGGGGTTATTAGTATTGTGAATATATTTGTTTTCAGTGCCTTGTGCGTTGTGCCTTATTGTGTTGTATTTTGTGCCTTTAAGTCAATGTAGGAAAGAGAGAGAGAACTACATAAGCAGACACCTGGAGAGGAGAGATCATGGAGAGACAAAGAAACAGCCCACATATGAAAGAAAAGCAGGCATCACCAGAAAAGAAAGTAAACAAAATGGAGGCAAGCAACATGACAGAGAAAGAATTCAGAGAAATGGTCATAAGGTTGCTGAAAAGGTTGGAAGACAAATTCAACAATATGTGTAAGAACCAAGAGGAAATGAAGAAGAACCAAGAAGAAATGAAAAATGACATCACTGCAATAAAGAACTCAAAAGAAAGCATCAACAGCAGACTAGAAGAAGCAGAGAACTGCATCAGTGAGCTAGAAGACAAGGTAGAAAAAAATAACCTAGCAGAACAGCATCTAGAAAAAATAACTTTAAAAAGGAGAGCCTAAGGGAACTTTGGGACAACATAAAATGAAACAACATCTGCATAATAGGGGTGACAGAAGCAGAGGAAACTGTGCAAGGAATAGAAAAACTGTTTGAAGAAATAATGACAGAAAACTTCCCTGATAATGGGAAGAAGAAAAAACTCACAAGTCCACGAAGCTCACAGAGTCCCAAACAAAATGAACCCCAAAAGACCAATGCCAAGGCATGTTATAAATAAATTGGCAAACACCAACGACAAAGTAAGAATCTTAACAGCAGCCAGAGAGAGATAGAAAGTTACCTACAAAGGATCCCCCATTACACTAGCGACTGATTTCTCAACAGAAACACATCAGGCCAGAAGGGAATGGAATGAAATATAAAAAGTCATGCATAGGAAGGGTCTGATTCCAAGAGCACTGAACCCAGCAAGGCTATCAATCAAAATTGAGGGTGAAATCACGAGCTTCACAGAAAAAATGGACTAAGGGAGTTTATTACCACCAAACCAGCAATGCAAGAAATGCTAAAGGGTCTTCTGTAAAAAGAAGAAATAGAAAGCGAAGAAGGAACACAGGGGTAAAGAATAAAAATAGTGATAAACAAATACCTATCAATAATAACTTTAACTGTAAATGGATTAAATCAAAAGACATAGGGTAACTGAGTGGATAAGAAACCATGACCCATATATCTGTTCTCTACAGGAAACCCACCTCAGAAAAAAAGGACTCACACAGACTGATGGTGAACGATGGAAAAAGGTATTTCAGGTGAACAGAAATGGAAAACAAAAAGCTGGGGTAGCAATACTTATATCAGACAAATTAGATTTCAAAGTGAATGACATAACAAGAGATAAGGAAGGCCACTACATAATACTAAAGGGAGCAATCCAACAAGAAGAAATAACTCTGGTAAACATATACACACCCTAAACAGGAGCACCCAAATACATAAAAAAAACTTCTGGAGGATATCAAGGGAGAGATTGACAGCAATACAGTCATAGTAGTAGATTTTAATATCCAATTAATAGCACTGGACAAACCCCCTAAACAAAAAAGCAGCAAAGAAATATCAATCCTAAATGACAAACTAGATCAGATGAAATTAATTGACATCATCAGAACATTTTTCCCCAAAGCCACAGAATATAGATTCTTCTCAAGTGCACATGGGTTATTTTCAAAGATAGGACAAATATTGGGACACAGGCAAACTCTCTTCAAATTCAAGAAGATAGAAATCATATCAAGCATCTTCTCAGATCACAATGGCATAAAACTGGAAATCAAATACAATAAAAACAATAAAAAAAATAAAACACCTGGAGGCTAAATAGCATGCTATTAAACAATGACTGGGTTACCAGAGAGATCAAGGAAGAAATAAAAAGCATCATGGCAACAAATGACAATGAAAACACAACAATCCAAAACTATGGGGCACAGTGAAAGCAGTCTTGAGAGGGAAGTTCATAGCTCTACAGGCCTACCTCAAAAAACAAGAAAAAATGGTAATAAGTTAGCTAACCCTACAACTCCAAGAGTTAGAAAGAGAGCAACAAGAAAAGCTCAGCATAGCAGAAGGAAAGAAATAATAAAGATCAGAGCAGAAATAAATGACATAGAGACAAAAACAAACAAACAAAAAACACACACAAAAAAACCCAAAACAAAAGATCAACACAACCAAGAGCTGGTTCTTTGAAAGGATATACAAGATTGATGAACCTCTAGCCAGGCTCACCAAGAAGCAAAGAGAGAGGACCCAAATAAACAAAATCAGAAATGAAAGAGGTGAAATAACAATCAATCCCACAGAAATACAAATGATAAAGAAAAAATACTATGAACAACTCTATTCCAATTAAATGGACATCCTAGATGAAATGGACATAGTCTTAGAAAAATACAAGCTCCAAAAACTCAACCAAGAAGAATAAAAAAACCTGAATAGGCCAATAACTACCCAAGAAATTGACAGAGCCATCAAAGACCTTCCAGCAAGCAAAAGCCCTGGTCTAGACAGCTTTACAGGGGAGTTCTACCAAGCATTCAAAAAGAACTAAATTCTGTCCTCCTCAGACTAATCCAAAAAATTCAAGAGGAAGCCACACTTTCAAGCTCATTCTGTGAAGCCAGCATTACCCTAATCCCAAAACCAGATAAAGACACCCCTAAAAAATAGAACTAAAAGCCAATATCCTTGATGAACATAGATACTAATATCCTCAACAAAATTCTAGCAAATTGGATTCAGCAATACATTAGAAAGATCATACACCATGACCAAGTGAGACTTTTTCAGGAGATGCAAGGATGGTACAATATCCACAAATCAATAGATGTAATACATCACATAAACAAATTGAAAGATAAAAATCACATAGTCATATCAATTGATGCAGAAAAAGCATTTGATAAAATCCAACACCCTTTCATGATAAAAACTCTCAGCAAAGTGGGAATAGAAGGGTCATACCTCAACATAATAAAAGCCCTATATGATAAACCTACAGCCAACATCATACTCAATGGGCAAAAACTAAACCCATTTCCCCTAAGAACAGGAACGAGACAAGGATGTCTACTTTCACCACTCTTGTTTGACATAGTACGAAAAGTACTAGCCACAGCGATGACACAAGAAGAAAGAAATAAAAGGCATCCAAATTGGAAAAGAAGAAGTAAAACTGTCCTTATTCACAGATGACATGATAATATACATAGAAAACCCCAAAGACTCCATCAAAAAACTACTAGACTTAATAAATGAATTTGGCAATGTAGCAGGGTACAAAATTAACACCCAGAAATCTATGGCCTTTTTATACACCAATAATGAACTCACAGAAAGAGAAATGAAAAAAACAAACAAACAATTCCATTTACCACCACACCAAAATAATTAAGACACCTAGGAATAAACTTAACTAAGGATGTAAAAGACCTGTACTCAGAAAACTACAGGATATTGAAAAAAGAGATAGAGGAAGACATAAACAGATGGAATAATAAAGATCAGAGATGGAAGAACATACCATGTTCATGGATTGGTAGAATCAACATCATTAAAATATCCATAGTACCTAAAGCAATCTATATATTCAATGCAATACCTATTAAAATATTAATGGCATATTTCAAAGATCTAGAACAAACTCTCCAAAAATTCATCTGGAATAAAAAAAATACCCCGAATAGCCACAGCAATCCTGAGAAAGAAGAACAAAGTTGGAGAGATCACAATACCAGACATCAAGCTATATTACCAAGCCATGGTTCTCAAAACTGCCTGGTACTGGCACAAGAACAGATATTGACAAATGGAACAGAATAGAGAACCCAGAAATTGACCCAAGCCATTATGCTCAATTAATATTTGACAAAGGAGGCAAGGGCATATAATGGAGTCAAAACAGTCTCTTTAATAAATGGTGCTGGGAAATTTGGTCAGATACATGCAAAGAAAGAAGAAACTGGATCACCAACTTACACCATACACAAAAATAAACTCATAATGGATAAAGAACTTAAGACGGAAAACCATAAAAATCCTACAAGACTCCATAAGCAGCAAAATTGCAGACAAATATTGTAGCAATATCTTTACAGACACAGATCCTAGGGCAAGAGAGACTAAGGAGAAAATAAACAAATGGGACTACATCAAAATAAAAATACTTCTGCACAGCAAAATAAACCATCAACAAAACATCAAGAAAACCCACCACATGGGAGAACATAATTGCCAATGTTATCTCCGATAAGAGTTTAATCTCCAACATATACAGGGAACTCATACTACTTAACAAAAGGAAGATAAACAACCCAATCAAAAAAGGGGCAAATGACCTAAATAGACACTTTTCGAAAGAGGACATTCAGAAAGCCAAGAGACATATGAAAACAAACATGCTCCAAGTCACTAATCATCCGAGAGATGCAAATCAAAACAACAGTGAGGTACCACCTCACACCTGTCAGAATGGCTATCATCAACAAATCAACAAATGACAAGTGCTGGATAGGATGCAGAGAAAAAGGAACCCTCCTTCACTGTTGGTGGGAATGCAGAGTGGTGCAGCCATTGTGGAAAACAGTATGGCGTTTCCTCAAAAATTTAAAAATGGAACTGCCATTTGACCAAGTAATACCACTTCTAGGAATATAGCCTAAGAAATTAGAAACATCAATCAGAAAGGATATATGCACCCCTATGTTCACAGGAGCACAATTTACAATGGCTAAGATTTAGAAACAGCCTAAATGCCATCAGCAGATGAGTGGATTAGAAAACTATGGTACATCTACACAATGGAATACTACACTTTTATAAAAAAGAAGGAATTATTACCATTTGCAGCAGCATGGATGAAACTGGAGAGCATTATGCTAAGTGAAATAAGCCAGTCAGTGAAACAAAAATACCACATGATCTCACTCATTTATGAATAACTAGAGGCCTGGTGCATGAATTTCACACAGGGGGAGGGTGTCCCTCAGCCCAGCCTGCACCCTCTCCAATCTCTGACTCCTCAAAGGATGTCCGACTGCCCGTTTACGCCCTATCCCAGTGGGATCAGACCTAAATGGGCAGTTGGCCATCCCTCTCACAACCCAAGACTGCTGGCTCCCTACTGCACGCCTGCCTGCCTGCCTTATTGCCCCTAACCGCTTCTGCCTGCCAGCCTGATCACCCCCTAACCACTCCCCTGCCAGCCTGATAGATGCCTAACTGTTCCCCTGCCAGCCTGATTGCCCCTAACTGCCCTCCCCTGCTGTCCTGGTCCCCCCTAACTGCCCTCTCCCTGATGGCCTGGTCACCCCTAACTTCCCTTCCTTGCCAGCCTGTTCACACCTAAATGCCCTCCCCTGCAGGCCCGATTGCCCCTAATTGCCATCTTCAACTGCCCTCCCCTGCAGGCCCGGTTGCCCCTAATTGCCCTCCCCTGCTGGCCCAGTTACTTCTAACTGCCCTCCCCTGCCAGCTTGGTGCCCCTAACTGCTCTCCCCTGCTGGCCTGGTCACACCTAACTGCCCTCCCCTGCAGGCCTGGTTCCCCCCAACTACTCTCCCCTGAAGGCTTCGTTCCCCCCAACTTCCCTTCCCTGCAGGCCTGTTTCCCCTCAACTGCCCTCCCCTGCAGGGCTGGTCTCCCCTAACTGCCCTCCCCTGCAGTCCTGAGTGCCCCCCAACTGTCCTCCCCTGCAGGCCTGGTTGCCCCCAACAGCCCTCCTCTGCCGGCCATCTTGTGGTGGCCATCTTTGACCACATGGGGTCAGCCATCTTATGTGTTGGAGTGATGGTCAATTTGCATATTACCTTTTTATTATATAGGATAAAGAACATTATAGCCTGATGAACGAAAAGATAGATACAGAGGCAGAGAAGCATTGAACACACTGTCAAATTACAGTGAGAAGGCTGGGGAGGGTTGCGGGGGGAGGTAAGAGATCAACTGAAGGACTTGTATGCATGCATATAAGCATAACCAATGGAAGCAAGACACTGGGAGGTGGTGAGGGCATGTGCTGGGGGATAGGAGAGACCTGGGAAAGGTCAATGGGGGGAAAAATGAGACATATGTACTACTATTTGTAATACTTTAAACAATAAAAAAAATTACCTTGGGCCTTCAGTCCCAAGATAGTAATTAAGTAACGTTAACAAAAAAGATTATGGTTATGGTTAGGGTTAGGTTTAGTGTTAGTGTTAGTGCTTGGGTTAGGGGTAGGGTTAGGGTTAAGGCTAGTGTTAGAGCTCAGGTTAGGGTTAGGGTTAGCTTTTTTTTTTTTTTGCATATTACCTCTTTGTTATATAGAATAATTACAGGTGCCCCCTCCCTTTTTTCCCCCAGTGACCTCTTCCTTCTCCCCACTTCTGTGCACTCCTCAGGCCTTTATCCCACTATTGTCCCATGGGTTATGCATATATGCATATAAGTTCTTTGGTTGATCTCTTTCCACCCTTCCCCTTCTCTCTGAGAATCCTCAACCTGTTGCATGCCTCCATGTCTCTGGCTCTATTTTGTTCCTCCGTTTATTTTGCTCATGAGATTCCACATATGTGAGATCATGTGATATTTGTCTTTTTCTGACTAGCTTATTTAACTTAGCATAATATTCTCCAGGTGCCTTCAGACTACCTTAAAGGGTAAGAGATCCTTCTTTTTTACATGCATAATGTTTCATGTTGTAAATGTACCACAGCTTTTTTATTCACTTATCTACTGATGGCTACTTGGGCTGTTTCCAGATATTAGCTACTGTAAACTGTGCTGCTATGAACATATATTTTTTCTGATTGATGTTTTGAACTTCTTAGGATATATTCCTAGAAATGGGATCACTGGGTCAAATGGGAGTTCCATTTTTAATTTTTTGAGGAAACTCCATAATGATTTCCATAGTGCCTGCAACAGTCTGCATTCCCATCAGCAGTGTACTATGGTTCCTTTTTCTACACATCCTTGGAGGCACTTGTCATTTGTTGATGTATTGATGGTAGCCATTTGGCAGGTGTCATTTTAATTTGCATGTCTCTGATTAGTGACGTTGAGTATTTTTATTTGTTTCTTGGCCATATTTCTTAATTGGATTATTTCTCTTCCTTTTGTTGAGTTATATGAATACTTTATATATTTTGGAAATTAACCCCTTATTAGATGTAGCATTGGCAAATATGTTCTCCCATACAATAGGTTACCTTTCTTTTTTCTGGTAATAATTCTATTTTTATTGTTTTTATTGTTTAAAGTATTACATACAGTAGTACATATATCTCCTTTTTTTCCCCCATTGACCTTCCCCCAGCCTCCCCTACCCCCTATCGCATGCCCTCATCCCACCCCCCCCCAGTGTCTTGTGTCCATTGGTTGTGGTGCATGCATACAAGTCCTTTGGTTGATCTCTTCCCCCACCTCCCCAGCACTGCCCAGCCTTCCTGCTTTAATTTGACAGTCTGTTCGATGCTTAACTGCCTCTGCATCTATCTTTTTGTTCATCAGGTTATAATGTTCTTTATTTCCCATAAATGAGTGAGATCATGTGGCATTTTTCTTTCATTGCCTGGTTTATTTCACTTAACATAATGCTCTCCAGATCCATCCATGCTGCTGCAAATGGTAAGAATTCATTCTTTTTTTATAGCAGCGTAGTATTCCATTGTGTAGATGTACCATAGTTTTCTAATTCATTCATCTGTTGATGGGCATTTAGGCTTTTTCCAAATCTTAGCTATGGTGAATTGTGCTGCTATGAACATAGGGGTGCATATATCCTTTCTGATTGGTGTTACTAGTTTCTTGTTGTTTCTAGTCCTTTTATAGTCTTAGAAGTGGGATTACTGGGTCAAATGGGAGTTCCATTTTTAGTTTTTTGAGGAAACTCCATACTGTTCTCCACAGTTGCTGCATCAGTCTGCATTCCCAACAGCAGTGCACGAGGGTTCCTTTTTCTCTGCATCCTCACCAGCACTTGTCATTTGTTGATTTGTTGATGATAGCCATTCTGACAGGTATGAGATGGTACTACATTGTCATTTGGATTTGCATCTCTCGGATAATTAGTGACTTTGAGCATGTTTTCATATGTCTCTAGGCCTTCCTTCTGTCTTCTTTCGAAAAGTTTCTATTTAGGTCTGTTGCCCATTTTTTTATTGGATCATTTATCTTCCTTTTATTAGGTTGTATGAGTTCCTTGTAAATGTTGGAGATTAAACCTTTATTAGTGATAACATTTGCAAATATGTTCTCCCATACAGTGGGATTTCTTGTTTTGTTGATGGTTTCTTTTGCTGTGCAAAATCTTTTTATTTTGATGTAGTCTCATTTGTTTATTTTCTCTTTAGTATCCATTGCCCTAGAAGCAGTGTCTGTGAAGAAATTGCATCGGCATATGTCTGAGATTTTGCTGCCTGTGGATTCCTCTAGTATTTTTATGGTTTCTTGTCTTATGTTTGAGTCCTTTATACATTTTGAGTTTATTTTTGTGTATGGTGTAAGTTGGTGGTCTAGTTTCACCTTTTTGCATGTATCTGTCCAATTTTCCCAACACCATTTATTGAAGAGACTGTCTTGACTCCATTGTATGTTCATGCCTCCTTTGTCAAATATTAATTGAGCATAGTGGTTTGGGTCAATATCTGGTTTCTCTATTCTATTCCATTGGTCTATATTTCTGTTCTTATGCCAGTACCAGCCTGTTTTGAGAACAGTGGCTTTGTAATACAGCTTGAAATCTGGTATTGAGATCACACCTACTTTGTTCTTCTTTCTCAGGATTGCTGTGGCTATTCAGGGTCTTTTTTTTATTCCAGATGAATTTGTGGAGAGTTCTTTCTAGGGTTGTGAAATATGCCGTTGGTATTTTAATGGGGAGTGCACTGAATCTATAGATTGCTTTGGGTAGTATGGACATTTTAATGATGTTGATTCTACCAATCCATGAACATTGTATATTCTTCCATTTGTTTATGTCTTCCTCTATCTCTTTTTTCAGTGTCCTGTAGTTTTCTGCGTATAGGTCTTTTACCTTCTTCATTAAGTTTATTCCTAGGTATCTTAATTTTTTTGGTGCAGCGGTAAATGGGATTGCTTTTTTAGTCTCTATTACTGTAAGTTCACTATTGGTGTATAGAAATGCCATAGATTTCTTGGCGTTAATTTTTTATCCTGCTACATTGCCGAATTCATTTATTAATCTAGTAGTTTTTTGATGGAGTCTTTAGGGATTTTATGTAGAGTATCATGTCATCTGTGAATAAGATCAGTTTTACTTCTTCTTTTCCAATTTGGATGCCTTTTATTTCATCTTCTTGTCTAATCGCAATGGCTAATACTTCCAGTACTATGTCGAACAGGAATGGTGAGAGTGGGAATCCCTGTCTTGTTCCTGTTCTTAAGGGAAATGGGTTTAGTGTTTGCCCATTGAGTATGATGTTGGCTGTGGGTTTATCATATATTCCTTTTATTATGTTGAGGTATGATTCTTCTATTCCCACCTTGCTGAGAGTTTTTATAAAAAATGGGTGTTGAATTTTGTCCAATGCTTTTTCTGCATCAATTCATATCACTATGTGGTTTTTATCTCTCAATGTGTTTATGTGAGGTATCACGTTTATTGATTTGCGGATATTGTACCATCCTTGCATCCCTGGAATAAATCCTACTTGGTCATGGTGTATGATCTTTCTGATGTACTGCTGGATCCGATTTGCTAGAATTTGGTTGAGGATTTTGGTATCTATGTTCATGAGGGATATTGGCCTGTAATTCTCTTTCATTGTGTTGTCTTTATCTGGTTTTGGTATTAGGGTGATGCTGGCTTCATAGAATGAGCTTGGAAGTGTTTCTTCCTCTTCAATATTTTCGGATAGTCTGAGGAGGATAGGTTTTAGTTCTTCCTCGAATGTTTGGTAAAACTGCCCTGTGAAGCCATCTGGCCCTGGGCTTTTGTTGGCTGGAAGCTTTTTAATGACTGCTTCAATTTCTTCCATAGTTATTGGCCTATGGACATGTTTAGATTCTTCGTGATTGAGTTTTTAAAGGTTGTATTTTTTCTAGGATTATGTCCATTTGCTCCAGGTTGTCCAGTTTGTTGGAATAGGGTTTTAACATTCTTTTGTATTTCTGTGGGGTCTGTTATTTCTCCTCTTTTTTCCTGATTTTGTTTATTTGGGTCCTCTCTCTTTGCTTCTTGGTGAGCCTGGCTAGAGGTTCATCAATCTTGTTTATACTTTTAAAGAACCAGCTCTTGGTTTTGTTGATCTTTTGTATTGCTTTTTTTTGGTCTCTATGTCGTTTATCTCCACTCTGATCTTTATTATTTCCTTCCTTCTGCTTACAATGGGATTTTATTGTTGTGTTCTTTCTAACTCTTTGAGTTGTAGGGTTAGGTAATTTATTACCATTGTTTCTTGTTTTTTGCAGTAGGCTTGTAGAGCTATGAACTTCCCTCTCAAGACTGCTTTTGCTGTGTCCCATAGATTTTGTGTTTTCATTGTCGTTTGTTGCCATGATGTTTTTTTATTTCTTCTTTGATCTCTCTGGTAACCCAGTCATTGTTTAATAGCATGCTATTTAGTCTCCATGTGTTTGATTTTTTGGGGGTTGTTTTTATTGTAGTTGATTTCCAGTTTTATGCCATTGTGATGTGAGAAGATGCTTGATATGATTTCTATCTTCTTGAATTTGGACAGACTTTGCCTGTGACCCAATATATGGTCTATCTTTGAAAATGACGCATGTGCACTTGAGAAGAATGTATATTCTGTGGCTTTGGGGTGAAATGTTCTGAAGATGTCAATTCCATCTGGTATAGTGAGTCATTTAGGATTGATGTTTCTTTGCTGATTTTTTGTTTAGAGGATTTGTCCAATGGTGATAGTGGGGTATTAAAGTCCCCTACTATGATTGTATTGCTGTCAACATCTCCCTTGATATCCTCCAGAAGTTTTTTTTTTTTTTTTAATGTTTTTGAGTGCTCCTGAATTGGGCGCATATATGTTTACCAGAGTTATTTCTTCCTGTTGGATTGCTCCCTTTAGTATTATGAAGTGGCCTTCCTTATCTCTTTTTATGTCCTTCACTTTGAGATCTAATTTTAAGATATAAGCATTGCTACCCCAGCTTTTTTTTTTTTCATTTCCATTCGCCTTAAAAACATTTTTCCATCCCTTCACCCTCAGTCTGTGTTCGTCTTTTTTTCTGAGGTGGGTTTCCTGTAGACAGCAGATATATGGGTCATGTTTTCTTATCCAATCAGTTACCCTATGTCTTTTGATTGGGGCATTAAATACATTTACATTTAGAGTTATTATTGATAGGTATTTGTTTATCACCATTTTTTTATTCTTTACCCCTGTGTTCCTTCTTCGCTTCCTATTTCTTCTTTTTATAGCAGACCCATTAGGATTTCTTGCATTGCTGGTTTTGTGGTAATAAACTCCTTTAGTCTTTTTTTGTCTGTGAAGCTCCTGATTTCACCTTCAATTTTGATTGATAGCCTTGCTGGGTACAGTATTCTTGAATTCAGACCCTTCCTTTGCATGACTTTTTATATTTCATTCCATTCCCTTCTGGCCTGATGTGTTTCTATTGAGAAATCAATCGCTAGTCTGATGGGGGATCCTTTGTAGGTAACTTTCTGTCTCTCTCTGGCTGCTTTTAAGATTCTTACTTTGTCATTGGTATTTGTCAATTTAATTATAATGTGCCTTGGTGTCGGTCTTTTGGGGTTCATTTTGCTTGGGACTCTTTGAGCTTCTTGGAATTGTGTGGGTTTTTTCTTCCCTATATCAGGGAAGTTTTCTGTCATTATTTCTTCAAACAGATTTTCTATTCCTTGCTCAGTTTCCTCTCCTTCTGTCACCCCTATTATGTGGATGTTGTGTTGTTTCATGTTGTCCCAAAGTTCCCTTAGGCTCTCCTCCTGCTTTTTAATTTTTTTCCTAGAAGCTGCGCTACTTGGGTATTTTTTCCTACCGTGTCTTCTAGCTCACTGATTCGGTCTCCTGCTTCTTCTAGTGTACTGTTGATGCTTTCTATTGAGTTCTTTATAGCAGCGATGTCATTTTTCATTTCTTCTTGGTTCTTCTTCATTTCCTCTTGGTTCTTACACATATTGCTGAATTTGTCTTCCATTCTTTTCATCGTCCTTATGACCATTTCTCTGAATTCTTTCTTTGACAGGTTGTTTACCTCCATTTTGTTTACTTCCTTTTCTGGTGATGCCTGCTTTTCTTTCATATGTGCGCTGTTTCTTTGTCTTCCTATGATATCTCTTCTCTGGGTGTTTGGTTATGCAGTTCTCTCTCTCCTGGATTGATTTAAAGGCACAAAATACAATACAACAAGGCACAATGCACAAGGAACTGAACACAATGTGTTCAATATATTAATAACCCTAAATAAAGGTGACCACCAGAGAAAGGGGAATTAGGGGATAAGAAAGAAAGAAGAGAAAAAAAAAGGAGTGAAAAAAATGAAATTGGGAAAAGGAAAAAAAGTAAGAGAGAAAAGAAAGAGAATAAGAAAGAAGAGGGGGAAAAAACTATTTATATGGGGAGAAAACTCCAATAGAACAGCCAATAATCCCCTCAAATGCCAGCAACAAGTACCTAGAGATGAATGCAAACTACAAACAACAACTAATATCAAATGAGGCGAGGGAAAACAGAAGCAAAAAACAAACAAAAACCAAAAAAAATACAAAAAAAAGCAAAACAATCTCACAATCAAGTATAAAACATGATATAATCAACAATCAAGAAAACAACAACTAAAGGACAGAGAGAAAAAATTTTTGGATAGTGAGAAAGAGAAGAGAGAGGTGTGTATGGACTTTGAGCAAGGGATTGGAAATCAGATATATAAGTAGGGTGAAATTTTACCAGGGGGTAAAAAGAAGGAATAGGGAAAATCTAAAGCAGGAATAGGGTAAAAGAAACAGAACAACAAAAGGGGAAAAGTGAGGAAGAGAGTGTTGGCATAAAGGTAAAGCTGAGATAGAGTAAAATGATGCTAAAGGAAAGATGAAAATAGAATGTAGAACACTAATCCCAAAGTAAAATAAAGAGAAAATAAAATGACACTTTTTTTAAAAAAGTAAAATAATAGTGGTAATAATAGTCATTGAAAATAAAAATGTAATAATTAAAAAGGTAAAATCAAGTGAGGAAAAAAGAAAAAAATTAGTTTCTTAAGTAAAACATGAAAAAAAATAAAAATGTGCAGTAGTGAAGGTCATTCACTTCCTCTACTGTTCTCTTTGGCACACCTGTTTCCTAGTCAGGACAGTATTGAAGTTCCCTGTGTTCCACTGCTCCTCAGTGTTGTAGGCCACAGTCCTGATTTTCACGCAGGCAGTACATCTTTATTTCTTATACTCCTTTATTTGTGTTTACACAAGAGTCAATTTGTGATTCAACTCCTGGGTGGCAGTGTTTCTGGATTGACCTCAGGGTCTATAGGTCCTCTCTAGCTAGTGTTTAGATTTTGTTTTCCCTGTGGCACTTAATACCGCTTTGGGGGAAAGGGTTGCCCCAGAGCTGGTTCTCTGATTGTTATTCCCCACTCTGATCCCCAGGTTCCACAAAAATAAATTTCCCTTGCAGTCTCTTAGAGTGTCCCCAATTGTGTGATCCTATATATTGGGCTTAGTAATCAAAAACAAGGATTTAATCAGAAAAAAAAGAGAGAGAGAAAAAAGAGCTAGAGTAAGTGCATGAACTCCGGCGCTGTGCGCAAGTCTGTGCAGTCTCTTTTCCCCTTGGATCTAAGCAGCTGGCACACTTTTAAAATTTTTAGGCTGTCCTTTTGTGCCCAGTTCAGCTATGGGTTGCTTTTCAGAGTTCCTTTCTGTTAGCAGCTCTGAGGATCCCCTTCCGTATTCGCGGGTCACGCCATCCCCCAATGGCCGAGGATTTTTCTGGTCGCAGACTTCTTCAGGTCCTCCAGCTTCTGCCATGCGTGTTTCTCTCTCCTGCCCAGACCACAGACCTCACCTTATCCCAGGCAAAATCTGACCTTTCCCTTAGGGTGTGCAGCGCTCCTCTGAATCCGCGTCCTCGTGCCACTTGGGAACTGGTGTTCTCAGGTTCCCAGCTGTTTGCTGGGTGCCATAGTTGTAGATTTTTAGGCTTCTGATAACATCCACTTTCCCCTTCAAGATGGCGCAATCTCCCTGTCAAAGCTGGTCGCTCCCGGAGGGAACCCAGCAGCAGTGGGGGCTGCCTGGTCAGGGGACCCCATCCAGCCTTCCCCACCCCCCCCCCCCAGTCTCCTGAAGTATAACTGTCCCTCAGCTCACCAACAAACACTCCCCATGCGACCACACACTCTCCATTTGTTCCCACTCACACACTATCTTGCAGTCTGCCTTCCTGTCGGCAGCCATCTTCCTAAGTTTCCCTGGGTTTGCTTTAGTGATAGCGTCTGGATACTTCCATGTACCTGGAGCATTAGAATTAGGCTTCTGGTTAGGTTTGGGGTTAGGGTTAGGATTAGGTTCTGTGTCCTTGGCTGTACATGGTAATTACCTGGACAGTTCAGGTTAGGGTTGGGGTTAGAGCTAAGGCTTGGATTAGAGTTAGGTATTCTAGGGTTAGGGTTATGGCTAGGACTAGTTCTAGTATGAGTGTTAGGTTTTAGGGTTGGATTAGGTTTAGTGTTGGAACTAGGGTAAGGGAGTGGATTAGTGTGAAGGTTAAGGCTAGGGCTAGGGCTAAGGCCATGGTTAGGGCTAGGGGTAGGGTTAGGTTTATGATTAGGCCAGGGTTACTGTTAGGATTAAGTTTAAGGTGATGGCTAGGGTTAGAGTTAGGGCTAGGGTAGGTGTTAGATGTAGGGATAGGATTAGGGTTAGGATTAATGTTAGGGTTAGGGCTATGGATAGGTTAGGACTAGGGTTAAGTTTAGGGCTAATGATAAATTTAGTGTTAAGGTTAGGTTTAGCATTAAGGTTAGTATGATGACTAGGCCTAGAGTTAGGTTTAGGTTTAGGATTAGGGCTATAGCTAAGGTTAAGGCTAGGGTTAAGACTACTGGTAGGGTTAGGCAAAGGATTTTTGTTAGGGTCAGGATTAGGGCTAATTTAGAGTTAAGTTTAGAGCTGGGGTTAGGGTTAAGGATAGGGAAAGGACTAGGTTTATGGTTACTGCTAGGGTAGGGTTAGCGTTAGGTTTAAGGTTAGGTCCAGGGCTTGGGTTAGGGTTAGGCTTAGGGTTAGGGTAAGGGATAGGGCTAGGGTTAGGACTAAGTTTATGGTAAGAGTTAGGGTTAGGGTTAAAGTTGGGGTTAGGGCTGGGCGTAGGATTAAGGTTAGGGTTAGGGTTAGCTTTAGGAATAGCATCTGGGTCCTTCCATGCACACTTATAATCACCTTGAGAGTTCTGGTTTGCCTTAGAGTTAGGGTTTGGTTTCGGATTCCCGTTAGGGCTAGGACTACAGTTAGGGTTAGGGTTAGCGTTAGTGCTAAGGTTAATCTTAGGACTAGGGGTAGGACTATGATTAGGTTTAGGGCTATATTTAGGGTTATTGTTAGAGCTACCGTGTTTCCCCGAAAATAAGACAGTGTCTTATATTAATTTTTGCCCCCAAAGACACGCTAGGTCTTATTTTCAGGGGATGTCTTATTTTTCCATGAAGAAGAATACGGTACACATTTATTGTTAAATGAAAATAAAGGAAATTTATTACCTGTATACGGTACGGTACTACAGTAGTTGTCAACACAAACCAGACAAACTGTGAATCCTACAGTATCAAGAATTTACTCATTTATTCAATGACAATCATGTCATCATCTTCTGGAACATCATCATAACAATCCAATTCCTGAATTTCCTGGTGAATTTCTTGTGACTCCATTTCTTTCAGAATCAGTGGACCAAATCTCTCATGTTTAGCAATAGCACTGTCTTTAAATGAGTACTTCTTGTCAAGGTAGCCTGCTCGCAGTGCATTTGCAATGCAACTGTCAGTGATTTTCTCCCATGAATTCTTCACCCAAGTCACAACTTCTTGCAGTTTAGGTTTCACAAAGTTTCCACGCTGATTTCTCTCCATTCTATTTTCAATGTAGTCATTAATTTCCATGCGCAAATTGTCTTTGAATGGCTTGTTTATTGCAATATCAAGAGTCTGGAGATAGGCCGTCATTCCTGCGGGAATCATTATCTGATCTATTTTTCTTTCGTGAAGAAATGTCTTCATGTCTTTAGCGCGGTGAGTGCTGGCTGCATCCCAGACTAGCAGACCTCCTTGGCTCCCTCACATAACAAGCGGCAGCATTAAATCGACCCACTTCCTTATAACTGCTTGTGTGGCCCAGGCTTTTTCAGTTTCAGGAATAAAAACGCCCAAAACACGTTAAATCTTTTCCTTCTTGCCCTTAGAAATGATTAAAGGTGGGATTTTAGTGCCATCCAGACGAATTGCCAAAATACAGGAAACACGTGCACTTTCGTAAGCAGTGGAGGAAATGTAAGCTAAGGAGGCACCCCGCTGTTCAATTGTTGTTTGAGATGATTGGCCCATAAACACTGCAGTTTTATCCATAGCAATCATGTTGGAAAGATTGTATTTAGAGAAGTCAGCATCATCAATAAAGGACTTGAATGCAAGTGCTCGCTTAATAACTTGAGTATCTTCCAACCTAAACAATGTTGTAGATCTTCTTAAAGACAGTTCACTTCGCTGAAGGAAATTATCCAGCCAGTGTTGTGATGCTTTGAAGTCTTCGGGGGCTATGTCAAACTGTGGTGCCATTGCAAGGGCAAATTCTTGAATCTGAGCCCTATTCACAACCAAAGCCTTTGCTCTCCTGTCAACAACCCATTCACAGATCAGGTCTTCCAGCTCGGAAAATAATGGTTGCCAACCTGATCCACACTTGTGCTTTTTAGCATTTCCCTTGTCCACTTGTTCAATGAGGTTACCATACTCTGCTCGCCATTTTTGGACCAATTGGATACTCAACATCTTCTCTTTGCAGAAAGCAGTAAGATTTTGGCCCCAAGAGTCTTCCACGATTCCTTTCTTGTACTCCACGGAGTAGCTTTTTCTTTTTGCGCTCATTTCTAGGGGTAAAAAAAAAAAAAGAATTGGGGTATCAAGGTGGGGGGAAGGGGATCACTCTAAATGACACAGGGCGGATCAGAGGGGGGAATCTAAATGGCAGAGGAGAATCAGAGGGGGGATTACCATTTTAGTAACCCCTTTTGATCCTCCTGTGTCATTTTGATTGCCCCCTCTGATCCTCCTGTGTCATTTTAAGTGATCCCCTCCCCCCACCCCTGTGCCACTGAACACCTTCACCAGACATCCCCCCTACCCCTTTATCAGACATTTACCCCCTGGGGCCTGCCTGGGGACTGTCACTGGGCTTGCTGAAGCCTGGATCTGGGCTGGAGCAGGGTCTGCCACTGACTGAGAACCTTCAGTCATCATGAAGGCGGCTGCGAGCATCAGGTAGTGTCATCAGAGACAGACCAGCACTCACCACTTCGCCGCGTCTCGTCCGCTCTAATCCTCCTGTTCTTCTACAAGCATCTGCAAAAGTCTCCTCCTCTCTCCTGCCCCGCGCTCACCGCTCACTCCGCCCTCCGCTTCGCCTCCACACAGCAGTGACGTCAGGACTCCGCGTAACGTCACTGGTTGCTAGACGCCAGTCGGGGCGGCCCTAGCGACCAGTTTACGGTAAATTAATTTTCATTCTGAGACAGAGCCTGGGGGCCTTATTTTTTGGGGATGCCTTATATTTCACTCAGAAGGAAACCTGTAAGTAGGTCTTATTTTCGGAAGATGTCTTATTTTCGGGGAAACACGGTACAAATAGGGTTAGAGTAAGGGTTAGCTGTACTATTAGGGTTAGGACTTGGGTTCGGCTTGGGCTATGGATAGAATTAGGCTTAGGTTTAGCCTTAGGGTTAGGGCTAGGTTACTGTTAGGGTTAGGTCTAGGGTTATGTTATCCATAATGCTAAAGTTGGGATTATGTTTAGGTCTTGGGATAAGATTAGGGTTAGTGTTATGACTAGGGCTAGGGCTAGGGCTGGGGCAAGGGTTAGGGTTAGGCTTAGGGCTATGGTTAGAGTTAGGGTTAGGGTTAGGGCTAGGGTTAGGACTAGGTTTAGGGTTAGGGTTAGAGTTAGGTTTAGGGTTAGTGCTAGGATTAGCACTAGGTTATGTTTAGGGTTAGGGCTAGGGTTTGGGTTAGTGTTAAGATTAACTTTGAAGATCGCTTCTGGGTCCTTCCATAAACATTGTAATCACCTGGAGAGTTAGGTTTTCAGTTATTTTATTTTTTTTCTTTATTGATTAAGGTATTTCATATGTGTCCTTATCTCCCTATTGGCCACCCCCCTCGCACACACCCACTAATGCCCTCACCCCCCTGGTGACTGTGTCCATTGGGAAGGCTTATATGCATGAATACAAGTCCTTTGGTTTATCTCTCCCCTTCACCCCACCTTCCCCTATCTTCCCTCTGAGGTTTGAAAGTTTGATTGATGCTTCTCTGTCTCTGGATCTGTTTTTGTTCATCAGTTTATGCTGTTCATTATATTCCACAAATGAGTGAGATCACATGATATTTATCTTTCTCTGATTGGCTTATTTTGCTTAGCATAATGCTCTCCAGTTCCATTCATGATGTCACAAATGGTAAGAATTTCCCCCTTTTTTAACGCAGCATAGTATTCCATTGTGCAGATGTACCACAGTTTTTTAATACACTCATCTACTGATGAGCACTTAGGTTGTTTCCAAATCTTAGCTATGGTAAATTGTGCTGCTATGAACATAGGGGTACATATATCCTTTCTGATTGGTGTTTCTAGTTTCTTGGAATATAGTCCTAGAAGTGGGATCACTGCGTCAAATGGAGTTCCATTTTTATTTTTTTGAGGAAACTCCATACTGTTCTCCACAATGGCTGCACCAGTCTGCATTCCCACCAGCAGTGTACGAGAATTCCTTTTCCTCTGCATCCTCACGAGCACTTGTCATTTGTTAATTAGTTGATGATAGCCATTCTGACAGGTGTGAGATGGTACCGCATTGTCGTTTGGATTTGCATCTCTTGGATGATTAGGGACTTTGAGCATGTTTTCATATGTCTCTCGGCCTTTCTTATGTACTCTTTTGAAAAGTTTCTATTTAGATCAGTTGCCCATTTTTTGATTGGGTTGTTTATCTTACTTTTGTTAAGTTGTATGAGTTCCCTGTAAATGCTGGAGATTAAACCATTATCAGTGATAACATTGGCAAATATGTTTTCCCATGCAGTGGGCTTTCTTGTTGTTTTGTTGATGGTTTCTTTTGCTGTAGAGAAGCTTTATATTTTGATGTAGTCCCATTTGTTTATTTTCTCTATAGTTTCCATTGCTCTAGGAGCTGTATCAGTGAAGATATTGCTTCAGCAAATGTCTGAGACTTTGCTGCCTGTAGATTCCTCTAAGAATTTTATGGTTTTCCATCTTATATTTAAGTCCTTTATCCATTTTGAGTTTATTTTTGTGTATGATGTAAGTTAGTGGTCTAGTTTCATTTTTTTTGCATGTATCTGCCCAATTTTCCCAATACCATTTATTGAAGAGACCATCATGACTCCATTGTATGTTCTTTCCTACTTTATCAAATATTAATTGAGCAAAATGGCTTGAGTCAATTTCTGGGTTCTCTGTTCTGTTCCATTGGTCTATATGTCCGTTCTTATGCCAGTACCAGGCAGTTTTGAGAACTTTGGTTTGGTAATATGGCTTGATATCTGGCATTGTGATCCCACAAACTTTGTTCTTCTTTCTCAGGATTGCTATGGCTATTCGGGGTCTCTTTTCTTTTTATTGCACATGAATTTTTGGAGAGTTCTTTCTAGGTCTTTTTAATATGCCATTGCTATTTTAATGGGGAGTGCATTGAATTTATATATTGCTTTGGGTAGCATGGACATTTTAATGATGTTGATTCTACCAATCCATGAACATGGTATGTTCTTCCATCTGTTTATGTCTTCCTCTATCTCTTTTTTTCAGTGTCCTGTAGTTTTCTGAGTATAGGCTTTTACCTCCTTAGTTAAGTTTATTCCTAGGTATCTTAATTATTTTGGTGCGGTAGCAAATGGGATTGTGTTTTTTTTAATCTCTCTTTCTGTAAGTTCACTATTTGTGTATAAATATGCCATAGATTTTTTTGGTGTTAATTTTGTATTCTGCTACATTGCCAAATTCATTTATTAAGTCTAATAATTTTTGATGGAGTCCATAGGATGTTCTATGTACAGTATCATGTTATATAAATAATGACAATTTTAGCTTTTCGTCTTCAATTTGTTTTGTTTTTTTTTCAGATATGCCTCAAGTTTATTAAAGATGCCCTATACACACATTTGCTACTAAAAATTGAAAGAGTACATCAAAAAATGTGTTACAACTCAAATGAGTACAAGAATACAGTGTATGCCATGTCATAATTCTTTAAGGTGTGAGTTTTGTTATATATATATATAATTGATTTCAGAGAGGCAGGGAGAGGGAGAGATAGACATATCAATGATGAGAGAGAATCATTGATCAGCTGCCCCCACATGCTCCCCACTTGAGCATGTGCCCTTGCCTGGAATTGAACCCTGGACCCATCAGTCCTCAGGCTGATGCTCTATCCACTGAGGCAAGCCAGCCAAAACCATGTCATAATCCTTAACAATACCAAAAGGACCTGGATGTGATAGGCAATGACTACAGCCACATTGAAGTACTGGTTCATTCTTGTTCTTCTTACGGTTTTGAATAGCCTCATTCCTTCTCCTCAGCCATGTTGGAAACAGTTCTTTGAGGTCTCTTTTAAGACTTGCCATTGTCCTCACTCCACGTCTCCTCCTGTAAACCAGGCCATAACTCAGCGTCAGTACATATTCTTCTCTGTCCTGTTGGGGTGAAAGTTTTCCTGAATCTTCTTCATCCAACAGCTGAGAAGACGACCCAGTGGAGGGGGCCTTAAGCTCTGTTGGTGAATCCATTGCTAGTCCAGTCACAGGCTGGCGTTCCTCCTAGAATCCGAAGGCAGAGTTCAAGCAGAAGGTGATGCTCAAAAATCTCAAGTTGCTACAAAGTAGTCTGGAAAGAACAGGAGTTCGTCTTCAATTTGGACACCTTTTATTTCTTCTTCTTGTCTCATTGGTTAGCGCTTCCAGAACTAAGTCAAACAGGGTGGTGAAAGTGGGCATCCCTGTCTTATTTCTTTTCTTAGAGGAAATGGTTTTAGTTTTTGCTCATTGAGTATGATTTTGGCTGTAGGTTTGTCATATAAGGCTTTTATTATGTTGAGGTATGATCCCTCTATTCCCACTTCGCTGAGGGTTTTTATCAAGAAAGGGTGTTGGATTTTGTCAAATGCTTTTTCTGCGTCAATGGATATGACTATGTGATTTTTATCTTTCAATTTGTTTATGTGATGTATCACATTTATTGATTTGCAGATATTGTACCATCCTTGCATCCCTGGAATAAATCCTACTTCGTCATGATGCATGATCTTTCTGATGTAATGCTGGATCCAATTTGCTAGAATTTGGTTGAGGATTTTAGCATCTACTGGTTTGTTCATGAGGAATATTGTCCTGTAGTTCTCTTTCATTGTGTTTTCTTTATCTGGTTTTGGTATTAGGGTAATGCTGACTTCATAGAATGAGCATAGAAGTGTTCCTTCCTCTTGAATTTTTTGAAATAGTCTTAGGAGGATAGGTTTTAGTTCTTCTTTGAATGTTTGTCAAACTCAACTGTGAAGCCATCTGGCCCCAGGCTTTTGTTTGCTGGAAGCTTTTTGATGACTGCTTCTATTTCCTCCATAGTTATCAGCCTATTGAGATTTTTAGATTCCTCCTGATTGAATTTTGGAAGGTTGTATTTTTCTAGGAATATGTCCATTTCCTCTAAGTTTTCTAGTTTGTTAAAATAGAGTTGTTCATAGTATTTTTTAAAAATCCTTTATATTTCTGTGGGGTCTGTTGTAATTTTCCCTCTTTCATTTCTGATCTTATTCATTTGGGTCCTCACTCTTTGCTTCTTGGTAGGCTGGATAGAGGTTCATCAATCTTGTTTATTTTTTCAAATAACCAGCTCTTGGTTTCACTGATCGGTTGTATTTTTTTTTTTTTTTTTGGTGTCTATTTCATTTATTTCTGCTCTGATTTTTATTATCTCCTTCCTTATGCTCACTCTGGGCTTTTCTTGTTGCACTCTTTCTAATTCTTTAAGTTGTAGCGTTAGGTGATTTATTACCATTTTTTCTTGTTTTTTTGAGGTAGACCTGTATATCTATAAACTTCCCTCTCAGGACTGCTTTCACTGTGTCCCATAGATTTTGGATTGTTGTGTTTTCATTGTCATTCATTTCCAGGATGTTTATAATTTCTTCTTTGATCTCTCTCTGGGAACCCAATCATTGTTTAATAGCATGCTATTCAGCTTCCAAATGTTTGAAAATTTTTTATTGTTTTTATTGTAGTTTATTTCTAATATTATGGCATCATGGTCTGACATGATGCTTGATATGATTTTAATCTTCTTGAATTTGGAGAGACTTTGTCTGTGACCCAATATGTGGTCTATCTTTGAAAATATCCCATGTGCACTTCAGAAGAGCATATATTCCATGGCTTTAAGGTGAAATGTTCTGAAGATGTCAATTAAATCCATCTGATCTAGTGAGTCATTTAGGATTGCTGTTTCTTTGCTGATTTTTTGTCTAGAGAATTTATCCAGTGATGTCAATAGGGTATTAAAGTCCCCTACTATGATTGTATTATTGTTGATCTCTCCCTTGTTATCTCCCAGAAATTTTTTATATATTTGGTGCTCCTGCATATATGTTTACCAGGGTTATATCCTCTTGTTGTATTGATCCTGTTTGTATAATAAGTGGCCATCCTTATTTCTTGTTATGGGCTTCACTTTGAGGTCTATTTTGTCAGATATAAGTATCGACACCCCAGATTTTTTTTAAATTTCCATTTGCCTGAAATATATTTTTCCATCCCTTCACTTTCTGTCTGTGTGAGACCCTTGTTCTGTGGTGGGTCTTTTGTAGACAGCATATATATGGGTCATGTTTTCTTATCCATTCAGCCACTTGATGTCTTTTTATTGGAGCATTTAGTGTGTTTACATTTAAAATTATTATTGATATGTACTTTTTTGTAGCCATTTTAATTTTTTGCCTGTGTTCCTTCTTCCCTTTTTATTTATTCTTTTTACACCAGTCCCTTAAGCATTTCTTGCATTGCTGGCTTGGTAGTGATAAACTCCCTTAACTTTTTTTTTTTTTTTTTTGTCTGTGAAACTCATTATTTCCCCTTCAATTTGGAATGATAGCCTTGCTGGATAGAGTATTCTTGGATTCAGTCCCTTGATTTGCATCACTTTTTAAATGTCCTTTCATTCTTTTCTGGCCTGATGTGTTTCTGTTAAGAAATCATTTGATAATATTATGGGAGATCCCTTGTATATAACTTTCTGTCTCTCTCTTGCAACCTTTAAGATTCTCTCTTTGTCCTGAACATTTGCCATCATAATTACCATGTGTCTGTTGTGGGTCTTTTCAGGTTCATCTTGTTTGGGACTCTCTTTGCTTGTGTGACTTTTTCTTCCCCACATCAGGGAAGTTTTCTGACATTATTTCTTCATATAGGTTTACTAACCCTTGTTCCTCTTGCCATTCTGACACCCCTATTATTCGTTAGTTACTTCGTTTCATGTTGTGCCAAAGCTCCCTTAGGCTCTCCTCTTGTCTTTTATTGTTTTTCTCTAATTGCAGTTCAGTTTGGGTGTGTTTTGCTTCCCTGTCGTCTAACTCACTAATTTGGTCCTCCCCTTCTCCTAGTCTACTGTTGAAACTTTTCATGATGTTTCTAATTGCAGCTATATCACTCTTTATTTTTTCTTGATTCTTACATAAATTGTTGATTTTTTTCATCTATTTGCTTTATGAACTGTATGACCCTTATTCTGAATTATTTACTGACATATTGCATGCCTCTGTTTCACTTAGCTACTTTTCTGGTGATTTCTCCTTTTCTTTCCTTTAGGGGTTTCTTTGTCTGCCCATTTTTGCTCTTACTGAAGGATCTATGTGTCGAGTCATGCAGGAGCTCCTCCTCTGGTGGCAGCAGCTCTTTGGGTGGTGGCTGCTCCTCGGGCTGTTGCAGCAGCAGCTGCTTCACAATTGGCAGTGGCTCCTCTGGTTGGTGCTGCTTGCAGCAGTGGTAGCTCATCTGGCTGGCAGGCTGCTCACACAGCTGCTGCTCCTTGGATGGGGGAGGGCTGCTCATGAGGCTGATGCTCCTCAGATGGGGGTGGACTGCTCGCGGAGCTGCTGCTACTCAGACAGGGGTGGGCTTCTCGCATGGCTGCTACTCCTCTGATGGGGGTGGGCTTCTCCTTGGATGGGTACAGGCTGTGTGCGGCTGCTACTTCTTGGATGGGGGTGGGCCACTTGCGGGGCTGCTGCTCCTTGGATGGGAGCTTGTTGCATGAGGCTGTCCTTTCTTGACTGGGGTTGGCTGCTCACATGGCTGCTGCTCATGTGGTCGCGGTGCCCTCGGCTAAAGCATTGGGCTGGCCAGAAGGGAGCATGCTTCGTAACTCACAGGAGCCTGCGCCTGGTGTGGCTGGAGTCTAGGTTACCGTGGGATTGCAGCCAAGGCAGCAGGTCCTTGGTGGGGGTGGCAGTAGAGTCCTGGGTGTTATCTGAGGGCACACTGGGTGGAGTTGAGGTTGGGCTCCAGTCACAGCAGCTCTCCCTTTCAAAGAAGTACAGCCTCTGCGGAAGAGCTGGCCATGCTGAGATTGTTTGCAATAGTAGCAGAGCCTGCCTGGTTAGGCAAGCCCAGTCCGCCATTCCCCCAAAGGTCCTGCAGGATCTTACTGCCACACACACACATCACACGTCCACACACTTCTCTTTTGCTTCCTCACTCACTCACGCTCTCTCCCTCACTGCCGCCTTCTTCCTGCCTCTGTAATTGGGTCTGGAGTGTTATTGACCTGTTCGTGGATGGAGTCTCTTCTCTGGATGTCTGGTTATGTGATTCACTCTCTACCACATTGGCCAAACAGGGTATAATTCACCTCAACAAGACTGACACAAATGGAACAAAACATGAATGTATCCATGACTCCAGTAACCCCAATAAAAGTGACCACCAGGGAAAAGCGAATTAGGAGAGAGAAAAGAGAGCACAAATAATATAGAAGATATATCATATGGAGAAAACACCACAGAACAAACAGATAAACCAAAACATACAAACACAAAATACCCAGTAAAGATGGTAGGGACAGAATCTTATATACAGAAAGTAAGGTTAAGGAATTAGATGAATATGGAGAGGACCTCAGTTCAGTATAGAGGAAGTAGAAAGAGGATGAGTGGATAAGAAGAAAGAGAAAAAGAAGAAAAAAATTATAATAATAAATTGAAAAAACATTAATTAAAAAATAGAATGATGAAAAATAATGTGAAAAGAAATAGAAAATAAAGAAACAAATGAAAAAAGGAAAAGAAAAAAGAGATAAAATAATAATAATTAAAAAAATGAAGTGTTGTTCCTTTGACTGGTTTAAGATTCCACTCTTCTATACTGTCTGCTGCTTCTCAATTTCCTGTTGCTGGGACTGATGGCCTCTTTTTAGGCTAGTCCCAGCCTAAGGGCTCTCCGGGACTATTCAGATTTTTTTTGTATCCTTTGTGCCACTCTGGGTGTAGTCTGGGTGTGGCTGTATTGGTTGCCTGGAGACTGCAGGAAGGGGCTATCTCTTCGGGAGAATATGGCTGCCTAGGTCCAGCACTTCAGGTATGACTCTGTGCCAGACTTGCAGCCACCTCTCCCCAACACTCTCCTCTCCCTAGACTCCAGAAGTCTGCACCTCCACCTGAACCTCAGCCATGGGTGAGTGTCTGTATTTGAAAAGTTCTATGAACTAGGTTCAGTGAACAAAAGCAAAGACCAAAAGAGGGGAAAGAGCTGTGTCACTGTGAGTTCCTCTCCCCCAGCACAGTGTGGCCTGGGAAGACATCTAGGCTGTCCCCTCTGGGCTCAGTCTTTTGTGGCTGTGGACCCAGATCTAGAATCCCCTGACACCAGCAATCCTGCGAACCTCCTTTCCATAGTCAGACACCACGCCTGTCTCAAGGGCAGCCTTGGTGTCATATGGTTTCCCTCTGACCCTCTGGGTTTGGAGGTCTTGCAGTTCTCTCCAGCCCAGATCCCTTAATTTACCATTCTCTAGGCATCCCTTGTCCATCCCAGCTGCTAATTGTCTCACCAGCTGTATCTACTTTGCCAATTTAGGGTAGATGTTATTCGATTTAATTGCTCATTCTATTTGCTCTGGGACAAGGCTCAGGACACGTTCGTCTATTCCGCCACCATTTTTGGGTTTCAGTTAGGTATGGGTTAGTGTTAAGGTTAGGGTTGGGCTAGAGTTAGGGTAAGTAATATGGCTAAGGCTAGGATTGGGTTTAAGGTATGGTTTGAGTTAGGGTTAGGGGTAGCTTTGGGGATAGCATCTGTGTTCTTCCATGCACATTGTAGTCACCTGGAGAGTTAGGGTTAGCCTTAGAGTTAGGTTACAGTGTAGGGTTCTGATTAGAGTCTGTGTCCTTGCCTGTACATTGGAATCACCTGGACAGTCAGGGATAGGGCTAGGGCTAGGCTCAGGGTTAGGGCTTGCGTTTGTGTTAGATCTAGAGTTAGGGTTAGGTTTGGGATTATTGTTAGGTCTAGGGTTAGGTGTGGTGTTAGGGTTAGGGCTAGGGATGGGGCTAGAATTAGGATTAGGTTAGGGCAAGGTTTATGGTTAGGGTTAGGGTTAGGGTTAGGACTAGGGTTTGGCTAGGGTTAGTGTTAGGGTTAAGGTTAGAGTTAGGTTTAGAATTAGGGTTATGGCTTGGGTATTAGGTTTAGGGCTAGTTTTAGGATTAGGATTTTGACTAGAGTTAAAGTTACTGTTAGGTTTAGGGTTAGGGCTAGGGTTATTGCTAGAGGTACAGTTTGGGCAAGTGTTAGCTTTATGGATATGGCCTGCATATTGTAATCACCTGGAGCATTAGAATTGAGTTTAGGATTAGGTTTAGGGTTAAGGTTTGGGTTAAGACTAGTGTTAAGGTTAAGGTTAGGCTTAGGGTAGGGCTAAGTTTAGGGTTAGTGTCAGGTCTTGTGTTTGTGTTGGGGCTAGTATTAGGGTTAGGTTTAGGTTTAGGTCTAGGATTAGGGTTGTTGTTAGGGACAGTGTTAGGATCAGGGTAGGTTTAGGACTAGGGTTAGGGTTAATGTTAGAGATTAAGGGTAGGGCTAGTGTTAGGATTAGGATTAGGGCTAGATTTAGTGTTAGAGTTAATGGTTAGGGTTTGGGCCAGATTTAGGAATAGTGTTTGGGCTAAGGCTAGGGTTAGGGTTAGGGTTAGGGTAAGTTTAAGGTTACAGTTGGGGAAAGGGCTAATGTTAGGGTTAGGATGAGTGTTAGGACTTCAGTAAGGATTAGTGTTAGGGCTAGGGTCAGTATTAGGGCTAAGATTAGGGTTAGTTTTAGGGTTAGGTTAGGGTTAGGGTTAGGGTTAGGGCTAGGGTTAGGGTTAGGGTTAGCATTAGTGTTAGGGATAGGTAAAGTTAGTGTTAGGGCTAGGGTTACAGTTAGGCTTAAGTTTAAAGTGATGGCTAGGTTTAGGGATTGGGCTAGGGTTAGTTTTAGGGGTAGGGCTATGGTTAGAATTATGATTAAAGTTAGGGTTAGGGATAGGGATAGGGATAGATTAGGGTTAGGGTTAGGGCTACTGTTAGGGTTAGGGCTAGGGTTAAAGTTAGTTTTAAGGCTGGGTTTGAGTTAGGGTTAGTTGTAGGACTAAGGCTAGAGTTATGGTTAGGGTTAGGTTTAGGGTTAATGGTTGGGTTAGTATTAGTGCTAGGTTTAAAGTTAGGGCTAGGATTAGTGTGAGAGTTAGGACTAGGTTTAGGGTTAGGCCTAGGTTTAGGATTAAGTTTATAGCTGTGGTTAGGTTTATGGTTAGGGATAGGCCTAGGGTTAATGTTATGGCTGGGTTTGAGTTAGGGTTAGGGTTAAGGTTAGGGTTAGGATTAGGGTTAGTGCTAAAGATAGGGTTAGGGCTATATTTAGGGTTCAGTTTAGGGCTAGGGTTAGGATTATGGTTAGGGTTAGGTCTAGGGTTATGGTTAGTGTTGGGTTTAAGGTTAGAGTTAAGGTTAGAGCTAGAGTTAGGGTTAGGGCTAGGGTTAAGGTAGGGGTTAGGAGTAGGACTAGGCTTAAGGTTAAGGTTAGGGTTAGGGTTAGTTTCAGGGATATTGCCAGGGTCCTTGCATTCATATTTGTAATCACCTGGAGGGTTAGCGTTAGCCTTAGTGTTAGTGTTAGGTTTACCTGTAAGGCTAAGCCTCGGGTTACATTTAGGTTTCGGGGTACAGTTAGGTTTATCATTAGGGTTAGAGCTAGGTTAGTGTTAGGGTTAAGGTTAGGATTAGGCTAGGGTTAGGACTAGTGTTAGGTTAAGGGCTAGAGTTACATTTAGGATTAGCACCTGGGTTAGGGCTAGGGTCTTGGTTATTGTTAGGGCTAGTATCTGGCTTAGTGTTAGGGTTAACTTGGGGATACCTTCTGCATCCTTCCATGCACATTGTTATCACCTGGAGAGTTCGTGTTTCAGTTAGGTTTGGGTTAGTGTTAGGGTTATGCCATGACCTTTGCGGGAGGGTTCAGGATCTGAAGGAGGGGCTGATGCACAAATGAAAATAATATACAAGAAATATGAATTTAGAAGGCATTGGGGGCCAGGTGGAGCTTCTTGAAGAGATACACTGAAACCTGGCCTTATCTGCTTTTATTCAGTTTTAGATACACATCTTGCCCTCTGTAAAGCATGGCAAACAGGTAGCAGACTGACTGTCTCTAAGGTCAATAAAGATCAGTAAAGATCAGTAAGGTCCAGTAAACATTTACTTGGAGGTTATTAGGTCAGGAAATTGCTTTGAACCACCACTGTCTCAACAAGAACAATTGGTGCTTAGCGTCAGCCCTGCTAATGCTCAAGATCCATCTGTCTTCCGTGTTCCTTGGTGTACTCTCATGATAGTATTGGCATGTGGTGGCTTCCCACAGGGTTAGGGTTGGGCTAGAGTTAGGATTAGTATTAGAGCTAAGGATAGGATTAGGGTTAGGGTTAAGGTTATGGTTATGGTTATGGTTAGGGTTAGGGTTAGCCTTTGGGATAACCTCTGGGTCCTTCCATACACATTGTAGTCACCTGGAGGGTTAGGGTTAGCCTTAAAGTTAGGTTAAGGTGTAGGGTTCTGATTAGCATCTGTGTCCTTGTCTGTGCATTAGAATCATCTGCACATTCAGGGATAGGGTGTTAGGTTTAGGGTTAGGCCTATAGTTAGGATTAGTGTGAGGACTTGGTTTAAGGCTAAAACTAGGATTAGGCTTAGGGCTTGGTTTAGGTTTAAGCCTTGGGTTAGGGTTGAAGTTCGTGCTAAGGCTAGGGTTAGGCTTAGGGTTAGGGTCATTGTTTGGGTTTGGATTAGTGTTATGGTTAGCTTTAGTGATAGCATCTGTGTCCTTTCATGTACATTTTAATCACCTGGAGAGTTAGTGTTAGGGCTACGGTTCGTGTGAACACCTGTGTCCTTAGTGCACATTGGAATCACCTGGAAAGTTAGGGTTATGGTTAGGGTTAGGGCTAATACTAGGATTAAGGTTTGGTATAGACTAGGGTTAGGGTTAGGACTAGGGATACCTATAGTATTAATGTTGGATTTTAGGGTTTGGTTAGGGTTGATACTAGGGTAAGGATTAGGGTTAAGGTTAAGGTTAGGGTTAGAATTAGAGTTATGGTTGGAGCTAGGCCTGAGGCTAGTGTTATGATTGGGTTAAGGTTTTGTTAGGGGTAGTCTAAGAGTTAGGGCTAGGATTAGGGTTAGGATTAAGTTATTGTTAGAGCTAGGTTTATGGTTAGGGTTAGGGTTAGGGCTAGGTTTACAGTTAGCTTTAGGGCTAAGGTTATGATTAGGGCAAAGGATAGGTTTAGCACTTCTAAAATAAAAAGCTTCTGCACAGCAGAAAAAACCATCAACAAAATAAGAGAGCTCACTATAAGGGAGAATATATTTGCCAATGATACATCTACTAAGGGGTTAATCTGCACAATTTTTAGGGGACTCATACAACTTAACAAAAGGAAAGATAAACAACCTAATTAAAAAATGGGCAAAGGACCTACATAGATACTTCTCCAAAGTGGACCTACAGAAGGTCAAAAGGCCTATGAAAATACTAGAGGCCCAGTGCACAAAATTCATGCATGGGAGGAGGTGTGTGTCCCTCAGCCCAGCCTGCACCCTCTCTAATCTGGGATATCCCTCTCACAATCCAGGACTGCTGGCTCCAAACAACTCACCTGCCTGCCTGCCTGATTGCCCCTAACTGCTTCTGCCTGCCAGCCTAATCACCCCCTAACCACTCCCCTGCCAGCCTGATAGATGACTAACTGCTCCCCTGCCAGCCTGGTTGCCCCTAGCTGCCCTCCTCTGCTGGCCTGGTCACCTCCAACTGCCCTCCCCTGCAGGCCTGGTCACCCCCAACTGCCCTCCCCTGCAGGCCTGATCACCCCAAACTGCCCTCCCCTGCTGGCCTGATCACCCCCAACTGCCCTCCCCTGCAGGCCTGGTCCCCCCCAACTGCCCTCCTCTGCAGGCCTGATCACCCTCAACTGCCCTCCCTTGCAGGCCTGATCCCCCCCAACTGCCCTCCCCTGCCAGCCATCTTGTGTCCACATGGGGGCATCCATCTCTGACCACATGGGGGTGGCCATCTTGTGTGTTGGAGTGACAGTCAATTTGCATATTACTCTTTTATTAGATAAGATGCTTAAAGTCACTAATCATCCGAGAGTTGCAAATCAAAACAACAAGGAGGTATTACCTCATATCTGCCAGAATGGCTACCAACAACAAATCAATAGATGACAAGTGTTGGGCAAGGATGTGAAGAAAAGGGAATCCTTGTACACTGGTGGAAATGCAGACTGGTGCAGCCTCTGTGGAAAACAGTATGAAGTTTCCTCAAAAAATTAAAAATGGAACTCCCATTTGACCCAGTGACCCCACTTGTAGGAATATATCCTAAGAAATCAGAAACACAAAACAGACAGAATATATGCACCCCTGTGTTCAAAGCAGCACAATTTGCAATAGCTGAGATTTGGAAACATCCTAAGTGCCCATCAACAGATGAATGGTTTAAAAAACTGTTGTACATCTATACAATGGAATACTATGTAGCTGTAAAAAGAAAGAATTCTTACCATTTGTAACAGCATGGATGGACCTGGAGAGCATTATGCTAAGAAAGGTATGTATCTCATGATCTTATTCATATACTAGTAGCCCTGCGCATGAATCCTTGTGCCAGTAGGTCGCTGCCGCCCTCCTGTACCTCCCTCTGGCCCCCCTCATATCTTGCTGCCCTGCCCCCTCTTGTAGCTCTCCACCACCCACTTGTAGTTCGCTGCCCCACCCTCCTGCAGATCTGTGATCTGGTCATTACATGGGCAGTCGTTACGCTTCATGGCATAAGAAATAATTAGCATATTCCTCTCTTATTATATAGGATGGAATCTAATGAACAACATAAATTGATGAACAAAAATTGACGCAGAGACACAGAATCATTGAACAGACTGTCAAACCTCAGAGGGAAGGCAGAGGAGGGTGAGTGGTGAGAAGCAATCAACCAATGAACTTGTATGCATATATGCGTAACCCAGGAACACAGACCATAGGGTGGTGAAGGCCTGGGGTGGGGGTGAGGGTGGGTTGAGAAAGGTCACTGGGGGGAGGGGGGGAAGGGGACATCTGTAATACTTTCAACAATAAAGATTAAAAAAATAAATAAAATTTAGATAGAATTGTTCAATTTCCTGAGGAAAAAATACACTTAGACAAATATATTCTTATTTTGGCCTGCTATAACAACAGTTTTCTTAGTCTCTGTATCCATTTCTGAGTCTCCAGGAATCCTTGAACACTGGTACATTTTGTAGAAGAATTTAACTACCTGTTATTCTGGAAGAAAATAAACTAATGCATACCATGGTGGGATGTGTGACCAATCTGCATCTGATTATTCATCGTGCTTCTTTATCATTCTCTTCCTTTTTAATGCAAATGTTGTCATTATTTTTTAATTTGAAATTCAGTACAGAGAATTTTCCTTTCCAAAATATAAAGGGCCATGAGATATATTACTAGCATAAGTCATATAGATATAGTGAGCTTCTTTCAGGTATTATATAACATGATCTTTGTAATAACTTCTACCTGTACTTTTTTCTCTGTAGACTACTTCTAGGTTAACATAGACCCCCCCCCCCCCACACACACACCATTTGAAACATTGAAAAAAAGTAGGATTATTTGCAATTCGTTGATTTAAAAATAATATTAATTATGTAATTACTCTCTCTCCTCTTCCTAAAGATATACGATAACACACAGGCATGGCCTTGGCAGTGACTACATATAGGTTTTTCTTATTTATCTCAGCAGTTGGAATCCCCAAGGTATGTTTCCATTCTATTGGGATGCAGGTTTGAAAACAAGTAAACTGAGGGTGTGGTGGTAGAATTGATGGAGGCAGTCTGTCTCGCACTAACAGTGGGATGACCTATGCCTCTACCCAATGCTGCATGTTTTTAAAAGATAATATCAGGCTCCTAGACACTAACGGTAACTATTCACTAAAAGTACTCATCTATAACCTTCTTCATAAGAAAACCATCAAGATTTCATCTAGCATACCGGCTGGGTAGTTCAATTGGTTAGAGAGTCTGTCCCATACTCCAAGGTTGTGAGTTTGATCCTGGTCAGGGCATATACAAGAAGCAATCAATGAATGCATAAATAAGTGGAACAACAAATCTCTCTCTCTTTCTTCCTCTCTCTCTCTCTCTCTCTCTCTCTCTCTCTCTCTCTCTCTCTTCCCCATCCCCTCTCTGTGTTTCTAGCAGATCAAAACTTATAGAACTAATATGAATGGTGGCTCCCCACCCGAATCTCTACATCAAAGAGGGCTTTTTCAGAAGGTAACATCTGATATCAGATCCTATACATTAGGAAAATGACCATTTTTCCTGTACATTTCAACAACTGTAGGTTGTCTGTCAACCCTACCCGTCATAAACATTAGAGAAAAAATATAAGAAATAATTAAAGAAGAAAGAATTTTAAAACTTTGTCAAACATCTGGAAGACTATGATGCTGTTGTTATTTAAATTTCTGAAAAGATTTAGGGCAATTCATACTTAAGCCCAAGACTAATCATTCAGAAATCAGTCGTTAAAATTCTAATTTCATTATAGACTAGAGGCCAGGTGCATGAAATTCATGCATGGGTAGGGTCCCTAGGCCTGGCTGGTGATCAGGGCTGATTCGGGCCTTCTGGACTCCGGCTGGGGCCTTCCTTCCCTGGCTGCTGGCTGCCCTCCTGGGCCTTCCTTCATTCTGTGCCACCCCCTGGTGGTCAGTGCATGTCATAGTGATTGATCAAACTCCCAGTCTCCCGGTAGAACTCCCAAGGGGACACTTTGCATATTAGCCTCATATATATATATATATATATATATATATATATATATATATATATTATTTGATAGTTGACAAATCAGAATTGAATATAAGTGTATTCTTCTGAAACTACTTAGAGTAAAAATATCATAGACCACTGTGACCTTTATCAACTAAGTCACTTGGATTAAAGACAGATTATTTAATCATAGTGGTGAAGGTAAGTTTAAGGTTTTGCTTATATTTCAAAGGGAACTATGTTATTTATAATGGAGACCAAGAATTATTTAAATTCATTTTTTTCTGGATTGGTAAATATAAATGAGAGTGTCTTTTAGAAAGTTAAGTGTAACAAAAAGAAATACATATGTGCTGGGAGGTGAATCTGTGATATTGAATATGGGGTTTTAAGGTTGGTATCTGACTAGTGTACCTCTAATTAAATTGTTCATGACATTATAACATGTAAAACCCCCAACCAAAAAAAAAATGCTACCTTAATTTTTTTATGAAAAGTTTTTATTTTCTATTTATTTATTATATTTTTATCTTTTTGGATATGTACAACTCTTTTTAAAAAATCTTTATTATGGAAAGTATCACATATGTCACCTTCCTCCCCCCCCACCCTAGATGATGTATTCTAGCCCGCTCCTGCCCCCCACCCCAGGCCTTCACCACCCTATTATCTGCGTCCTTGGTTTATGCATATATGCATACAAAATCTTTGGTTGATCTCTTCCTCCTCACCCACCCTCCCTTTCCTTCCCTCTGAGGTTCTAAAGTTTGTTCCATGCTTATATGTCTCTGGATCTATTTTGTTTGTCAGTTTATTTTGTTCATTCGATTCCATGATATCACTTATATGTAGAATTAATGGTACCTTAATTTTTAAATTAATATTGATTTAGATATGCTTTATCTAAAATAAATATTTCTGAATTTTCTAAAAAACTATATGAACATGAGGAATAATTCTTACATGATTCATTCAAATAACAATAAGTAGTTTGTAGGGATACCATTTTACCTTTTCTTATTATTAGGTCACCAAAGGAGGAACACATGAGGCCAAAAAGGGGTAAAGCATTATGAATTTATTAGGTCATCTGGAAAACCAGATGGGCTGAACCCCAAAATTGTGCCAGCACCCAGGGATGGAGAGTCAGAGATTTAAAGGGCTGTAGGTGGGCATTCTCTGGGCAGAGAATTCTCTGGTCCTGTGGGGAAAGGTAATGGCTTTAGAAAGTGGAATGTGGTTTTAGAGAGTGAAATATGGTTTAAGCAAAAGAGAATGTCAGTTGTGAAATGGTCTAAAGGTCAGTTCTCAGAAGAGGGGGTGTTGATTCAATTATTTGATCAGACCTAACACTTCTTCTGTTTTTCAAATGACCCTGGTCTAAGTTACTGACATTTAAACACAGATAGCTCATGCAACTCCAGACTGAAATAAAATATTTCCTTGCATTTTATTACCAGAACTTTGAAAGGATGTTAAAAATTGAGGAAAATGCAACCTTACAAAACCTGAAAACTTCTAAATGTTAGAGAAGAGTATGATGTTATATTTTATTTCATAGTAAATGTAATTACTTAGTACTGTATCAAATGTGTTTCTAAATAAAAAGCCAGAGCCTAGGGAAACTCTATTTTGCTAAGAAAAATCTGCCATAGTTTTCATTGTTGATACAGAGTCTGAATAAAGGGCTCAGATGAAGAGGGAAAGCGCATGTTAAATCCAGCTTTCTTGGCAACAGAAGAAAGTGCTATCTTTTTCTTCACACAAACCATTCCCATGAGAGCTCAAGATGTTCTTTTATTTCTAATCCTCATTTTACCCTTGGCCAGGATTAAATTAACTGCGATTTGGAAAATGTGGATGAAAAGTAGTGTATTGAGTAGATATCACATCTTTCCTGAATAGAGCCTGTTCGACCTCTTTCACAGCCATTCATTGTGCTTGAAAGGGTGTAGTATGTGGACTGTTATACTGTCACTTTGCAGAGAAGTCTAGCAGCCAGTATTACTATGGAAACAGTAGAAAAAAAGGCAATTAACAAAATGGCTCTAATTTTTTTCCTATTTATTTTTTTACTGTTTAGATTTAGAGAGCATATTCCCCTTTTAAAACACACAAGCACACAATCATAAGTATACACATGCAAACATGCACACATGATTAAAAATAGTTTGAAATTCTACTTAAAAATTGGATTATTCTGTTGATGGAATTAGTGAATTAAAAATAATACTAATATAAAATATTTATAAATGGTTCTCTCAACATATCTCTCTTCCTCCACCTTTCAGTTTTTGTTCTTTCAGACATTGAAAGAATTCTTTGGAAATAACCTTAGGTAAATAACTTTTAATGAGCAGAATATGTGATTTTAACCCTGGCACATTCATTAGACATTTAATTAGTCTCTCTTACCATCTCTCCTATGACAGAAACACAATGTAGGTCCAACAGTTCAAACCAAAATGAGGCTCTCTTTAGATTTGTCAACCTTATTTTTTAAGTGAGAAATCAGGAAAAGCAGGTTATGTATGGCCTTTATAGGTAGAATTTGTGACTGAAGGGTTAATAGAGTATAATGAGTAAATGTTTGATGTCACTATTAATACTAAAAATGCAATGCAATCCAAACTTTGTCAGGGAGGGGAGAGGGCTGGGGCTGGTTAAGAAGGGTGAAGGCATTAATAAAAAAAAATGCAGAAAGACTAATGGACAAAGACAAGAGTATGCTGATTGCCAGAGAGAAGGGTGGTGGGTGGAGTTAGAAAAAGGTAAAAGGGGGATAAATGGTGGTGGAAGGAGACTTGACTTGGTGTGGTTAACACACAATCCAATATACAGATCATGTATTGTAGAATTGTTTCCATAAAATCTGTATAGCTTTATTAACCAATGTCACCCCAATAAATTCAATAAAAAAGAAAAATAAATTAAAAGTGTATTTACAAATAAGTAATATTATTGCACATTGTAAGCATCATCCTAATATATAAAAAGCCAGGGGCTGTAATGACCTAAACGACCAGATGGATGACCAAACAGCAAGCTAGGGAGCTTAGGGAGTGGGACAAATGGTCACCTTGAGGATACTCCCGCCACAATCAGGGGGCGTGGCTGGCCTTCAAACCATGGGTGGCCCCTAGCCCAGGCTGGCCAGTGCCCCAGAAGAGACCTCTGCCATGATCAGGGGGTGTTGCCCACCTTCAAACCACCCGCGGCCCAAGCCCTAAAGCAGAAACAGAAGAGAAACAGGATGAAAAAGGGAGAAGTGAGAAAGAAAAGGTTGGCAAAAAGGAAAAAATGAGACAAAGTAAAATAATGATAAAAAATAAAAATAGAATGTAGAACACTAATTCAAAAAAATAAAAGGTTAATAATAAATAAATAAATAAATAAATAATAAAATTAAGGTAAATTTCTTTTCTTTCTTAAGTAAAAGATAAAAAATAAAAAAGTGAAGTATGAAGTGTCATTCGCTTCAGCTGATTTTTAATGTCCCATGGGGGGCTGATTTAACACCCCTCTCTACTGTTCTGTCTGCCACCTCTCAGTTTCCTGTTGGGTAGTCAGCACTGTGTTGAAGTTCCCAGTGATCCATCGCTCCTCTGTGTTTGTCTCCACAGCCTTGGTTTTAGGCAGGCAGGGCCAATCTGCCTGCTTTGTTTGTCTGCCTGCTTTCAGTTGTATTTACACATGAGCACTAAGTGAGGGTGTTGTGTATTAGTTTCCAGGACCAAATGACACCTCAACCCAGTCCCCAAGGGTTCCCTGGGGGTTTTCAGAATCCTTGTTTCCCTGCAGAGCTCGAGGCTGGGTACAGCTGCACTGCTAGGAGGGGCTGGATCTTCAGGAGAAAAATGCCTGTTTAGGGTTGGAAGGACTGTTCCAGAGCTGGATTCCTGGTCATCTCTTCCTGTTTTGCTCTCCAGCCTCCATAAATCCACTTCCACCTGCATCACAGCCTTGGTGAGTGTTTGTAATTGAAAGATCCTATGTATTGGGTTTATCGAGTAAAAGCAAGGAAAATATAAAGACAGAGCAATCATGCCCCTGCATGTTTCTCTCCCCACAGCACTGTCCCAGTGCAGAACTTCAGGTTGCCTTTCTGAATGCAGCCTTCCATGGCTGTGGACTTAGATCTAGAGTCCCCAGCCTCCAGCAGCCCTGTGGATACCCTTCCACAGTCGAGTGTTACACATGTTCCCAAGGGATGCAGACTTGGTGCAACACAGTTTCCTTTTGACCCTCTTGTCCCGGTGGTTGTGCATCTCTCTCTCCAGCCCAGATCCCTGATCCTACTTTTCTCCAGGCATCCTGTGTCCTTTCCAGCCACAGATTGTCTCACCAATTGTGTTTAATTCGTCAATTCCAGGTGGATATTATTTGATTTAGTTGTTTCTTCTATCTGCTCCATGAGAAGGCACAGGACACATCTGCCTATTTGGCTGCCATTTTGTCTCCCCCCGGAAAAACTTTTTAGGAGCCCACAGCAGGGGAGGATTGAGTATCTGTGTTCATGGGTTTGCAGCTGAGGCAGCAGGTCCATGGCCAGTGTGGCTGTAGGGTCCCAGGTGGTGTCCAAGGGCTCTCCTGGTGGAGGTGAGGCTGGGATCCCAGTCACAGTAGCTCTCCCCTTCAAAATGGCACAGCCTCTTTCATCATTGATGTTTCTCTCTCTCTCTCTCTCTCTTCCTCTCTGAAATCAACAAATATATATATATATATATATATATATATATATATATATATATATATGCCTAAGTGACTGGCTGACCAGCTGGTAGGAATGACGAACACTGACCACCAGGGGGCAGATGCTCAATGCAGGAGCTGCCGAGCAACAGCAACTTTGCAGAGTGCCCTCTTGCACTCTGGGACCCCTCAGGGGATGTTGGACTGCCGGTTTTGGCCCGATCCCCACAGGCCAGGCTGAGGGATCCCACCTGCCAAAGGGACCCTGCTCACTCTGCAGACACCCTTCAAGCCCCCGGAACCACCCCAGGTGCGGCTGGCTGGGGAGGGACCATAAGAGGTTGGCTCCAGGGCATGCCCAGCCCATCTTGCCCAGACCCACTCTGCCGGCCACCTTCTAATTAATTTACTTTCAGTGTGCACAAACCTGTGCACTGGGCCTCTAGTAAAAATATAATTTAAAAAAATGAACAAAACAAACAAAAATGGCTGTTGGATTTTGTCAAATGCTCTTTCTGTATCTATTTATATCATCATATGATTTTTGTTTTTCAATTTGTTTATGTGATGTATCACATTTACTTTATTGTGCTTATTGTACCAGCCTTGCATCCCTGGAATAAACCCCACCTGGTCATGGTGTATGATCTTTTTAGGATATTGCAGGATCTGATTTGCTAACATTTTGTTGAGGAATTTAGCATCTGTATTCATCAAGGATATTGACCTGTAATTCTCTTTCTTTATAGTGTTTTTATCTGGTTTGGGAATTAGGGTAATGCTGGCCTCATAGAAAGAGCTTGGAAGTTATTTTTAGATTTTTGGTGTAGTTTGAAGAGGATAATTGCTAGCTCTTTGAATATTTGGTAAACCTCCCTTGTGAGGCCGTCCAGACCAGGGCCTTTGTTTACTGGGAGTTTTATTATTATTATTATTACTGCTTCAATTTCATCCAATTGTTATTGGCCTATTCAGGTTTTCTGATTCTTCCTGATTCAGTTTTGGAAGCTTGTACTTTTTTAAGGAATTTTCCCATTTCATCCATACTGCCTAGCTTGTTGGCATATGTTGTTCATAGTATTTTCTTAGAATCCTTTTGGTTTTCTGTGGTTTCAGTTGTTATTTCACCACTTTCATTTCTGATTTTATTGATTTGTGTCCTCTCTCTTGGTTTCTTGATGAATCTGGCTAAAGCTTCATCAATCTGGTTTATCTTTTCAAAGAAGCAACTCTTGGTTTCATTCAGCTTTTTGTTGTATTTTTTTCTCTATGCTATTTATTTCTTCTCTGATGTTTATTATTTCTTTCCTTCTACTTACTCTGGGCATTTCTTGTTTGTTCTCTTTCTAATTCTGTTAGTTGTAGGGTTAAATAGTTTATTAGTAATTTTTTTTTAGATAGGCCTGTAGTGCTGTGAATTTCCCCATTAGGAATTTCTTAGTACTGCTTTCTGTGTGTCCTCTAGATTTGAAGTTGATGCATGTTCATTTTCATTTATTTCCAGAAATTTTTTTTATTCCTTTCTTGATATCATTGGTAATCCACTCATCCTATATAATAAAGAGGTAATATGCAAATTGACCATCATGCCCTCACACATGATGGCTGCCCCCAAATGGTCAAAAGATGGCTGCCCCCATGTGTTCACAAAATGGCCACCACAAGATGGCCATCAGGGAAGGACAGTTGTGGGCGATCAGGCCAGCAAGGGAGGGCAATTGGGTGCGACCAGGTCAGGAGGGGAGGGCAGTTGGGGACAACCAGGATGGCAAGGGAGGGCAGTTTGGGGGGACCAGGCCTGCAGAAAAGGGCAGTTAGGGGTGACTGGGCCAGCAGGGGAGGGCAGTTGGGGTGACTGGGCCTTCAGGGAAGGGCAGTTGGGGGAGACCAGGCCTGCAGGGGAGAGCAGTTGGTGGTGACTGGGCCTGCAGGGAAGGGCAGTTAGGGGCAACTGAGCCTGCAGGAGAGGGAAGTTAGGGGTGACCAGACCAGCAGAGGAGGGCAGTTGGGGGGACCAGGCCTGCAGGGGAGGGCAGTTTGGGGTGACCAGGCTGGCAGGGGAGGGCAGTTGGGGGCAATCGTGCCAGCAGGGGAGCAGTTAGGTGTTGATCAGGCTGGCAGAGGAGTGGTTTGGGGGCAATCAGATAGGCAGGGGAGTAGTTAGGGGCATTAGGCAGACAGGCAGGTGAGTAGTTAGGAGCAAGTGGTCCTGGATTGCGAGAGGGATGTCTGACTGCTGGTTTAGGCCCAATCCCACAGGATCACTGCTCCTAGGGAAATACAGAGTTAAATTACACAGGGATCAGGCCTAAACCAGCAGTTGGACATCCCCAGAAGGGTCCCGGATTGGAGAGGGTGCAGGAGGGTGAGGGACCCCCCCCCCCTTGTGTATGAATTTAGTGCATTGGGCCTCTAGTCTATATAATAAAAACCCAGTGGTTGTAATGCCGTAACGACCAAAGACCGGTCATCAGGAGGTGCATTGATGGGTCACGTGGCACCAGTGGGACTTGATGCTGGGTCCCGCGGCATGCTGGGTCTGGGTCTCGCGTGACTTTGCAGGTTGGACCTCTAGTATGTAATGTTTATGTTCTATAAATTTCCACAAACACAGAATTAGTAAATAGTAAATTACTGCTTCTAGTGAAATACAGAGTTAAGCTCCTGAGCCTCTGGTCATAACATTATGTTAATGGATTAACACATAATCTTGTTTTATCTGTGTTTCTGTTGAAGGACACCTAATGTGATATATATCATTGATTAATTAACATTAAAATCACAGCCAACAACACCATAACTCAAGATTGCACAAAACTTATCTAATATATACATTTTCTCTGTGAGGCACATCAAAGCATTGTGTTTAGGAACATTAGCCAGCACTTTTAGCACTTCACTCAGGAGCCATTTTAAACAGTGAAATTGCCAACAAAAAGCATGAAAACAATAGCACTAAATAAACTAATAAAAATGCTTTTTTATGGTATGAGAACTGAAATAAAAAGGCAGTTTTGAAACTGAGCTTGGAGCATAATCATTGGGAGAGTCAAGTTTCCCCTGATCTTCACATACACAAATGACCACGAAAACAGTGAGCATAGGCTTTGGTGTTACAAATAAATTTTTCAAGTAGGTAAATTAATGAACATGGAATTTGTGAATAATGGGAATGAATTATATAGGTGCTATGGACTAAATTGTGTTCCTCCAAAATTCCTATATTAAAGGTCTAAACCCTAGTACCTTAGGATGTTATTATATTCAGAGTTAGAGTTATTTATAGAGGTAATTAACTTAAAATGAGGTTATAAAGGATGGCTATAGCCAAGTCTGACTAGTGTCCTTTTACGAAAAGGAGATTAGGGTACACAGAGACACTGGGCATGCATGCATACTGAGAAAGACCATGTAAGGACATGGTAAAAAGATAACTACCTGCAAACCAAAGAGAGAAGCCTTAGGAGAACACTAAACCTGACAATGCCTTGATCTTGGATTTCTAGTCTCCAGAACTATGAGAATTTAAATATCTGTTATTTAAGCCACCAGCCCATGGTGTTTTGTTATGGCAAACCAATAAAATAGGTTTAAGTATCTTCTATATCTTACATTTCCACGGCCAATGAACAATCTTACATGTTTATTTTATTTGGGTTTTAAGTGGTATTTAATACACTTGACAAGCTATTTTCTTCTTAAAAGTTTCTCATTTGCTGCTCTGGCCAGTGGCTCAGTTAGTTGGAGCATCGTCCTGTACACGAAGAAGGTTGCAGGTTTGATTCCTAGTCAGGGTACATAGCTAGGTTTCGGTTTTGATCCTCTGTCCTGGCACACACAGGAAGTAACAGATCAATATTCCCCCCTCTCTCTCTTCTTCTTTCTCCAAAATAATGAACATATGAACATATCCCTGGGTGAGGATTTTAAAAAAAAGTCTCTCCTTTGCTGATTGTCACTCTCATCTAGTTTTCCTTCTACAACTTTATTTCTTTTTATTTTTCTTTATGGCAGCCTCTTCATTCAAGGAGCACATAAACATTACTGTCACCTAAGAGACTAAGTTTATTTCTCTGCTCTTGTAATTTTGTACATTGTGTCAAATGATGGTCATGGTGCCAAGTAAATGCCAACAGGAATACTCAATTTGGGGTGCGGTAAAGACGGAAATTTTATTCAGTGCAAAACAGCAGGCTGTGGAACAGTGTGGCTGTGAGGCATCCCTGGGGCCAAGAGTCCTGGACCAGGCTTCTCTCTAGCTAGACAGCTCTGCTCTGCTTCTCACTTATCTGCTCTGCTCTGTACCAGTCTGCTTTGTGCTCGGCTTATCTACTCTGCTCTGCTTTGGCAAGACATCTTTCATGTTTCAGCTCAGCCAGGGAGATGTAGTCTTTAGTCTTCTGTGGAAAGGGAAAGTGAGCTCTCAAAGAGGGGCGCTTGTTCATATAGATGGGAGACCTCATCCCTGGTCCTTGATTGGTCTGTCCTCATGCAAATAAGAACTTTCCAAATTCTCAGTTTCATTGGTCCAAAGGACACTTTCCTGATTGTTCAGAATTAGTGAAGCTGCTCTGATTGGTTGGTAAAGATGTTGATAGAGATAGAGCTGCACAGCACCAATTTGGTAGGAAAAGCCTCAGTCCTATTGGTTAAAATAGATTCTAGGAACTCCTTTATAAGGGCTGGCTCATATGGCAGAAACATAGTGCAGGCAGGCAATTCAGTGCAAGCTTCTCCCTGAAGTGCAGTTTGCATGTAGAAATGGTTGCTAAGATCTATATATCTTCCTTCCTTCCTTTCTTTCTCCCTTTCTTTCTTTCTTTCTTTCTTTCTTTCTTTCTTTCTTTCTTTCTTTCTTTCTTTCTTTCTTTCTTTCTTCTTCTTTCCTTTCTTTTTTTCTTTCTTTTCTCTCTCTCTCTCTCTCTCTCTCTCTCTCTCTCTCTCTCTCTCTCTCTCTCTCTCCTTCCTTCCTTCCTTCCTTCCTTCCTTCCTTCCTTCCTTCCTTCCTTCCTTCCTTCCTTTCTTCCTTCCTTCCTTCCTTCCATTTTATTTTATTTTAATTAAGCCCAGTTAGCTACTGGGAATTCTTCTCAGGTATCTTCTTTCTCAGGGTCCATAGTTGATATTTACTATGATTGACCCACACAGACAAGTCTGTTGTTCAAACTGATCATGCTCTTTTAGAAAGGTCATTTGCACACACTACCACAGTACATGAAGCCGTAAGCCATGGATGGTGTATGGCTGACTCTTTTAAGAGGTCCTAGGCATGCCTCCCTTTAAGCAGACCCCTTCTATTGCATACTAAATTCCACTTGTTTTAATACATTAAAAACTGTTAACATTCCTTTATTTATTTATTTATTTACTTACTTATTTATTTACTTACTTACTTCTTTATTTACTTACTTACTTAAGAAGTTATCTTTCTTTCTTCTCTAGAATGTTAAGTCCATAAAAGAAGAGGTTTGAACGAATGGAGCTTTGTTTTTCAAATTGAGAAACTCTATCCCATATGTGTTTCTTTGAATGAACTCCAAACCTTCAATATTTTACATTATTATTAAAAACTAGAGGCCCGGTGCATGAAGTTCATACATGGGGGGTGTCCCTCAGCCCAGCCTGCACCCTCTCCAATCTGGGACCCCTGGAGGGATGTCCGACTGCCCATTTAGGCCTGATTCCACTGAGATCAGGCCTAAATGGGCAGTCGGACATCCCTCTCACAATCCAGAACTACTGGCTCCTAACTGCTCGCCTGCCTGCCTGCCTGCCTGATTGCCTCTAACTGCTTCTGCCTGCCAGCCTGATCATCCATCCCCTAACCACTCTCCTGCCAGCCTGATCAATGCCTAACTGCTCCCCTGCCAGCCCGATTGCCCTTAATTGCCCTCCCCTGCTGGCCTGGTAACCCCTAACTGCCCTCCCCTGCTGGCCTGGTCACCCCTAACTGCCCTCCCTTTCCAGCCTGGTCACCCCTAACTGTCCTCCCCTGCAGGTCTGGTCCCCCCGCAACTGCCCTCCTCTGCCAGCCTGGTCTCCCCCAACTACCTTCCCCTGCAGGCCTGGTCACCCCTAACTGCCCTCCCCTGCTGGCCTGGTTACCCCTAACTGCCCTCCCCTGAAGGCCTGGTCACCCCCAACTGCCCTTCCCTGCAAGCCTGGTCACCCCTAACTGTCCTTCCTTACAGGTCTAGTCCCCCCGCAACTGCCCTCCCCTGCAGGCTTGGTCCCCCCAACTGCCCTCCCTTGCAGGCCTGGTCCCCCCCCCAACTGCCCTCTCTTGCAGGCCTGGGTCACCCCCTACTGCCCTCCCCTGCTGGCCTGATTGCCCACAAATTACCTCCCCTGTCAGCCATCTTGTGGTGGCCATCTTGTGTCCACATGGTGGCCATCTTTGACCACATGGGTGCAGCCATCTTGTGTGTTGGAGTGACGGTCAATTTGCATATCACCTCTTTATTATATAGGATGTGTCATAAAGTAATGTCACAAGTTTTATTTTAAAATAGTAAATAGAAGTAAATATGCATGTAGTTTACATAAATATTCAAAAAGGCTTAGTGAGTCCTATTATTTTCTAGCCACTGTTGGAGATAGTGGGAATACAGGTTATCACTTCCTTATTTTTGTCAGAGGAAGACTTTCTCCTTGACTAAACTTTAGTCAGGGTTCTCTATCCATTTTGAACTTCTTTGTTTACCCGTGCAGAGTCTAGTTAGAGCAAAGATTCTGCAAAGTCAATAAAATCCTCTCATCCCTGGTATTTAATTAACTTTGATATCTATCTGATCAAATCCTTGATCTCCAACCATCCTCAAGTGATATCTGGTCATCCTAGCCTGACTTCAGCAAGAATCCTATTAGGTCAGTTTAACAAGAAATTCCCCAACCCTTGATGTCTCCTCTCCCTAATTTCCTATTAACAAATACCCCTCACCCAGCCCCCCACTTGCTTGTTGGCTATACATTTCCACTTGTTATTTTTGGATTTGGAGTTCAGCTCAATCTCTTTTCTCTAGTTTGATTATCTTGACACCCATCTCAGTAGTCCAGAATAAAGTCTGACTTACTGTTTTAACAAATGTTAGACTATTTTCTTTTACATATGCTAAAATTATGTTATAGGCAGTAGGACAGACATGAGCAGAGCAAGGACCTTGGGCCAGGTACAGAAACTCCGCAGGGCAGAAAGCCTTAGATGCCTAGCAATGGGCAAAACTGTGAAAACAAGAACCTTACCCCCTGGGTAACCTTTCCTCCTCTAGCATATCACTGGTCATGCAGTTTAGACCTTTTGGCCTTTTCCTAACTAAGGATTACATCTAGGCCTCAGTTGTATTTCAGCTTCAAGCCAAAAAAAAAAAAAAAAAAACACAAAACAAACACACACACACACACACATACACACACACACACACACACACACAGTAAAACCAAATAAGTAATGTCATGGCTGCCTTTCTTGACTAATTAATGATCCTCTGCCCTGGTGCTGACCAATCAATGGAGACAGACCCTGAAAGAGCACACCTGGAAAGATGATGAATATTCTATTTAGACCTTCCCCTGAGACTTCCCCTAGGATTCCCACTTGCAAGAGAGATAAATACCCTCAACACAAAGGACCTAGTATATGCTTTCCCCCAGGGGAGCATGCTTGTGCCATTCCCTTTCCCTCTTCTGCCCCCTAAGGAATCAGGAGACTTGCAATCAGCAGAGCAATAGGCAGTGGCAGCTGGTCCTGGACTAAACCCCTGACCCTTTCTCCAAGACCCCCTTTGCTCTGACTTCCCAGTGAGCCAAAACAACCCAGACTAGACTCTCCTATTGCTTCTTCTATGCCCTTCCTTGTTTCACTGTCCTAGTTGTGTTTTTGTTTGCTTTGCTGCATTTTGTCTCTTGATTGAAATCTTTCCTTCAAGAAGACAAAAACTGATGTCTCATCATCTTGCTGGTAACAGCTTTACTTCAAAGAATGCATAATTACCTCATTTAAAAAAATAATGCATTTTTTTTGCCCTAACCGGTTTGTCTCAGTGGATAGAGCGTCGGTCTGCGGACTGAAGGGTCCCAGGTTCGATTCCGGTCAAAGGCATGTACCTTGGTTGCGGGCACATACCCAGTAGGGAGTGTGCAGGAGGCAGCTGATCGATGTTTCTCTCTCATCGATGTTTCTAACTCTCTATCCCTCTCCCTTCCTCTCTGTAAAAAATCAATAAAAATATTTAAAAAAAATTAAAAAAATAAAAAATAATGCATTTTTAGTGTTTCAGTGAATTGATATTATATGTTCCACATAGAATTATATAGAAATTTGGTTTCTTTGAAAATCTATGTCAGAAAAGTTTAGACTGAAAGAAACCAACAAATTTCACTAGGCTCAAGTTGGAGGAGCTGTATTATTATTTTTTTTCTCTTTATATCTTTCTTCAACTATAGTTTCATGTTTCTAGAATCACTGGCATAATGAGCTAATTAGTATATGCAGTATTTGGCAGGACAAGTACACATACTACAAAATACCAGATTAAAAACACTTTTACTTTCTTTTGAATGAATGTGGTCTACTTAATGGTTATATGTAGACACCAGTTCTGTGTTCAGTAATTTAGTGGTACCTCTGACTTATAGTGCAACATGAAAAAAAAGCCATTTTTTAATATATATATTTTATTTTTGATAATATTACAGAGGTCTCCCATTCCCCCCCCCCCCCCCCCCCGAGCTCTACCCACCCTCCTAGGTCTTCACCACCCTATTTCCTGTGTCCATGGGCTATGCATATACTAGTAAGTATATAAGTTCTTTGTTTTATATCAATCTCACTTGTGGAATCTAATGAACAAAATGAATTAACCAGCAAAATAAGACCCAAAGCATGGAGGTATGGAACAGACTGACATACCTTGATGTGGGGTTGGTAGAACAAGAAGACGTTTTGACATTTAAGGATATATTTAACTGTAGAGCTTGGTCTCTATTTTGCTAAATCATTATATTCAAAGGCCTTATGTAATGAATATAATTAGGTTCCTGACAATTATTTCTATTTTTAAAAATGTAATCAAAATGAACATGTTTATATTTAACTAGAGGCCTGGTGCACAAAATTTGTGCATGGGGCAGGGGGCAGGGCTCCCCTCAGCCCAGCCTGCACCGTCTCCAATCCAGGACCCCTCGGGATATCCGACTGCCAGTTTAGGCCCAATTCCAGGGATCAGGCCTAAACCTGCAGTTGGACATTTCTCTCACAATCCGGGACCACTGGCTACTAACTGCTCACCTGCCCAGCAGCTTGATCGCCCCTAACTGCCCCCCACGCCAGCCTGGCCAGCCCTTACTGCCCCCCTTGCCGGCCTGGTTCCCCCCAACTGCCCCCCCCCTGCCAACCTGGTCGCCCCATGCAGCCTGCTGTTCAGTCGTTTGATCATCTTTCACTAACCCCCCTGCCGGTCTTGTCGCCCCATGAAGCCTGCTGTTTGGTCGTTACTGTTACTGTGACGGCATCTCAGACAATTTGCGCATTCCTCTATTATTAGTATAGATACTTATCCACACATTGCTTTATTTTATTTAAAACAATATTTTCCCAAAATATTGCTAAAAATATTACCTAACAACAGATAAAATAATGAAATATTGTTACACTTTTTCATTTTCTGATGGGCCAATGTCTTTAGCCAGAAAGTGGTGATTACCCCTAATATCACAATGTTTTGTTCACCTTGCCATAATACTGAAGGGTTTTTTGAATCTGAAAATTAGTGTTCCTTAGGACACACACATGAATTATGTATAAATAGCTAAAGTTAAAATCACCAGTATGTTAAAGTGTCTCCTTCCTAAGTCCTTTATCCCTTCATCTTAAAATTTTACATATGAGCAAAACAATATTTTCCCTTTCACCCAAAACACTTACATTGATATCATGGTATTTGCTATTGAATACATAGCTCTGAAAACCTTAAAACACTTTTGAAAATGTTGATGGTGCTTCAGTCCCTAAATATTTAATAGAAACAATTGAGTTCTGATGGATAAAATGCTTTACAGAACACTTTAATAGTGTGTACAGTCACTCTTAGGTTGTTAGTTGTGAAATCTACTACAAATTTTATCAGCTATTAAGTGTTTTAAAAAGCTTTAAAATTCTCTGGATTTACCAACTGAAGCATAAATCAAGATATAGTTTTGCAGTTTTTACACCTGTGTAGCCCTCGTTTTTCATAAGCTCTATTAACTCTAGATATTGAGTAATTTTAACGCCCTGGGAAATAATCAGTAGAGCTCTCATGTGTGTATGTTCTTTCTCTCTCTCTCTCTTTCTCTCTCTGTCTCTCTGTTTAGTTACAGCATTTTTCTAGAATATGTGTTATAGAGCAACTTGCAGGATGTTGAAACCCTCATGTTTATTTTACAAATATGTAACAATTGCATAATGCCTCCTAAATGATTTCTTGCTAGTGAAACTGTTGTAAATTAATCTAATAATACCCAAATTATAGTTTCAATGCTTTAAAATACAAACTGTGCACTGAGCTGGAGAAAGCAGTCATTATGCCATGTATTCTAATTGATCTCCTTAAAAGTGTGCTGTATACCTCCCCACAGAGCTTCTGCACATTTCCTTAAAAAACATGTTATAAGAAACAACTACCCTCTTGAGGCATAAATCATGTTTTAAAACTATGAAAGAATGAAAAGTACATGGCAATGTAAAGCTATTCACCCAGTGTACATGAACAGGAGGTGCCTATAAATGTTTGTGAACATAAAGTCAGTTGTACTTCTCTCTATGGAATTTTGTTGAACTAGCTGTGGATGAAAAAGGACCACATGCTAACCTGACTAGCTCAGGGAAGGCCTGCTTTGCAGCCTTGCAAATTCAGAGACCTAAAGTAACCACAGAGGATGGTCTGAAATCACAACCTTTTTAACCATAAAGTAGTTATGGTGGGCAGTCATGTCCTAAGTCAGTATCCTCCCTGACAAATGTCAACCTTTACCTTAACTGACCCTGTCTATTGTCTTTTTGCATCTACAATAACATATCATTGGAATGTCAAAGTAACTTTCATTTTTCCGGACCCCTCAAAGTACCACTCTATGGAGACCATAAATTCCCTCATTGTCATTGAATTAATTGTTGACTGTTAACTATGCTGCACCGACCTAAGAGAAGTATTTGTCTATCACTTTACATTTTATTAAACCCCAGAGGTTCCCCCCTCTTTGTTTTCTCCTGCCTCCCTAATCTATCATCAATGGATTTCAAGTAACCCACTTACCTTCTCTTTTGATTGTAATGAAGGTGCAAAACTGCCATTCTCTAAAGCATTATCTCAATCAATTGAGAATCTGCTTCCTGGCAACTGTTGACAGTTTGGCTCAAATAAACTCACAAGATTTTTCATAGGTTTGAATGTTTCTTACTTTAATATGGGTAGCCTAAATTTTTACTGTGTGTGTGTGACAAGGGCATTTTACTATCATGACCAAATACTAGTTTTGGATACACATAAGTGTGATTGGGTAGCTATTAACACAGGCCACATAATTATTACAGTTCTCCTTTTATTTATCCTGGGCTTTGCTAAAGCTTGAATATTTTGAAGTAAAGAAAAAGATATACTGGAAAATGAAAAAAAGTTTCAAACTTTAAAAAAAGTCAATTAATATTTCTTTCAACTCTGAAAATACATAACTAGTGTCTCAAGTTTAATAAACAACTAAAATAATATGAGTTGTTTTGTTGATCCCTTTCTCAGATCTTGGATTTTTGTTTGTTTGTTTGTGTGGGGGAGTGTCTATGCTGGGAATTCTGCTTTTTGTTATTTTGTATGAATTTTCTCTTACATCCTAATTTCTCTTGTAACTCTTGTGACTTTGTTTGCCATTCGCTTTAACCTTTATTTAACTCATGAAAAAAACTTAGAGAAAAACTTCTGCAATGTATATCCTAGAATTTAACAAAATTAGGATATTTTGTCCTAAGGAGTGGTTTTCAAGGTTAAAGAGGTAGTCTTCCCTTTGCTTACTTACACAATTTGCAGTGCTTTGGGTTTAATTAAGTGACAGAATAAATTGACCATAGCAATCAGGAAGTGTTTTGATCCAGATTATTGGAATGAAAATTTTACTTTGCTTTTCCAGTAAGTTAGAAGCCAGAATATTTCACCATTAGATCTGACAACAGGAATTTACCCTGTATTCCCTGATATAGTTTGTAAGGAGCAACAGGCCAGGGTGTATGTGACCAGAGGTTAAAACATTCTGATTTATTTTGCTGCAGTCATGAATCTACCCCATTAGATACAAGCTCCATCGATCCATTCAGCTGTCATTCTATGAATGTAACGCTATTATGGTAAGGGCCAAGCCCACTGTTCATGCCAGATGTTGTTAGGAATTTAATCCATCCTATGTATAAACACTGGCTCCTTCAAACAAGATGTTGAATAAATTACATATTGAGTGGTGAGTTTCTTGGCATTTAATTATTCAGCTCAAAGAAACGTACTCTCCTAATTTTCCTGCGGTTACTGTTTAAAACATAAGTAAATGGAATTTTGTATGTTGTCAGCCACTGTTGACAATTGTAAACACATTTCTAGTTATTGTAATGACTCTTTTTATGGTTGTTTTTATATATTTTATTTTTATTGTTTCCCAATTCCTCTATGTCATTAAAAATTAGCCATCTTTTGGATGTAATATCATTGTTAGATAAATTTTAGGGAGAAAATGAAATCATAACATAAATATATCTATTTTACCTTTGTGCACTATATTATAATACTATGCATATATTAATATATTATAACATAACTGCAAAAATAGAAGAAAACTTTTTTAAAATTTAAGTTATCATAGCTAGATCTCGATTGTACTAATTCCTGGACCATTGCATCACATAGTAGAAATTAATTTTTCCCTCTCAAAAATTATATGGAGGACTCAAGAAAGAAAAAAAATGGTGGGCGAATAGGCATACCTGTTGTGCACCTCGTCCCAGGGCCAGATTAGAAATACAACTAAATTGGAGAACATTTACCTGGAATTATCAACTGAGGCCCACCTAAGGAAGAGACTTTTATAAAGAAAGGACAGAAAACACCTGGAGACTAGTAGTAAGGGTGAGGTCAACAGAGGAGCTGACCCAGCTCCCAGGAGTGACAGGCCAAGAGTGAGGAGGGAGCTCCTGGCTCCTGGAGGGTCTGTTCCCTCAGAAGACAGAGGCCTGGAATCCAGACTGGGCTCCACAGCCCAGAGCACCAGTGCCAAGACCAGCAGCCCATGTAACATACAGCCGTGAAAAGCGGCAGAGCCGCTGGCCACAGAGTCTGGAGGGGTTACACATGAACCGCTTGGAGAGAAAGGTAGTTGTATTTTTTTTTAAAATTCAGGGCACAGGAGTTTTAATTTGCAGCTACTCACCTGAGTCTTTGATGCAGGGAGGGAGATGTGGATTCGAGGTGCCTAAGCAGAGGCTGGGGTGGGAAGCATTGTGGGGAGACTTAGAAAGACAGCAGCCAGGAACATTTGGTTTAGGCCCCCAAACCCAAACAGCCATTTTTCCTGAGAGGAGCTACGGTAGCTGCTGTCAGCAACCAGAGGGCAGGTAAAGAAGAAAAAAGCAAAAGCACTTGCCCTAGGTGATACATCCTGCCCCACACTCAGAAGCTCTGCATTTTGAGCTTTTAAGAGGAAACAAAAGCAGAGGCCAAGCTTATGTGTTTGAACAATCTCAAGGAGACCTCAGTGACTGGATTGGGGAGGGGCCAACTGCCCCAATATCCTGAGAACAAGACCAATAATTTCCCCGCAGCAGAGAACTGATAAAAACTCCATGTTTTCAGCTGACCCTGTTGGTCTCCTTTCAAGGATCTCTGTCCAGCCAAGGGCAGGGTAACATTTTTGGCCACTAGCAGAGGAGTAGCTCTGGGACAGGGAAACACACCCACTATACTCCCTGAAAGCTGAACAGCACCTCCCCTGCCTAAAGCCCTTTCAGAAACAGACTTTTGAATGATTAAGATTGACAGCTGGCTAGCAGGCAAAGATGGGCAAAAGCAAGCAGAGGCAGAGACTGGGAAAGCAGGAGAAGTTTTCTGACCCAGCCCTATGTCCCATTCTACTAACAAACCCACTTCAGACGGAAGATTGGTCCATCTGGTTGCACCAAAGGCCAGTGCAGACAGACACAAATGGTAGATCAGTGGACTGCTTTGAGCATTCTTTGCTGAAAGCCAAAGGACAGTGCCTGACAGTGGTTATCACCTAACACAGTAGTCGGCAAACTCATTAGTCAACAGAGCGGCAAACCGCGGCTCTTGAGCCACAGTTTGCTGACCACTGACCTAGCAGGTTAGCACCTAATAGGAAGCCCAAAATTGACAGACAGAAGAGTAGGATTCAAAGCAAGTGCCCAGGGGGCATGTAACTTGGCTGAAACAAATGCCACTTCATTTTTTAAAAAACTTTTTTACCCCCTAATTTTTCTTTTCTCTTTCTCCTACCTTTTTTTTTCCTTCTATTTTCCTTTTTATTTTCCCTTTATTTTTTTCCATGTTTTTATTATTTAAAGTATTATATATGTGTCATTTTCCCCCATTGACCCCTCTCCAGCCACTCCCACCCCCTTTTTTATTTTTAAATTTATTTTCTTTATCTATCTGCTTCATTGATTTGTTGTTATTCTAATCTCTGTTGTTTTGTTCATATATCTAATTTTCACCTTCTTTTTTCCTACTCATTTTTTCCACTACTCAATTTTTTCTCTCTTCTCTTTTATTTCCCCCTGCTTCCTCATTTTTTTCTTTATCTTATTTTCACTTATCTGCTTTCTCCTCTATTTTCCTTTTCTAATTTTTTATATTTTAATTTCTTTTCTCCCTCCTTTATTTAAACCATTTTCCTTCCACTATTTCTCTAATTATTTATCTTTATTTTCTTTATTTCAGCTCTGCATCTACATATTTTGTCCTCTCCTATTCTTGTTTGTTATTTGTGCTTTTTGTTTGTTAGTTTTTCTGTTTTGTTTTCTCCTCATATTTTTTCTTTCATTTTTTTTTTTCTATCATTCTTACTCTCTTTTCTCTTTCTTAATACTCTCTTCTCTGGTTGTTGCTTTTGTTGGTGCTGTAGGGGTCTTGTGTACATTTTGGTTTTGTTTCTTCTGTTTCATGATTTATTTTGTTGTATTTTGTTCTGTTCAGTCAGCACTTCTACAACAGCTCACATGACATGGTTGGGGAGGAGCCACATAGTCAGTCAGCCTGAGAGGAAACTCAATCCATGAATGGGACAATAATATTCAAGATTCACTACAAGAGGAGAAATTAATAGAGACCTTGCTTGAAGAAATAAAGGCAGAAAATTTTTCTAATGTGAGGAAAAAAAGTCACTCAAGTTCAGCAAACACAAAAAGTTCCAATCAAGATTAAACCCAGAAGGTTCAGACCTAGCCACATATTGATTAAAGACAAAGAAAGAATCTTAAAGGCTGTAAGACAGAGACAAAAAGTTACCTAAAAGGGAGCTCCCATTAGACTGACAGCTGATTTCTCAATAAAAACACTTTAGGCCAGAAGGGAATGGCATGAAGTATGCAAGGTAATAAAATCCAAGGTACTGAATCCAAGACTACTCTATCCAGCAAGGCTATCATTCAAAATTGAAGGTGAAATAAAGAGCTGCACAGAAGAAAAAAAAAGGCTAAAAGAATTTATTACCACAAAACTAGCACTGCAAGAAATGCTAAAGGGACTGCTGTAATGAGAAGAAATAGGGAGAAAAAGAAGAAAACAGACATAAAGAATAATAATGAGAATAAGTAAATACCTATCAAGAATAACCCTAAACATAAATGGCTTAAATGCTACAATCTAAAGAAACAGGGTAGCTGAACAGATGACCCATATATATGCTGTCTACAAGAGACCCACCTCAGAACAAAGGACCCAAAACAGAATGAAAGTGAAAGGATGGAAAAAAGATTTCTAGGCAAATGGCGGGGGGGGGGGGGGGGGGGGGAAAGCTGGCATAGCAGAACTCATATCTGACAAAATTGACTTCAAAATGAAGCTATAACAAGAGATAATTGAGGCCGCTTCATAATACTAAAGGAATCAATACAATATAAGGATACACTTCTGGTAAAGATATATGCACACAATGCAAGAGCATCCAAATATATAAAAAACCTCCTGGCAGATTTTAAAGGAGATATCAATAGCAGTAAAATCATAGTAGGGGAATTTAACACCCTATTGACATCACTGGATAGATCTTCTAGACAAATAATCAACAAGAAAACAGCAATCCTAAATTACAAACTAGATCTGATGTAATTAATTGATATTTTCAGAACATTTCACCACAAAGCTACAGAATATACACTCTTTTCAAGTGTACATGGGACATTTTCTAAGATAGACCACATCTTAGGACACAAAACAAGTCTCTACAAGTTCAAGAAGTTTGAAAGTATATCAAGCATCTTCTCAGATCACAATGGCATGAAATTAGAAATCAACTACAAAAAACAACAACACAAAAACATTCAAACATATGGGGGCTATTTAGCATGTTATTAAATAATGAATGAGTTACCAAAGAAATCAAAGAATAAATGAAAAACTTCCTGGAAACAAATTAAAATGAACACACACAACCCAAAATCTGTGGGACACAGTGACAGAAGTACTAAGAGGGAAGTTCCTAGCATTATAGGCCTACCTCAAAAAACAAGAAAAATTAATAATAAAATATTTTAACCATACAACTTAAAGAATTTGAAAGAGAACAAGAAAATCCCAAAGTAAGTAGAAGGAAAGAAATAATAAATATCAGAGTGAAAATAAATGACTTAGAGGCTAAAAAAAAAAAGCAATGCAAAAGATCAATAAAACCAAGAGCTGTTTTTTTTTTAAAGACAAATAAGATTGCTGAACCTCTAGCCAGATTAATCAAGAAACAAAGAGGACCCAAATAAACAAAATAAGAAAAAAGTAGGTGAAGTAACAACTGACCCGACAGAAATAAAAAGGATCACAAAAAAATAGTATGAATGACTTTATTCCAAAAAAACTGAACAACCTGGACAAAATGGAAATATTTCTAGAAAAATATGATCTCCCAAAACTCAATCAGGAAGAATCAGAAAAGTTGAATAGGCCCTAACTACTGATGAAATTGAAGCAGTAATAAGAAAACTTCCAAAGAGGTTTCAAAATGGTAAACAAATAGACAGACATGTCCTGCACCTTGTCACGGAGCAGATAGAAGGAACAACTAAATTGAATAATATCCACCCAGAATTGGCAAATTAGACACAGCTGGTGAGACAATCAATCCACAGTGGGAAAGGGCAGAGGATAAATGGTAGGATCGGGGATCTGGGCTAGAGAGACCGTGACCACCGGGATGAGAGGGTCAGAAGGGACCTGTGCTGCATCAGGTCTGTGTCCCTTGGATATAGGTGTAACACCCAATTGTGGAAGGGAGGTCCACAGGGCTACTGGGGAATCTAGACCTAAGTCAACAGCTGCAAGAGGCTGAGCCCAAAAAGGCAGCCTGAAGAGCTGAGGGGAGAGAAACTCAAAGTTGCATGGTTGTTTTGACTTTGTTTTGTCCTTGCTTTTATTTGCTAAACCCAGTTCATAGGACCTTTCAACTACAAACACTCAATGAAGTTGCAGTGCAGATGGACATGCAGTTTTGTGGAGGCTGGGGAGAGGCTTTGGAGAGGAGCAAGACAGGGAAAGGTAATCAGGAATCTGGCACTGGGAAGTTCTGGACCCTCCAAACCTAAGCAGTCATTTTTCTCCAAAAGAACCAGCCACTCACAGAAGCCTCAGGGCATCTAGTATAGCTGCACTGAGCCTCAAGCTTTTCAGAGAAAATAAAGACTCTGAATAGCTCCAGGGAGCCCTTGGGGACTGGGTTGAGGAGGGGTGCTTTGGTCCCAGAAAGCAATATAGCACCACCCTTGTCAGAAAGAAACACTTGAGTGATTAAGACGGACAGCAGGCAGACAGGCAAAGAGAGCAGACTGGTCCTGCCTTCTTGCAACCAAGGCTGTGTAGACAGACACAGAAGAGCGGTGGATCAAGTGGAGCCTCAATACCATGCTGATTACCTAACAGGAAACTGTGAAGTGGCAGACAGAACATAAGAGTGGGGTCTTAAAGCAGCCCCATGGGGCATTAAAACTCAGCTGAAGGGAAAGCACTTTACTTTTTTATTTTTTATCATTTATTTAAAATTTTTTTTCTTTATTTTATTTTGTTTTTTTATCTTTTATTTGTTGTATTATTTTTCTTCTACTTTTTATCATTATTTTATCTTATTTTTTTCTACCCTTTTCTTGCTCACTTCCCTTTTCATCCTGTTTTCTCTTCTCCTGTCCCCACTTCAGTTTTTCTCTTTCTTTTTATCCCTTGTTAAAAATTAATTTTTATCTGCTTTATTGACATGTTATTATTATTGCAATCTCTGTTGGCTTACTCAAAAATCTAATTTCCTACCCCCTGCGCCAAGTCTATGCACCCTTCTCTGTTTTCTTTCTTCACTAGTCAATTTTTTAATACTTTTGTTTTTCCTCTTCTCTCTTCTTCTCCTAATTGTTTAATTAGTTTCACTCACTAAACTCAAGCCTATCTGTGCTCTCCTCTATTCTTTTCAAAAAATAGATGAATAGAAAGATTAATTGACTTTTTGTTTTATATTTTATTTTTTTTATTTATGGATTATTTTTTTCTTCTTATCCACTCATCCTATTTCTACTGCCTCTGTACTGAACCATGTCCTTCCCCTATTCATTCAAAACTTTAACTTTAATTTCTGTATATAAGATCTGCCTCTAGAGATTTGGTCCCCCCCTTTTTCTGGGTGTATGTTGTCTGCATTTTTTTGGTTTATTTGTTTGTTGTGTGGTGTTGTATCCCCATACATTTTTTTCTTCTTTTATTCCCTCTCTTACCTTTTTTTCCTTTTTGCAATATCATTTTCACTCTCTTTTCTCTTTCCTAGTTCTCTTTTCTCTGGTGGTCACTTTTAATGGGGTTATCAGTGTTGTGAGTACATTTTTGTTTTGTTCACTTTGTGTCATGTCTGTAGAGTTATATTTTGTTCTGTTCAGTCAACATGATAGAGAGCGAGCCACATAGCCAGACACCCTGGGAGGAAACTCCATCCATGAAAGGGACAATAACACTCAAGAACTTACTACATCAAGAGAATCCAAATATCCCAAGTAGGGTGCATCCCTAGAATACCCAGACCAAAAGACCTGAGACAATGCACCATTGGGTCCCACAAAACATCTACTATATAAGACAAATCCAAAACATCTAGGTGGCATAGCAGTTTGATCAAATATATAGAAACATCCACAAAGGAAAAGAAAAATGGGAAGACAAAGAAATAACCCCCATACGAAAGAAAAGGAAGAATCACCAGAATAAGAAGTAAACAAAATGGAGGCAAGCAATTTGTCAGAGAAAGAATTCAGAGCATGATTATAAGGACGTCAGGAGGAAATGAATAAGCATAAAGAGGAAATGAAGAATAATATAACTGCAATAAAGAACACAATGGAAAGTTTCAACAGTAGGCTAGAAAAAGCTGAGGAGCACAACAACAAATTAGAATAAAAGTTAGAAAAAACACACAAGCAGTGCAGCAACTGGAAAAAAAAAAAAAAAAAAAACTTAAACAGCAGGAAGAGAGCCTAAAGGAGTTTTGGGACAACATGAAAGGAAACAACATCCCCATAAGAGTGCCAGAAGGAGAGAAAGCTGAGCAAGGAATAGAAAACCTGTTTGAAGAAATAATGACAGAAAACTTCCCTGATATTTGGGAAGAAAAAAGTCACACAAGTCCAAGAACTCAGAGTCCCAAACAAGATGAACACAAAAAGACTGACACCAAGACACATCATAATTAAATTGGCAAACAACAATGACAGAGTAAGAATCTTAAAGGCTTCCAGACAGAGACAGAAAATTACCTACAAGGGATCTCCCATTAGACTATAAACTGATTTCTCAACAGAAACACATCAGGCCAGAAGGTAATGGAATGAAATATACAAAGTGATGCAAAGCAAGGGACTAAATCCAAGAATACTCTACCCAGCAAAGCTGTTGAAGGTGAAATCAGTGGCTTCTAATCAAAAGACATAGCATAGATGAATGAATACAAAAACATGACCCATATATCTGCTGTCTACAAGAGACCCACCTCAGAACAAAGGACTGACACAGACAGATAGTGAAGGAATGAGAAATTTTTTTCAGACATATGGAAAAGAAAAAGGCTGGGGTGGCTATACTAATATCCGACAAAACAGACCTCAAAGAGAAAGCCATAAAAAGAGATAAGGAGGGCCACTTTATAATACTAAAGGGAGCAATTCAACAAAAGAATATAACTCTGGTAAACATATATGCACCCAATATAGGAGCACCCACATACAAAAAAAAAAGTTCCTGGAAGTTATCAAAGGAGAGATCGACAGCAACCCAATCAAAACAGGGGACTTCAATACCCCATTGGCACCACTATATAAATCCTCAAATCAAAAAAATCAGCTAATAAACAGCAATCCTAAATGCCACACTAGATCAGATGGAATTAATTGACATCTTTAGGACATTTGACCCAAATACTAGACAAAATACATTGTCAAGTGCACATGAATACATTTTCAAAGAGAGACCACATATTGGGACACAGGTAAAGTCTCTTCAAATTCAAGAATATAGAAATCATATCAAGCATCTTCTCAGATCACACTGGCATAAAAATAGAAATCAATTGCAATAAAACAATAAAAAATCAAACACTTGGAGGCTAAAGAGCATGCTATTAAACAATGATTGGGTTACCAAGAGTTCAAAGAATAAGTAAAAAGCCTCCTGGAAACAAATAACAATAACAACACAACAATGCAAAATCTATGGGACACAGTGAAAGCTGTCCTGAGATTGAAGTTCATAGCTCTACAGACCTTCATCAAAAAAAACCAAGAAAAAATGATAATAAATTATCTAACCATACAACTTAAAGAATTAGGAAGAGAGCAACAAGAAAAGCTCAGTGTAAACAGAAAGAAGAAAATAATAAATATCAGAGTAGAAATAAATGACATAGAGACAAAAAAATATAAAAGATCAATAAAAGGAATATCTGGTTCTTTGAAAGGATAAACAAGATTGATGAAGCTCTAGCCAGGCTCACCAAGAAACAAGAGAGAGGACCCAAATAAACAAAGTCAGAAATGAAAGAGGTGACATAACAAACAACACCATACATACAAAAATTGAAATAAAAATACTACGAACAGGAGACCCAAGATGGCGACCGGCAAGAAGTCAGGGAGGGAGAGTTTGTGAGAGAGTGAGGGAGTGAGAGAGGAGTGTGTGGATGTGAGTGGTGTGTGTGAGTGAGAGCTAGGGACAGTTAGATCCTCCAGGTCTTACAACGGGCTGCCAAACTGAGCAGTCTTAGCAAAACCCCGCTGCCACCGCAGACACTCCAGGGGCAGCCAGCGCAGGCACAGAGACCATGCCATCTTGAAGAACAGAACAGCTTGAGACTAGGATCCTAACCTCGCCACTACCTAAGCTGGTCTCAGATGCAAATCGGGACCCTACAGACACTCAGGTGAAAGACCTGTGACCACAGCTGCAGACTCATGGACACCAAGACCCCAAGAACCCTAGCCGCAGATTTCTGTGAGTCATAGAGCCAATCCTTCTCCCCACTGGCCCCGTGGCAGTGGCATAGGAACTGCCAGACCCTCTCCACTCAAACAGGCCTCCTGCCCACACACAGCAGTGGTGGCTCTATCAGAATTTGATCCTGGGTGTGTGGACATGGGAAGTTTGTTTCCTGCAGCCAGACCCCACACCCACGCAGGGAGGCTGCGCTAAATTTGAGCCTGGGTACACGGACACATGGAGTTTGTTTCCTGCAGTGCACACCCGTGGGACCAGGCCCCACACCCACACAGGACGGCAGAGCCACCTGACCTTGATTCAGGGCAAGCGTACATGGAAGGCTGTTTTCCACAAGGCAGGAGTGGACCTCCTGCCGACAGTGTGACTGTGCAACCCAGTCCCCCAAGCAGACCAGGGACCCTGATTCTTTGCACAAGAGGCAGCACTGAGCTCCAGTGACTGACTCTGTTTCTCATCTCGTGTGCCTGGGATCCCTGATTCCCAGTGCATTCACATTAAGAGCCAGTGACTCCAATTCTTGGTGCATATGCACACAGGGACCCTGATTCTCAGCGCAAGGCCACACCAAGCAACAGAGAATCTGATATTCGGTTCTCAGCACAGGCACAGGGGGTCGCTGACTCCTGACATGCACTAGGGGACTCTGATTTTTGACACACACCAGTGGGGTTTCTGTTTCAGCACAGCACAGGCAGGGTCACTGATTCTAGGTGCATACACGAGGCCACAATAAGCACCTTTGACTCTGATCCTGGGTGAGCATGGCTCCCACTAACCCATGGCAGCCACAGGTCCTGGTGTTGGAGCTCTTCAGTGACACTCGGGGGGTGCAAAGCTGCCACTACACATGGCCCAGGGCCCTGCAACTCGACATTTGAACCTTCTGGTGATAGTTAAAATGGGGCGACAACAAAACAATCCCCAGAGGGAAGAAAATGAAGAGTCACCAAGAAAGGAAATAAGTGAAAAGGAAGCATGCAACATGACAGAAAAGGAATTCAGAGTAATGGTCATAGAGTTCATACATCAGATGGACAAGAAAATCAACAACCTATGCAAAAACAAGGAAGAAATCAAAAGTGATATAGCTATAATAAAAAACACCATGGAACGTCTCAATAGTAGACTAGAAGAAGCAGAGGACCAAATTAGTGAGTTAGAAGATAAGGTATAGAAACAAGCCCAATCTGAACAGCAACTGGAGAAAAAAATTAAAAAGCAGGAGGAGAGCCTAAGGGAGCTTTGGGACAATGCAAAATGAAGTAACATACATATAATAGGGCCACCAGAAGGAAAGAAGAGCAGCAAGAATTAGAAAATCTATTTGAAGAAATAATGACAGAAAACTTCCCTGATATGGGGAAGAAAAAAGTTACACAAGTACAGAGAGTCCCAAGCAAGATGAATCCCAAAAGACCCACACCAACACATGTTATAATTACAGTGGCAAATGTTAATGACAAAGAGAGAATCTTAAAGGCTGCCAGAGAGACAGAAAATTACCTACAAAGTATCCCCCATCAGATTATCAAATGATTTCTCAACAGAAACACACCAAGCTAGAAGGGAATGGAAGGAGGTATACAAAGTGATGCAAAGCAAAGGACTGAATCCAAGAATGCTTTATCCAGCAAGACTAGCAATCAAAATTGAAGGGGAAATCAGTAACTTCACAGACATAAAAAGGCTAAGGGAGTTTATCACTACCAAGCCAGCAATGCAAGAAATGCTAAAGTGAATGCTGTATAAAGAAGAAATAGAAAGGGAGGAAGGAACACAGGCATAAAATACGAAAATGGCTATAAACAAGTACCTATTAATAATAACATTAAAAGTAAATGGATTAAATGCTCCAACCAAAAGACATTGAGTGGCTGAATGGATAAGAAAACATGACCCATATATATATGCTGTCTACAGAAGACCCACCTCAGAAGGGACTCACACAGACTGAAAGTGAAGGGATGGAAAAATATCTATCAGGCAAATGGAAACTAAAAAAAAATCTGGGGTAGCAATACTTATATCTGACAAAATAGACCTCAAAGTGAAGACCATAACAAGAGACAGGAAAGGCCACTTCATAATTATAAAGGGATAAATATAAGAAGAGGATATAACTCTGGTAAACATTTATGCATCCAATGCAGGAGCACCCAAATACATAAAAAAACTTCTGGAAGAAATCAGGGGTGAGATTGACAGCAACACATTCATTGCTGGAGACTTTAATACCCCATTAACATCACTGGATAAATCCTCTAGACAAAAAATTAGCAAAGAAACATCAATCCTAAACAACACACTTGATCAGATGAACTTAATCAACATCTTTAGAACATTCCACCCCAAAACTACAGAATATACATTCATCTCAAGCACACATGGGACATTTTCAAAGATAGACCGCATATTGGGAAACAGACAAAATCTCTCCAAATTCAAGAGGATTGAAATCATATCAAGCATCTTCTCAGATCACAATGGCATAAAATTAGAAATCAACTACAGTAAAAATAATCACAAAAATTCAAACATTTGGAGGCTGTATAGCACACTATTAAACAATGAGTGGGTTACCAAAGAGATCAAAGAAGAAACAAAACACATCCTGGAAACAAATGACAATGAAAACACAACAATCCAAAATCTTTGGGACACAATGAAAGCAGTCCTGATAGGGAAGTTCATAGCATTACAGGCCTACCTCAAAAAACAAGACAAACTGATAATAAACCATCTAACTCTGCAACTCGAAGAAATAGAAAGAGAGCAACAAGAAAAGCCCAGAGTGAGCAGAAGGAAGGCAATAATAAAGATCAGAGCAGAAATAAATGACATAGAGACCAAAAAAATAATACAAAAGATCAATGAAACCAAGAGCTGGTTCTTTGAAGGAATAAACAAGATTGATGAACCTCTAGCCAGGCTCACCAAAAAGCAAAGAGAGAGGACCCAAATAAACAAAATCAGAAACAAAAATGGTGAAATAACAACAGACCCTACAGAAATACAAAGAATCATAGAAAAATACTATGAGCAGCTCTACTCCAACAAACTGGTCAACCTAGAAGAAATGCACATATTCCTAAAAAACTATGACCTTCCAAAACTCAACCAGGAGGAATCAAAAAATTTGAATAGGTCAATAACAATGGAGGAAACTGAAGCAGTAATCAAAAAACTTCCAATAAACAAAAGCCCTGGACCAGACAGCTTCACAGGGGATTTTTATCAAACATTCAAAGAAGAAATAAAACCTATACTCCTTAGACTATTCCAAAAAATTCAAAAGGAAGGAGCACTTCCAAGCTCTTTCTACAAAGCCAGCATTACTCTAATCCTAAAACCAGATAAAGACTATACAAAGAAATAGAATTACAGGCCAACATCACTCAGGAACATAAACGCCAAAAACCTCAGCAAAATTCTAGCAAATAGAATCCAGCAATACATTAGAAAGATCATTCACCAAGGCCAAGTGGGATTTATTCTGGGGATGCAAGGATGGAACAATATCCGCAAATCAATAAATGTGATACACTATATAAACAAGCTGAGAGATAAAAACCATATAATCATATCCAATGATGGAGAAAAAGCATTTGACAAAATCCAACACCCTTTCTTGATTAAAAAAAAAAAAAAAAAAAAAAAAACCTTCAGCAAGGTGGGAATAGAAGGATCATACCTCAACATAATAAAAGCCATATATGACAAACCCACAGCCAACATCATACTCAATGTGCAAAAACTAAAACCATTTCCACTAAGAACAAGAACAAGACAGGGATGCCCACTCTCACCACTCCTGTTTGACATAGTACTGGAAGTACTAGCCATTGTGATCAGAAAAGAAGAAATAAAAGGCATCTAAATTGGAAAAGAAGAAGGAAAACTGTCCTTATTCGCAGATGACATGATATTGTACATAGAAAACCCAAAGACTCCATCAAAAAACTACTAGACTTAATAAATGAATTCTGCAATGTAACAGGATACAAAATCAACACCCAGAAATCTATGGCTTTTCTATATACCAATAATGAACTCACAGAAATGAAATTAAAAATGCAATCCCATTTACCATTGGAACAAAAAAATTAAGATACCTGGGAATAAACTTAACCAATGAGATAAAGGACCTGTACTCAGAAAATTTCAGAATGCTGATAAAGGAGATAGAGGAAGACGTAAACAAATATAAGAATATACCATGTTCATGGATTGGTAGAATCAACATCATTAAAATGTTCATACTACCCAAAGCAATCTATAAATTCAATGCAATCCCCATTAAAATATTAATGGCATACTTCAAAGACCTAGAACAAATTTTCCAAAAATTCATCTGGACCAGCAATAGCTGCAGTAATCTTGAGAAAGAAGAAAAATGTTGGAGGGATCACAATACCAGATATCAAGCTATACTACAAAGCCATTGTTCTCAAAACAGCCTGGTACTGGCACAAGAACAGACATATAGACCAGTGGAACAGAACAGAGAACCCAGAAATTGACACAAGCCATTAGGCTCAATTAATATTTGACAAAGGACGCAAGAGCATACAATGGAGTCAAAACCGTCTCTTCAATAAATGGTGTTGGGAAAACTGGAGATACTTGCAAAAAAATGAAACTAGACCACCAACTTACACCATACACAAAAATAAACTCAAAATGGATAAAGGACTTAAACATAAGATGGGAAACCATAAAAAATCTTAGAAGAAGCCACAGGCAGCAAAATAGCAGACATTTGTCGTAGCAATATATTTAATGATACAGCTCCTAGGGCAATGGAAACTAATGAGAAAATAAACAAATGGGACTACATCAAAATAAAAAGCTTCTGCATAGCAAAAGAAACCATCAACAAAACAATAAGAATGCCCACTGCATGGGAGGACATATTTGCCAATGTTATCTCTGATAAGGGTTTAATCTCCAACATTTACAAGGGAACTCATACAACTGAACAAAAGAAAGATAAACAATCCAATCACAAAATGGGCAAAGGATCTAAATAGACACTTTTTGAAAGAGGACATTCAGAAAGCCAAGAGATATATGAAAACATGCTCAAAGTCACTTATCATCTGAGAGATGCAAATCAAAATGACAATGAGGTACCACCTCACACCTGTCAGAATCGCTATCATCAATAAATCAACAAATGACAAATGCTGGTGAAGGTGTGGAGAAAAAGGAACCCTTGTGCACTGCTGGTGGGAATACAGACTTGTGCAGCCACTGTGGAAGACAGTATGGAGTTTCCTCAAAAATTTAAAAATGGAACTTCCATTTGACCCAGTGATCCCACTTCTAGGAATATATCCCAAGAAAACAGAAATACCAGTCAGAAAGGTTATATGCACCCCTATATTCATAGCAGCACAATTTATAATAGCTAAGATTTGGAAACAGCCTAAATGCCCATCAGCAGATGAGTGGAATAGAAAACTGTGGTACATCTACACAATATAATACTACACTGCTATAAAAAAAGCAGGGATTCTTACCATTTGCAACAGCATGAATAGAACTGGAGAGCATTATGTTAAGTGAAATAAGCCAGTCAGTGAAAGAAAAATACCACATGATCTCACTCATTTATGGATAATAAAAAACATTGTAAGTGGATGAACAAATACAGATACAGAGGCAGAGAAGCATTGAACAGACTGTCAAACTACAGTGGGAAGGCTGGGAAGGCTTGCGGGGGAGGTAAGAGATCAACCGAAGGACCTATATACATGCATATAAGTATAATCAATGGAAGCAAGACACTGGGAGGGGGGTGAGGGCATGTGCTGGGGGGTAGGGGAAGCTGGGGGAAGGTCAACTGGAAAAAAAGGAGACATATATACTACTATTTGTAATACTTTAAACAATAAAAAAACTGGGTTGATACCTAAATGACATAATTGGTTGATCTAGTTATCTAAACCCTCTTATTGAAACTTCCAGAGACCAATTAAATAGGCATTCCACTCATTCTCCCTAATATTACCAGCTTTTTCTAATTGTGCACACAAAACATTAATTTACAAGTATCAGAGTATCCTCATCTTGACCTGACATCTCATGGGACTTGTTGGTCTTGGAGGCTCAATTTCTCATACTGATTTTGATATTTGCAGAGTTTCAACAAACTTTGAAGGAGAACCAGCCTTATGTGCATGTCTTTAGAAGAGCCAATGCATAATGACAATACTGCTTTATGTCATAGAGGAAAATTTTTTCAGGCAAATATCCAATCAAGTGCCAGTGAGAGATTACCACCAGAACCATGTTGCTTTCCAAGGCACAGGTTCCTTTCTTTCTCAGGTCATTACCTTGGGGCCTTGGTTGGCAAACTGCAGCTCACGAGCCACATGTGGCTCTTTGGCTCCTTGAGTGTAGCTCTTCCACAAAATACCACGTGTGGGCGTGCACGTACAGTGCGATTGAAACTTTGTGGCCCATGTGCAGAAGTCAGTTTTTGGCTCTCAAAAGAAATTTCAGTCATTGTACTGTTGATATTTGGCTCTGTTGACTAATGAGTTTGCTGACCACTGCCTTGGGGTAAACCAATTCCAAGGCACTCTGCCCTTCTCCCCAAGGTTCTTGTCAGCTTATCCAGGAGCAACTATGTTATTGCACTGTATACATTGTAGTGCCCATGTTCACCACTCCAGATTCAGGGTCTCAACAATTATCATCACCGCATTGGCTATTCAGGTGGGGGAAGCAACTATTCTCCCTCTTTGAAGCTAAAGAGAGTTCAGTCTCTCATTTAACCAGCAAAGATTTTGTTAAGACTCTCAATGAGTAACCCAACTAAAAACTAAAATTGGAGGGTTAAAAATGGTGGCAGAGTAAATGGATGCTACACAAACACGCTGCCATGACCAAACTGGAATTACAACTAAAATACAGAAAAACCTCCTGGATAATGAACTGAACTCACTGGTGAGAACCCTGATAACTGAGGATGAAAAGAGGAGATGCATAGAGCCTGGTAGAAGGGGCAGAGGCATGAAAGGGATGGCTGGGCTCCCACAGATAGCGCCAAAGTTCTGGAGAGATATCTCAGCTATGGAGGGTTGCCACAGAGAACTCTGGGGTCTAATCCACAAGCTGGGCACCCCATCAAAGAGCAACAGAACTGAGAATGGTACTCACATAACATCTGGCTGTGAAAAGTAGAGGGGTGGATGTCTGCTAGGGAGAGACAGTTGGAAATGCAGGCAAGACTGGAGGCTTGTAGTCTTTGCCAGATGTAATTAGTCAGAAACAGCATTTGAAACTGTTCTGCACTAGAGAGTGAGAGGAATAGCAGACCTACCTAATTCATAATCACAAACCCAAAAAAGCATGCAATATGAGGAGACAAAAAAAACAACCCACAAATGAAAGAACAGGACAATTCTTCAGAAGAACAGATAAATGAAACAGAGGTGAGAAATTTGTCTCACATACAGTTCAGAATAATGATGGCAAAGATGCTAGCATAATATAATGAGAAAAGATATAGTAATAATGAAAACAGAAATAAAGAATGACATAGCACAAATAAAGAACACATTAGAAGGAATACACAGCAGATTAGGGGAATCTGAGGATCAGATCAGTGGATTAGAAGACAAGATAGAAAGAAATCACTCAATCAGAAACAAAACAAAACCAAACAAAAAAACAGGAGGACAGCTTAAGGGAGCTGTAGGACGATGTGAAATGTAATAATATTTGCATAGCAGGTGTGCCAGAAGAGGCAAGTAGGGAGAAAAGCCTTAGAGAATGTGTTTGAAGAAATACTGGAAGAAATTGTCCCTAACTGTAGAGGTGTTCTCTCTTTTCCGCGTCCAGCACAGAAAAGGAACAGGTCCGGTTCCTGAGTGGAGGAGCTGGGGATTAAGAAATAAAAGAAAGAGACCAGATAGAAAGAAAGAAATAAAGCTGGGAGCCAGGTGGGACGCCATCCTCTCTGATGGAGAGGCAGTGACCCCGGAGCCCACGCAGCACATTTATTTTATACCCCCAAATACCAGGAAGTATCACCAAAACTTAGGATCAAAGGAGCTTATTTGCATTCTTGAGTAGGCCCTAGTATTCCTGGTGCTTGCCTGGATTTACATATCAAAGCCCGCTCCCTGGCACCTGGACAAAGGTAAAAAGTCAGTACTGATAACGCCCCCCACCTTCTTGGGGAGGGCGTAACCGAGACGTGGCTCTGCCAGTTGCCTCGGGCTCAGCTGACAACAATTTAAAGAAATGCCCATGTGCCTTCCCAGGCAGCCCTCTACATCTCACCCTTTTTTTGTTTTTAAGCTACTATAATAAAAGTAAAATTTAAACATTAAGAATAAAGATCTATTATTAAAACAATTACAAACAATGCCAATGCAAAAGCTAAACTACATACATGTTATCATTTGCAAAACTTGAACGTCAAGAGCAAAAGTCTGGCTATAAAATAATAACAAAACAATGCTAAAGCCAAACAACAATGAGAGAAATCAAAACTACAGACATGTTAACATTTTTTGCTATTAAATGAAAGAAAGTCTTGCTGCTGGTGTATATTCACTCAGAGTCCTCGGACTTTGGCTCCGCAAGGCTTTGCAGAAGACTGGCAGCTAACAGATGCTAGCATAAGCAGGAACATGGTTGAAGAAGTAGCTTCAACTTTTTGCTTTTCCACAATCTGTTGCGCTTCAGTCATTAACTTCTTCAGATGACCCTATATTGGCACCTCAGTACCTTGCGTAGCTTTCAGTTTTCTTCTTCTGCTTTGCTGTCATGGGGGCAGTACTTAGTCCTTTTGAGTGAAGGGACACAGGAGCTTGTCTGGGTCCATTGTGGTGACACACGTAACGCTCTGGCACCCAAATTGGATGTGCTGCTCCTTCTGTAAAGATATAAAACACAACCTCTTCCCCACATTATTACTGAATCTAATAAAACTCTTGTCTGGTTTGTGCTTCCTTCCACCTAGCTAACTTGGTGGAGGCTATTGTATAGGAGGCCTGATGGCTTTTGGCTGCTGTACAATCCTCTGCATCGCAATTTAAAAATTTTAAAGTATAAAGAGCATGACTGAGTTTGTTTTGAGGTGAAACATAACATCCGTCTTTCCCTTTTTGTTTTAGTAATTGATTTTTTTTTAATTTTTTAAAAATATATTTTATTTATTTTTTACAGAGAGGAAGGGAGAGGGATAGAGAGTTAGAAACATCGATGAGAGAGAAACATCGATCAGCTGCCTCCTGCACACCCCCTACTGGGGATGTGCCCGCAACCAAGGTACATGCCCTTGACCGGAATCGAACCCGGGACCCTTCAGTCCGCAGGCCGACGCTCTATCCAATGAGCCAAACCGGTTTCGGCTAGTAATTGATTTTAAGAGTACGATTGGCTCTTTCTACTATTGAGTGACATTCATTTTGTCAGATTTGATTAGGTTTAAGTCTTGGGGGATTTACCCCTAAAGTTGACAGAGAGGTGGATAACACACTGAAGACATTGCTTCTAATAAAACATGGAAATTGTCATTCTCAAATAACATTTTGAAGGCTGAAAATTAAATGAAAAAGTTCCTCTGAATAGTGTGCCTTATAGTAGCTGTATCAATAATTTTGCCATACTTACCACATAAGCACTATCACTATAGGTTGATGGGCTCCGTAGCAAAATCTGTTAAGGCATAAATAAGAGCTTGTATTTCTACTGAAATATAAGAGGTTGGAAGGACCTTTGCTCCCCTGCTGCAGTAGATCCAGCCTTTCCAGAACTGGATCCATCTGTAAAAATGGTTAATGCCTGAGGTATAACATCTCTTTTAAATGTGGCAGTTAATACCATTCCCTGTGTTAGAAATAAGGCAACCCCCCCAAGTCAGGGGTCCTGGTAGAACACAAAACATCAAACATTTTGACTTCTATGCAGAAGGGTATGCACACATGGTCTGGAAGCGCACACACCGACTTTCCTTTGCCCTTGGTCCTGGGCAACCTGCAGCAATGTACAGCTGCTGACTGCTAGCATGGCAAGGTGTCTTTATTTCTGGACTGTTTTTCCTCTCTTTTCTTGGGGGCCACTACTCATTCTGTGGCTTGAACAGTCCTATTAGGTCCTCTCTGGGATCTGTTGTTGCAGGAATCCATATGGACTTTTCTGGAAATATACAAACATATTCTCGACTTAAGGTTAATAAAGAAATCTTTTCTATAAATTAGACTTGGGATCCTTTTGATTTTTGTCCAGACGATTTTCTTTGGCTTATTCTGACGCAATAAGATTTTATGGATGTCTTGTTATCAGTATTATAAATGAAAAATAATTTTAGAGTAAAATTTTAAAGCAATTAAGGCTTGATGTAATTTATTTACAGGATATTTCTTTCTTATAGGTTATTTTATTAATTTTCTTTTTTATTATTATGAGGCTTTTGTAAATTTTTTAATGCAGTCTTGATAACTTTTTATTTTTAATTTCTGCACAGAAATGACTGCTTTGGATTCATAGCATGTTTAGCAATTTTTATTATGAGATGAACCATCAATAAAAATTTTTGTTAATATTTCAGAAACAGTTTTTTATTTTGTGCAGTACAATTAAGTTTTTATGAATATTTACTTATTTTAATTAGCCAATTTAAATTAATCTGAAATAAAGTTTATTTTTTAACTTTACTTGTCCTAGATTATGGACAATAAATGACATTAAGTTTCTGCTATTAATTTTTAATTTTACATAAAACTTATTAGAGAGAAAAACACAAATTATTTACTTTAGTTAAGAGGCCAAAATATATAGGCTTTCAATTACAATCCTTATGACATTTGAAGGAAATTTCTTTATTTCCGGAATAATTTTCAGATTATAGAGCAGGGGTCCTCAAACTTTTTAAACAGGGGGCCAGTTCACTGTCCCTCAGACTGTTGGAGGGCCATTCCTATGCGCACTGCGGGCCCGGGACGAGTCGGCTGCTAAGCAGGACAGGCAGCGGTACCCAGCAGGCCCTCGGGCCGTAATTTGAGGACCTTTATTATAGAGAGTTTTATTTAAGAATCTTTGTTGTTTTTTTTTTTTTTACAACATACAACCTTCTATCGCTAGGCCATGTCACATGAAACACTTTCTCTTAAGGTTATGCTGACCACTGGTACAGATCAGATTTAATATTTTAATAACTATATTAGTTTATTCTATAAATATTAGTGTAAGAGAATTCAAAAATTTAAAATTTCTCCTTTTTATTAAAATTATATTTTTAAAGTATCTTCTTAGGCTTATTTGCATATAGAGAGGGATTATGGGAAGCCTGTAGTAACTTTCTTAAAAGATTTATTTAAATTGCTTGCAAAGACATTGGCTTATTTAAAGGAAATGGGTTGGCCTTTGTTATTTCAAGATGGCAAGCAGCAAGCCATGGGAGAGGCAAGCCATGTGGCCAACATGGCGGCTCTCTAATCAGTTCTTTTAAAATACAATCAAAATCACATTGCAGACAAACAGAAATCTCACTAGCTGTTTCTGGTCTTTATTAGAATTGTTTACAAAATTATTAGCTCTTCATTTAGCTGAAAACCTTGATTATAATTTAATAAGCTAATTTATTTAAGTAATTAAAGTAGGTATCTTCATTTAAAAATAAAGCAAATTTACGTCTGATTCACAAGCCGAAAATGTTGCCCCGCCTCTAGCTTAATTAAGAATGCAGGCGGTTATCAGTCAGGCAGTAAATGGTGGCTTCTAATCTGTTCTTAAATTTTACTTGGATTTAATTACTTATAAAAACATTGGCTTCTTATGTAACTTAATTGATTATAATATAAAAGTTAATTTATAAGTTAACTTAAGTAGGTATCTTTAATTAAAAAGCAAAGAAACTTATTCAGTAAAACTTATAGATCTGATCCAAAAGCATAAACACTGTTCTACCCCAGCCCATTCAAAATGCAGGCTGCTTGGAACTTTTGTCTTTCTTGAAATTCTACTGCTGTTGAAATTTTTGGTTATATTTAAGAAATATATTGATTTTGCCCTTCTTAGAGGCGAAAACCTTCATAACACTTATATATATATAATATATATATATATGTAAAATATATTACTTAATTTTTATTTGATAAAGCTTTCCATGCGATTTCAAGTATATTAGATCGGTTAAATTTAAAAATATTTCTTTTAAGAGAGAACAGACTTTTGAAAAACATTTCAGGGCCCATGAAATGTCCAAAAGTTACTCTCAAAACCTTGAAATATACTTGGAAAGATCAAATATATATATTTATATATATGTTTTAAAGATTATATACTTAAATTATCTTAAAGAATATCAATTAAATCTATACTGAATCACAGAATTAATCCTCTTTTTAAAATCAGATCAATAAGTAATATTTTTTGAATTCCTAATTATCAGAGAAAACAGTATTTTATTTTCTCAAAAACACGTTTTTATATTTTAGGCATTTAATTACCACATTTATATAATTTCTCCCAATTTAATTTGAACCTTGAAATTTTAGAGCTGGCAAGTCAAATATTTAGTAGTTCTTTATTAATAACCCTTTATACTTTTAAGAATATATTTCAAAATCCAATAATTAACTTTAAATGGACCATGTTTTTTCTGCCCGGGGCAATTGAGATGCAAACTTGTAGGTATTCAAATATAAAATGTCCTTTAAAGAATGGCTACTGGCGGAAAGCTGATTTCAAAGGAGCCACTTTTTATTTAAGAGTTTGCCACTGCAGGAAAAACTTTTAGGCTACCGAAACAGGTTTTTTGGCCTAGCCGCTTGACCTTTTCAGGGAAGGGCAGCTAGCAAACGTGTAGCCTTTAAATGCAAATTAACATTCTTTAAAGATGGCTGCTGGCGGGAACTGGCCTACCTGTTCTTCTGGGGGAAGGGCGTCTACCCCTTCCTCCATTAACAAAGGGCGTTAGCTTTAAAACCTTTTCATGGTGAGAAAAGAGACCTTAAACTTTCAGAGCTTCAAATTTTAGGTAGCAAATTAAATACTTAGCATTTCTCAAATCAATAATACTTTTACATTTTTTTTTAAGGATACATTTCAAATAAAATATAAGGCATATTCAATTAATAGATTAACTTCTATCCTCTAGACTTCACACTAGCCATACTCAGATCAACATTTCAGTATTATATCATTTCAATACATTTATATCTAAGTTTTCATCATTTGATTTAGTAAACTTCCAAGTTCTTTTAAGTTTCCAACCGATAGGCCTGGCCCAGCAGCTAACTTTCAAAATGGTCACAATTTTCCTGCTGGGGAAGTCAAGAAGCAAACCGGTAGCTATTGACATGTAAACTTGCTATCTACTTCCTGCTGGTTACATGCCTCTGGGCGGGAAATTTTAAAAGAGCTACTTTAGATTGCCTTGGGAAGCTAGCCTGTATTTTTTCTCGGTTCATATCCGCCATCTTTCTTAGGCTAAAAACAGTCTCAGGTTTTTATTCTGTACACAGTAAAAGGTTAAGCTCAGCTCAAAAACTGTCTAAAATGTCCAAATACTGGACAGTTGGGCGCACTGTGTCTTTAAACTGGCCTTTCCTTTTACATGTGCATAGAAATCCCCGATGCATTTATGAATTTGTAGAAGCTTTAAGTCACTAGCTGGGAAAAAAAAATGGCGAAGATGAGGCCTTTTAAAATGGCTTTCTCGGGGAGTGGCGTCCATATTGGATTGCCACTTGTCTCCCTTCCCCCACTTCCTTCTTTCTTTGGGGGAAAATTCAGTGATGGTCTGGCGTCTACTGTTTTTATTTTTTTCATTTTTTTTTCAATTTTTATTTATTTTTATTTTTAAGGAAAGAAAAAGATTTTTTAAGATAAAGAATTATTGGCAGTTGCTGAGAAATTCCTTTAATCCTTTCTACTAATACAAGTAGTTTGAGCCTCCAAGGAAATGAAAGGCCAAGGCCACATTCGGCTTAGACATTCTTAAACTCTCCTGTGCTGAATCAAGAATTAAAATAGGAATAGGAATTTTCTCTGGACCTTCTGTTGAGTATTGGTCACGCAACTGCTTTCTGACCTTTTCCCACTATTCATCAACAAAACTTAAGAAAGAAATCAAGAATCTGACTACGCTTAACAGCATCTTTGAGCTTTGAGCATAGTTTTAACATTTGAGGATTACCCATATTTTACACCTAGCTAATTCATTTCAATTCACAACAATCCACTCCTCTTCTTACCTTATTCCTTTAATCTGTGGTGCGCACACTTCTAGGAGTGACCCCCTCGCTTCTTGCCTCTGTACTCAGTCCCTGTTCCGGGGCGTCAAATGTAGAGGTGTTCTCTCTTTTCCGCGTCCAGCACGGAAAAGGAACAGGTCCGGTTCCTGAGTGGAGGAGCTGGGGATTAAGAAATAAAAGAAAGAAAGAGACCAGATAGAAAGATAGAAACAAAGCTGGGAGCCAGGTGGGATGCCATCCTCTCTGATGGAGAGGCAGTGACCCCCGGAGCCCACGCAGCACATTTATTTTATACCCCCAAATACCAGGAAGTATCACCAAAACTTAGGATCAAAGGAGCTTATTTGCATTCTTGAGTAGGCCCTAGTATTCCTGGTGCTTGCCTGGATTTACATATCAAAGCCCGCTCCCTGGCACCTGGACAAAGGTAAAAAGTCAGTACTGATAACGCCCCCCACCTTCTTGGGGAGGGCGTAACCGAGACGTGGCTCTGCCAGTTGCCTCGGGCTCAGCTGACAACAATTTAAAGAAATGCCCATGTGCCTTCCCAGGCAGCCCTCTACACCTAACCTGGTAAAGGAAAAAATTATACAAGTTCAGGAGACGCAGAGAGTCCCAAGCAAGAAGAACCAAAACAGGCCCATGCCCAGACACATTGTAATTAATAGTAAAATACCAAAAATTAAAAACAAAGGGGGAAATCTTAAAGGCAACAAGAGAAATGCAAACTTATCTACAAAGGAGCACCCATAAGGCTGACACCTGATTTCCCATCAGAAACTAGCAGGGAATGGTATGAAATACTCAAGATAATGGGAAGCAAGGATCTGAAAGCAAAATTACTATATCCAGCAAAGCTATCATTCAAAATTGACAGTGAAATAAAGGACATCACACACACACACACACACACACACACACACACACACACACTCAGGCTAAAGGAGTACATCACCACCAAGCCAACATTACAAGAAGTGCTAAAGGGCCTCCTGTAATGAGAAGAAGAAACAAAAGAGAGAAACCTATGAAAACAGAGTTAAAATGGCAGTAAATAAGTACCTATCAATAATAACCTTAAATGGAAATGTATTAAATGCTCCAATCAAAAGGCTTAATGGATATGAAAACATGACCCAACTATAGGCTGTCTAAAAGACACTCAGCTGAGAACAAAAGACTCACAAAGGATGAGAGTGAGAGGATGGCAAAATATTTTCCATGCAAATTGAAAAGAAAACAAAAACTGGGGTAGCAATACTCATATCTGCTAAAAGAGACTTCAAAACTAAGGTAATCACAAAAGACAACAAAGGTCACTAAATAATGCTAAAGGGATTGATCCAACAAAAGAATAAAACCATGGCAAACACATAGCCCTGGCCAGTTTGGTTCAGTGGATAGAGTATAGGCCTCTGGAGTGAAGAGACCCGGGTTCGATTCTGGTCAAGGGCACATGCCCAGGTTGTGGGTCCAATCCCCAGTGGGGGGCATGCAGGAGGTGGCCAATCAATGATTCTCTCTCATCGTTGATGTTTCTATCTCTCTCTCCCTCTCCCTTCCTCTCTGAAATCAATAAAAATAAATTTTAAAAAATATGCACCCAATATAGGAGCACCTAAATATATAAAAAAAAGTTCTTAGAGTACTTTAAGGGAGAGATCAACAACAATACAGTCATAACAGGGGAATTTAAGTCCTAACTGACTTCACTGGATAGATGTTCTAGACAAAAAATTGACAAGGAAACAGTGACCCTAAAAAGCACACTGGATCTAATGAATTTAACTGACAGTTATAGAATATTTCACCCCAAAGCTACAGAATATACATTCTTCTCAAGTGCACATGGATCATTCACAAAAATAGACCACTTGTTAGGACACAAAACAAGTCTCTAGAACTTCAAGAAGATTGAAATTATATCAACCATCTTCTCAGATCACAGTGGAATAAAATGAGAAATTAACTACAGTAAAAACACCCCAAAACACTCAAACACCTGGAGGCTAAATAGCATGTGATTAAACAATGAATGGGTTACCAATGAGATCACGAAAGAAATAAAAACTTCCTGGAAACAAATGAAAATGAACATACAACAAGCCAAAATCCCTGGGACACAGAAAAAGCAGTCTTGAGAGGAAAGTTCATAGCACAACAGGCATACCTCAGAAAACAAGAAAAATTAATAATAAACTAATTAACCCTACAACTGAAAGAACTAGAAAAAGAAAAACAAGAAAAGCCCAAAGTAAGTAGAAGGATGAAAATAATATTACAGCAGAAATAAATGACATAGAGATTAAGAAAACAATACAAAAAAATCAATGAAACCAAGAGCTAGTTCTTTAAAGGAATAAACAAAATTGATTAATCATTAGCCAAACTCATCAAGAAACATAAAAAGAGGACCCAAATAAATAAAATCACAAAAGAAAGCAGAGAAGTCACCACTGATACCACAGAGATACCAAGAATTGTAAGAAAATACTATAAACAACTATATGCCAACATGCTGGACAATGTGGACAAAATGGACATTTCCTAGAAAAATACAACTTCCCAAAACTGAATCAGGAAGAATCAGAAAACCTGAATAGGCCAATAACAAATGAGTAAATAGAAGCAGGAATAAAAAAAAATCCCAGCAAACAAAAGTCCATTTCTGTAAGGTTTCACATTGGAGTAGTACCAAACATTCAAAGAATTAATACCTATACTCCTCAAACTATTCCAAAATATCCAAAAGGAATGAACATGGCCAAGTTCTTTTTATGAGGCCAGCATTATCCTATTTTCAAAACCAGATTAAGACACTACAAAGAAAGAGAATTATAGGCCAATATCCCTGATGAACATAGATGATGAAATCAACAGAATATAAGCAAATCAGATCCAGCAATATATTAAAAATATCATACACCATGATCAAGTGAGATTTATTCAAGGCATGCAAGGCTGGTATAATATTTACAAATCAAGAAACATGATACATCACATAATGAAACTGAAAGACAAAAATCATATATCAATAGGCGCAGAAAATGCATTTGATGAAATCCAACACCCATTTTCGATAAAAACTCTTAGCAAAGTGAGAATAGAGGGAGCATATCTCAATATGAAAAAGCCATATATGACAAACATACAGCAAACATCATACTCAATGGGCAAAAACTAAAAGCATTTCCCCTAAGAACAGGAACAAGACAGCGATGTCTGCTTTCACCACTGTTATTCAACATAGTACTGGAAGTCCTAGCCACTGTCATCAGACAAGAAGAAGAAATGAAAGGCATCCAAATTGGAAAGGGGTAAAACTCTCATTATTCATAGATGACATGATATTGTATATAGAAAACCCTAAGGGTTCCACCAAAAAGACTACTAGGTTTAATAAATGAATTTGGTAATGTAGCAGGATACAAAATCAACACCCAAAAATCAATGGCTTTTTATACAGCAATATTAATTCTCAGAAAGAGAAACTAAACAATCACATTTACCATTGCAACAAAAAATTTAAGATACTTAAGAATAAACTTTACCAAGAAGTTAAAAGAATTGTACTCAGAAAACTATAAGACATTAGAAAAGGAGATAAAAGAAGATATAAACAAGTGTAAGAAAATACTGTGTTCATGGATTGATAGAATCAACATCATTAAAATGTCAATACTACCCAAGACAATCCACAGATTCAATGCACTCCCTATTAAATTACCAACAGCATATTTCATAGATCTAGAATAAATACTCCAAAATTTTATATGGAAACAAAGAAGACCCTGAATAGCTACAACAATCTTGAAAAAGAACAAAGTTGGAAGAATCACAATACCAGATATCAAATTATACTACAAAGCTACTGTAATCAGCACAGCCTGGTACTGGCACAAGAACAGGCATATAGATCAATGGAACAAAATAGGGAACTTCAGAAGTCAACCCAAGCCATTATTCTCCATTAATATTTGACAAAGGAGGCAAGAGCATATAATGGAATGAAGACAATCTCTTCAATAAGTGGTGTAGGGAAAATTGGACAGATACATGCAAAAAAAAAAAAAATGAAACTAGACCATCAAATTACACCATAAAAAGAATAAACTCAAAATAAATAAAAGACTTAAATGTAAGTCAGGAAACCATAAAAACCCTAGACGATATTATAGGCAGCAATATCCCAGACATCTCTCATAGCAATATGTTTATGGATATAACTCCTAGGGCAAAAGGAACTAAATATAACATAAACAAATGAAACTACATCAAAATGAAAATTTTCTGCACAGAAAAAGAAACCATCAACAAAATGTTAAGGTAGTGCACTGTATGGAAGAACATATTTGGCCATGATATATCTCATAAAGGGTTAACATCCAAAATATATAAGGAAATCATACAACTTAACAAAAGGAAGACAAACAATCCAATTAAAAATGGGCAAAGGACCTAAATAGACACATCTCCAAAGTGGACATACAGAGGGCTAAGAGACAAGAAAAAATGCTCAAAATCACTGATCATCACAGAGATGCAAATTAAAATGATAATGAGGTATCACCTCAGACCTGTCAGAATGGCTATTATCAACAAATCAGCAAAGGACAGATGCTGGGGAGGATGTGGAGAAAAAGGAACCCTAGTACACTGGTGGTGGGAATGCAGACTGATGCAACCATTATGGAAAACAGTATGGAGCTTCCTCAAAAAATTAAATATGGAACTTCCATTTGACCCAGTGATCCCACCTTTAAGAATCAAAGAAACCTGAAACATCAATTAGAAATGATATATGCACCCCTATATTCATAGCAGCACAATTTACAATAGCTAAGATCTGGAAACAGCCCAAGTGCCCATTAGTTGCTGAGTGGATAAAAAAGCTATGGTATATTTCTACCATGGAATACTATGTAGCAGTAAAAGATAATCTCTTCCCTTTGAGACAGCATGGAGAGATCTGGAAAGTATCATGCTAAGTAAAATAAATCAGTCAGAAAAAAGACAAGTTTCACATAGTCGCACTCATATGTGGAATCTAATTAACAAAATAAACTGATGTATAGAGAGGATCCACATACATGGAATCATGGAACATAGTATGGAATCTCAGAGGGTTGGTGTGGGAGTGTGGGTGGGTGGGTGGTAATCAACCAAAGACCTTGTATGCATATTTGTATTACCCATGGACTGAGGCAACAGGGTGCTTAATGCCTGGGTTGGGAGGTGGGGGCGGGTTTGGGGAGTTAATGGGGGGGGGGGGGGGAAGGGGCCATATGTAATACTTTCAACAATAAAGATTAAAAATAAACAGAAAAAAACCTAAAATTGAAAGTAGCAATCCATATTTTTTTTTCTTTCAGTGGGTTATCTCAACTCTTATACATCTTGAGAATTTTCTATGTAAAGGCCAAATAAAGTCATTGACTGCTCCTTAAAGACAAGAGGCCCAAAAATTAAAAAAAAAAAAAAAATCACTCCAGTTTAGCCTGTAGGGCACAGTGAGTCCTTGCTTGTACCTTTGGTCAGGTTCCAAAGGTAGTCCTATGTGGACTTTTTTGAAATCCTGCTGACTATGCCAAGTAAATGTTTATGTAAGAAATGTCCAAAACTATAGAGAATTTTTATAAGAATTTATGTGAGCCAAACTGATGACATATAGCAGGAAGCAACATCTTGACTGCTTGGGAGTATAACAGCCTTGCAGCTTTTTTTATGCATTTGAAAATAACGAGGAAATGTAAAAAAAAAAAAAAATGATTTTATGGAGGTGGGAGAAAGCAAGGCAGGGATTGGATTATAGGATAGTTAACAAGATTATGTGCTCTTTTGAGGGTGGTTATAGCTTATTTCACTTGTGTGTTAACCTGGATGCATAGAAACATGGTCCAGGCCTGTGGTCGGCAAACTGCGGCTCGCGAGCCACATGCAGCTCTTTGTCCCCTTGAGTGTGGCTCTTCCACAAAATACCATGGCCTGGGAAACTCTATTTTTAAAGAAGTGGTGTTAGAAGAAGTTTAAGTTTAAAAAATTTGGCTCTCAAAAGAAATTTCAATCTTTGTACTGTTGATATTTGGCTCTTTTGACTAATGAGTTTGCCGACCACTGGCAGGCTTAATAAACCTTTTTTAAAGGAGTTATATGCCTGGGGCATGACTATCCACTATGACCTGCCCAGTTAGAAATTTATGATTATATCACTCTGTGAGGTTATTTCAATTGAACCTTTCTTTTTTAATTTAATTTTTTAAAATATACTTTTATTGATTTCAGAGAGGAAGGGAGAGGGAGAGGGAGATAGAAACATCAATGATGACAGAGAATCATTGATCAGCTGCCTCCTGCATGTCCCATAATAAGGATCAAGCCCTCAATCCAGGCATGTTTTCTTGACTGGAATCAAGCCCAGGACCCTTCAGTCTAAAGGCCCGATGTTCTATCCACTGAGCCAAACCAGCTAGGGCTCTTTTTTTTTTTTTAATCCATTGTAAGAAAATTGCACATGGCACTGATTTCCTTAGAAACTGCATAGGAAACAAAACAGATTACTCCAACATCTGTGTCTCACTGTGGGGGAGAGGGTTAAGGGATGGCCCAGCTGAAGGAGCCAGGCCGCCTCGATTGCCTGCCTCATTAGACTTTTATTGAAATTTTTATCTTTAGATACAATCAGTAGGGTAAGTAATCTTGGGAGGACATATGTGTTTACATTGTTTTCTGGGCATCCAGGGATTAAGCATAAGGATTCCAGTAATCATTCAGAGGTCTGTACATGCACAGACTTGTTTGGAAAGATCAAGAAATAATTAGGAGCACTGCCTTCAACACTTCCCTAAGTCAGAATTCTGATAAACAGGGCAGGCAGCCTTCTACACAATTCCCTTTTCTCAGAATGTCCTCCTTACAACTTTCCAACCAAGTCTCTTGTGCTCCCCAACATCTCCCCTTTTTTGTTTTGCTGAATGCAGAAGACACAGGGAGGTGGTGAACTTTCTGCTTTGGAATGTCAGGGTCTGCAAAGCACTTTTACTGCTCTAGTTCCTGCCGGGAGCCATAAAAGCAGAGTTCGGTCTCACTTCCTGGTCAGCCCTACTTCCCGATTAAGCAAGAACAAAGAAAGCCCGCGCGTGCGCCAAGGGCCAGAAGAACCTCCCACATCAGAAAAACCAATCAGCTAGGACAGATACCCAGTCCCCAACCAATCATCCCATGGCAACTCCTTATCCTACCCCTCCCCTCCTGAGTGCTTATATACCGCAACGCATAAAAAACGAGGCTTGATCAGAACCTTGTCTTGCCTCCGTTCTTCGCGTTCCTTGTTTGTTTCATTCTCTTAGGTGGTTCCTGAGTGCCCTCGTTGCTGCCCCACGGGCCGGGGCAAATTCCGATTTTACAGACTATAAAAAAAAACACACAAAAAGAGCAATGCCTGGAGTGTGAGTAGGTGCCAATAATTGCTCAGCCTCTGCTGTTAGCTTTTGCATCATTCCCCAGGTTATTCTAGGGGCCTTCTGGGTCCAGGGAAGGCACAGCATTCGGTGCTGCAGAGTCCCCAAGCTCAGATTCTTCATTACTGGAAGAGGACTGGTCCCTTGCCATGCCATGGTAGGGTTAATCCAACAAGCTGGAATCTATAGCGCCCTGTGGGGGTAAAAACACATGCATATCCTCTCCCCATGTTAATAATTCATTGGGTCCCATCCAGTTATTAGTGTCCACATTTCGCCACAAGACTTGTGGTTTGTGAGATGGGTTTTGAGGATTGAAAATTATCATTCAAATAAAAAACGTTAAGGGTACATAGTGTTTTAGATAGTAGTACAGTGGGGTCCTTGAGTCCCATACTCCCCCTTTTTTGTTTTACTAGCATTCCCTTCAGGGGAGCATGGGCACGTTCAATGATTGTAAGGGATTCCTGTAGAATGCTGGATGGACCAAGTTCTGCAAAAGGTGGTGAAGCCAAGGATGCTATAAGCAGGCCCAATTTCAGTTTATCTTGGTTAATATAGCTACAATTGAAAACAGGTCTTATGGAATTCATGCAAAGAAACGTATTGTCACTTATTAAGAATTGCCAAATACTGGAGGGACAGGTGGGGGTGAATGTATAACTTATCAAATTGCTTTAAAAATGCTTCCCTATATTGGAAAAACAAAAAAGTTTGAGAATCAGCAATACTTGCAAATGACATGGAATCTTGTCCTTTCTGAAAAACACAATATTCCAGAATAACAATTAGAGCTATAAATGAAAGCATAAAATAGTTATTATTTGAAAAAGCTTCCCATGTACCTTAAGCAGAAAATTTTCCTTCATGAGAGAGAAAACAAATATTTGAGGCATTTCAGAAGGTCTATTGGAATGATCTAAAGCCAACCCTAGGTCAAGATAAAGTTTCTAACTTCATTTGTCCTTGGGTGTGGTCAGCAAATGACACTAATTGAATTTCTGCTATCAGTCTCCCTGAGTACATTGATATAAACTTTTTACCATCAGGTTATACCCTCTGGTTAGGGAGGCAAAATGCAAATCATTTATTCTTAACTGTTCTTGGCTTAGGGAAGACAGTATTTACTAGATAGCTCCAAATTGCTGTTTAACCATCTCAGTTTCTCTATTCCACTTGTCCTGGCTTATTGGCCTGTGTCATTTATACAATTAGCTTTCAAATTTCTCTTCACAAAATTCTATGATTTTCACAAACTTCCTTCAGAAACCTTACAACTTTAAGAAATAATCAGCTCTAGAAACCACTTTCTTTTTTCTTCAAAATGCATCTCTATGCCTCATGCCTTCCATTACACCAAAGTCATAATTTCTTTCCAATTAGTTAGAATTCTTAACCCTTAGAAACCTAATTTTTAGGTAGCATGTAATTAACATTCCTCAGATTAACAATACATTCACAATTTAAGAGATAGTTCAAAAAAATAAAATAAAAGACATTCATTAACAGATTCAGATCCTTCCTCTAGATTCTCCATGAGGCAAACTCAGATTAATTAATATTTCAGTATCCTGTTATTGCAAAATACCTAGATATTTAATAATTTTTACTATTTAATCCAGCAAACTCCAAAGTTTTAAGTTACCAAACACTTTGGAAAACTATGTTTAGGCATATATAATTACCACTGAAAAAGCTTTATCATATGCACTTCACTTTAGTTATATTTATTTTGCCTTAACAAATTTGAGATTTTAAAGCCAATTATTAGTCAACAGACACTCATATATTCACAGGTGCACATAACACACAGACCAGACATAATAAATCAGAGTTCTTTCCATGGATCTTTCAGAAGATGTTTTACATTGCCCAAGACTTACAGACAGAAGCGGACCAGAGGGTTCTCAGGTGGGGTCACCAGTGGACACCCACAAACAGCCTGTTGTTCACAGATCTCATCATATTCTGCTCTCCATTGCAAATGTTGACTGGCATCTAAAGTTGTTTTAGCCAAAATCTGCCAGTCCCGAGGCATCATATGGTAATTTTCAGACAAAGCATTAAGGAGTCCTTTTGTAAAGGGACTGTTAGCCCCATTTTCTCTAACACTTTTCCTTATTTCTTTAAAGGTATTAAGGAGAGTGGTTTATGTATCTGATTACTTTGCTGATCTTGCATAACTGGGCAAGCCAAAAGCTCTCTTTCTAACATAGCTTGCCTGACACATGATCCCATAACTGAGGGTCTAGGTGAGCCTTCCCACACCAGAGGTGGAGGATTGGGGGCCTTAGGTATTACAGGCTTTACAGGCTATACTTCAGGAGGAGGGGGTGGTGGTAAATCCTCCTTGCATTCTGTAGGCTTTTGATTCTCAATATGAAGTGGGCACAGTGCAGCTCAAACAAGAGCCCACATACTTAAAGATGACAAAGACACTCGTTTTCCCTGATCCTACCTACTTTTAAATCCCTACCTATTTTTTCCCAGAGATCAAGGTCCAATGTTCCAGCATCAGGGAACCAAGGACTGTAAATTAAATAGTCTGCAAAAGTCCCTTTAACTGTTTCTCGGTAACTGAGGCACCATTTGCCTTTAACAACTGTTCAAGCACTGTTATATATTGTTGTGGTTCTATGGACAACTTCTGTCCCATTGTGAAACCTTAGCTGAAAAACAATCCCCTCAAACTTGGAAATCCAAAGGGAACAAAGGATTATAAATTATAACAATTTGTAACAGGCTCCTTAATTGTTCTTGGATAACTGAGGCACCATTAGCTTTTTAATACTTTTTAACTAACAAAGAGATCTGTTACTCAGTGGACAGTATCTGTCCTATTGTGAAACCTGAGCTGAAAAATAATTCCCTTAAACTTGGAAATCCTAAGTAGGATCCAATGATTTACTGTGCAGTTACTTTTATTTCCTTCCTCTTCGTTTTCAAGGCTTCCACCTTGTCTTGTTGAGTTCCTTAGTCCTCACATGGGGCACCACCTTGTGGGGTCTGACCAGCAGCCCCTGAAGGATGGATTAACAGATTACTCTGACACAGTTTCATGGTGGGGGAGAGGGCTAAGGGACGGCCCAGCTGAAGGTACCAGGCTGCCTCGATTGCCTGCCTCATTAAGCTTTTATTGGAATTTTTATCTTTAGAACAATCAGTAGTGTGAGTAATCTTGGGAGGACATGTGTGTTTACATTATTCTCTAGGCAAGGGCATTCAGAGATTAAGCAAAAGGATTTCAGTAAACATCCAGGGGTCTGTACATGCACAAACTTGTTTGGAAAAGTCAAGGAATAATTAGGGGGACCACCTCCAACACTCCCCTAAGTCTCCCCTAAGTCAGAAATTTGATAAACAGGGCAGGCAGCCTTCCACACACTTCCCTTTTCTCAGAATGTCCTCTTTACAACTTTCCAACCAAGTCTCTTGTGCTCCCTAACACATAGGTAGTTCCTGTTAATACATATACATTCTCCATGCCCAATTGGAGTAAATCCTACCTGGGTAACCTCCGTGTTTACTTCAGAACCTCACTTACCCCAAGGGCCAGTCTGATTACATGTAGAAGCTCAATTCACTGAAAGGTGACATACAATGGATGGAATTTTCAAAAATATCATAATCATATCAAGGTTTTTGCGATGAACAAAAAAACTCCAACCTTTAGAATGATCATACTTAAATGTATTATCTAGAAAGCTAAGATAACCTTGTCAAGGGTAATCTTGTATGGCAGTGTGTCATGTGAAATCCCAGTTTTTGAGACTTTAATGATTTCTTTATTGCACACGTTCAATTTTTAAACATATATTAAGAAAAATGCCTAACTGATAACTTGGCAGAAGTCTCCAATAAATTTACTCTAAATTTTTAATTTAATCCTTATAACTATAAAATAATTTCTATCATTAGCCCTCATTTTCTTTTTTTTTTTTAAATATAGTTTATTGATATTTCACAGAGAGGAAGGGAGAGGGATAGAGAGCTAGAAACATCGATGAGAGAGAAACATCGATCAGCTGAGGATGTGCCCGCAACCAAGGTACATGCCCTTGACCGGAATCGAACCTGGGACCTTTCAGTCACCAGGCTGATGCTCTATCCACTGAGCCAAACCGGTTTTGGCTAGCCCTCATTTTCTTAATGCAAACTAAGATATAGTTTAGGATTGTTAACATTTTGTTAAGTTTGATGGTTTATCTGCTTATTTTATGGCATTTCCTGGCTAAAAGTGATTGGTTTAAGTAAAACAATGATTTAGGTCACTAAGATGACTCCATTGGAGTATAGTGTCTATTGTTCTTTATATCTGTTAGGTGTGATCAGTAACTGACTCATATGTAAATTTCTTAAAGAGAATTCATTTTTTGTTTGTTTTTCTTGAATGTATTTTTATTGGTTTCAGAGAGGAAGGGAGAGGGATATATACAGAGAAACATCAATGATGACAGAGAATCATTGATTGCCTGCCTCCTGCACACCCTACACTGAGGATCGAGCCCACAACCCTGGCATGTGCCCTTGACTGGAATCGAACCTGGGATCCTTCAGTCCGAAGGCCGACACTCTATCCACTGAGCCAAACTGGCTAGGGCAAGATAATTCATTTTGATTAACTGACCTTGCCTGATAATCAGATGTGCTCACTGATCAAGTTTAGATCCTAAAAGGGTCTCTCTTAAAGTAATCTCAGGTTGGAAATTTTAATTCTGTATTTTTCTTATTTTTAAAAATGAACCAACTACTCTAGGAGTAAGTCTTTATAGAAAAGTTTTAGTTATAAAATGCTGGAAAATACTCTCTTTTTATTCTGGACTAAGTCTTAGAATGCAGTGATCCCTTAGATTTTTTTTCACCAAATGATTAAATTAAATGTTAAATTGAGTTTGGTCAAAATTCAGCATCTATTATGAATTGATTTACTTTACCTAAAATAATACTTTTTATTTTACTTTTTTCTTACATAATAACCCATTGAAATCCTACAGTTTTACTTAATGCAATTGACTATACAGTGTTAAAAGGCTCAGTGGTTTGTTAAAATAATTTATTTATTCTCCCCAAATGTGCTGCAGGTCGAAGGTTCTCCAGGGAAGCTCCCTTTTAAGCAGTGACTTAAAAGCCATGATCCAGTCTCTTTCTATCTTGAGAATCCACAATAGCAGCACAATCACCTTGGCAGGAGTAGAGAAAAAGAGAAATCATATTTAAACTTTAAAATTGCATACATCACTTTTGCTCAATTGGCCAGAAGTAATCCCATGACTATAAGGGAATCTGGGAAAGAAAGTATTTCTATCTGACTAAGAAAAGGACAATAAAATTATATTTACAGAATCTACAAAAATACTCAACAAAATTCTAGCAAGTCAAACCCAACAACATACAAAAGGATAATACATCATTCCAAAATAAAATACTGATTAAAGAAATCAATAAAAACTGAGAAAGAGAAAGAGAGAAAGACTATTTTCATAGCTGGAAAAATTAAAAATTGTTGAGTTGTCAATGGTATCTAGTTGATTTATAGATTCAGCACAATTTCAATCAAAATCCTAGCAGGATTTGTTGTAGAAACTGACTAGTTGTTTCTAAGTTGTAAGTGTAAAGGCAAACAGTAAAAAAACCTTTCAAAATAATTTTAGATAATTCACTTTACCTAATTTCAAGACATTATAAAACTAATCAAGATAGCATTATTTGAGCATAAAAATTGACATAAATAAATAAAATAGAGCAAGACTCAGCAAACTACACCCCCAGGACTATTTAGCCTAAAGACTGTTTTTGTAAATAAGGTTTTATTGCAACATAGCCACCCTCATTCATTTATTTATTTTTTTAGTTTTTTAAAAATAATTCTGTATTGTTGAAAGTATTACATATTTCCCCATTTTTCCATCATTGATCCACTGCAGGACGCCCCCATGGTCCAGGCCTTCAGCACCCTATTGTCCGTGTCCATGGGTTACTAGTATGCATATATGAATACAAGGTCTTTGGTTGATTATCATCCACCCACCTACCGTCCCCGTTTTCCCTCTGAGATTCTGCACTCTGTTCCATGATTCTGTGTCTCTGGATCTACTCCATTCATCAATTTATTTTGTTTCTTAGATACCACATATGAGTGCGATCATGTGATACTTGTCTTTCTCTGGCTGACTTATTTCACTTAGCATGATACTCTGCAGGTCCCTTCATGCTGTCTCAAAGGGTAAGAGATACGATACTGCTGCATTGTATTCCATGGTATAAATGTACCATAGTTTTTTATCCACTCCGCTACTGATGGGCACTTGGGCTGTTTCCAGATCTTAGCTATTGTAAATTGTGCTGCTATGAATATAGAGGTGCATACATTCTTTGTGATTGGTGCTTCAGATTTCTTAGAATATATTCATATAAGTGGGATCACTGGGTCAAATGGCAGTTCCATATTTAACATTTTGTGGAAACTCCATACTGTTTTCCACAATGGTAGCATCAATTTGTGTTCCCACCAGCAGTGTACTACGGTTCCCATTTCTCACCAGCACTTGTCATTAGTTGGTTTGTTGATAGTAGCCATTCTGACAGGTGTGAGGTGATACCTCATTGTCATTTTAATTTGCATCTCTGATGTTCAATGACTGAGCATTTTTTTCACATCTCTTGGCCACCTGTATGTCCTCTTTGGAGAAGTGTCTATTTTGGTCCTTTGTTCATTTTTTAATTGGATTGTTTGTCTTCCTTTTGTTAAGTTGTATGAGATCCTTATTTATTTTGCATATTAACTTTTTATCAGATATATCATCGCCAACTATATTCTCCCACACATTGGGCTCACTTTTCATTTTGTTGGTGGTTTCTTTTGCTTTGCAGAAGCTTTTTTATTTTGATGTAGTTCCATTTGTTTATTTTCTCCTTAGTTTCCTTAGGAGATGTATCTGTAAATATGTTGCTATGAGAGATGTCTTAGATTTTGCTGCTTACAGTTTCATCTAGGATTTTTATGGTTTCACGACTTACATTTAAGTCTTTTATCCATTTGGAGTTTATGTGTAGTGTAAGTTGATGGTCTTGTTTCATTTTTTGCATGTATCTGTTCAATTTTCCCAACACCATTTATTGAAGATACTCTCTTGACTCCATTGTATGCTTTTGCCAAATATTAATTGAGAGTATGGCTTGGGTTGATTTCTGGGTTCTCTGTTCTGTTCCATTGATCTATATACCTGTTCAGTACCAGTCTGTTTTGATCATGGTGGTTTTGTAGTATAACTTGAAATTTGGTATTGTGATTCCTCAAACTTTGTTTTTTCTTTCTCAAAATTGTTGCAGCTATTGGGGGTCATTTTTGATTCCATATAAATTTTTGGAGTATTTGTCCTAGCTCTGTGAAATATTCCATTAGTATTTTAATAGGGATTGTATTGAATATGTAGATTGCCTTGGGCAATATGGACATTTTAATGATTTTGACTCTATCAATCCATAAACACAGTATATTCTTCCACTTGTTTATGTATGCTTCTATTTATTTTTTTCTATCTTTTTTTTTCTTTATTGATTAAGGTATTACATATGTGTCCTTATTTATTTATTTTTTAAAAATATATTTTATTGATATTTTACAGAGAGGAAGAGAGAGGGATAGAGAGTTAGAAACATCGATGAGAGAGAAACATCGATCAGTTGCCTCCTGCACACCCCCCACTGGGGATGTGCCCGCAACCAAGGTACATGCCCTTGACCGGAATCGAACCCGGGACCCTTCAGTCCTCAGGCCGACGCTCTATCCACTGAGCCAAACCGGTTTCGGCCATATGTGTCCTTATTGCCCCATGCCTTAACTCGCCTGGTGTCTGTGTCCATTGGTTAGGCTTATATGCATGCATACAAGTCCTTTGGTTGATCTCTTCCCCTCACCCCCCACCCTCCCCTACCTTCACTCTGAGGTTTGACAGTCGGATTGATGCTTCTCTGTCTGTATCTGTTTTTGTTCATCAGTTTATGTTGTTCATTATATTCTATAAATTAATGAGATCATGTGATATTTTTCTTTTTCTGACTGGCTTATTTCCCTTAATATAATGCTCTTCAGTTCCATCCATGCTGTTGCAAATGGTAAGAATTCCTTCTTTTTTACTGAAGCATAGTATTCCATTGTGTAGATGTACCAAAGTTTTTTTTTTTTTAATGTTATAATAATGCTTTTATTATAGTAGGCCTTATCACAGGTCTAGGAGAGTTTTTCTTTTTTTTTAAATTTTTTTATTGTTTAAAGTATTACATATAGTAGTACACATATCTCCTTTTTTCCCCCCATTGACCTTCCCTCAGCCTCCCCTAACTCCTGTCACATGCCCTCATCCACCCCCACCCAGTGTCTTGTGTCCATTGGCTGTGCTTATATGCATGCATACAAGTCCATCGGTTGATCTCTTTGCCCCCCCATTCCCAACACTCCCCAGCCACCCTCTGTAATTTGACAGTCTGTTTGATGCTTTACTGGCTCTGTATCTATCTTTTTGTTCATCAGGTTATAATGTTCTTTATTTTCCATAAATGAGTGAGATCATGTGGTATTTTTCTTTCATTGCCTTGCTTGTTTCACTTAGCATAATGCTCTCCAGGTTCATCCACGCTGCTGCAAATGGTAAGAATTCCTTCTTTTTCAGAGCAGCGTAGTATTCCATTGTGTAGATGTACCATAGTTTTCTAATCCACTCATCTGCTGATGGGCGTTTAGGCTGTTTCCAAATCTTAGCTATGGTGAATTGTGCTGCTATGAATATAGGGGTGCATATAGCCTTTCTGATTGGTGTTTCCAGTTTCTTGGGATATATTCCTAGAAGTGGGATTACTGGGTCAAATGGGAGTTCCATTTTTAGTTTTTTGAGGAAACCCCATACTGTTCTCCACAGTGGCTACACCAGTCTGCATTCCCACCAGCAGTGAACGAGGGTTCCTTTTTCTCTGCATCCTCACCAGCACTTGTTGTTTGTTGATTTTTTGGTGATTGTCATTATGACAGGTGTGAGATGGTACCGCATTGTCACTTTGATTTGCATCTCTCGGGTAATTAGTGACTTTGAGAATGTTTTCATATGTCTCTTGGCCTTCTATCTGTCTTCTTTCAAAAAGTTTCTATTTAGGCCCGTTGCCCATTTTTTTATTGGATCATTTATCTTCCTTTTATTAAGTTGTATGAGTTCCCTGTAAATGTTGGAGATTAAACCTTTATCAGTGATAACATTTGCAAATATGTTCTCCCATACAGTGGGATTTCTTGTTGTTTTGTTGATAGTTTCTTTTGCTGTGCAGAAGCTTTTTATTTTGATGTAGTCCCATTTGTTTATTTTCGCTTTAGTTTCCATTGCCCTCCGAGCTGTATCAGTGAAGAAACTGTTTGGCATATGTCTGAGACTTTGCTGCCTGTGGATTCCTCTAATATTTTTATGGTTTCTTGTCTTATGTTTAAGTTCTTTATCCATTTTGAGTTTATTTTTGTGTATGGTGTAAGTTGGTGGTCTAGTTTCAATTTTTTTGCATGTATCTGTCCCATTTTCCCAACACCATTTATTGAAGAGACTGTCTTGACTCCATTGTATGTTCATGCCTCCTTTGTCAAATATTAATTGAGCATAGTGATTTGGGTTAATATCTGGTTTCTCTATTCTATTCCATTGGTCTATATGTCTGTTCTTGTGCCAGTATCAGGCTGTTTTGAGAACAGCGGCTTTGTAATACAGCTTGAAATCTGGTATCGAGATCCCACCTACTTTGTTCTTCTTTCTCAGGATTGCTGTGGCTATTCAGGGTCCTTTTTTATTCCAGATGAATTTTTGGAGAGTTATTTTCTAAGGTTCTGAAATATGCCATTGGCATTTTAATGGGGAGTCCATTGAATCTACAAATTGCTTTGGGTAGTATGGACATTTTAATGATGTTGATTCTACCAATCTATGAACATGGTATGTTCTTCCATCTGTTTATGTCTTCCTCTATCTCTTTTTTTAGTGTCCTGTAGTTTTCCGTGTATAGGTCTTTTACCTCCTTAGTTAAGTTTATTCCTAGATATCTTAATTTTTTTGGTGCAACAGTAAATGGGATTGCTTTTTTAGTCTCCCTTTCTGTAAGTTCACTGTTGGTGTATAGAAATGCCATAGATTCCTTGGCATTAATTTGGTATCCTGCTACATTGCCGAATTTATTTATTAAGTCTAATAGTTTTTTGATAGAGTCTTTAGGGTTTTTTATGTACAATATCATGTCATCTGCAAATAAGGACAGCTTTACTTCTTCTTTTCCAATTTGGATGCCTTTTATTTCTTCTTGTCTAATTGCAATGGCTAATACTTCCAGTACTATGTCGAACAGGAGTGGTGAGAATGGGCATCCATGTCTTGTTCCTGTTCTTAGGGGAAATGGTTTTAGTTTTTGCCCATTGAGTATGATGTTAGCTGTGGGTTTATCATATATAGCTTTTACTATGTTGAGGTATGATCCTTCTATTCCCACCTTGTTGAGAGTTTGTATCAAGAAAGGGTGTTGGATTTTGTCAAATGCTTTTTCTGCATTAATTGATATCACTATGTGATTTTTATCTCTCAATTTGTTTATGTGATGTATCACATTTATTGATTTGTGGATATTGTACCATCCTTGCATTCCTTGGATAAACCATACTTGGTCATGGTGTATGATCTTTCTGATGTACTGCTGGATCCGATTTGCTAGAATTTTGTTGAGGATTTTGGCATCTATGTTCATGAGGGATATTGGCCTGTAATTCTCCTTCATTGTGTTGTCTTTATCTGGTTTTGGTATTAGGGTTTTGCTGGCTTCATAGAATGAGCTTGGAAGTGTTCCTTCCTCTTGAATTTTTTGGAATAGTCAGAGGAGGATAGGTTTTAGTTCTTCCTTGAATGTTTGGTAAAACTCCCCTGTGAAGCCATCTGGCCCTAGGCTTTTGTTTGCTGGAAGCTTTTTGATGACTCCTTCAATTCTTCCAAAGTTATTGGCCTATTGAGATGTTTAGATTCTTCCTGATTGAGTTTTGGAAGTTTGTATTTTTCTAGGAATATGTCCATTTCCTCCAGGTTGTCCAGTGTTTTGGAATAGAGTTGTTCATAGTATTTTTTAACAATCCTTTGTATTACGGTCGGGTTTGTTGTTATTTCTCCTCTTTCATTTCTAATTTTGTTTATTTGGGCCTTCTCTTTTTGTTTCTTGGTGAGCCTGGCTAGAGGTTCATCAATCATGTTTATTCTTTCAAAGAACCAGCTCTTGGTTTTGTTGATCTTTTGTATTGTTTTTTTGGTCTCTATGTCATTTATCTCTGCTTTGATGTATTTTTTTTTCTTCTTTCTGCTTACACTGGGCTTTTCTTGTTGCTTTCTTTCTAACTCTTTGAGTTGTAGGGTTAGGTAATTTATTACCATTGTTACTTGTTTTTTACAGTAGACTTGTAGATCTATGAACTTCCCTATCAAGAATGCTTTTGCTGTGTCCCATAGATTTTGGATTGTTGTGTTTTCATCGTCATTTGTTGCCATGATGTTTTCTATTTCTTCATTGATCTCTCTGGTAACCCAATCATTGTTTAATAGCTTGCTATTTAGTTTCCATGTGTTTGATTTATTTTTATTGTTCTTATTGTAGTTGATTTGCAGTTTTATGCCACTGTGATCTGAGATGGTGCTTGATATGATTTCTATCTTCTTGAATTTGAAGAGACTTTGACTGTGAACCAATATATGGTCTGTCTTTGAAAATGACCCATGTGCACTTGAGAAGAATGTATATTCTGTGGCTTTGGGGTGAAATGTTCTGAAGATGTCAATTAATTCCATCTGGTCTAGTGAGTCATTTGGGATTGATGTTTCTTTGCTGATTTTTTGTTTAGAGGATTTGTCCAATGGTGATAGTGGGGTATTAAAGTCTCCTCCTATGATTGTATTGCTGTCAATATCTCCCTTGATATCCTCCAGGAGTTTTTTTATGTATTTGGGTGCTCCTGTATTGGGTGAGTATATGTTTACCAGAGTTACTTCTTCTTGTTGGATGGCTCCCTTTAGTATTATGAAGTGGCCTTCCTTATCCCTTTTTATGTTCTTCACTTTGAGATCTAATTTGTCAGATATAAGTATTGCTACCCCAGCTTTTTTTTCATTTCCATTCGCCTGAAAAGACTTTTTCAGTTCCTTCACCCTCAGTCTGTGTGAGTCCTTTTTTCTGAGGTGGGTTTCCTGTAGACAGCAGATATATGGGTCATTTTTTCTTATTCAATCAGTTACCCTATGTCTTTTGATTGGGGCATTTAATCCACTTACATTTAAGGTTATTATTGATAGATATTTGTTTATCGCCATTTTTATTTTTTATGCCTGTGTTCCTTCTTCACTTCCTATTTCTTCTTTTTACAGCAGACCGTTTAGCATTTCTTGCATTGCTGGTTTGGTGGTAATAAACTCTCTTAGTCCTTTTTTGTCTGTGAAACTCCTGATTTCACCCTCAATTTTGATTGATAGCCTTGCTGGGTACAGTATTCTTGGATTCAGACCCTTCCTTTGCATGACTTTGTATATTTCATTCCATTCCCTTCTGGCCATATGTGTTTCTCTTGAGAAATCAGTCGCTAGTCTGATGGGGGATCCTTTGTAGGTAACTTTCTATCTCTCTCTGGCTGCTTTTAACATTCTTACATTGTCATTGGTGTTTGCCAATTTCATTATAATGTGCCTTTGTGTCATTCTTTTGGAGTTCATTTTATTTGGGACTCTGTGAGCCTCTTTGATTTGTGTGGGTTTTTTTCCCCCTATATCAGGGAAGTTTTCTTTCATTATTTCTTCAAATAGGTTTTCTATTCTTTGCTCAGTTTCCTCTCCTTCTGGCCCCCCTCTTATGCAGATGTGTCGTTTTGCATTGTTCCAAAGTTCCCTTAGGGTTTCCTGCTGCTTTTAATTTTTTTTTTAGAAGCTGCTCTACTTGGGTATTTTTTCCTACCTTGTCTTCTAGCTCACTAATGCAGTCCTCCCCTTCTTCTAGTCTACTGTTGATGCTTTCTATTGTGTTTTTTATAGCAGCGATATCATTTTTCATTTCTTCTTGGTTCTTCTTCATTTCCTCTTGGTTCTTACACATATTGTTGAATTTGTCTTCCATTTTTTTCATCCACCTTATGACCATTTCTCTGAATTCTTTCTCTGACAGGTTGCTTGCCTCCATTTTGTTTACTTCCTTTTCTGGTGATGCCTGTTTTTTTTTTTTCCATATGTGGGCTATTACTTTCTCTTCCCATGATCTGTCTTTTCTGGGTGTCTGGTTATGTAGCTCTCTCTCTCTTGCGATGACTTAAAGGCACAAAATACAACACAACAAGGCAGAACGCACAAGGCACTGGACACAAATGTATTCACGTTATTAATAACCCCAAATAAAGGTGACTACCCAAGAAATGTGAATTAGAGGATAAGAAAGGAAGAAGAAGAGAAAAAAAAGAAGAAGTGTAAAACTGAAATTGGGAAAAGGAAAAAAAAGTAAGAGAGAAAAGAAAGAGAATAAGAAAAAAGAGGGGAAAGAAACTATTTATATGGGGGAAACTCCAATAGAACAGCCATTAATCTCATCAATGCCAGCAACAAATACCTAGAGATGAATGCAAACTACAAACAACAACTAATATCAAGCGAGGTGAGGGAAAACAGAAGCAACAAACAAACAAAAACAAAACAAACAAGAAAACAAAAAGAAAAAGTGAAACAATCTCACAATCAAGCATAAAAAATGATATAATCAACAATCAAGAAAACAACAACTAAAGAACAGAGAGAAAAAATTTTTGCATAGTGAAGAAAGAGAAGAGAGAGGTGTGTATGGACTTGGAGCAAGGGATTGGAAATCAGATATATAAGTATGGTGAAATTTTACCAGGGGGTAAAAAGAAGGAATAGGGAAAATCTAAAGCAGGAATAGGGTAAGAGAAACAGGACAACAAAAGGGGAAAAGTGAGGAAGAGAGTGTTGGCATAAAGGTAAAGCTGAGATAGAGTAAAATGATGCTAAAGGAAAGATGAAAATAGAATGTAGAACACTAATCCCAAAGTAAAATAAAGAGAAAATAAAATGACACTTTAAAAAAAAGGTAAAATAGTAGTAGTAATAATACTGATTGAAAATAAAAATGTAATAATTAAAAAGGTAAAATAAAGTGAGGAAAAAAGAAAAAAAATTAGTTTCTTAAGTAAAAGATCAAAAAAAATAAAAATGTGCAGTAGTGAAGGTCTTTCACTTCCTCTACTGTTCTGTTTGGCACGCCTGTTTCCTAGTCAGGACAGTGTTGAAGTTCCCTGTGTTCCACTGCTCCTCAGTGTTGTACACCACAGTCCTGATTTTCACGCAGGCAGTACATCTTTATTTCTTATACTCCTTTATTTGTGTTTACACAAGAGTCAATTTGTGATTCAACCCCTGGGTGGCAGTGTTTCTGGATTAACCTCCGGGTTTATAGGTCCTCTCTAGCTAGTGTTTAGATTTTGTTTTCCCTGTGGCACTTAATACCAGTTTTGGGGAAAGGGTTTTCCCCAGAGCTGTTTCTCTGATCGTATTCCCCGCTCCCCAGGTTCCCCAGGTTCCCCAGAGCTGGTTCTCTGATGGTTATTCCCCACTCTGATCCCCAGGTTCCACAGAAACAACTTTCCCCTGCAGTCTCTTAGAGTGTCCCCAATTGGGTGATCCTATGTATTGGGATTAGTAATCAGAAGCAAGGATTTAAAGAGGGGGAAAATAAGAGAGAAAAAAGAGCCAGAGTAAGTGCGCCAACTCTCGTGCTGAGGTGCAAGTCTGTGCTGTCTTTTTTCCCCTTGGGTCTAAGCAGCCGGCACACTTAAAATTTTAGGGCTGCCCTTTTGCGCCCAATTCAGTTATGGGTTGCTTTTTAGAGTTCCCTTCTCTTAGCAGCCCTTAATCCCCTTCCACATTCTCGGATCATGCCAGCCCCAATGGCCGCGGACTTTTCTGGGCACAGACTTCCCAGATCCTCTAGCTCCCACAGTGTGTGTTTCTCTCTCCTGCCCGGACTACAGACCTCACCTTATCCCAGGCAAAATCTGACCTTTTCATGAAGAGGGGCAGAGCGCCTCCGAATACGCATGCTCGCACCACTTGGGGACCAGTGTTCCCAGGTTTGCAGCTGTTCTCTGGGTGCCATTGTTGTATATCCCCAGGATTTTCCGGCTTCTGACAACATCCACTCTCCCCTTCAAGATGGCGTGGTCTCCGCATCAGAGCTGGTTGCTCCAGGAGGGATCCCAGCATCAGTGGAGGCTGCCCGGTCAGGGGAACCCCATCGGAAATCCCCTATAGCCCCCTGGAGTATAGCTGTCCCTCCACTCACAAACACTTTTTGTGGGACCACACACTCTCCCTTCTTTCTCTCACGCACTATCTTGCAGTCTGCCTTCCTGTCGGCAGCCATCTTCCTTCCCCTCCAGCCTGGGTTCTCTTAACCCTTAACCTGAGTTCTGTCAACCCTGTTTCCACCTCATGGATTTTAAAACACAGGTCAAATAAAGTCAGACCTCTACCAAAGCAAAGGGAAGATACTGATTTCAATAAACAACTCACCCAAGTTCACCCAATGGGTGGAGAACTGGTGGGCTCAATGGGCCCTTGCTGAATCCTAGCACAGAGTCTGAGTCCAAGGGATGGTCCTGAATGATCTTCTTTGGAATTCTGCCAACTACGCTAAGTAATGTTAATGTAAAAACATTCAAACCTGTAAAGAATTTGTGTGAGTTTATTTGAGCCAATTTGTCGACAATTGCCAGGAAACAGAATCTCAAGGATTGGGATAATGCTTCAGAGAACGGTGGGATACATCTACATTTATACATTGCAATCAAAGGAAGGGATCTAGGTGGGTTACATGAAATCCATTGGTGATAGACTAGAGAGGTGGGAGAAAGCAAAGCAAGGAAACCCCTGTGATTGGATTAAAAGCAACATGATAGACATATATTTAGGTGAGTTCAGGAACACTTAACATGATAATTTGTTTTATCTGTCCTGGAGCCCAGGCACATTAGGTTGTGCACCAAGGGGTCCAGTAAAAGGAGATTTACAAGTTACCCAGACATTTCAAGGGTATGTTATTATAGATGCAAGAAGACAGATAAGCTCATTTAAGGTATATGTTGACCTTGGCAGTGTAAATACTGTCCTGGAATGTAACTACCCACCATAACTGCTTTTAGTTAAAGTTTAATTTCATACCATCCTTTGTGGTTGACTCTAGGTCTCTGAGTTTGCAAGATCTCCATGCAGGACTTCCCTGAGCTTGTCAGGTTAGCATTTGGCCCCTTTCATCCACAATACTCTCCAGGTCCAAAAAAGAATTCCTTTTTTTACAGCAGCATAGTATTCCATTATAGATGTACCACAGTTTTTTAATCCACTCATCTGCTGATGGGCACTTAGGCTGTTTCCAAATCTTAGCTATTGTAAATTGCACTGTTATGAACATAGGGGTGCATATATTCTTTCAGATTGGTGTTTCTTATTTCTTGGGATGAATGTTTCTTATGTTGATACCTTTCAGCACTGCTGGGAAAACAACAAATCTCAAGGGGCCTGTGCAGGCAACAAAGCCTTGGTTCAAGAAGATATCAGAAGGAAAGTCAGCTGTCATTTCAGATACCACTGCTGTTACCATGTAATGTCAACTCAAAATTGCCATGGCTTATTTATGCCAAAAGCAGTCCCAATCTGGGAAGCAGTAATGGGTGACAGACATTATTAGTGCACACTGTGCAAATGTGGAACAGTTCTGCTGTTGAATAGCTACGCTGTAAAACAGTTCAATTATGGTACAGCATAGCTATAGAACAGCCTGATTGCAGGTGCCTAGGGTGAGGTAGCCCTGGTTTTATAACTCTGAAGTTATAGCTTCAGTGTTACAACTCTGTCCCAGCTAGACAGCTACACTCAAGTTCAGTGAAACAACTCTGTTGCAGTGTTGCAGCTCAGCCAATGTTGCAGGTCCAGTTGGGAAACAGTGTTCCATGGAAACTAAAGTATACTCCACTGAGACAGAGGTGAAGCTGGGTTTTTCAGTTCTCTGTTCTCATGCAAAAGAGATTTTCAAATCCTGAATGCTCTATTCTCATGCAAATGAGAACTCCAAATACTGACAATTGAATTGGTCCCAAAGGCACTGTCTTAATTGGTCAAAATGGAGATGCTCTGATTGGTCAGTAAAGATCCACATGAGCCAATCTGTGCCGACCACCTGGGAGGACAGCTGTGGAGAGTGTTTTGTGTGCCCTCCAGAGGAGCCACAAAGTGCTGCGAGTAGCTGCATGAGCGGTGACCACCTGAGAAGCTGCCACCAACTGAGTAGCAGCCATTGCTGTGACCGCCTGAGGAGCAGCCAATGCGTGAGTAGCTGCTGCCACCCGAGGAGCAGCCCTGCCATGACTCGACACCTAGATCCTTCGGTGAGAGCAAATATGAGGAGAAAAAGAAACCCGCAAAGAACAAAAAAAAAAGGAGGAATAGCCAGAAAACGAGCTAAGTGAAATGGAGGCATGTGATTATCAGAAAAAGAATTAAGACTAAGGGTCATAGAGTTCATAAACCAGATAGATGAAAAAATCAACAACTTATATAAAAGTAAAGAGAAAATAAAGAGTGATATAGCTACAATAAAAACCACCATGGAAAGTTTCAACAGTAGACTAGGAGGAGTGGAAGACAAAATTTACGAATTAGAAGACAGGGCTCCAAAACACACCCAAAATGAACTGCAATTGGAAAAAAAAAATTAAAAGACAGGAGGAAAGCCTAAGGGAGCTGTGAGACAACATGAAATGAAGTGACATATTAATAATAGGGGTGCAAGAATGACAAGAAGAGGAACAAGAGTTAGAAAAACTATTTGAAGTAATAATGTCAGAAAACGTCCCTGATTTGGGGAAGGAAAAGGTCACACAAGCCCAGAGAATCCCAAACAAGATGAACCCGAAAAGACCCACACAAAGACACATGGTAATTATGATGGCAAACAAAGAGAGAATCTTAAAGGCTGCTAAAGAGAGACTGAAATTTTTGTAATAGGGATCTCCCATTAGATTATCAAATGTCTTCTCAACAGAAACACATCAGGCCAGAAAGGAATAGAAGGAAGTTTACAAAGTGATGCAAAGCAATGGACTGAATCCAAGAATACTGTATCCAGCAAGGATATTATTCAAAATTGAAGGGGAAATAGGAGCTTCACAGACAAAAAAAGGTTAAGGGAGTTTATCACTACCAAGCTAGCAATGCAAGAAATGCTAAAGGGACTGGTGTAAAAAGAAGAAATAAAAAGAGTAGAAGGAACACAGGAACAAAAAATAAAAATGGCTACAAACAAGTACCTATCAATAATAACTTTATTATTTTTTAAAAATATATTTTATTGATATTTTACAGAGAGGAAGGGAGAGGGATAGAGAGCTAGAAACATTGATGAGTGAGAAACATCGATCAGCTGCCTCCTGCACACCTCCCACTGGGGATGTGCCCGCAACCCAGGTACATGCCCTTAACCGGAATCGAACCAGGACCCTTCAGTCCGCAGGCTGACGCTCTATCCACTGAGCCAAACAGGTTTCGGCATATCAATAATAACTTTAAACGTAAATGGACTAAATGCTCCAATTAGAAGACATCGAGTGGCTGAATGGATTAAAAAAAACAAAAAACATGACCCATATATATGCTGTCTACAAGAGACCCACCTCAGAACAAGGGTAACACACATACTAAAAGTGAAGAAATGGAAAAGTATCTTTCAGGCAAATGGAAATGGAAAAAAAAACCTGGGGTAGCAATACTTATATCTGATGAAATAGATCTCCGAATGAAGGCCATAACAAGAGATAAAGAAGGCCACTACATAATATTAAAGGGATCAATACAACAAGAAGATATAACCCTGGTAAACATATACAGACTCAAAGCAGGAGCACCAAAATACATAAAAAAAAAGAAACTCCTGGGAGATATCAATGGACAGATTGACAACAATACAATCAGAGTAGGGGACTTTAAAGCCCCACTGACATCACTGGATAAATCCTCAAGACAAAAAAATCAGCAAAGAAACAGCAATCCTAAATGACTCACTATATCAGATGGACGTAATTGACATCTTGAGAACATTTCACCCCAAAGCCATGGAATATATGTTCTTCTCAAGTACACACAGGACGTTTTCAAAGATAGACCACATATTGGGTCACAGGCAAAGTCTCTCCAAATTCAAGAAGATTGAAATCATATTAAGCATCTTCTCAAACCACAATGGCATACTACTGGAAATAAACTACAATAAAAAAAAAATCAAAACAATTTAAACACTTAGAAGCTGAATAGAATGCTATTAAATAATGATTTGGTTACTAAAGAGATCAAAGAAGAAATTAAAAACTTCCTGGAAATGAATGACAATGAAAATTCAACAATCCAAAATCTATGGGACACAGTGAAAGCAGTCCTGAGAGGGACGTTTATACAGGTCTACCTCAAAAATCAAGAAAAAATGATAATAAATCATATAACTCTACAACTTAAAGAAGTAGAAAGAGAGCAACAAGAAAAGCCTAGAGTGAGCAGAAGGAAGATGATAATAAAGATCAGGGCAGAAATAAATGACATAGAGACAAAAAGAAATATAAAAGATAAATGAAACCAAGAGCTGGTTCTTTGAAAGGATAAACAAGATAGATGAACCTCTAGCCAGACTCACCAGGAACCAAAGAGAGAGGACCCAAATAAACAAAATCAGAAATGAAAGAGGAGAAATAACAACAGACCCCAGAGAAATACAAAGGATTGTAAAATATACTTTGAAAAACTCTCCTCCAACAAATTGGACAACCTCAATGAAATGCTCATATTCCTAGAAAAAAACAACCTTCCAAAACTCAATCCGAAAGAATATAAAAATCTCATTAGGCTGATAACTATGGAAGAAATTGAAGCAGTCATCAAACACCTTCCAGCAAACAAAAGCCTGGGGCCAGACAGCTTCCAAAGGGAGTTATACCAACCATTCAAAGAACTAAAACCTATCCTCCTCAGAATACTCCAAAAACTCTAGTGGAAGGAACACTTCCAAGCTCATTCTATGAAGCCAGCATTACCCTCATACTAAAACCAGATAAAAAACAATAGAAAAAAAGAAAATTACAGGCCAATATCCCTCATGAACATAGATGCTAAAATCCTCAACAAATGTCTAGCAAATTAGATCCAGCAATACATCAGAAAGATCATACACCATAACCAAGTAAGATTTATCCCAGGGATGCAAGGATGGTACAATATCCACAAATCAATAAATGTCATCTATCACATAAACAAGCTGAGAAATAAAAATCACATAGTCATATCAATCAATGCAGAAAAAGCGCTTGACAAAATCCAACACCCTTTCTTGATAAAAAATCTCAGCAAAGTGGGAATAGAGGGATCATACCTCAACATAATAAAAGCCTTATATGACAAACCTACAGCCAACATCATACTCAATGGGCAAAAACAAATAACCATTTCACCTAAGAACAGGAACAAGGCAAGGTTTCCCACTCTCACCACTCCTGTTAGACATAGTACCAGAAGTGCTAGCCATAGCAATTAGACAAGAAGAATAAATAAAAGCTATCCAAATTGGAAAAGAAGATATAAAACTGTCATTCTCAGATGACATGATACTGTACATAGAAAACCCTAAAGACTCCATCAAAAAATTATTAGACTTAATAAATGAATTTGGCTATGTAGCAGAATACAAAATTAATTCCCAGAAATCTATGGCATTTTTTATAACACCAATAGTGAACTGACAGAAAGAGAGATTTAAAAAATCCCATTTACCATTGTACCCAAAAAATTAAGATACTTAGGAATAAACTTGACTAAGGAAGTAAAAGACCTCTACTCAGAAAACTACAGGACTCTGAAAAAAAGATAAAGACATAAACTGATGGAAGAACATACCATGTTCATGTATTGTTAGAATCAACATCATTAAAATGTCCACACTACCCAAAGCAATCTACATATTCAATGCATTCACCATTAAAATACCAACGGCATATTTTACAGACCTAGAACAAACTCTCCAAAAATTTATCTGGATTAAAAAAAAGATTCCAAATAGCTGCAGCAATTCTGAGAAAGCAACAAAGTAGGAGGGATCTCAATACCAGATATCAAGCTATATTACAAAGCCACTGTTCTCAAAACTGCCTAGTACTGGCACAAGAACAGACATATGGAGCAATGGAATAGAATAGAGAACCCGGAAATTGACCCAAACCACTATGCTCAATTAATATTTGACAAAGTAGGCAATGGTATACAATGGAGTCAAGATGATCTCTTCAATAAATGGTGTTGGGAATATTGAACAGATACATGCAAAAAAAAAGAAAAAGAAACTAGAGCACCAACTTACTAGGTGTACCGGTTAATATTGCAGCTTTTTTTCAGTAGACAGAGTTACACATATGTTGATATATATGCAATTTGATATGTATGCTATTTTGTTGTATTTTTTTTTTTTTTTGATAGAAGGGAACTTTTTCCCGATGCATTGTGACCTTTTATTACTTCCCAGCATGCTTTTACTACTCCTGTGGACAGTGTAGGAATGTTACAGAGAAAGTGGTTGACTCATCAAGTCCCCAAACACATATGGACAAGAAACGGTAACGTGTTCTCCTGCATCCCAGCCGCGATGGGAATTCATGCCCCACACATTGCAGGGAGGGCAGGATGGAGGCAGGTCCTCAGAGCGGTGGCTGATTTCTTCTCGAGTCTGAGGAGAGTAACTGCCAGGGCAGGTCGGGCAGCCGCAGGATGGACCGAGAAAGACTTACGTCCCCCAGGTTACAACTGACCTCCCTTCCTTCCTTCTTGGCCCAGGATTGTTCAGTGACATGCAGGTGGGAGTTTCTGTTTGTTACAGTCGTGAACAATGTCATGGTTTCTGCTTTCAGATCCTTTATGTCGAGCCCGACTGTCTGAAGGACACAATCTGGGTGTCCTAAACCCTCCAGAAGTTGCACAGTTCCTTCGTCGCCCAACTTATTTCCAAGCAGATTGATTTTTTTCAGAGTTTTGCTGCTGATAAGAACGGAGGCAAGGGATGCGCAGCAGGCACCGGTTAGCATACACTCTTCCAGCCCGATGTTCTCCAACTTGCAGTTTGGATGTTTCATAGCACCACACAGCAGCTCCATCCCCGCATCCCCGATGTTATTGCTCCCAAGCTCCAGGCTCTTCAGGTTGGGGTTATTTTGCAGAACATAGACCATGTATTCACAGGCCTTAGCCGTGAAAAAGCAGCCGGATATCTCCAGCTCTCGCACTGAACAGCTTGGGAACACCAGGGCCATCATCAACACCAGCACTCCGTTATCTCGTATGTCATTCACGCTCACATCCAGATGCTTCAGAGTTTCGGTGAGGACGAGACTTCTCGCGATTAAGCTTAAGGAACGTAATGTGAGACAACAGAAGAGCAACCTGCGGGTAATAAAAAAAAAAATAAAAATAAAAAAGAAGGAGGAGGAGAAGGTGGAGGAGAAGGTGGAGGAGAAGGTGGAGGAGGAGGTGGAGGAGAAGGTGGAGGAGAAGGTGGAGGAGGAGGAGGAGAAGATGGAGGAGAAGGTGGAGGAGAAGAAGGAGGAAAAGGAGGAGGAGGAGGAGGAGAAAGTGGAGGAGAAGGTGGAGGAGAAGGTGGAGGAGAAGGTGAAGGAGAAGAAGGAGGAAAAGGAGGAGGAGGAGGAGGAGAAGGTAGAGGAGAAGGTGGAGGAGGAGGAGGAGGAGGAGGAGGAGGAGGAGGAGGAGCTATTTTGTTGTATTGATAAGCTTCAAAACTTTATATGTCAAATTTTCTGAAGGTGTTAACATCATAGATATTTTTACACTTAAAAATGTCGAATTTCATGCCAAAAAAGAGCATTTGTGAGAAGTTTTAATTCATTACTTTATTTTGAAGAAAAGTGCTTCTGAATACTTCAGGAAACTTATGGTGAACATGCTTCATCTCAAGATACTTGTGAACGCCGGTTTAAATGCTTTAAAAGTGACGATTTCGATGTGAAAGACAAAGAAAATCCAGGTCAACCAAAAAAGTTTGAAGACCAACAATTACCAGAGTTATTGGATGCAGATGCGTGTCAAACTAAAAAACAACTTTGCAGAAAAATTAAATGTTGCTCAGCAAACAATTTCCATCATCTACAAGCAATGGGAAAGATTTTAAAGGAAGGAAAATGGGTGCCACATCAACTGAATGAAAGACAAATGAAAAACTGAAAAGTCATCAGTAAAATGTTGCTTCAACGGAATGAAAGAAAGTTGTTTTTGCATCGAATAGTGACTGTTGATGAAAAGTGGATTTATTTAGAGAAATTCCAAACGCACAAAATCATGGGTTGATTCACTTCAGCCATCAACATCGACTGCAAGGCCAAATTGATTCAGAAAGAAGACAATGCTCTGTGTTTGGTGGGATGAGCAAGGTGAGGTATATTATGAGCTTCTAAAACCAGGTGAAACTGTTAATACTGATTGCTACCAACAACAAATAATCACTTTGAACCACGCTTTGATTGTGAGACGACCAGAATGTGCCAGAAGACACAGCAAAGTAATTTTGCTTCATGATAATGCACCATCACACACTTCAAAAACAGTTAAAGACACGTTAAAAGATCTTTCCTGTGAAGTATTAACCCACCGCCATATTCACCAGACCTTGCTCCTTCAGATTGTTCTGATCGATGGCACACGCACTTTCTGAGCAGCACTTCAAAACATACAAAGAAGTGGATAATTGGGTCTCTGAATGGTCTGCCTCAAAACAAGAAAGTTCTATTGGGAAGGTATCCACAAATTACATGAAAGATAGGGAAATGTGTAGCTAGCGATGGACATTACTTTGAATAAAGCACTTTTGATGTTTCTCTTGAAATTATCATGTTTTCTTTCACTGCATGGGAGAACATATTTGCTAATGTTATCACCAATAAGGGAAACCATACAACGTAACAAAAGGAAGATAAACAATCCAATAAAAAAATGGGCAACGGACCTAAATAGATACTTTTCAAAAGAGGACATAAGAAAGAAGGCCAAGAGTCATATGAAAACATGCTCAAAGTCACTAATCATCTGAGAGATGCAAATCAAAATGACAATGTGGTACCATCTCACACCTGTCAGAATGGCTATCATTAACAAATCAACAAATGACAAGTGCTGGTGAGGATTTGGAGAAAAAGGAACCCTTGTGCACTGCTGGTGGGAATGCAGACTGGTGGCAGCCAATGGGAGAACAGTATGGAATTTTGTCAAAAAATTAAAAATGGAACTCCCATTTGACCCAGTAATCCCACTTCTAGGAATATATCCCAAGAAACTAGAAACACCAATCAGAAAGGATATATGCACCCCTATGTTCAAAGCAGCACAATTTACAATAGCTAAGATTTGGAAATAGCCTAAGTGCCCATACCCAAATGAATGGATTAGAAAACTGTGGTACATCCACACAATGGAATACTATGCTGCTGTAAAAATGAAGGAACTTTTACCATTTGCAACAGCATGGATAGACCTGGAGAGCATTATGCTAAGAGAAATAAGTCAGGCAGAGAAAGACAAATACCACATGATTTCACTCATTTGTGGAATATAATGAACAACATAAACTGATGAGCAGAAACAGATCCAGAGACAGAGAAGCATTGATCAGACCATCAAACCTCAGATGGAGGTAGGGTTGGATGGGGAGAAAGGGGAGAGGTCAACCAAAGGACTTGTATGCATGCATATAAGCATAACCAGTGGACACAGTCACTAGGGGGGTGAGGGCATGAGTAGGGGGATGAGGACAGATATGTAATACCTTAATCAATAAAGAAAAAAAAAGATCCACATGAGGATATAGCTGTGAAACATTGACTGGATGGGTAAGGTCTTAGTCCCATTTGCTGAAAGATGTTTACTGGATCAGCTTATAAGGACCAGCTCAGAAGACAGGAACACAGTGCAGGAGGCTTAGCTCAGTGCATTTTTTCCCCGAAGCACTGAGAGCATGGCAAGGCTCCTGTTTAGCAATGACTACTAAACTCTATTCATACATTTGAGCTCAATTAGCCACCAGGAGTCCTTCTTAACAGACACATTCATTCTTGGGGTTGACCCCATGAAATTATCCAGTATGAAAAAAATAAGGGTATTTTTGAAAGTGCAAGGACTTGCACACTTTAAAAAACAAACACAAATGTACATTATAATATTCTATAGCCAAATGAGGGGAAAAAGACATAGTGAACAAGAAATTGTAGATTCAATTTAATATTGCAAAGGAAAGTAATTTCTCATTGTCACTGGTCAGTTAATCTAAATCCAAGTATAATATCTTCAAGAAGAATTACTTTAGTAAATGTTATAGTTAATAATTTTAATTATTTTAGTGGTAGAGTGAAGCCATAGACTATAGCTATCACTAAGAAAGAAGAAAGGCAATTGGAAACACCAGAGAAACCAAAAATCTGTCTAACAAATCATGACTATATACTTGATATGTCAAGAAAAACAAGTTTAAAAGTAATTAAAATTACAAAAGTTATTGGTAATTGATGTAGTAAAATATAGTATTAACAAAAATTGAAGGAAGAGTGGGCTATAAGAGATAAAAGAAAATTAACTTGTAATAAATTAAAATCATTGATATTTCATAGCACAAAAAAGGCTTACCTTTCCTTTGTTATATGCGCAATAAATTAGTATAAAAGTTGATTCAGAAATAGCTCTCTTTATTTACCTTGTAGTGGTATAGTAAAAACAGCCAATGTTTTCGTATAAAACAGACAAGGAATCTGTTACTAATAAGCTGTGTGTCCATAGGAATTTTACATAGTTGGAGAATTACAAAGTGAATATTAAGAGCACAGTATAGTGTTTTCCACATAGTGGGCTCACAACAAATATTTGTTAGTTTTGCTATTATTATTTATAGAATCTTCTTGAAACAATAACTCAGTGTATGGTATGATTGATGACTACTTAATTACCAGGATGTGACTTCCTTATGACAGCTGAAGAATGGGAAGTTCTGCTGTTTTGCATTAACATTTAAGGTAATTAAATGCCTGAGTAAAAGGAGCAAAAAAAAAAAAAAAAAAATGGTTTTCTGTCATAGACGATGAAAGAACAGTGGTTCCCAATCCATAATTCCCTAGTCCCTTGAGAACCCCCAATGCCGTAATTATTATCACAGGCATAGATGAAATATTTCAAAATTTTAAGGGACCCTTTACTGGAAACTAAATAATCCACAAAGTTTCCTTGCTTTTGTTTGAAATATTATATTAACTCATTTGTGGAAGCATTGGTTATCTGTTGTTCATTCTCTCTTCTTCGAAATTAGTTTTATATGCCCTGATTGATTAAAATGAGAAATTATATTCCCTACTTAATAAATAAAGCCACTTTGGTAGAAATACTTTTTATGATAACATAGAGCCCATATAAAGAAAATAATTGAAGTAGCCTTTTAAAATTATTTCCTTCTGCACCACTGGTTAAGGGAGGTGTTTTCCCTAAACAACTCTGGCTTCTTGCTCTACCCTTAGATCTCATAGAAAAAGAGAGTGGGGGCCAGAGCTGTGAGCTTGGAAAGAGGGACTGTATAGCACACCTTTGTCCCTTCTATTCCTGTCTTGAGACAGTCAGCTGTGATCCTAGTGCCCTAAGTGGTAAAAGAGGAAACTTTGGGCCCTCAGTGTAGCCTGTTGTAGATGGTCAAGTTCAGTTTGGGTGTTCAGAGGGTTAGAAAGTCCATTATTGCAAAACAAAGAGCTTTATTTTCCAATCTCAGCTTTCATCAGTGAAAATTTTTAAATTTAAATTTTATCAACCTAGCTGCTTGTTCTCTTTCTCTCACTTTTTTTTTTTTTTTTTTAAGCTAAGGAGAGAGAAGGAGCAAATCTTTCTGAGCCTCCTATAATCTCAAAATAGTACAAGGTGGAAACAACTACATTCAAGCCTTATATATAATTGAAGCAACTTGTTAAACAATTACACACCAATGCAAAAAGATAAACAGAAATGTAAAAGCTAATATTAGAAATATAAGTACTTGATTGCCCTGCAAGACAACATTTTTAACACATAATTAACAGTTTGGTATCTGTAATAGAATTGTATTTTTAAGATAAATGGACATGTTTTGATTTTTGGCAACCTGTCTAAGTCTCAAAGAAGTGAGGAGCTCAGTAATAAGCCCCCAAATGTTCATTCTCATCTTTTTGCTCTAAATTGTGAGAATCCAGTCCTTTTGGGGGTCTATCTATATGTATTTTATTATTATGAATTTAATAACAGATCTTTAGCTGTTGTTTTATAATCCTTGTAAAACCTTTTCACTTTGAAGATTTACATAAAATAAATAAAAAATAAGCATTAAAATAATGTATGATGAGGTTCAGGTTCAGGATATCTTAATTTCTATCTTAATACTAGTCAAAGCTTATTTTTTGTTTTTAATCAAGTTAAATAAATTCTCCTAGAAGTCTTCTTAATGCCTAAGTATTCTGTCAACTTATTAATTAAAAATGCTTTTGATAAATTATTATAAATACTAGTAGATACTGGTTTTGTTTAAAGGTAATACAAATTTATTTTATTTTGTAAACTATTTTTTATAGTTTGAGATATTAGCCAAATAAGACTGGAAACAGAGAGAATATTTAAAAACTATTGGAGCTCAGACCTACCCAGTTTGGCTCAGTGGATAGAGCATTGGCCTGTGGACCAAAGGGTCCCAGGTAGGATTCAGGCCAAGGATTTCAGGCTCCTCCCCAGCCCAGGCCCTGGTTGGGGTGTGGGCAGGAGACAACCAATTGATGTGTTTCTCTTACATCAATGTTTCTCTCTGGCTTTCCCTCTCTCTTTCACTCTCCCTAAAAATTCATGGAAAATATCTTTGGGTGAGAATTAACAACAACAATAACAGCAAACAACTATAGGAGTTCAACAACAGAAAAAAAAGACTTAAGGCAGGGTTTGATTAACTAACTTAATTATGCCAATAGTTATAGGCTCTGTTATTCATATGCTCTGCACAAGACAACAATTATAATATTTTTAGTTTTAAAATATAGTATTTAGTTAGGGTCTAGGTATCTTAATAATTTTTTCATGAAAGTGTCAGAGGCCAAAGCATGACAGCATTTAGCATAAAAGTGCAAAAGAGACCATGCACTGTATAGCATACCTTTGTCCCTTCTATTCAATGGACCTTGATACCAGCAGTGCTAGAATCAATACAAGATTGCTCTTGCTGTGATTGTGATGGCTTGAGACAATTTCCTGACCTGATAATCTTTACATTGTATACCAAACTTTACCTTTGATCTGCCTGTATGCATTGCTAAAGGGCAAATGTGATTTCAAAGCAAATAAAAAGCAGAGGGAACCCAGACTTAGGTGTGCCTCTTCATGAAAGAGGTTTCCAACTGGACCCCCAATGCCTTCAAAGTTCATATATCTTGTGTAGTGTATTCATTATGTTGTTGGCCCTCCTTCAAGTTATCCTGAACTCTCCACAAAGGTTGTGGCATGAAATAATTAAACAAAATTGGTATGGTAAGATTTATGACATGGAAATGATATACGTTCATATAATTCTTCAATTTCAGTAAATTCTGTAATTAAGTTAATTATGGGCCAATACTTATATGCAACTTGTTACTCAGTTTCTTATAATATTAATATCATTAAAAATTTGTTACCATTTTAGTTGGTACACACCATGCAAAATAGTTTTTTTTTAAGTTTATTTTGGTTAAATATTTCATTATCTTGGAGGGAAATATTTCAGAATGGAAGTTAGATAATAACCTAAATGTAGTCAATATAAAAAGATAGTCTTACTAATTTGATGTCTTAAGAATACAAAGGTGATTTACCAATTGTAATTTACCACTCAGGTAAACATGTTTGACATCTTTATTTTGGTTACTTTATTCTAAGTTTTTGGGTTTTCATTCTCCTTGATAGTTGGTGCTTGAGAAGACTTGACTAATGTGTCAACTAGGTCTGTACTGCCATAAGAACAGCTCCTAATATTAGCCCAGTGGTTTTTCCTGAGCTTCAGTAACTTAAAATTCAGTTAGGATAACTCACTTTATGTAAAAGTCCACTCACAAAAATCATCATCTGTCAAGAAGGTGTATTTAAATCTTTAAAAAAAACTTTTTTAAAATCAAAATTATCTGTAACTCTGTCACATTAACCTGAGTCAACTAAATTTTCTAGTATCTTCTTATGTAGAGACTAGTGGCCCAGTGCACAGATTTGTGCACACTGAAAGGAAGTTAATTAGAAGAAAGATTCATGCGGTAATTACATTACTGCAAAAAATTGCATGTCAAAATATTATATATAATATAGTATTATAAAATTAAAACAAGTATGCAATTGGCACTAAGGAGAGCTTTGTATGTATCACGCATGCACAAAGTCAATGTTTATTTTTAAATTGCCAGTGCACGTCATATGTACCAGCTGGTTGGTTGGTCAGATGGTCAGATGGATGTATGGTCAGTCACTTAGCCTTTTATATATATAGATAGTAGTCTCCTAAAGATTCTGAGGTTGAAAGTATATTAGTTTGCCTATAGATAACACAAAAACAACCCATTTAGAAGTCAACAATTTCAGCATATTGTTTGGTCACATATGAACTATGATATTTATTAAATTATAATTAGTCAAAACATGGAAGCATGGAACAGAGTGCAAAATCTTGGAGAAGGGAAGGCAGGGGAGGGTGGGTGGGTAGCAGGTAATCAACCAAGGACCTTGTATGCATATATACATGGCCTATGGACACCAACCATGGGGTTGGTGAGGGCCTGGGGCAGGGGGTGGGGGCTGCCTGGAGGGGTTCAATGGGGGAAAAAGGAGGACATATGTAATACTTTCAACAATAAAGAATTATTTAAAAAAGATTTTGTATTTCAAAGGTTATCAGCATTTAGGAATATTTTCAGATTGGAAATATGAAGACTTCCTATAAGATGGTAAGCCAGTAACAACATTTTAAAATTACTTCACTGTCAATTATTCAACTTCAGTACTGGACATTGTGATGGGTATGTTAATGTTAAAAAACAGACACTTGTATTTTTTCATAAAAGTTGGTTTTAAAAACCTTAGTAACATAAAAAACAACCAAGGGCCTTGTATGCATAAATACAGTACATGGCCAAGCATTTAGAATAGCATAATGCCATTGAAATAAATGAGACAAAATACAGTTTAATGGGAAATATGGAGGAAATATCAGATTAAATTTTGTTTACATTTTAACTATTTAGGATCAGGAGTGAGGAACCTTATTTCTGCCAAGGGCCATTTAGATATTTATAACATCATTTGCAGGCCATACAAAATTATCAACTTAAAAATTAGCCTGCTATATTTGCTCAAACATTTAATTAACTCACCTCTAATGCCTTGGCAGGGTCAGACCAAATGATTTCGCAGGTCTTATACTTCCCACAGGCCAGACATTATCCACCTCTGAAGTATTACAAAAATGATAATAAATTTTAAACATGATTTTTATAGCAGCTTTCCAATTTGCATAGATATAGGTTGCCAAGCATTTATTAGTGATTAAGTTTAAATTTATCACTTCCAAGTCCATAAGACAAGACCACATTTATAAATGCAAGAGGCAAGAACCATGATGGCGGCATAGGTAAACACAGGTGAGTATTTACAAGAGCATCAAGATTGCAACTAAAATATAGAACAACCATCATTCAGTACCTGTGATTGTAACAGTTCACCTGAAAGCTGGCTGAATGGAAGTCTACAACTAGAGTAGTATAGAAGAAAGCACAATGAGACTAGTAGGAGGGGCAGAAGTGTGGACTGGGCTGGTCTGACCACCACATGTGCTGTTTTTTTTAATCAGGAGGGAGATTGTGTCTGTGGAGGCCTGTGAGGCACAAGTGGTCCCAGCCCCACACCAGACGCCCCAGCCCAGGGTTGCAAAGCTGGTAAGAGAAGACCCCGCAACTACAGGCTATAAAAATTAGGGGAGATTGTGGCTGAGTGATAGGGAGGATGCTGGAGACCCAGGTGTTCCTTTTAAAGGGCTGGCACATTAACTTATTTTGACTCTATCCCTTTGAGCTCCAGCACCAGGGGACTCTAGGGTACCCAGACACATATGAGAGGAACTAGATTGTCTGGCATTTGGGCAGGAACTTGGGGGCAGCTTTCTCCCAGATGGAGAAAGAGGTCATTGTTCCAGTGCTGGGACCTCCCCTGTTTAAAAGGTGATTGACAGCCATATCTGAGTCTCCATCAGCCTGGCTCACACTGGTTGCTCTGCTCTAGTGATTTCCTGAGACACTGCCCTATCCAATTTGCAGCCCCATCCAAGCTGTTTGCAGCAGCTTTTCCATATCAATGGCCTGTCCTGGCTCAGGCTTCAGACTTTGCTAAAATCTCTCAAACTGCAGCTGGTGTCAGTGTGCCCCAAACCTATCAATAAAAGGCCCAAGACCTGGCTCTACTACCAGCCTCATAGATGGGCCTTGCCTGGGCATTTACAAGCCCAATACCAATAGCTGCTATCTGCAGATCTCTCTGTAGCTCCTGTCAAGTGGCCCTAGGCAGTGGCTGACTTTGTACTGACTTAGAGCCAGTACACCTGGTGGAAAGCTTCAGACCATAGCAGATTACAGCTCTACACATCCACAAGCAACACACTCAAGGAGCAGACTCAGTGAGCACTAAAGCCCCACTGAAGCAAGTCTGGCTCAATAGGACTGTTTCCTAAACAGCAGCTTTCCCACTCTAGTTGCAGCTGATCATCATGGTAAATTGGCTTGGAAGTCAATTCCTCCAAGTGATGCCAACAGCGCTCAAGGCTCAACTAAAAAACTGTGCACACAGTTCACACAGGGGCACATAGAGTGCCCAGCTCAGGTAATGGGGAGGCTGAGCCACTGGGCCCTACAGGACACCTACTACACAAGGCCACTCTACCAATTCTAGGAGACATAGCAGTTATACATAATACATAGAAACAAACAGAGAAGTATCCAAAATGCAGAGACAGAGAAACATCTCACAAATGAAAGAAATGGAAGCAACAATACTACTGAATAAGAGTTCAAAACCAAACCATGGTTACTCAAGGATCTTCATGAGAGCTTCAAGGAACTTAGTGAGACTTTCCAGGATCTTAGTGAGAATGTCAAAGAAATGAAAAAGGACAAGTCAGAAATTAAGCATACACTAATCGAAATAAAGAATATTTACAGGGAGTAGAGACTTCTAAGAATCAAATCAATGATTTGAATTATGAGGAAGTAAAAAACACCCAATCAGAAGAGTAAAAAAAAAAAAAGAAGAATCTGTAGCCTGGCCCACTTGCATCTACACTGGCACTCTCTGTGTGTTCCACTGTAGCATGGCCACCACCAAGAGCTTTCTGATGCTCGTGCAACTGGAGCAGCGGGGAGGGGCGCCATTCCAGGTGCTTGGTGACAACGCAAAGCAGCCCTACTGGTTCCACATGGAGGACCTCAAGAGCCCGAAGACAGTTCACCTCGAAGCGTGGCTGGTGGAAGCAATCTTCTACCCCAGTGGAGAGCACATTCTGCACATCAAGTGTGTGTTGCAGACCCTGCTTCTCATTAATCAGTGGGACCCTGAAGGCGAGGCTGAGAACTTGATATTTGGTCGGCCTTCTTACCAAAAGGATGTGTCCAAGATGATCATGAACTTGGCTCACTATCACCACCAACTCTGGGCACAAGGCTCATGGAAAAATGATGCCCAGAAGGCTGAGCCCTGGAGCTTCTCTGCTACAGTCTGGGTAGCTGCGATCCAGGCCTCCCCCAACAATGTCCGGGTGGCCAACATCCAGTGGTCCCCCAACAAAGTCTGGGAGGCTGTGACCCAACGATCCCCTGAAAAAGTCTGGGAGGCCTCTACCCAGCAGTCCCCCGACACTGTCCGTGATGTGGCGACCCAGCTGTCCCCCAACACAGTCTAAAAGGCGATGACCCAGAGCTCCCCCTACGCTACCCAGAGCCTGGTTCCCAGGTTATAAAAGCATTTCGGGGGCCTGGAGCATGAGCCAGGCAAGGTTCAAGTGAAAACCCCCATCTAGATCCCTATTCTAGGTCCTGATTCTGCCACAGAAGCTGGGGAAAGGGTGGTGTGGGTTGTTCTTGGTTTCCCCTCCCCACCCCCATGTTAAATGTTTGAAAACACAAATCCAAAAAATTCTAAGAAAAGAACCGAATTTCCTTAATAAAGAATTGAATTACCCCCCCACCCCCCCTCAAAAGAAAGAAAGAGAGAAAGAAGAAAGAAAAAGAAAGAAAGAAAGAAAGAAAGAAAGAAAGAAAGAAAGAAAGAAAGAAAGAAAGAAAGAAGAAAGAAAGAAAGAAAGAAAGAAAGAAAGAAAGAAAGAAAGAAAGGAAGGAAGGAAGGAAGGAAGGAAGGAAAAAGAAAGAAAGAAAGAAAAATAGAAAGAAAGAAAGAAAGAAAGAAAGAAAGAAAGAAAGAAAGAAAGGAAGGAAGGAAGGAAGGAAGGAAGGAAGGAAGGAAGGAAGGAAGGAAGAAAGAAAGGAAGGAAGAAAGAACCCAAAAATATGAAGATAGTGTAAGGAGCTTCTGGGACTACTTCAAACAGACCAACATTCCCATTGTGGGGTACCAGAAGGAGAAGAGAGAGAGCAAGATATTGAAAATCTATTTGAAGAAATAATGACAGAAAACTTCCCCTACTGGGTGAAAGAAATAGACTTACAATTCCTTTAGTTCCAGAGTGTCCCAAACAAGAGGAACCTAAAGAGGCCCACACCTAGACACATCATAATTAAAATGTCAAGAGTTAAAGACAAAGAGAGAATCTTAAAAGCTGCAAGAGAATAGCAGTTATTTACCTACAAGAGAGTGCACATCGACTGTCAGCTGATTTCTCAACAGAAACTTTGCAGGCCATAAGGGAGTGGCAACAAATATTCAAAGTGATGAATAACAAGGACCTACTAGTAAAACCAAAAATACTCTACCCAGCAAAGCTATCATTTAGAATTGAAGCTCAGTTAAAAAGCTTCACAGACAAAAAAAAAAAAAAAAAATCTAAAAGAGTTCATCACCACCAAACCAGTATTAATAGTAGGGGGTGGGGGGCACAGGACACTTGATGGGGAAAGTATGTAGGAAGGAAAATGAAAAAACAAAAAAAACAAAAAAAGGAGTGGGCTAAGGCAGCTGTCCCTGTTTATCAGAATCCTGACTTAGGGGAGTTTAGCCAAAGGTGGCCACACCTAATGGTTCCTTGACCTTTCCAAACAAGTCTGTGCATGTGCAGACCCTCACGTGTTTACCAGAATCTTTATGCTTAATCTTTAGGTGTCCTTGCTTAAAGGACACTGCAAACACATGTGTCCTCCCAAGATTACTTACCCTACTGATTGTATCAAAAGATAAATTTTATCTCAAACTGCTGTTACAATAAAAGCCCGAAGAGGCAGGTGAATGAGGCTGTCAGATTCCTTTAGCCAGGCAGTCCCTTAGCCCTCTCTTGTGAACCTGTGTCAGAGTAATCATTCATCTGTCACTCGGGGTCTGCTGGTCAGCCCTGACAAAATGGTTCCCCGTGTGAGGACCAAGGAACACAACGAGATGTGGCTGAAACCTCGAAAACGAAGAGTAAGAAAACAAAAGTAACTGTGCAGTATGTGATTGGATTCCGCTTGAGATTTCCAAGTTGGAGGGTATGTTTCTCGGCTAAGGTTTCACAGTAGGATAGCAGCTGTCTGCCGAGTAATAGATTTCTTCGTTACTTAAAAAGTTATTAAAAGCAAATGGTGCCTCGTTTACAGAAGAACAATTAAAGGGCCTGTTGCAGACTGTTATAATTTATAACCCTTCATTTCCTGATGCTGGAACATTCAACCTTGATCTCTGGGAATAAGTAGGTAGGAATTTAAAGAGAAATCAGGCCCAAGGAAAATGAGTGCCCTTGTCATCATTAACTATGTGGGTTCTTATTCGAGTTGCAATATGCCCACTTCATACTGAGGATCAAAAGGCTACAGAATGCCAGGAGGATTTACCACCACACACTCCTCCTACTGTAGAGCCTGCAGTACCTAAAGCCCCACCACCTGAGGACATATTTCCCGATCCTCCGCCTCTGGTGTGGGAAGGCTCATCAATTAGATCCTCATTTATGGGATCATGTGTCAGGCAAGCTATGTTAGAAGGAGAGCTTTTGGCTTGCCCAATTATGCAAGATCAGCAAGGTAATCGGATACATAAACCACTCTCCTTTAATACCTTTAAAGAAATAAGGAAAAGTGTTAGAGTAAATGGGGCTAACAGTCTGTTTACAAAAGGACTCCTTAATGCCTTGTCTGAAAATTACCATATGACACCTTGGGACTGGGAGATTTTGGCTAAAACAACTCTGGACACCAGCCAATATTTGCTATGGAGAGCAAAATATGATGAGATCTGTTAACAACAGGCTGTTTATGGGTGTTCACTGGCAACCCCACCTGGGAACGCTTTGGGCTGCATTCTGTCTGTAAGTCCTGGGCATTATAAGACATCTTCGGAAAGGTCCATGAAAAGGACTCTAATTTATTAAGTCTTGACTGTGGGTTATGCGTGCCTGTAAATATCATATATAAGAGTGTCTGTTGTTTTATGTGTCTTTGTGGTTTGCTTTAATTTGTTTAAATATGGGGCATATTTCACTTTGCCAGGGGCCCCAGCTACTTGTGGCAGGCTGAACATGTGGCAGGGATTACAGGGACTTCCCAGCAGCTGCCAAAAATTCTTAATCTTGGGGACCCTTCCTGCTCTCCCTCTCAAGGCAGCAGCCACTGGAAACTGTCAACTAGTAGAAGTTCTTGTCTGTCTGTAATGTAACTTGGTTACTGATTGATGTTCTTTGCTTGCTTTCTTATCTTTGTGGGACTTAACCCGATCTTCACCATTTTATGAACATAGGGAATCCTCTGTCTCTGCTGTTTGGGCTTTGTGCCACTCAGAATCCATTTGCTGTGCTGGGTTAGTATGAGATAAGATTCTAAGACTAATGTCTCAGTCCACCCTTTTATGAGTACTCATTTATTTACTGTAGGGGTTTTTCTGTTTCTGTTTTTAAGATCTCTTCTTATATGCAAGATTTTATATTGTTAGTCTTCTCAGAAAGAAAAAAATTGGGGAAATAAAATCTTCTAAACCTCCCCAGGTCGTTTTCCTAGGAGAATTAGGCCTGTAGAAGTGCCCTCCATCAGGCTGCAGAAATAGCAGTGTGTGTGTGTGTGTGTGGCGGGGGGGGGGGGGGGGGCACTCTCATTTTTTGTAAGAAAACAAAGTACTTTACATTGAAGCCACTGAAAGCCAGTAAGTTACCCCTGTTACAAAATTTGCCAAGGAAAATTCCTTCTGTAATAATTAATTGGCTTTGAAATCTCAAAGTTGTTAAGGCAAAATAAATATAGCTAAAATGAAGGGTATATGATAAAGCTTTTTCAGTGGTAATTATACACTGAGTCACCAGATTATTATGATCTCTGAACATCTGAACACATAATAATCTGGCCACTCAGTATATATATATATATATATATATATATATATATATATATATATGAGGTCCGGTGCATGAATTCATGCATGGGTGGGGGAGGGGACATGGGTGGTTAGCTGGCCTGCCATCTGGTCTAACTCCTGGTTGAGGGGATAATTTGCATATTAGCCTTTTATTATATAGGATATACACTGAGTGGCCAGATCATTATGCGTTCAGAGATCATAATAATCTGGCCATTCAGTCTACATGCCTAAAAATAGTTTTCCAAAGGCTTTGATAACTTAAAACTTTGGAGTTTGCTGGATTAAGTAATAAATCTTTAAATATCTAGTTATTTTGAAATAACAGGATACTGAAATATTAATCTGAGTTTGCCTCACATGGAGCATCTAGAGCAGTGGTTCTCAACCTTTCTAATGCCGTGACCCTTTAATACAGTTCCTCATGTTGTGGTGACCCCCAACCATAAAATTATTTTCGTTGCTACTTCGTAACTGTAATTTTGCTACTGTTAATGAATTGTAATGTAAATATCTGTGTTTTCCGATGGTCTTAGGTGACCCTGCTAACGGTTCTCAACCTGTGGGTTGAGAACTGCTGCTGTAGAGCCTAAGACCATCGGAAAATACAGATATTTACATTACAATTCATAACAGTAGCAAAATTACAGTTATGAAGTAGCAACAAAAATAATTTTATGGTTGGGGGTCACCACAACATGAGGAACTGTATTAAAGGGTTGTGGCATTAGAAAGGTTGAGAACCACTGATCTAGAGGATGAATTTGAATCTGTCAATGAATAAGTCTTTCATTTTATTTGAAGTATCTCTTTAAAAAGGTGAATGTATTGTGAATCTGAGGAATGTTCATTACTAATATGTCACCTAAAAATTAAGGCTTCTAAGGGTTAAGAATTCTAACTAATTGGAAAGAAATTATGGTTTGGTATAATGGAAGGCATGAGGCATGGAGATGCATGTTGAAGGAAAAAGTGGATTTTAAAGCTAGGTATTTCTGAAAGTTGTAAGGTTTCTGAAAAAGGTTTGTGAGAGTTGTAGAATTCTGTGAAGAGAAATGTTGAAATGAAATTGTATAAGTGACACAGGCCAGTAAGCCAGAATAAGAAGAATCGAGAAACTGAGATGATTAGACAGAATTTGGAGCCATCTAGTAAATCCTATCTTCCCTAAACCAAGGACACTTCAAAGTAAATGATTTGTATTTTGCCTCCCTAACCAGAGGGTAAATAAATAGCTTATATCAACATACTTAAGGAGACAGATAGCAGAAATCCAATTAGTGTCATTTGCTGACTACACCCAAGGACAAACAAAGTTAGAGAATAAATCTTATTTTGGTTAGTCCTTTTCTAGTAAAATGGTTATATGTTATATCAATCAGGTATTTTTTTAAAGTCATCTTTTAATCACAGGAACTGAAGTTTGCTAGCCTATGTTTGTGCCTCATGCACTTCGATATATGATATTTTGGTAAAATAAGTTTGACAATCTTTCCAGGGTTTGAATTTTAAGAAACTTTTCCTTGAACTAGAATTGGCTTTAGATCATTCCAATAGGCTCTGGAATGCCTCAAGGGTTTATTTTCTCTCTCATGAAGGAAAATTTTCTGTTTAAGGTAGATGGGAAGCTTTGTCAAATAATAACTATATTATGCTTTAATTTATAGCTCTAATTGTTATTCTGGAATATTAGGTTTTGCAGAAAAGACAAGATTCCATGTCATTTGCATTACTCTATAAAGTATCTGGATTTATAGAAGTATTGGCAAGAAAAATCAGGAGAAACAAAAATTTTATTATGGGACTGAATGAATAGAAAATAATTATGTAGTTTTTATAACTTTTGTTGAAAGTATTGCTGATTCTTAAATTTTTTGTTTTTAAGATATAAGAAAGCATTTTTAAAGCAATTTTGTAAATTATATATTTTTCTTCATACCTGTTCCTCCAGTATTTGCCAATTCTTAATAAGTAGCATTACATTTCTTTGCATGAATTCAATAAGACCTTTTTCCAATTGTAGCTATATTAAAGATAAAAACTGATAATGGGCCTGCTCATAGCAGCTATGGCTTTGCCACCTTTTGCGGAACTTGGTCCATCTAGCATTTCACTGGAATCCCTTACAATCCACAGGGCAGGCCATTGTTGAACATGCCCATGCTTCCCTGAAGGGTAAGCTAGTAAAACAAAAAAGGGGGGAAATGGCACTCAAGGACCCAGCTATAATACTATCTAAAGCACTCTTTACTCTTAGTTTTTGAATCTGAATGATCATTTTCAATCCTCCGTAGAATGGCACTTTTCCTCAATAACCCCACCTCAGAAACCACAAGTCTTGTGACAAGAGGTAGACACTAACAACTGGATGGAACTCAATGAATTATTAACATGGAGGAGAGGATATGTGTGTATTTCTACCTCCACAGGGCCGCTGTGGATTCCAGCTCACCAGATTAAACCCTATCATGGCACTGGACCAATCCTCTTCCAGAAATGAAGAATTTTGGCCTGGGGATTCAAATGATGCACTTTCCCTGGACCCAGACAGCCCCAGAATAACCTGGGGAATGATATAGAAGCTGATGGCAGAGGCTGAGCAATTTTGGAGCATACTCACAGTCCATGTACTCCAGATAACTAACTATTGTTCTTTTTGTTTTTCTTATAGTCTGTAAAATCAGAACTTGATCAGTGAACACACTTCATAGAACCTAATATTCACAGGCAACAAGTTCACCACAGCCCACTGTCTTTTATACCCAAAAACGGGGTGGGGGGGCATGGGGGAGCACAGGAGATTTAATTGGAAAAGTCTGTAAGGAGCAATCCAAGATATCGGCTGTCAGGACAGCAGTGAGGCAGAGTGTGAATGAGTGAGGGAATGAAAGGGGAGTGAGTGGACATGTGGGGCATGTGTGTATGTGTCAGTGAGGGACAGTTATATTCCGCAGGACTGTTGGAGGTGTTTGGACCAGGCTCCTATAGCTGGGCAGCCTCTACTACTGCTGCAATATCTCCCAGAGCAGCCAGCTCTACTGCAGAGGCTGTGGCATCTTTAATGGGATAGCAGCTGTGACTGGGAGCCCAGCCTCACCTCCAACCAGGGAGACCTCAGACACCACCCGGGACCCTACAGCCACACTGGCCAGGGACCTGCTGACTCGGTGGTGAACCCATGAACACCAAGACTCCAGTCTCCCAAGCCATGGGCTCCTAAACAGTTTGTCATGGGGAGACAAAATGGTGGCCAAATAGTTGGATGTATCCTGTGTTTCTCACAGAGCAGATACAAGAAACAGTTGAATTGAGTAACATCCACCCAAAATTGGTGAATTATACACAGCTGGGGACACAATCTGTGGCCAGAAAGAATGGGGGACGCCTGGAGAATGATAGGATGGGGATCTGGGCTGGAGATAGAGACACACGCAAACAGGACTAGAGGGTCAGAAGTAAAATGCACTGCACTAAGTCTACATCCCATCATCCCGTGTAGACACGTGTAATACTTAACTGTGGAAAGGGGTCCACAGGGCTACTGTCAGTGGGGGACTCTAGATCTAAGTCCACAGCCATGAGAAGCTGTACCCAGAAAGACAGCCTGCATTCCTGCACCAGGCACACAGTGTGTGTGTGTGGGGGGGGGGGGGGAGGGGGTTGTGGATGCGTAGTGGCCCGGTTACTTTTTCTTTATATTTTTTCTTGCTTTTACTCACTAAATCCAGTACATAAGATCTTTCAATTACAAACACTCGCTGAGACTGTAGTGCAGGGGAAGGTGGTTTTGTGGAAGCTGGGGAGCAAAATAGGGAGAGGTGACCAGGAAGCCAGCTCTGGGACAGTTTGTTCCTTCCAACCCTGAACAGCCATTTTTCTCCTGAAGAGCCAGCCCCTCCTAGCAGTGCAGCCACAGCCAGCCTTGAGCTGGGCAGGGAAACAAAGTTTCTGAATACCCCCCCGGAAGCCCTCTGGGACTGGGTGGAGGGGCCATTTGGTCCCAGAAATTAATACAGAAACACTGCCACCTAGAGCCCGTGTCAGAAAAAGATGCTTGTGGAAATACAACTGAAAACAGGCAGAAAAACTAAGTGGGCAGATTGATCCTGCCTGCCTGAAACTTAGGTGGTGGAGTCTGACACAGAGGAGCAGTGGATCACTGGGAACTAAAACACGGTGTTGACTACCTAACAGGAAACTGAGATGTGGCAGACAGAACAGTGGAGAGGGGTCATAAACCAGCCACCATGGGACATTAAAACTCAGCTGAAGTGAACGACACTTCACTAATTCACTTTTGTATTTTTTATCTTTTACTTAAGAAATTAATTTTTTTCTATTTTATTTTTCATTGTTATTATTATTAACATTTTATTTCTTTTGGGCTAGTGTTCCACATTCTATTTTTATTTTTTATTATTTTTTAACTATCTCATTTTTTTCTTTTTGCCAACCTTTTCTTCCTCACTTCTCCCTTTTTCATCCTGTTTCTCTTCTCTTGTTCCTGCTTTAGTTTTTCTCTCTCCTTTATTTTTACACCTTGTTAAAAATTGATCTTCTTTATCGATTTATTGACACTAACTATTATAGCAGTCTCTGTTGACTTACTCATATATATAATTTTCTTTCCCCTGCTCAAGTCTATTCACCCTTCTCTTTTCTCTTTCTGCACTAGCCAATATTTTTCTTCTTGTTGTTTGTTTGTTTTTATTTTATGCTTTTGTTTTTCCCCTCCTTTCTAGCTCTCTTCTTCTATTAATAGCTTAATTAGTTTCACTCACCAAACTCAGGCCTATTTGCTCTCTACTCTATTCTCCTTTTCCAAAAATAGAAGAATATATAGATAGATTAAAGAAAGGGGAAATTTTTCTTCATACACACACACACACACACACACACACACACACACACACACACACAGAGTGGCCAGATTATTTTGATCTCTGAATACATAATAATCTGGCCATTCAGCGTATATCCTATATAATAAAAGGCTAATGTGCAAATTGTCCCCTAGACCAGGAGTTTGACCAGCAGGCAGGCCAGCCAACTGCCCATGTCCCATCCCCCTGGCAAGGCTGGCTGGACCCACCCATGCAAGGATTCATGCACCTGGCCTCTAATATACATACATACACATATACTGAGTGGCCGGATTATTATGTGTTCAGAGATCATAATAATCTGGCCACTCAGTGTGTATATGTATATGTATATGTATATGTATATGTATATGTATATATACATAAATTATTTTAATAATTTTTTAAAATTAATTATTTTATTTTTTACTTTTCTTCTTATAGACTCATTTTCTTTCTACCTTCTCTATACTGAATCGAGGCCATTCCCACATTTATTCAATTCCTTTACCTTACCTTCTGGAAATAAGCTCTGAATCTTCAGATTAGTTTTAGTTTTCCCCCCTTTTTTTCTGGGTGTTTGTTGTTTGCATTTTTTGGTTTATTTGTTGTTTTTTGTGGAGTTTTCTCCCCATATATGTATATTTCCCCTTACTTTTTCTTCTTCTTTTCCCTCTTACCTTTTTTCCTTTTCTCAATATCATTTTTACACTCTTTTCCCTCCACTAGTACTCTTTTCTCTGCTGGTCACCTTTATTTGGGGTTATTGGTGTCATGAATACAATTGTGTTTTGTTCCCTCTGTGTCATGTCTTGTTGAGTTGTATTTTATGCCTTTTGGTCAATGTGGTAGAGAGTGAGCCACATAACCAGACACCCTGAGAGGAGAAAAAATGGGAAGACAAAGAAATAGCTCCCAGACCAAAGAAAAGCAGGAATCACCAGAAAAGGAAGTAAACCAAATAGAGGCAAGCAATATGTCAGAGAATGAGTTCAGAGCAATGATCATGAAGACACCGAAAAGGTTGGAAGACACATTCAACATGTGTGAGAATCAAGAGGAAATGAAGAAGAACCTAGAAGAAATAAAGAATGACATAGGTGCAACGAAGAACACAATAGAAAGCATCAACAGTAGACTAGAGGAAGCTGAGGGCCACATCAATGAGCTAGAATACAAGGTAGGAAAAACACTCAAGAAGAGCAGAAACTGGGGGAAAAAACATAAAAAGCAGAAGGAGAGCCTGAAGGAGATTTGGGACAATAAGAAATGAAACAACATCCACATAATAGGGGTGGCATAAATAGAGGAAACTGAGCAAGGAATAGAACACCTGTTTGAAGAAATAATGAGAGAAAACTTCTCTGATATTAGGAAAAAGACTCACACAAGTTCAAAAAGCACACAGAGTCCCAAACAAGATGAATCCCAAAAGATTGACACCAAGACACATCATAATTTAATTGGCAAACACCAATGACAAAGTAAGAATCTCAAACGCTGGCAAAGAGAGACAGAAATCTAACTATAAGGGATCTCACATTAGACTATCAAATGATTTCCCAACAGAAACACATCAGGCCAGAAGGGAATGGAATGAAATATACAAAGTCATGCAAAGGAAGGGACTGAATCTAAGTATACTCTATCCAACAAGGCTATTATTCAAAATTGAAAGTGAAATCAGGAGCTTCACAGACAAAAAAAGGGCTAAGTGAGTATATTACCATCAATACAGCAATGCAAGAAATGCCAAAGGGACTGCTTCAGAAAAAAGAAATTGGAAGGGAAGAAGGAACACAGGCATAAAGAATAAAAATGGTGACAAACAAGTAACTGTCAATAATAACTTTAAATGTAAATAGATTAAATGCCCCAATCAAAAGACATAGGGCAATTGAATGAATAAGAAAACATGACCCATATATATGCTGTCTGAAAGAGACCCATCTCAGAACAAAGGACTCACACAGACTAATGGTGAAAGGATGGAAAATATTTTTTCTGGCAAATGGAAATTAAAAAAAAAAAAGCTTGTGTAGTAATACTCATATCTGAGAAATTAGATCTCAAAGTGAAGGCCATAACAAGAGATAAGGAGGCCACATCATAATAATAAAGGCAGCAATTCAACAAGAAGATATAACTCTGGTAAACATATATGCCTCCAATATAGGAGCCCCAATACATTAAAAAACAAGACAAGAAAAACAACAACAAACAAAACTTCTGAAAGATATCTGGGGAGAGATCGACAGAAATACAACCATAGTAGGGGACATTAATGCCCCATTGATACCACTGGATAAATCCTCTAAACAAATAATCTACAAAGAAACATCAATCCTAAATGACTCAGTAGATCAGATGGAATTAATTGACATCTTCAGGATATTTCACCCCAAAATTACAGAATATACATTCTTCTCAAGTAAACATGGGACATTTTCAAAGATAGACAACATATTGGGACACAGGCAAAGTCTCTTCAAATTCAAAAAGATTGAAATCATATCAAGCATCTTCTCAGATCACAATGGCATAAAATTAGAAATCAATTATAATAAAAATAAGGAAAAATAATTAAACATGTGGAGGCTAAATAGCATGCTATTAAACAATTATTGGGTTACCAAAGAGATCAAAGAAGAAATAAAAAGCATCCTGGTAACAAAGGACAATGAAAACATAACAATCCCAAATCTATGAGACACAGTGAAAGTAGACCTGAGAGGGAAGTACATATCTATACAGATATACCTCAAAAACAAGAAAAAAGGATAATAAATTATCTAACTCTACAACTCAAAGAATTAGAAAGAGAGCAACAAGAAAAGCCCAGAGTAAACAGAAGGAAGGACATAATAAAGATCAAAGTGGAAATAAATGGCATAGAGATTTTAAAAAGCACAATACAAAAGATCAATAAAACCAAGAGCTGGCTCTTTGAAAGAATAAATAAAATTGATGATCCTCTAGCCCAGTGGTTGGCAAACTGCAGCTTGCGAGCCACATGCAGCTCTCTGGCCCCTTGATTGTGGCTCTTCCACAAAATACCACGTGTGGGTGCACACGTACAGTGTGATTAAAACTTCGTGGCCCATGCGCAGAAGTCGGTTTTCAGCTCTCAAAAGAAATTTCAATCATTGTACTGTTGATATTTGGCTCTGTTGACTAATGAGTTTGCCTACCATTGCTCTAGCCATGCTCACCAAGAGGCAAAGAGAGAGGACCCAAACACACAAAATCAGAAATAAAGAGGTAAAGTAACAAACGACCCCACTGAAATACAAATAATTATGAAATATCACTATGAACAACTCTATTCCAACAAACTGGACAACCTAGAAGAAATAGACATATTCTTAGAAAAATGCAGGCTTCCAAAACTCAATCAGGAAGAATAATAAAAAAAAAAACCTGAGTAGGCTGATAACTACTGAAGAAATTGAAGCCGTAATCAAAAATCCTTCAGCAAACAAAAGCCCTGGTCCAGACTGCTTTACAGGGGAGTTCTAAAAAATATTCAAAGAAGAACTAAAACCTGTACTCCTCACACTATTTCAAAAAATTTAAGATGAAGAAACACTTCCAAGCTCTTTCTATAAAGCCAGCATTACCCTAATCCCAAAACCAGATAAAGACACCACAAAGAAAGAGAATTATAGGACAATATCTCTGATGAACATATATGCTAACATCCTCAACAAAATTCTAGCAAATCAGATCCAGTAATACTTTGGAAAGATCATACACCATGACCAAGTGGGATTTATTCCAGGGATGCAAGGATGTTACTATAGCCACAAATCAATAATTGTGATAAATCACATAAACCAATTGAGAATTAAAAATCACATAATCATATCAATTGATGCAGGAAAAACATTTGACAAAATCTAACACCATTTCTTGGTAAAAACTGTCATCAATGTGGGAATAGAGGGATCATACCTCAACATAATAAAAGCCTTATATGATAAACCTACAGCCAACATCATACTCAATGGGCAAAAACTAAAATCATTTCCCCTAAGAACAGTCACAAAACAGAGATGTACACTCTCACCACTCCTGTTCCACATAGTACTGGAAGTGCTAGCCATAGCAATCAGACAAGAAGGAGAAATAAAAGGCATCCAAATTGGAAAAGAAGAAGTAAAACTATCATTATTCATAGATGCCATGATATTATACCAAGAACACACTAAAAATTCGATAAAAAAGCTAATGGATTTAATGAGTTCAGCAATGTAGCAGGATACAAAATTCATACTCAGAAATCTATGGCTGTTTTATACATCCATAATGAACGCACCAAAAGAGAAACAACAAAAACAATCCCATTTACCATTGCACCAAAAAGAAAAAAAAAAAAAAGATACCTAGGAATAAATTTAACTAAGGAGGTAAAAGACCTGCACTCAGCAAACTATAGTACATTGAAAAAAACGATAGAGGAAGATATAAACAAATGGAAGAATATACTGTGTTCATGGATGAGCAATCTATAGATTTAATACAATCTCCATTAAAATACGAACAGCATATTTCACATACCTAGAACAAACTCTCCAAAAATTCTTATGGAATAAAGAAAGACTCTTAATTGCCACAGCAATCTAGATAAAGAAGAACAAAGTTGGAGGGATTACAATACCAGATATCAAGCTATATCACAAAGCCACTATTCTCAAAACTGCCTCATACTGCCACAAGAACAGACATATTAGACCAATAGAACAGAACAGAGAACCCAGAAATTGACCCAAGCCATTATGCTCAATTAATATTTGACAAAGCAGGCATAACATACAATGGAGTCAAGACAGTTCCTTCAATAAATGGTGTTGGGAAAATTGGACAGATACATAAAAAAATGAAACTGGACCACCAACTCACACCATACATAAAAATAAAGTCAAACTGGATAAATGACTTAAATGTTAAGAGGGGAAACCATAAAAATCTTAGAAGAATCCATAGGCAGCAAAATATCAAACATATGTCATAGCAGTATCTTTACTGATACAGCTCCTAGGGCAATGGAAACTAAGGAGAAAATAAACAAATGGGACTACATCAAAATAAAAAGCTTCCACAGAGCAAAAGAAACCAAAAACAACAAGAAAGCTTACTGCATGGGAGAATATATTTGTCAATGGTATATCCGATAAGGGCCTAGTCCCCAACATTTATAGGGAACTCATACATCTTAACAAAAGGAAGAAAAACAATCCAATAAAAAATTGGCAAAGGACTTAAATAGACACTTTTTGAAATGGACATACAGAAAGCCAAGGAACATACGAAAGCATGCTGAGAGATGTAAATCAAAAGGACAGTGAGATACCATCTCACACCTGTCAGAATGGCTATCATCAACAAACTAACAAAAGACAAATGCTGGTGAGGATGTGGAGAAAAAGGAATCCTCGTGCACTGCTGATGGGAGTGTAGAGTGGTGCAGCCACTGTGGAAGACAGTATGGAGTTTCCTCAAAAAGTTCAAAATGGAACCCCATTTGACCCAGTTATCCTACTTATAGGATTATATCCCAAGAAATCAGTAACAGCAATCAGAAATAATATATGCAACCCCTATGTTCATAGCAGCACAATTTATAATAGGTAAGATTTGGAAAGAGCCTAAATGCCCATCCGCAGATTAGTGGATTAAAGCACAGTGGTACATCTATACAATGGAATACTACACTGCTGTAAAAAGGAAGGAACTCTTTCCATGTGCAACAACATGGATGGACATGGAGAGCATTATGCCACTCTAAATAAGCCAGTTGGAGCAAGGTAAATATCACATGATCTCACTCATTAGTGGAATATAATGAACAACATGTACTGATGAACAAAAATAGAGTCAGAAACTAGAAGCATTGAATAGATCATCAAACTTCAGAGGGAAGGCAGGGTAGAGTTGGCGGGGCAGGTAAGATGTCAACCAAAGGACTGGTATGCATGCATATGAGCATAGCCAATGGACTCATACACTGAGGAGCTGGGTGAGGGCATGTGCTGAGGGTTGGGAGTGGCTGGGAAGAGGCCAATGGGGGAAAAAGAAGATATATTAAATACTATATGTAATACTTAATAAAGAATTTTAAAAAATCAAAATTATCTAAAACATCAAAAGAGAGTGTCTAGAAATTATATATAATATATAAACATGCAACTATGTATATAATAAATATATATACATCACATATATATATATGCATTATATACACATATACACACACAGACATACAATGAAATTAAAAGCCCAATATTAGTTAAATAGCTGATTAGGTAGAATTAAAGAGAGGTTTAATAAACAAGAAGTTAAATTAAATACTGGAAAATTGCATCCAATATAACACCGAAAAGAAAAAGTAAAGATAAAGAAAAATTGAGTTTGTAATGAAGAATAGAGAATAAGCAATATATGAATGACCAATCACTGAAATGTATTCAGAATTTAATAAAGACATGTATTTTCTATTTAAATGTTTAAATTATTAAAAACAGAATAAACAAAAGGAAGTACACATTCAGAATATTTTACTCTAAGTGAAAACCATAAGTGACAAAAAGAATTTAAAAGTATCCTGACGAAAAACACAGTTTACCTACAATAAACTGAGAGGACAGGGGAGCAGAGACATGATAGTCTACTTCCCAGCAGCAGTAACTAAAGATAGAAGAGTGGTAAAATACAGTTCACATATTAAAAGAAATAACTATCAATCTAGAGTTGCATTCTCAAAATATAATCATTCTAAAAGTAAAATTAAATTAAACAAAAAATGAGAGAGTTTATTATTATGAGTGGAAAACTCTATTTGCTCACTTGTAATATATCACTTATGATAGCTTTTTCCAAAGGGATCTGAAATCTTTATACTTATCTCTGTCCCTTTAATTAAGAGAGTTCAGGGGAAACAATTTACAGAGTGAATCCTTCTACTACTTGGTGTGAACTGCTCACATAAAGCATATCTTCTGTTCAGCTCCTCCAAAGACATTACCTTTTTTCATGGTTATACAGCCTCTCTTGCTAGCAAATAAAATATTGTTCCCTTTATATTTATTCAATATTTTTTTCAGCTGTCAGACATGATAAGGGGACATGTGTTTTCTTTGGATAAATACCCAGAATTGGAATGCTGTGTTTTATGGTAGATATATTTTTAGTTTTATGAGAAATCTCCAAATTCTTCCCATCCTCTATAATAAAGAGGTAATTTGTAAATTGACAAGATGGCTGCCTATGACCAGGTCGGCAGGGGGGTTAGTGAGGGATGACCAAACAACTGAACAAGCAGGCTGCGTGGGGCGACCAGGCTGGCAGGGAGGGGGCAATTGGGAGTAACCTGGCTGGCAGGTAGGGCAGTTAGGGGTGATCAGGCCAGCATGCAGAAGCAGTGAGGGGTGATCAGGCTGGGAGGGGGGGCAGTTAGGGGCAACCAGGCAGGCAGGCAACTGAGCAATTAGGAGCCAGCGGTCCAGAATTGCGAGAGGGATGTCCGACTGCTGGTTTAGACACATCTATTCCTCGAGGGGCCCCAGATTGGAGAGGGTACAGGCTGGGCTGAGGGGAGCCCCCCCATGCATGAATTTTGTACACTGGGCCTCTAGTAGTGAATAAAACAATTTGCAATTTCACCAACTGTGAACAAGGGTTTCCTTTTCTCCACTTTTTTTTTTTTTGCCAAAACATGTTATTTGTTGTTTGTTGATTTATTGATGATATCCATTCTGACTGGTATGAGATAGCATTTCATTGTTGCTTGATTTACAATTTTTTATATGTTTTTTAAATGAGCTAACTTTATTTTTTTAAATAAATCTTTATTATTGAAAATATTACATATGTTCCTCCTTTCCCTGCATTGGTCCCCTCCAGCCTACCCCTACCCTCCAACCCAGGACTTCAGTATCCTATTGTCTGTGTCCATGGGTTATTTATATATTCATACAAGGTCTTTGGTTGATTACCTCCCACCCATTCACCCTCCCCTGTCTTCCATGTTTCTCAATCCACTCTGTTCATCAGTTTATTTTATTACTTAGATTCCACGTAAGAGTGAGATCATGTGATATATATATATATATATATATATATATATATATATATATATATTTACTAACTTATTTCACTTAGCATGCTACTCACCAGATCCCTCCATGCTTTTTAATCCACTCACTTACTGATGGGCATTTGGGCTGTTTCCAGATCTTAGCTATTGTAAATTGTGCTGCTATGAACATAGGGGTGCATACATTCTTTCTGATTGGTGTTTCAGGATTCTTAGGATATATTTCTAGAAGTGGGAACACTGGGTCAAATGGCAGTTCCATATTTAATTTTTTGAGGAAACTCCATACTGCTTTCCATAATGGTTGCACCAGTCTGCATTCCCACCAGCAGTGTACTAGGGTTCCCTTCTCTCCACACAAAAAAACCCAAAAAAACAAAACTACATCTTTGCCAGCACTTGTCATTTGTTGATTTGTCAATACTAGCCATTATGACAGGTGTGAGGTGATACCTCATTGTCATTTTAATTTGCACCTCTCTGATGATCAGTGACTTTGAACATTTTTTTCATATGTCTCTTGGCCATCTGTATGTCCTCTTTGGAGAAGTGTCTATTTAGGTCTTTTGCCCATTTTTTAATTGGATTGTCTTCCTTTTGTTAAGTTGTATGAGTTCTTTATATATTTGGAATATTAACTGTTTATCAGATGTATCATTGACAAATATGTTCTCCCATACAATGGGCTCCCTTTTTGTTTTGTTGATTTTTTTTTCTGTGCAGAAGCTTTTTATTTTGATGTATTTTTTTTTTTTTTGTGTGTGTGTGTGTATTTTCTCCCTAGTTTCCTTAACCTTAGGAGATGTATCTGTAAACATATTTCCATGAGAGATGTCTGAAATTTTGCTGCCTATAGCTTTATATAGGATTTTTATTGTTTCATGACTTACATTTAAGTATTTTATCCATTTTAAGTTTATTCCTGTGTATGGTGTAAGTTGGTGGTACAGACCAGCCCCCCAAAATCTGAGAGGCATATCAGTTTGACCTAATACATAGAAACAATTACAAAGGGACCAAAAAGTAGGCAGGAAAAAAAACAACAAACAATCCCCAAATGAAAGAAAAGAACAAATCATCAGAGAAGGAACTAAATAATATGGAGGCAAGAAATTTGTCAGATAAAGAATTCATAGTAATGGTAATAAGTGTAAGAACTATGAGTAACTTAATGATAATTATAATGGACTTAATGACAAGTGTAACAACATGGGAAGAGTTTGAATAATAAATAAAAGTCAATGACATAGCTGAAATAAAGAACACTCTGGAAGGATTCAAGAGTAGACTAGAAGAAGGTGAGGAGAGAATCAGTGAATCAGAAGACAAAGTAGAAAAAAAAATCTCCACTCAGAATAGCAAGTGTGAAAAAAATAAAAACCATAAGGAGACTCTAAAGGAGCTTTGGAACAACATGGAACAAAACAATATTCACATTATAGGATTACCACAAGGACCAGAATCTAAGAAAGGAATAGAAAACTTCTTTGAAGAAATGATGGCAAATAATTTCCCTAACCTGGTGAAGGAAAAAGTCACTTATGGTCAAGACAGTCCCAATCAAGTTGAACCACAAAAGACCCACACATAGTTAACTGATAATTAAAATAACAAATATAAAAGAAAAATAAAGACTCTTAAAGCAGCTAGAGAGACAGAAAGTTACCTACCAGGGATCTCTCATTAGACTATCAACTTATTTCTCAACAGAAACACATCAAGCTAGAAGAGAATGGTTCATACAAAGTGATGAAAAATAAGGGACTGAATCCAAGATTACACTATCCATCATGGCTATCATCCAAAATTGAAGGTGAAATCAGGAGCTTGACATACAAAAAAAGACTAAGGGAGTTTATTGCCACCAATACAGCAATGCAAGAAATGCTAAAGGGACTGTTGTAAAAAGAAGAAATAGAAAGGGAAAAAGAAACACAGGCATAAAGAATAAAAATGGCTACAAACAAATACCTATCAATAATAACCTTAAACTTAAATGGACTAAATGCTCCCATCAAAAGACATAGGGTAGATGAATGGATAAGAAAACATGAATTATATACATGCTGTCTACAAGAGACTGACCTTAGAACAAAGGACTCACACAAACTGAAACTGAAGGGATGGAAAACAATTTTTCAGGCAAATGGAAATAAAAAAAGCAGGGATAGCAATACTTATATCTGACAAAATAGACCTCAAAGTGAAGTCTATAATAAGAGATAAGGAAGGCCACTTCATAATACTAAAGGGATTGATACAACAAGAGGCTATAACTCTAGTAAACATATATGCACCCAATAGAGTTGCACCAAATACATAAAAAAAAAAAACCAAACCAAACCAACTTCTGGAATATATCAAGGGAGAGATTGACATCAATACAATAATAATAAGGGACTTTAATACCTCATGGACATCTCTGGATAAATCTTATAGACAAAAAAAAAAAAAAGGAAACAATAATCCTAAATGATACTCTAGAACAGAAGGAACTAATTGAAATATTCAGAACATTCCACCCCAAAGCTATGGAATATACATTCTTCTCAAGTACACATGGGACATTTTCAAATATAGACCACTTGTTAGGATACAAGCTAAGTTTCTACAAATTCAAGAAGATTGAAATCATATCAAGCATCTTCTCAGACCACAATGGAATTAGAAAACCAGCTACAATAAAAATGCTCAAAAACAATCAAATACATGGAGACTTAATAGCATGCTATTGAACAATGAATGAGTTACCAAAGAGATCAAAGAAAAATAAAAACATCCTAGAAAAAAATGAAAATGCAACAATCCAAAATCTATGGTTCACAGTGCAAGTAGTCCTCAAAAGGAAGTTCATAGTACTACAGGCCTACCTCAAGAAAAACAAACAAACAAAAAAACAAACAAAAAAAATAGAAAAACTGATAAGTTATCTAACACTACAACTTAAAGAATTAGAAAGAGAACAACAAGCAAAGTTCAAACCAAACAGAAGGAAGGAATAATAAAGATCAGAGAGGAAATAAATGACATTGAGATAAATAAAAAAATACAAAAGATTAATAAAACCAAGAGCTGGTTCTTCAAAAGCATAAACAAGATTGATGAACGTCTAGCCATATTTACCAGGAAACAAAAAGAGAGGACCCAAATAAACAAAATGAGGAACAAAAGAGCAGAAGTAACAACTGACCCCATAGAAATACAAAGGATTGTGAAAAAACACTATGAATGACTTTACTGCAACAAAAGGGACAACCTGCATGAAATGGAAATATTCCTAGAAAAATACAATCTTCCAAAACTCAATAAGGAAGAATCAGAAATCCTGAATAGGCTGATAACTCCTGGTGAAATTAAAGCAATAATTAAAAAACTCACAGCAAAAAAAGCACTGGTCCAGAAGGCTTCACAGGGGAGTTTTACCATATATTCAAAGTACTATCTCCTCTACTCCTTACACTATTACAAAAAATTCAAGAGGAAGGAACACTTCCAAACTCTTTCTATGGGGCCATCATCACCCTAATTTCAAAACCAGATAACAACACAACAAAGAAAGAGAACTGTAGGCCAATATCCTTGATGAATGCTAAAATCCTCAACCAAATTTTAGCAAATCGAATCCAGCAATACATAAAAAGATCATATATCATGAACAAATTTGATTTATTACAGGAATACAAGGCTGGTACAATATTCACAAAACAATAAATGTGATACAGCATATAAACAGATTGCAAGAGAAAAATCTCATAGTCATATCAATTGATGCAGGAAGAGCATTCAACAAAATCCAACACCCTTTATTGACAAAAACTATCAGCAAAGTGGGAATAGAGAGAACATACCTCAGTGAAATAAAGGTAATCTATGACAAACCTACAGCCAACATGATATTCAGTGGACAAAAACTAATACCATTTCCCCTAAGAACAGGAACAAGACAGAGATGCGTGTTTCACCACTCTTGTTCAACATAGTTCTAGAGGTCCTGGGCATAGCAATCAGACAAGAAGAAGAAATAAAAGGCATCCAAATTGAAAAGGAGGATGTAAAACTTTCATTATTAGCAAATGACATGATATTGTACATAGAAAACCCTAAAGCAAGCATTTCAAATTCACAGCCAGTGGGCTGCATGTCTCTTTTAAATGAGTTTGACATGCTTGCCCTAAAGACTTCATCAAAAACTACTAGACTCAATAAATAAATTTGGAAAATTTAGCAGGATACAAAATTAACATCCAGAAATCCATACCATTTTTATACACTAATAGGAACTCTCAGAAAGAGAAACCAAAAATAACAATCCCATTTACCTTGAAAAAAAAATTAAGATACTTATGAATAAACTTAACCAAGGAGGTAAAAAACCTGTACTCAACAAACTAAAGGACATTGAAGAAAGAGATAGAGGAAGATGTAAACAAGTGGGAGAATATACCATGTTCATGAAATTAGAATCAACATCATGTAAATGTTCACACTACCCAAAACAATCTATAGATTCAATTCAATCCCTATTAAAATACCAATGGCATATTTCACAGACCTAGAACAAACTTCCCAAAAATTTATATGAAAACAAAAAAGACCCAAAATAGCTGTAATAATCTTGAGAAAGAAGAAAAAAGTTGCAGGAATTACAAAACCAGATATCAAGTTATACTACAAAGCTACTATACTCAAAACAGCCTGCTATGGGCACAACAACAGGCATACAGATCGATGGAACAGAACAGAGAACCCAGAAAGTGACACAAGCCCATATGCTCAATTAATATTTGACAAAGGAGGCAAGAACATACAGTGGAGCAGAGACAGTCTCTTTAATAAATGGTGTTGGGAAATTTGGAAAGATACATGCAAAAAAAAAGAAAAGAAAGAAAATGAAACTAGACCACCAACTTACACCCTATACAAGAATAGACTCAAAATGGATGAAAAATTTAAATGTAAGACGTAAAACCATGAAAGTCCCATAAGAAACCATAGGCACCAAAATCACATCTCTCATAGCAATATGTTTACTGATACATCTCCTAGACAATGGAAACTAAGGAAAAAATAAACAAACGGGACTATATGAAAAGAAAAATCTTCTGCACTGTAAAAGAAACCATCATTAAAATAAAAAGAGAGCACACTACATGGGAGAACCTATTTGCCAATGATACATCTGATAAAGGGTTAATCTCCAAAATATGCAGGGAACTCATACAACTTAATGAAAGGAAGACAAACAATCCAATTAAAAATGGGCAAAGGACCTTTATAGACACTTTTCCAAAGTGGACATACAGAAAGGCAAGAGACATATGAAAAAACACTCAAAGTCACTAATCATGTGAGAGACACAAATCAAAATGACAATGAGATATCATCTCACACCTGTTGGATTGGCTATCATCAACAAATCAACCAACTTCAAGTGTTGGTGAGGTTTTGGAGAAAAGGGAACCCTATTACACAGTTGGTGGGAATGCAGACTGATGAAGCCACTGTGGAAAATAGTATGGAATTTCCTTAAAAAATTATAAAAGAGATTCCCATTAGACCCCATAATCCCAGTTCTAGTAATATATACTAAGAAACCAAAATACTCATCAGAAAGAATGTATGCACCCCTATTTTCACAGCAGTGTGATTTACAATAGCTAAGACTTGGAAACAGCCTAATTGCTCATCAGTAGTTGAGTGGATAAAATAACTATGGTACATTTACACAATGGGATACTATGGGGCAATAACAAAGAAAGATCTTACCATTTGCAACAGTATGGATGGAGCTGAAGAGTATTATCTGAGTGGAATAAGCCAGTCAGAGAAAGATAAATATCACATGATCTCACTCATATGTGGAATCTAATTGATCAAATAAAATGATGATCAAAATAGACCCAGAGTCACAGAAGCATTGAACAGACTGTTGAACCTCAAGAGGGAAGGCAGGATAGGGTGGTTGGGAAGAGATCAACCAACGAGCTTGCATGCATATATGTATAACCCATGGACACAGACACTGGGTGGTTAGGGCCTGGCAGGCTGGGACAGGAGCAGGTTTTAATAGGTTAATGGGCAAAAAAGGAGGACATACGTAATACTTTCAACAATAAAGATTTTTTAAAAATCCTCAACAAAATATTAGCAAATCACATCCAACAATACATTAAAAAGATCATACACCATGTCCAAGTGAAATTTATTATGGGGATGCAAGGCTGGTACAATATTCACAAATTAATTAATGTGATAGATCACATAAACAGGTTGCAAGACAAAAATCACATGATCATATCAATTGATGCAGAAAAAGCATTTGAAAAATCCAACACTCTTTTTTGATAAAAACTTTCAGCAAAGTGGGAATAGAGGGATCATGCCTCAACGTACTAAAAGCCACATATGATAAAGCTACAGCCAACATCATAGTCAATGGGAAAATACTAAAACCATTTCCCCTGAGAAAAGGAACAAGACTGGGATGCCCTCTTTCACCACTCTTGTTCAGCATAGTACCGGAAGCCCTAGCCATAGCGATCAGACAAGAATAAAAAATAAAAGGCACCCAAGTTGGAAATGAGGAAGTAAAACAGTCATTTTTTGCAGATGACATAATATTGTAAGTAGAAAACCCTAAAGCCTCCATCTAAAAACTACTAGATTTAATAAATGAATTTGGCAATGTAGCAGAATTCAAAATTAACACCCAGAAACCTATGGCATTTTTATACTCCAATAATGAACTCTCAGAAATAGAAACTGAAAAAATATCCCCTTTACTATTGCAACCAAAAAATTAAGATACTTTGGAATATACTTAACCAAGGAGATAAAAAACGTGTACTTGAAAAACTATGGGATATTGAGAACAGAGTTAGAGGAAGACATAAGTTCAATATAATCCCTATTAAAATATGAACAGAATATTTTACAGATCTAGAACAAATATTTATATTGAACCAGAAGAGACCGTGAATAGATGCAGCAATCTTGAGAAAGAACAAAATTGGAGGAATCACAATACCAGATACAAAGTTATACCACAAAGCTGCTGTATTCAAAACAAACTAGTATTATCACAAGAACAGACATATAGATCAATGGAACAGAACAAAGAACCTAGAAATTGACCGAAGCCATTATGGTCAATTAATATTTGACAAAGGAGGCAAGATGATACAATGGAGTAAAGACAGTCTCTTCAATAAATAGTTTTGTAAAAACTTGACAGGCATATGTAAAAAAATGAAAATAGACTACCAGCTTACACCATTCACAAGAATAAATTCAAAATAGATAAAAGACTTAAATTCAAGATATGAAACCATAAAAATCTTAGAAGAAACTATAGTCAGCAAAATATCAGCTATCTCCCATAGTAATGTTTGCCTATACATCTCTGAGGGCAAAGAAAACTAAGGAGAAAATAAACAAATGGGATTAAATAAAAATAAAAATCTTCTGCACAGCAAAAGAAACAGTCAACAAAACAAAAAGGGAGCCCACTGTATGGGAAAACATATTTGGCAATGATACATTCCACAAGGGGTTCATCTCCAAAATATACAAGAAAGTCACACAACAAAAGGAAGACAAACAATCCAATTAAAAAATGGGCAAAAGACCTCAATAGACACTTCTCCAAAGAGGACATACAGATGGCCAAGAGACATATGAAAAAATGCTTTAAGTCAATAATCCTCTGAGAGATGTAAATCAAAATGAGGTATCACCTTACACCTCTCAGAATGGCTGTCATCAACAAATTAACATACAAATAATGTTGGCTAGGATGTGGAGAAAAGGGAACCCTAGTACACCGTTCTTGGGAATGCAGATTGGTGCAGTCACTATGGAAAACAGAAAGAACTCATATAATTTACCTGTATAGTATTATGCTAAGCAAAATAAGCCAGAGAAAGGTAAGTACATGATCTAACTCATATGTGGAGTCTAATGAACAAAATAAATTGATGAACAAAATAGATACAAAGACATAAAAGCATGGAACAAATTGTCGAACCTCAGAGGGAAGGTAGGGGAAGGTGGGTGTTGGGAAGTGATCAACCAAATAATTTTATGAATATATGCATAACCCATGGACACTGACAATAGGGTGATGAAGGCTAGGGATGGAGGCATGGGCCAGAAAAGGTCAATGCAGGAAAAAAGGAGATATACTTTCAACAATTAAAAAATGTTTTAAAAGTTTATATATAGTTAAATTCAGAATACTCTAATGTTGCTATAGTGGTAAATAAATTACTTATACCTAGTATATAAATTTAAAACATTAAAAATAACTGTATGGACAATCATTGTTGCTAGGTTAAACAAAGTAAAAATGTAAAAATAAAATGAGAGATTAAAAGTATTTAGATATTTAGTATGAGTTCAAAGGTAACTTGCAATTTTCTTAAAATGAATATAATTAGTTTTATGTAAATTTCTTGTTAACCACAAAACACAAATCTATAATAAATATACAAAAGAAAGAGAAAGAAAATTATTAAAGCACAAAAGAAAAGAGCAGGAAAGAAACAAAGAAATTACAAAACAACCATAAAACAATGAACAAAATGGCAATAACTTCATATATATCAACTAGAGGCCCAGTGCACAAACTCTTGCATGGCTGGGGTCCTTCAACCTGGTTGGCAATGGGGGCCAATCAGAGTCATCTCGCCCAGTCCTGATTGGAGCCGATGGGGGCCGGCCGGCCGGTGAGGGACCACAGGAGGTCTCCAGGGCATGTCTGGCCCTCTTGCCCAGTCCCAATCAGCGAGACCCCAGCAGCAAGCTAACCTACCAGTCAGAGTGTCTGCCCCCTGGTGGTCAGTACACATCATAGTGACTGGTTGAGCAATTAGTTGGACACTTATTATATTACTAGAGGCCTGGTGCATGAAATTTGTGCATGGGGGGTGTGTCCCTCAGCCCAGCCTGCACCCTCTCCAATCTGGGACCCCTCAAGGGATGTCCGACTGCCCATTTAGGCCCAATCCGTTGGGCCTAAATGGGCAGTCAGACATCCCTCTCACAATCCAGGACTCCTGGCTCCCAACTGCTCACCTGCCTGCCTTCCTGATTGCCCCTAACCGCTTCTGCCTGCCAGCCTGATCACCCCCTAACCACTCCCCTGCCAGCCTGATTGATGCCTAACTGCTCCCCTGCCCGCCTATTTGCCCTAACTGCCCTCCCCTGCAGGCCTGGGTCCCCCCAACTGCCCTTCCCTACAGGCCTGGTTGCCCCCAACTTCTCTCCTCTGCCAGCCTGGTCACCCCTAACTTCCCTCCCCTGCAGGCTTGATTGCAGCCAACCACACTCCCTTGCAGGCCTGGTCCCTCCCAACTGCCCTCCTCTGCTGGCCATCTTGTGGTGGCCATCTTGTGTCCACATGGGGGCAGCCATCTTGTGTGTTGGAGTGATGGTCAATCTGCATATTACTCTTTTATTAGCTAGGATAGAGGCCTGGTTCACAGGTGGGAGCCAGCTGGTTTGCCCTGAAGGGTGTCCCAGATCAGGTTGGGGGTTCCCTTGGGGCATGGGGCAGCATGGGTGAGGGGCCTGTGGTGGTTTGCAGGCCAGCCACACCCCCCAGCAACCCAAACAGAGGCCCTGGTATCTGGGATTTATTTATCTTCTATAATTGAAACTTTGTGGCCTTGAGCGGAGCCAAGCCTCCTGCTTGCTCTGTGCCGCAGCCATTTTTGTTGGGATTTATCTTTTATAATTGAAACTTTGTAGCCTTGAGTGGAGGCCTGGGCCTGCCAGGGTGTGTGGAAAGCTTGGCTTCCTCCATTGCCGGGGAAACCCAAGCCTCCTGCTCGCTCCGTGGCCACAGCCATCTTGGTTGGGTTAATTTGCATACTTGCTCCTGATTGGCTGTTGGGCGTGGCTTGTGGGTGTAGTGGAGGTATGGTCAATTTGCATATTACTCTTTTATTAGATAGCATGCTTTTATTATATAGGATAATAGCTTTAAATATAACTGGGATATTCTCTATAAAAAAGACATAGAGTCACTGAGTGGAATAAAAAGAAATCCCACACAAAACCAACTATCCAACTATATGCTGCCTACCAGAGACACATTTAAGCTTTAAGCACATAGTTTGACTGAAAATGGAGGAAAAATTATCCTATCTAATAAAACAGTAATATGCAAATTGACCATCACTTCAACACACAAGATGGGCACCCTCATGTGGTCAAAGATGGTTCCCCCATGTGGACACAAGATGGCCACCACAAGATGGCCGGCAGGGGAGGGCATTTGGGGGCAACCAGGCCTGCAGGGGAGGGCAGTTAGGGGCAACCAGGCTGGCAGGGGAGGGCAGTTAGGGGCAATTGGGCCTGCAGTGGAGCAGTTAGGCATTGGTCAGGTTGGCAGGGGAGTGGTTAGAGGGTGATCAGGCTGGCAGGCAGAAGTGGTTAGGGGCAATCAGGCAGGCAGACAAGCGAGCGGTTAAGAGCCAGCAGTCCTGGATTGTGGGATCAGGCCTAAACGGGAAGTCGGACATCCCTCTAGGGGTCTTATATTGGAGAGGGTGCAGGCTGGGCTGAGGGACAACCCCCACCATGCACTAATTTCATGCACCGAGCCTCTAGTTCCATATAAGTGGAAATCAAAATACATAAAGATCACCCATATTATACAAGTTAAAGCAGAGTTTTTAAGCCAAAGACTGTAACAAGACACAAAGAAGGTCATTACATAACAATAATCAGTTTATCAAGGGATATAACATTAGTAAATATTTATACATCCAAACAAGGGATCACCTAATATTACTAAATCATAGTAATATTATTTTTCAACCAACCACAAAGTTATGAAACTGGAAATGAAATTACAAGTAGAAAACTGAAAAATTCACAAATATGTAGAGATTACACAACATGTTACTGACCACTGATGGGCAAAAGAAGAAATCAAATGAGAAATTTAAAAAATAGTTTGAGAAAATTAAAATACAAACAAACATACCAATGTATATAAGATGCAGCAAAAGCTGGTAGGACCATTCATAGTAATTACTAGTAATGCTTACATTAAGAAAAAGAAAGACCTTAAATAGCCTAACTTTATACTTCTAGAAACCAGAAAAAGATGAATCCCAAAGTTAGTAGAAGGAATAATAAAAATAGCAGACTGGTGCAGCCACTGTGGAAAACAGTATAGAGTTTCCTCAAAAAGTTAAAAATGGAACTCCCATTTGACACAGTAATCCTACTTATAGGAATATGTTCCAAAAAATTAGAAACACCAATCAGAAAGAATATATGCACCCCTATGTTCATAGCAGCACAATTTACAATGGCTAAGATTTGGAAACATCCTAAGGGCCCATTAGCAGATCAGTGGATTAAAAAACAGTGGTACATCTACACAATGGAATACTACGCTGCTTTAAAAAAGAAAGAACTCATACCATTTGCAACAGCATGGATGGACCTGGAGAGCATTATGCTAAGCGAAGTAAGCCAGTCAGAGAAAGATAAATATCACATGATGTCACTCACTTGTGGAATGTAATGAACAACATAAACTGATGAACAAAAATAGATCCAGAGACCGAGAAGCACTGAACAGACCATCAAACCTCAGAAGGAAGGTGGGGGTGGGGAGGGTGGGTAGGGGAATCAACCAGACCATAGGACTTGTATGCATGCATATAAGCATAACCAATGGACACAAAGAGTAGGGGAGTGAGGGCATGTACTGGGGGGTGGGAGCAGGTAGGGAGAGGTCAGTGGGGGCAAAGGAGATATATGTATATTTTCAACAATAAAGAATTTAAATTAAAAAAGCAGAAATATTTATATATATATAAAGAAGTAATAAGAAAATTAGGCCGGGACACTGTAATGGGTCATGACAGGACAAGAGGAGGTTGGGCGTGCAGGTGAGGCCTGGAGTGGAGACAGAGACAGAGACAGGGGGGCCTGCCCGAGCAGGCGCAGCGGCTCTGGTGGCCCAGAGTGGACACAGACAGGGGGGCCTAGGGAGTCTGGGGTGAAAGTCAGGCGCAGGTCCTGGCTGCCTGTGGCACCAGTCAGGCCTGACTCCCACATTGGCCGGGGCTGCACGAGTCAGGTGCAGGTCGCGGCCTCCCATGGTGCAGGTCTGGCCTGACTCCCATGGTGGTCCGTGGTGTGCCTCCTCACCCGGCGGGAGGCAGAGCACCTCCTCATGTGATTTCAATTGAGCGCTGGGCCTCTAGTAAATAAATAAAATAGAGACTGAAAAGAACATAGAAAAAATTCAGTAAAACAAATACTTTTTGAAAAAATATACGAAGTACAAACTTTTAGTGAGATATATAAAGAAAAAAGAGAGAACACCCAAATCAACAAAATTATAAATGAAATAGAATACATTACAATTGACATCACAGAAATATAAAGGATCATCCTATCTAATAAAAGAGTAATATGCAAATTGACCAACACTCCAAGACACAGGATGGCCACCGCCATGTGGTCAAAGATGGCTGCCCCCATGTGGACACAAGATGGCCGCCACAAGATGGCTGGCAGGGGAGGGCAGTTGTGGGCAGTTGGGGGTGACCAGGCCAGCAAAGGAGGGCAGTTGGGGGGGACCAGGCCTGCAGGGAACAGCAGTTAGGGGTGACCAGGCCCACAGGGGAGGGCAGTTAGAGGCAATCAGGCTGGCCGGGGAGCAGTTAGGCATTGATCAGGCTGACAGGGGAGTGGTTAGGGGGTGATCAGGCTGGCAGGCAGAGCGGTTGGGAGCCAGCAGTCCTGGATTGTGAGAGGGATGTCCAACCTCCTGTTTAGGCCTGATCCCACTTCAGGCCTAAGTGGGTGGTTGGACATCTCTCACGGGGTCCCAGATTGGAGAGGGTGTAGGCTGGGCTGAGGGACTCACCCCACCCCCCCGTGCACAAATTTCGTGCACTGGGACTCTAGTAAAATATAACCAGGAGCAATTATGCATCAACAAATTAGGCAACCTAAGGTAAATGGAAAAATTCCTCAAATCAAACAATTTACCAAGACTAAATCATGAAGAAATAGAAAATCTGAAGTCACCAATTACTAGTAAAAATATTGATTCAGTAATGAAACCACTCCTAACAAACCAAAGTCTAGGACAAGATAACTTCTGTGGTGATTTCTATGGAACATTTAAAGAAGAATTGATGCAGTCTTTCACAAACCCTTAAAAAAAAAAAAAAAAAAGGAAAATTTGCAATCTATTTTATCTTGATACCAAAGCCAGAAAAGGGAACTGAATGAAAAGAAAATTACAGGCCAATATTCCTGGCAAACATTCTTAACAAAATACTAGCAAACCAAATGCAACAGTACATTAAAATTTCTGTATACAATGATTGAATGTGACTTTTTGATGGGATGCAACAATGATTCAATATATGAACATCAATAAATATAATAAACAACATTAACAAATAAAGAATAAAAACTATATGATTATCTCAATAGAAGCAAAAGACTACTTGACAAAATTAAATACTCTTTTATAATAAAACTCTTGATCAAACCAAGTAAAAAAGAATTGAACTTCAACATACAAAAGACTATATATATGAGAGGCCCACAGCTAACTTCACACTCAATGGTGAAAACATGAAAGTTTTCCTCTAAGAGCAGGAACTACACAAATATTCCCACTCTTACCACATTTATTCAGCATATTACCAAAAGTTGTAGTCAGATCAATTAAGCAAGAAAAAGAAATAAAAGGCATCCAAATCAGAAAGGAAGAAGTAAAATTGTCTTTATTTCAAAGGAGTTATTATGTATAGAGAAAATCCTAAAGATTCCACCCCAAAACTGTTAGAACTAATAAATAAATTCAGTAAAATAGCAGGGCATAAAAATCAATATACAAAAAATATGTTGTATTTGAATACATTAACAATTAACTGTCAGAAAGAGAAATTAAGAAAAACAATTTTATTTATAATAGCATCAAAGACAGTAAAAACAGGAATAAATTTAACCAAGAAGGTAATAAATGTATACACTAAAAACTGTAAGATATTGGAGGGAAAAAAATCCAGAAAGCTATTCTATCTAATAAAGAGGTAATACTCAAATTGACCATCACTCCAACACACAAGATGGCCACCCCCATGTGGACACAAGATGGCCACCACAAGATGGCCAGCAGGGGAAGGCAGTTGTGGGTGATCAGGCCAGCACGGAAAGACATTTAGGGGTGACCGGGCCTGCAGGGGAGGGCAGTTGAGGGGGACCAGGCCTGCAGGGAGGGCAGTTGTGGGGGACCAGGCCTGCAGGGGAGGGCAGTTAGGGGTGACCACACTGGCAGGGGAGGGCAGTTAGGGGCAATCGGGCTGGCAGGGAGCAGTTAGGTGTCGATTAGGCTGGCAGGGGAGTGGTTAGGGGGTGATCAGGCTGTCAGGCAGAAGTGGTTAGGGATAATAAGGCAGGCAGGCAGCCGAGCAGTTGGGAGCCAGCAGTCCTGGATTGTGAGAGGGGTCCCAGATTGGAGAGGGTGCAGGCTGGGCTGAGGGACACCTCCCACTCCATGCACAAATTTCATGCACTGGGCCTCTAGAAAAGAAAAAGATAATCCCTGATCACTGATGGGAAGTATTAATAATTGAAAAAAATGTCCATATAACCCTAACCCATCTTCAGATGTATTGCATTCCCAATAAAATCCAATCACATTTTTCATAGAAATAAAAAAAATCCTAAAATTCATATGAAACCAAATAACTTAGAATAATCAAAGTAACCTTGAGAAAGAACAAAGATTTCAAACTGTGTTCCAGAGCTCTATTAATCAAGACAATATGGTATTTCAAACTGTATTACCAAAACAACATGGTATTTTCATAAAAACAGACATATAGATAAATGAAACACAATAGAGAGCAAATATATATATTTAGTTAGTATTGTTAAAAAAATGTGTTGAGATAGCCATATGCAAAAGAATGAACTGATTCCCTGTCTTACTTTACACAGAAACCAGCTTAAAATGAAATAAACCTTTGAATATAAAACTTGAAACCATTTGATAAATATTTAAATGACTGAAGGGATCACTTATTTAATTAGAAAATATGGCCCAGCCAGCATAGCTCAGTGGTTGAGCATTGACCTATGAACCAGGAGGTCAAGCTTCAATACCCAGTCAGGGCATTTGCCTGTGTTGTGAGCTCAATCCACAGCGTGGGGTGTGCAGAAGGCAGCCAATCAATGAATCTCTCATCATTGATGTTCCTATCTCTGTCTTCTCCTTTCTCCTCTGAAATCCATAAAAATATATATATTTAAAAAAATCAGAAAATATGGGATAAGATTATGAAAACTAAGTATAGAATGACCTCAAATTAGCTAATCCTCTATGACTGGTAAAATAATTACTTTACCAATCCATTTATGCCCAACAAATATATCCAGAAAAGTTAACTCTGAACATAGTATGTGCTTAATACTAGTATATATTTATTTAAAACTTATGTTTAACCTTTTTCTTTGATGTGCATTTGAAAAGGTGTAAAATTATGGTATTTGTATGTGCACATAAAATGGGATAATGTTGCTTTGATTTTCATCTAGTTGGATGGTGATGTGGAATCTGCAGAAAGGAGAAAGGAGGGCCAGAAGTTCCTGGCTATTAAATAATTCACTTCCTCTGCATACCTCTCCAAAAGACCCTCTGTTAACAAGTCCTCCTTCCAGCCACAATTTCCCAAGACCATGCTCTGTGAAGAGCAATGATTAGGACTTATTTTCTCTCTTTTTTCCCTTTTAACCAAAGCATATTCCAAGTCTTCCTAGAAAAGCTTTTCTGGTATGTTATTTAATTTATGTTATTCCTTTGCATGAGGGTATTAATTTTTATTTTAACTTTCACTAAAAATGAAGTAAGACATTGTTAACTGTGAGCTTTTGTCATCTGTGGGACACTCAATTATGTTTTAATGACTGTTTTGCAATGAGGTAATATTCCTTTTCCCCTCCTTTAGGAAAATCAATTCTATAAGATTTTCAGAATCCAGTTATCTTACAATGGATTTGCTTCCTTTTATTACCCTTATCCTGTCACCATATTTTCACTGTACTGCTCAGAATTCTATCTCTGAATGTCAAGGTAATTAATTAACACCAGAATACCCAACAGCTCTAGCTTAATAACTATACAGCCACCAAATTAGAGATATGTCATTTACCAGATATAGTAGCTCTTTCTTCCTTCCTTCCTTCCTTCCTTCCTTCCTTTCTTCCTTCCTTCCTTCCTTCCTTCCTTCCTTCCTTCCTTCCTTCCTTCCTTCCTTCTTTCCTTCCTTCCTTCCTTCCTTTCTTTCCTTCTAATTTCCTCAAGGTTTTGGCAGTTTAGTCTGGAAAAGTAAAAGTTCTTTATCTAAAAGACATTTAGTAATTTTAAACTCCCTGTTCACATGGTCTCCAGCAGGAAATGGAACAGAGGTGCAGGGAGGGGCTCCTACTCCAGCTGTTGGAAGCAATCTTCACTTGGAGAAGAATGTCTAATCTAACCACAGCTCCCTGGAAACATTGGAGCTGTCAGTATCAGTGGAGCAATTCCACAGAAGGCCAAACTTCCAACTTACCCAGCTTTTCAAGAACAATTCTCATCATTGTTTTTCTATTCAGCATGTTCCCATCAGTTGGGCTATGATTCACACAACAGAAGAGAATGTCAATAATAGCCAGCCTACCTGCCTCTTCCAATTACTCCTCTCTTGCTCCCAGCACTCAGCCCTATCCTGTGTCTCATACCTCAAATCTGGGAACCCACTGAACACTCTGATCCATGAGCATTTTTATTTGGGTTTATTTTCACTTCTCTTCTTTCCATTATGTGCAGTATACTCCCTCTGAAAGGCAGATTAGACTTTCAATCACTCTGATTACATTCGATTAAAGTCTCCATTAAAAAAACAACACATAGGCTTTGGGAAAATTACCTGGGTTTGGGGGGATGGGGGTTAGGGGTGGTTGGTGGGTGTCTGTGTTACCTGTTTTTCTTGAACCAGTATCTATGCTCTTCTGTGCCTGGCACTACCCAGCTGGTGAGGGAGCTCTTACCACACCTACTACATTCAGCCATCCTTTTTTTTTTTTTTTTTTTTTAAATCATGCAATAAGAATCTGTATGGGGAGTTGAGGTCTTAAGTTTCTGACATATGCTTCTTCTATCTAGTTGTTTCACTCTCACACCTGCAATAACCAACATCTCAACTGGGAGTCTCTTGGGGTCAAAACTGAGCATCCAGAGAAAGAGATGTTTTCATTGAGAGCCAGAGGGCCTAAAAGTCTTCCAGTGGAGATGCACCTCCTCAGCAGAATATTACCACATCCAGTAACAGATGTAAAATTCATTTCTTCCCTCAAGTGACCTACAGAATAGCAGCAATCTCACAAACATGCAGCCCAGCTGTTATAAACTGAAGCTTAAAAGGAGAATATGTTTCATTTTTTAAAATTCTTAACTCACATCTCTGCAAGGGGAAATATCACTCATCTGCCTGACTACAGGAAGATAAAAGAAAAAGATGGGAAACAAAGGAAAATGTAAACAAATGGGACTACATCAAACTAAAAAGCTTCTACACAGCAAAATAAACCATCAACAAAATGAAAAGGGAACCCACTGTATGGGAGAACACATTTGCCAATGATACTTCTGATAAGGGGCTACTTTCCAAAATATATGAAGAACTCATACAACTCAACACCAGGAAGACAAACAATCCAATTAAAAAATGGGTAAAGGACCTGAATAGACACTTCCCAGAGGGCAGACTATAAAAAAATGCTCAATGCTCAATTAGAGAGATGAAAATTAAAACTACAATGAGGTATCACTTTTCACCTGCCAGAATGGTTACCATCAATAAGTCAACAAACAAGTGGTGGCAAGAATGTGGAGGAAATGAAACCCTAGTACACTGCTTGTGGGGATGCACACTGGTGCAGCTGATACTTTTTTAATAACCTGATTATTAATTAACAGGAAAGGAGTAAAGGAAAGGCCAGATAAGATAGGCATGCCATTTGTGCCAAGAAGCTGCAGTTTAACACTCTCCAGTCAGTTCCTTGCAGATCCTAGGGAAAGGGTTAGGACAAAGAAAGAATGTGATGCAGGGGGTGTGCTCTCACATTTCTGCACTCACCCACATGGCCCACAGCCATGTGAACCCCACACACAATGGACTAATGGATTACAACTAGCTGGATGCTTTGCCAAACTTACGTCCACTATGGAACAGAAACTTTGGACACTGGCTTTGCTTCCATCGCTGTTGAAGCTCCAGCTGCACATATTTCCAGGACTGGTTTAAGGGAAATGGGGATTTTGAAACCAAGAAATATAACTTCACTCAAATAAAAATCACTTATTCTCCTATGTGAGTCTTAGAAAATTATTTTTCTCGAAGTATTATAAGTAACCCATTCCCACTAGCAACAGAGAAATTCCATCCACGCAATTATCAGATAACACACCCACTGTAGAAAACAGTATGGGGTTTCCTCAAAAAATTAAAATTGAACTGCTGTTGGACCCAGCAATCCACTTCTGGAAAATATATCCTAAGAATCCCAAAACACCAATCTGAAAGAATATATATACCCCTAAGTTCATAGCAGCTTTATCTACAATAGCTAAGATCTGGAAACAATGCAAGTTCCCATCAGTAGATGAATGGATAGAAAAGCTGTGGTACATTTACACAATGGAATACTATGGGCTGTAAAAAACAAATGAGCTCTTACCCTTTACAACAGCATGAATAAACCTGTAGATTATTATGCTAATCAAAATAAGCCAGTGGAGAAAGACAAATATCACATGGATCTCACTTGTATGTGGAATCTAGTGAAGAAAATAAACTGATAACCAAAATAGGTCCATAAAAAATAAACTGATAACCAAAATAGGATGCATTCTATTCCATGCATCCATCTATTCCATGGATGCATGGAATAGAATGACAGATCTATTAATGAAAGAACATATATGCATCTATACATAACCCATGGACACAAACAATAGTGTGGGAAAAGCCTGGAGTGTGGCAGGGGCTGGATGGAGGGGGGCAAGGTTGGGAGAATGGGTTACATCTACAATCCTGTCAAAAACAAACAAACAAATAAATATATACATACAAAAATAGAAAAATACGGTACTTTGTCTGGCAGGTTCTGTTTCTGCCAAATTGCTATCCACTTTAAGATTTTTGGGAAAGTGAAGAAGATGAGTAGAACATGTACTGAATGCCAGTTATTTATTCATCAGACATTGGGTAAGTGCTTTCAAAGAGCTGGACAATATGCATTATATTATGTTTCTAAGACTTAATGTGAGTGTTTTATGAAATAGTCAAATAACACTATGTTCTTGTCTTTGCATAAGACTGATTATTGGCTCCATTTCTATAGATGAGGAAATTGAGGTTTTTCCACCCCACAGCCACTGAAGAATCTGAAGGCAGGTGTGTTTTGAGGTCAGAGTTGTTCTGTGCAGTTTCTAGCTTACCGTGACGCTCTTGAAGTACTATACAACAGAATGTGGGATAATTAAGGTTACTTTTTCTCTGAGTATAATTCCAGTGAAATACTAAAACCATGATGGTGACATAATTTAAAGAAAAGCTTATTTTTAGGATAATGGGAATTTATGTGTTCAATATTTATCTTTTTACTTTTGTGTATATAAGCAAAAGAAATAAAGGAAAATGTACTAAAATGTTTGGCATGAAACTGCTCTGTACAAAGAGAGCATTGCATTAAGCAGTGTTGGTGTTGCTATAAATCAGAAAGGACCAAGAATACACAACCTCATTCATAATAACAAAATTGCATCATCATATATGACAAATCAACATCTTGATTTTTTGGGATATATAAAACAAATATTTCTAATTCTAAGTGTAGTTAATTATGATATCTTCATACTTAATTTAAAATTTTTAACTGAAAAAGACATAAAATATTTTAATTAACCAAATACTTAATGAGAATCTACTTCATATTAGGAATTATGGATGGACCTGAAAATACAGAGATTAAAATACCCTTTTTATTCCGAGGGGAATTGCAATGTACAAAAGGCTTAAGAATAAATTTGATTTAAATGGTCTTTAATAAATGTGCTCAATTGGGTCCCAGTTTGTCACAAGTACTTTGACCCCTGGCAAATCAATGTAGCACATTAGAAAGACTTATCTAATTAGGGATTTGGATACTGACCTCAATTTTCACTTGTTTTCAGTAATTTTTTACTTTTTTCTAATTGATAAATGTAAGTCTTTTTTAAAAAATCTGGATCACAGTTTTTTGTTTTTGTTTATAAATTGAGAGGTTTGGTTGATACAAAGGGTCTCTTGGGCTCTGGTACCTATAATTCTTTGACCCTATACTTTGAAAAGTAAGGCTTACCTATAGGAGATAATGGATATTAAGGAGTGAATCTGGGCTTGAACCCAGATCTTCCAACTCTTATTCTAGTGCCCTTATCAGTTCATCAGTATTTAAAAATTGTGTGGTGAATCTGGGGTGAAATAGATTATGAAATAGGAAAGGTGCCAATGTGAATTTAGTACTAAGGTGCTTTTGAGTAGATGAAACCAAAGAGGGAAGAGGCTTTTGCCAACACCATGTTTTATACACAGATAAATGGAAGCCTGAAAGAGAAACTGACTTTCTCAAATTCATGAAGAAATCTGATGTCACATCTTAGGCTGGAATTTAGATATCCAGATGCCCATGCTACATCTACTCAGGTCACATGCACATCCTCCTGCTAGCACATAGATCCCTGATTTAAATAGACACTCAATTTTCTCCAGCCAGGGAGAACATGTTTGCCTGCTCACTCAAAACTTTCATTCCACTTATCAATAGTAGACTTGTGCATTGGCATGCGATGTAATTCAGGCCAAGAAGGAGAAAGAGAAGGTATGATGAGGGATTCCAAGTGAAGTTTCCTCACAAGGACATGACATAGAGTCACAAGACAGAGGCAGTGCTTTATCTGCCTCTGGATGTTGCTGGGTGTGGATGTGATGTCTTGTACTACTGCAGCCATATTTAAATCTGGAGGAATCAGGTCTAGGATGAACTTAAATTAGGAAATGAGTTAATTGATTTTGCAGTATTTAAATACAGAGCTTTTTCTAAGAAACATAATTCATTTTTATTATTTTAACCCATGTTGAGTTGCAGTGTCAGGTACTGTGTTTATATAATGTATAAAGGGATAAAATGTCAGGATGGATGGATGGATGGATAGGTAGATTAACACAAGTACATAACTATAGTAATATATTATTTAATACTCACGACAATTCAGAGCAGAAATTATTATTATGCTCATATTACAGAAGAGGAAGCAGTTTCGGAGAAGTTAAATGATTTGCCCAAGGCCATGTAGCTATTGAGTGGCATAAGGGATTCAACTTTATTTTACTTGACACAAAACCTATGTATTCTATTATTTACCAAATACCATTGAGAGTTATGGGAAATACCTGAACAGTTACAAATCATTTCCATTAACATAAAAATAATAATTTTTTAAAAATGTATTTTCTATTGATTTCAGAGAGGAAGGGAGAGGGAAAGAGAGATAGAAACATCAATGATGAGAGAGAATCATTGATCGCCTGCCTCCTGCACACACCTACTAGGGGTTGAACCTGCAACCCGGACATGTGCCCTGACCAGGAATCAAACTGTGGATTCCTGGTTCATAGATAGATGCTCAACCACTGAACCATGCCAGCCAGGCAAAAATAACTATTTAATAATAAAACCAAAAAGTGGCTTTGTAAACTCTCTAAACAAAATTAGAGCTAATTTCTCTATTTATTGAGTAGTTACCCAACAGTTAAACAAGAGCAATTGTTAGGATAGCTTTACCTTTTATCATCTAATTCAGAATACTTTTGAGAGTGAAAAGAGAAGCTCTTAATAATTAAGCCATCACAACAGGCATATACAAAGAATGTTCTGGGTAGTTGGGATACATGATCAACTAGAGGTCAGAGTGTGATTAGATCTTCTTCTCTATTAGAAAACTCACCATAGAGAAAATATATATGAAATGAGAATTGTCTCATCCTTTTCCTGTATAACTGAGTTACTCTATTTTTGTACCCTTCCACTTTACATTTCACAAGTAATAGTTTGTTCTGAAATTAAAAGGAGAAATACACATCCAGAGTTTGGGGATGACTTGGGTATTGGAAACAAATAGCTCCAGATAGACCTCAAACTAGAGAAGCAGTAATGATGGTACTTATCATTTTACCAACCGAAAGGCAGAGAAGAACAATGTAGGAGAGAGGAGGAAATTATGCCATAAAAATTGAAATAAAGAAGAAAATAAAATAGAAAGAAAATACAAAAGAACTGGTTCTGAAAAGAGAGCCAGTATTCAGGAGCATATTGTTCTTGTCCTATTTCACGACAACCCTGGGATACTTTCAATTACTGGACTCTTACACATAGCTCCTGACTATTTTGTCAGAGGGTCAAGGAAAAGAGCAGGATCTTTCCTTGTGCTTAATGGTCCACCATCCCCAAATACTTGCAGGGACATCCAACCTGAAACAGCTCAGCAAGAAGGACACACATTTTTCCTGAGCTATTTCTCCTCTTCCCTCCCAATAAAGCCTCTCACAGAGGTTGTGCTCCTTTAAGCCTGTGAATAGTTGGTACCATTAGAAACTGCCGAATAACCCATAATAAGATTTTTCTGAGGTACACTAAATACCTAGTTGATTTTATATTTATTGCTTACCCTGAGTCATATCCAGACAAGGAACCCTATATAATAAAAGCCTAACATGCAAATCGACCAAATGGTGGAATGACCGGTGGAACGACTGGTTGCTATGATGTTCACTGAACACCAAGGGGAAGACGCTTAACTCAGGAGCTGCCCCCAGCCTGTAGGCACCAGGCCAGCCAAGGCGGGTGCCAGTGGGGGCCTCCTGATTGTCCCACCCACCGGTTGCCCCACAGATAGGGCCTGATCGCCGGCCAGGCCTAGGGACCCTATGCATGCATAAATTTCATGCATTGGGCTTCTAGTAAATGAATAAAATGAATACCAATGAATAAAATGTCGATAAGAAAGAACTGATTTTGAGTTTTTTAAAAGAAAACTGAGAAAAAATAAGGCATATATTTTTCTTTTGTCTTTTTCCCTCCCAGTTCAGGAAATATGCCCTTTTCCTTAAGTAACATTAATTACACTTTGCTCACTAACCCATTAAATTATTCATTTAATAAGCTCCAATAAGTTTTAATGTGAGAATTTTTATACACTGGAGCTAATTAAAAGAATCCCTGTATAAAAAATTTCAGGCTGTTTCTACATAACAAAAATAAAATTCTGCCCTAAGTAGAGTTAAAAAGGATCATCATTTTCATATTTGTTTCTTCTTTAAATTTCATATTTTTCTTATCTCCTTAATTGTAAATCTTTAAGATTTCATAACACCAATTAAGAAAAATAAATAGCAAGTTTAGAGCCAGTATTCATAGAGGAATACTGTTGGCTAAGGCCATATGTGTGTGGCCACACTAGAGGCCCAGTGCACGAAATTCGTGCATGGGGGTGGGGGTGGGGTGTGCTTCAGCCCAGCCTGCACCCTCTCCAATCAGGAACCCCTCGAGGGATGTCCGACTGCCCATTTAGGCCCAATCCAGGTAGGATCAGGCCTAAACGGGCAGTTGGACAACCCTCTCACAATCCAGGACTGTTGGCTCCCAACTGCTCGCCTGCCTGCCTTCCTGATTGCCCCTAACTGCTTCTGCCTGCCAGCCTGATCATCCCCTAGCTACTCCCCTGCCAGCCTGATTGATGCCTAACTGCTCCCCTGCCAGCCTGTTTGCCCCTAACTGCCCTCCCCTGCAGGCCTGGTCACCCCTAACTGCTCTTCCCTGCCGGCCTGGGTCCCCTGCAACTTCCCTTCCCTGCAGGCCCAGTTGCCCCCAACTTCCCCCCTCTGCTGGCCTGGTCACCCCTAACTTCCCTCCCCTGCAGGCTTGATTGCCCCCAACTGCCCTCCCTTGCAGGCCTGGTCCCTCCCAACTGCCCTCCGCTGCTGGCCATCTTCTGGCAGCCATCTTGTGTCCACATGGGGGCTGGATCTTTGACCACCTGGGGGCAGCCATCTTGTGTGTTGGAGTGATGGTCAATTTGCATATTACTCTTTTATTAGATAGGATTAGATAGGATAGAGGCCTGGTGCACAGGTGGGGGCCAGCTGCTTTGCCCTGAAGGGTGTCCCGGGTCAGGGTGGGGATTCCCTTGGGGTGTGGGGTGGCCTGGGCGAGGGGCCTGTGGTGGTTTGCAGGCTGGCCACGCCCTCCGGTGACCCAAGTGGAGGCCCTGGTATCTGGGATTTATTTATCTTCTACAATTGAAACTTTGTAGCCTTGAGCAGAGCCAAGACTCCTGCTTGCTCATTGGCTGCAGCCATTTTTGTTGGGATTTATTTATCTTCTATAATTGAAACTTTGTAGCGGAGACCAAGGCAGGCCAGGGTTGCAAAAAGCTTGGCTTCCTCCATCACCGGGGGCAACTCAAGCCTTCTGCTCTCTCCAGCTCCCTGGCTGCCACCATTTTTGTTGGGATTTATTTATCTTCTATAATTGAAACTTTGTAGCCTTGAGCGGAGGCCTAGGCCCACCAGGATAGGTGGAAAGCTTGGCTTCCTCCATTGCCAGGGAAACCTAAGCCTCTTGCTCTCTCTGTGGGTTAATTTGTATACTCCCTCCTGATTGGCTGGTGGGTGTGGCTTGTGGGTATAGTGGAGGTATGGTAAATTTGCATATTACTCTTTTATTAGATAGGATATATATACCAGAGGCCCAGTACATGAAATTCATGCATGGGGGGAGGGGGGCTGTGTTCGTCAGCCCAGCTTGCACCCTCTCCAATCTGGGACCCCTCAAGGGATGTCTGACTGCTCGTTTAGGCCCTAACCTAAACAGGCAGTAGGACATCCCTCTCACAATCTAGGACTGCTGACTCCCAACCACTAGCCTGCCTGCCTGCCTGATTGCCCCCTAACCACTCCCCTGCCAGCCTGATCAATGCCTAACTGCTGCCCTGCCAGCCCAATTGCCCCTAACCACCCTCCCCTGCAGGCCTGGTCCCTCCTCAACTACTTTCCCTTGCAGGCCTGGTCCCTCCTCAACTGCCCTCCCCTGCAGGCCTGGTCCCTCCTCCAACTGCCCTCCCCTGCAGGTCATCTTGTGGTGGCCATCTTGTGTCCACATGGGGGCAGCCATCTTTGACCACATGGGGGTGGCCATCTTGTGTGTTGGAGTGATGGTCAATTTGCATATTACTCTTTTATTAGATAGGATATATATATATATATATATATGTGTGTGTGTGTGTGTGTGTGTGGGTGTGTATATATATATATATATATATATATATATATATATATATATATATATAGTATCTCCAGTGAATTGCTTGTAAAATTTCCAGGAAGTTTAGGGTAACTGCATTGACATCATTCAGCAAAACTTGGAGGCCAAACTGATCACGTGTGATACTGCTTTTATAATATTTGTACTCTCTTACTGCTGATGAATTTTGAAGAAATCTCAATTCCCTCCTTCCCTCCTATAATTTTAGTCACTTTATTGAGGAATCTATGGTAATAAAGGGTAATATGCTAATTTGACCGGACATCTTCCGGACGACTGTCTGGACGTCCTTCTGGACAAAACCATGGTGGTGGGGCCGAAGCAGAGGCAGTTAGGGGTGATCAGGCCGGCAGTTAGGGGGATCAGGCCAGCAAGGGAGAGCAGCTAGGGGGATCAGGCTGGCAGTTAGGGTGATCAGGCTGGCAGGGGAGAGCAGTTAGGGGGACAGGCCTGCAGGGGAGAGCAGTTAGGGGGACAGGCTGGCAGAGGAGAGCACTTAGGGGGATCAGGCCAGCAAGGGAGGGCAGCTAGGGGTGATCAGGCAGGAGGGCAAAGTGGTTAGGGGCTATCAGGCAGGCAGGCAGTCAGGCAGGCAGGTGAGCAGTTAGGAGCCAGTGGTCTCAGATTGTGAGAGGCATGTCCAACTCATCCCTGTGGGATTGGGCCTAAACCAGCAATCGGATATCCCCTGAGGGGTTCCAGATTGGAGAGGGTGCAGGTCGGGCTGAGGGACCCTCCCCCCCTCCCCCGCATGCACAAATTTTGTGCACTGGGCCTCTAGTAATTTAATAATTTGACCATATTTTGTGTTCTTTGTATTGGTTTTCAACTTTTTTGAAGCTTTCCTATTTACCGTTGTTAAAATAGTTTTGTATTGTGATATGGGAAAGAAAATAAACTAAATTCTAGTTTTATTTTACTTAAATTAAAAATATAAATTGCCCTGGCTGATGTGGCTCAGTTGTTTGGGCATCATCCCATGCACTATAGTTTGCTAGTTAGATCTCCAGTGGTTGCGCATTGACCCAAGAACCAAGAGGTCACTACTTTGATTCCTGCTCCAGGCACATGCCAGGGTTGCAGGTTTGATCTCCTGGAGGAGGCATGCAGGCAGCAGCTGATGGGTCTCCCTCTCACATTGATGTTTCTCTCTCTCCCTCCCCCTGCCTCTCTCTCTAAAAATCAATAAAAATATGAAATCTATAAATATAAATGTCCAGTGACTGTTACGGCAGAACAACCAGAATGACCGGGATGACTGATGGCTATGACACGCACTGCTGCAGCCAACCAGCTTGATCTGGCCCTGATCACCCCCCCTCCCGCCCCCACCCGCCCCAGCCAGCCTGGCCTCCGATGGGCCCCCAATAGGAGGGGGAGCTGAAGCGGGGAGTATGGCGGGGAGCAGCTTGGCAGGAGTTGCGGCTGTGGAGGCAGTGGTATCAGGGGTGCATACACCGCAGCCTTCCAAGCCCCGGAGTCCAGGAGAGGGCAGCAGCAGGGAGCATCAGCTGGTCCAGCCACTGCACCTCCATCCCCCCAGCCGCGGTCATACGGGGGCTGGGCGAGGGGGCCAGGGAAGAGGCGCCCCGAGAACGGGGCTTGAACCTTGCCCGGCCACAGCCCATTGCCATGGAAACTGCATCCACAGGTGAGGCGGGTGGGTGAGTGCCACAGCCCCACAAATGGTGGGGACCTGGGTCCCCAGACTGCCCCCTCCCCGCAGCACGCCTTTGCGCCTTCCTCCCGCTCCTCACCTTGAGCACCAATTTCCCCCAACCCCAACACACACACCACTCTTCGCCAAAGAGACTATAAATGTTAGCGGATCGGTTGAAAACCTAAATTTTATTTTTGCAAAGACTTGGAAGAAAACAAAATACTATTAATTCTTTTATTTAATGATCTTCATTATTCTGACTTTTAAAATGGTCCTCAGAGGCAAACCGCAGCACCTGGCGCTGGAGTGCCTGTGTACAAGTTTCTTCCTTCTGCCAAGGGGTTGGGGCTGTTAGGGGGCTGTTAGGGGTCTCTTGGAGGGTTGTGATGATTTCAGAGGGTGTGTTTGCGTGCAGCATGCACACCAGCGACTGGGACGCTGACAACAAAGCAATGGGCAGGCTCGCTGCCCCTAAACCTGTCTCTGTCCCAGGCAGAGAGGTGACTTTAACCGGCCCTTACCAGTTTCTTCCACGAATCGCTACTCCTTACTCCCTCACGGTCCCCCCTCCCATCCTCCATTTCTCCCTCTCTGCACACAGGAAACAGAAATCCCAAGGTGTGTATGTCTAATTCAGGGGGACAGCATTGCCAGAGGGCTGGGGGTTGCCTTTCGTTTCCAGCTGCCTAGATGCAGGGAATACCGACTCTTGCAGGGAGCATTGAAACTTGCAACCCCTTCAAGGGGCCGACCTGGCTGTGGTGTTACAGGACATGGGTGGTGAGTGGGCTAGGTTCAGCTTACTAGCAGTCTGGACTCTCCCGGGCCGAACCAGAGGAGACCAGGGGATGTGAGGCACGCTGGCCCAGAGTTGCAGGAGGCACGTTCGGGGAGGAGCCACCAGACTGGTAGTGCTGTTTTTCTAGGGACTGGGGAAGAGGGTGTGCTCTGAGAAAGCTTTGTTGTGGTGGAATGGGAGAGTGTAGTTTTGGAAATGTAGCTTTCCAAGGCCTGGGGTGGTGGGTGCTCCCAGCGGAGGGGGAAAGGCAGCAGGACTGGCCCTCGCACTCTTGGCAGCTGATTTAGGGGCACCCCTTTCTTAAGCCAGCACCTCTTACTGGTCATGGCCTTAGGCAGCTTTAACTCTGCTCCATTATAAGATTTGAGCTGAGAGAAGGAGGCTTGGGGAATGCGTTGACTAAAATAGTAACATTCTGAAGGGAAGAGAAAAAGCTGACCATCTTAAAAGCAAAAACAGGAAAGAAAGACTTAAATCTGAAAAACCCATTTGTCTTATGTTAATTATCATATGAGAGGTTGGGGTGGGGGAGAGAGGTGAGGGGAGAAGATAAGACTAAGATGGCTGCCTAGCCTGTCTTTCAACTTCTTCATCTAAGTAAAGTGAAAACAAAACTATCATTGTACACTAAGATGGTAAAAGATAATAGGTAAATAAAGGTACCTTTTTTTGTTGGGTTACCATTACCATTCATTGATGAGCGTAGCTCATGGTTCAGAACCTTTATCCATCATCATCAAAGTAAATTATTTCTTTATAGACATGGCCTACCTCCCCTTAGTGTCACCAGGGTCGGGTGGATTAGGGAAAGGAAGCCAAGTGCCCAGTGTTCAGTAATACTATCCACTAAAATGAGTGGATAGTATAAAACATTTTTATACAATGTTTACAACAACTCTGGCTGTCACAAAGCAGGCACTTGCAATTTTCAACATCATCATCATGATTATTATTGTAGAAATATTGTACTTTGTTAGCTGTCATAGGGGTTTCCTATCCTAGGCAACAAATCTATCTATATAAAAGCCTAATATGCAAAGTGTCCACTCGAGCGTCCCACTGACCGGTAGTTCGATTGCTCATTACGATGTGCGCTGACCACCAGGGGGTGGCACAGAATAAAGGGAGGCCCCGGCTGGCAGCTGGAAGGCCCCGATTGGCCCTGATCGCCGGCCAAGCCTAGGGACCCTACCCATGCATGAATTTCATGCACTGGGCCTCTAGTCTATATATAATCAGCCAACATAATTGAGGTTTACATATAAACATAATATGAATTAGTTTTATATTTAATGTTATTATGATTTGGAGACTTTGCCTATCTTAATTTGAAAACTATATTATTTTAAATCATCCTTTAAACTGGATGTATTTTTCTCTACTATGTTTTTATTTTAATAAGCATAGATTAATGTTGTATTTAACAATAAATATTTAAGAATTTTATAATAATCTTATAATTAAAATTGGTAAGATATTAGAATAGTAGATTGAAATACAGAAAAATATATTAGTGAAATAGGAAAGAAAAGATTGTCTCCTTAAAAATACTACTTTTAAATATGAATTTCACAGAGGAATACTTCATTAGTAAGAATACATTTTTAAGGAAAAAATTGAACTAAAATAATTGTGAACACTTACATATTATAGTGTTTCCTACTATATATTCTTGGTCAAAGACTTTCTTTTGTTAACAGCTTTATTAATATACTAGTGGCCTGGTGCACAGATTCATGCACAGTGAAAGGAAATTGGGAGCCTGCGCCCACGTGCCCGGAGAGTTTCCACATCCCCATGAGCTGCCGGGAAGTAATGTGCAGAGTCTGTCCTCCTCCTTGCAACTTCCCGAAAAAATATTTCCAAATGTTCCTTCTGTGGCCAGGGTCATGCCTTGTTGGTCAGGATGTCCCCAGTGGATGCCTTGGGCTGTGCTGGACACTTTCCACCACTCAGAGTTGGATAAGAGACACTCTGAGGTGAACAATACAAAGTTGGGGATCTTGGGGGGTGTGGGCGCTCTGCTGCCCATGCCCCCACCCTTCAGATCAATCTCTCTTTGACCTTTACCCTGATTATCAGTCACCACCTTGTGGCCACTGTTATGTTGCTACCTTCTTTGTAGCTCCAGAGCAATAGGTAAGGGATGAGATTTGATCTCAATGCCCGAGGCAGAGTTCCAGGAGCCCAGCAGCGATATCAGGCTTGTCCTGGTTACTCTGAGGGTCTATGCTTCAACCGTTCTCTGGAGATTGTAACTGCAGGCTTATGGGGTACAAGAGATGTAGCAGTGTAAGCGGAAGGTGGCTGGGGAAGAGTCTGAGCCAAGGCCGGGTGCTGCGCCACTCCCACTCACCCCAGCCCTGCTGCACCTGCTGCCACCTTCGCTTGGTAGCACTGCTACGGAGGTGGGAGAGGCTCTTGCTGCCTCAACTGTGCTTGTCAGCTGTGAGCCAGGCTTCTGGCTGAGTGGTGCTCCTGCTGTGGGAGCACACTGGCCACTGAGGGGCAGCTCCTGTGTTGAGCATCTGCCCCTGGTGATTAGTGTGCATCATAGCAACTAGGTGACCAGTCATTCCAGTTGTTTGGTCATAACGGTTGCTTAGGCTTTTATATATATAGACTAGAGGCCCGTTTCATGAAAATTCATGCACTGGAGTGGGTGTCCCTCATCCTGGCATGCCCCCTCTCACAGTCCAGGAGCCCTCAGGGGCAGGAGGCAACATGGAAATCTGGGGAAGGTGACGCCCCCATCACACCTCTGTTGTTGCCACTGCCAGCAGCACAAGCCTCAGCCGGCCCTGGTTACCTGAGCCTTGGGCAGCCCTGGGAGGTTGGGCATCCACCATCTGAGGCTTGCCTGCACCTCGGGCGGGCCCTGGGCGGCTGGGCAGCCACCATCGGAGGCTTGGTTGTGCATCAGGCCGGCCCTGGGTGGCTGGGGGACTGAGGGGACTGGGGGACTCCAGAAGCAGAGGCAGGAAGTGCCACACACCTGCCGCCCCGGCGGGGCTGAGGACTGGGTGCTGCCATCTATGGCTGTGTGCGCTGCCATCTTTGAGGGTGTGGCAGTCAATTAAAATATTCCCTCCTTATTGGGTTTGGGCACTGCCATCTTTTAGGGCGGGGCAGTCAATTAGCATATTCCCTCCTTATTGGCTGTGGGAGTCGCCATCTTTGAGGGCGGGGCAGTCAATTGGCATATTCCCTCCTTATTGGCTGTGGGCGCCACCATCTCTGCAAAAACCTGAGGGTCAATTAGCATATTTCTTTTTTATTAGATAGGATGTCATATGTCACACAATTCAAACATTTAAATTGGGCAATTCAATGATTTTTATTATATGTGCACAGATATGTGCAGCCATCATTTTCATCCTCTTTAAAAGCAATTTCATACATTTAGTTATGGCTCCTATCTCCCTCCTTCCTTTGCCATCCCCCATCCTATGCAACCACTTATCCATATTCTGTGTCTATAGACTTGCTTATTCTGAAGAATTTGAGAAAAAATAAAATCAGGTAATGTGTGGTCTTTTATGACTGGCTTCTTTTTTTTTCAATTACAGTTTACATTCAATATTATTCAATGTTAGTTTCAGGTGTACATCATAGTTGTTAGAAAGTAATGTACTTTACAGAGTTATTCCCTCCAATATGTCAAGTACAAACTTGGTCTCATATATAGTTTTTGCAATATTATCCTATATAATAAAAGCCTAATATGCTAAATGTCTGGTCAACCAGTCAGCCATTCATCCAATCAAAGTGTAATATGCTAATGATATACTAAGGCCGCTCAACCACTTGCGATGACGTGCACTGACCACCAGGGGGCAGACATTCCGACCGGTAGGTTAGCTTGCTGCTGGGGTCCAGCAGATTGAGATTGAGGGAAATGGGCAGGAGACACCTTGGAGCCCTCCTGTGGTCCTTCCCTGGCTGGCCAAACTCCCACATCCCTCCCTGGCCCCCATCGTGCACCAGTGGGGTCCCTCAGCCTGTCCTGCAATCCAGAGAGATGGTTTCGGCCTGATCCCGCAGGCCAGGCCAGACCAGGCCAAGGGACCCCACTGGTGCAAGAATTTGTGGATCGGGCCTCTAGTTGACTATAATCCCTATGCTGTAATTAAATCTCTGAGACTATACTGTAACTACCAATTTATACTTCTTAATCCCTTCCCCTCTTCCACCCAACCTTCTGACAACCATCATATTCTCTAAATCTATGAATCTTTCTATTTTATCTTGTTCTTAGATTCCAAATATATGTGAAATCATATAGTATTTGTCTTTCTCTGTCTGCCCTATTTCACTTAGCATAATACCCTCTAGGTCCATCCATGATGTAGCAAAAGGTAAGACGTCTTTTCTTTTTTTTTTTTTATGGCTGAGTAGTATTCAATTGTGTATAGGTACCATAGCTTTTATTTTTAATTATCTATTGTTTAAAGTATTACATATGTCTCCTTTTCCCCCCATTGACCTCTCCCCGGCCCCTCCCACCCCCCAGCACATGCTCTCACTGCCACCCGCTGGTGTCTGTGTCCTTTGATTAGGCTTATATGCATGCATACAGGTCCTTTGGTTGATTTCTTAACTCCCTTCCCCCCAACCCTCCCTTGCCTTCCCTCTGAGGTTTGACATGCTGTTCAATGCTTCTCTGTCTCTGGATCTATTTTTGGTCATCAGTTTATGTTGTTCATTATATTCCACAAATGAGTGAGATCATGTGCTATTTATCTTTCTCTGACTGGCTTATTTTGCTTAGCATAATGCTATCCAGGTCCATCCATGCTGTTGCAAATGGTAAGAGTTCTTTCTCTTTTACAACAGCATAGTATTCCATTGTGTAGATGTACCACATTTTTTAATCCACTAATCTGCTGATGGGCACTTACGCTGTTTCCAAATCTTAGCTATTGTAAATTATATGCACCCCTATGTTCATAGAAGCACAATGTATCACAGCTGTTTAATCCACTCATCTATTGTTGGCACTTGGGTGGTTTATATATCTTGCCTATGGTAAAAAACACTACAACAAACATAAGGGTGCATATATTCTTTTGAATCAGTGTTTCAGGTTTCTTCAAATATATTCCCAGAAGTCGAATTATTGGGTCAAAAGACAATTTCATTCTAAATTTTTTGAGAAACCTCAACAATGTTTTCCATAGTGGCTGCACCAATCTGCTTTCCCACTAAGAATGAACTATGGATATATTCTTGACAACACTTGTTATTTGTGAATCCTATCTAATAAAAGAGTAATATGCAAATTAACTGTCACTCCATCACAAAGACGGTGGCACCCATAGCCACAAGATGGCGGCACCCAGTCCCCTCAGCCCCGCCGCTGGAGTATTTGGGCCTATTGGCCAGACCAGGGCTTGCAGGGACCAAGCGGCGAGGCAGGATCCGCCCACTCTGGTAGCAGATCCAGCCTCGCTGCTCTGCCGCCTCTGGAGTGTCCGGGGCTGCTGCATGAGTGTTTGGGCCTGTGGGCCCGGCCAGGGGTCTTGGGGGCTGAGCAGCGAGGCAGGATCCGCCCATCCAGCCTTGCTGCTGCTGGAGTGTTTGGGCCTGTCGGGGACCAAGTGGGGAGGCAGGATCCATCCACTCTGGCGGCGGATCCAGCCTCACTGTTCCCCAGCCTCTGGAAGTGGCCAGGGGCTTTGGCGGGCTTCGCTCCCTTCTCTGCTTCGCTCAGTCCACAGGAAGCCCTGTTCTTGCAGGAATAGGCCCGAGGAAGCCCTATTCTTGCAGGAATCTTCTTGCAACGGGCCTCTAGTTTATTGATAATAATCATTCTGACAGGAATGAAGTGGTATCTTATTGTGGTTTTGATTTGCATTTCTCTGATAATTAGTGATGTTGATCAGATTTTCATGTCTAATGGACATCTGTTTGTGTTCTTGAAGAAGTGTCTATTCAGGTTTTCTTCTCACTTTTTAATCAAGTATCTTTTTTTTCTGGTGTTAAGTTGTCTGAGTTCTTTATAAATGTTATATATTAATCCCTTATCAGATGTATTATTGACCAATATGTTCTCCCACTCAGTGGATTGTCTTTTCATTTTTGTTAGTAATTTCCTATACAAAAACATTTCTTTGATGTAGTCCCATTTATTTTTTCTCTTGTTTCCTTTGTCCGAGGCGATATATCAGGAAAAAGAAATTGCTTTGAGAAATGTCCAAGATTTTACTGTCTATGATTTCTTCTTTTGCATTTGTGGTTTCAAGACTTGCACTTACGTCTTTACTTCATTTTGAGTTTATTCTTGTATATGGTATAAGAAGGGGGTCTATTTTCATTTTTTGCATGTATATGTCCAATTTTCCCAGCACCAGTTATTGAATAGATTGTCTTTATAACCATTATATGTTCTTGTCACACTTGACAAATATTAAATGTTCATATAGGCATAGGTTTATTTCTGGTCTCTATGAATAGCTTCTTTCACTTAGCATAATATTTTCAAGGTTAACCTTGCCATGGCACATATTGAGACAAGTTAACTTGAAATGTAGGCAAACAGGTCAGGGGTACAGTGGGAAACAAAGGCAGGTGGAACATAGGCAGAGGCAAACATAGCAGTTTGAGCCAGCCTAATCACAGGAATCAACCAAGAAGAAATAATAAAATGTTTCTGGAATCAAATCAGGAGGCATGGGAAAACAAGGAAGGGCCTGCAACAATAAAGTGTACTGATTCATAGAAACAAAGACAGTTCAGCATAGGAACAGAGAAAGAACACATAAAAACAGGCAAAGTTCAGGTCTATTGCTGGGCAAGAATAATTGAGGGAATCAATCAGGTGATGTCACATATAGACATAGAGCAGGCTTGCAGCAAATATATACTTCTGGAATACAAGGCTTTGATGGGCAGCCCATTATTGCTCCCCTCCCTGTGTGGGGAGTCTGAATCTGCTTGCAATCAATATTCCACACTTTTGCTTAAATCTTCTGGTCCATGGAGCTCATTCTTTGGTGTTGCAAGACATGACCCTGGGAAAAACCCTCGGCTCACCCTTGCAGTTATCAATATCAGTACTTTACTTCTTTCAGTTGCTAACTGAAAGACTTGTTTAGTATGTAGATTTGAATTATACTTATATCTCTTTATTAAATGGCTTAAAATGAAATTCTTATAAGCACTTTATTATCTTGAAATTTAGTGGCTCTTCAGAAATATATTGCTTTTAAATTCATAACATTCTAAAATTTTCTCTATATTGCTAGTTATTTCTTTAAAAAAATATAATTTATAACATAAAATATCTTTTCATTCCAAAATCAATCAACAAAGAACACAATGTTCAGTAAAAATATACATGGCTATTTGTTCAATAGGTTCTGTTTTTTTGGAGAAATGAATAAGATTTATAAAAGTAAACCAGCTTAAACCATACATAAGAATAAATTCAAAATAAACAATTACATGTTAGACTAGAAAGCATATAAGTACTAGAAGAAAACATAGTAAAATCTTGGACATTTCCAAGATTTGTAGCAATATTTTTTTCCTGATATATTTACTCAGACAAGAAAAACAAAAGAAAAAAAATTAACAAATGAGAATACATCACACTAAAATGTTTTTGCACAGCAAAGGAAACCATCAACAAAATGAAAAGACAATCCACTGAATGGAGAATATACCTGCTAAGAATACATCTGATAACAGGTTAATATTCAAAATTTATAAAGAACTTATACAACTCAACACCAAAAATCAAACAAACCAGTTAAAAAATGGGAAAAGTATCTGAATAGACACTTTTCAAAAGAGGACATACAGATGGCTAATAGACATATTAAAAGATGCTCACTGTTACTAATCAAAAGAAAAATGCAAATTAAAACTAAAATGAGATGCCACTTCATACCTGTCAGAATGGCTGTCTTCAATAAATAAAAAAACAAAACAAACAAACAAAAAAAAACATGTGTTGGCAAAGATGTGGAGAAAATGAAACCCTTGTGCAGTGTTGGTGGGAATGCAGATTGGTGCCACCACTGTAGAAAGCAGTATGGAGTCACCTCAAAAAATTAAAAATGAAACTGCTTTATGACCTAGAAATTCGACTTCTGGGAGTATATTTGAAGAAACCCAAAATACTAATTTGAAAGAATATGTTTACCCCTATGTTCATTGCAGTGTTATTTACAATAGTGAAGATTTGCAAGCAGCACAGGTGTCCATCAGTGGATTAGTGAATAAAAAAAGCTGTGGTACATTTACACAATGGAATGCTATGAGGCAGTAAAAAAGAAGGAACTCTTACCATTTGCAGCAGAATGGGTGGACCTTATGCTAAGTGAAATAAGCCTGCCAGAGAAAGATAAGTGCCATATCATTTTCACTCTTATGTTGAATCTAATGAACAAAATAACAAACAAAATAGGAACAGATTCATAGATAGCAAACAGACTAACAGCTCTCAGAGGGGAGGGGTTGTAGGGCTGGATTAAAAAGGTGAAGGGATTAAACAAAAGAAAACAAAATCCTTATAGACACAGACAACACTATGGTAATTACCATAGGAAATGGGGGTTTGGTGGAGGTAAAGAGGTTATGGATGGGTTAAATGGTGATGGAAGGAGACTTGGCTTGGAGTGGTGAACACACAATACAATATACTGGTGATGTATTATGCAATTGTGCACCTGAAACCTGTATAATTTTATTTGCTAATGTCACCAATAAATTCAATAAAAATAAGATTTATTATAGATCATTTAGGAGAAAACTTTTACAACTGAAAGAATTCCAAGCATGTTTTATGTCCTTACATAATAGTTATTTATTGAAAACTTATTAGAAGTGTTTACATGTGAAGTGGTTTACCCTATACCTGCTACATTCTTTACATATTCATGTTTATTAAATGCTTATGTTTATTTAATCTGCAATATTATGAATTAGATGTCAATACCTCCTCCAGTTTACAAATGGGAAAACTGAAGCTTGAGAAAATTCTGGACATGTCTCAAAATGACAAAAGTAGTAAGTAGTAGAGTTTAGATTCAAACCCAGAGAGTGATTTCAAATATTATTTTTAAAACCCCAGTATGTAAATCTTTATTCTTCAAGTTTTTACTATGAAAATTTTTAACATATAGAGAGGCTGAAAGTATTTTAGAGGGGGTGCTACCCACCTAGGTTTTCAAAATTAACATTATACAATATTGGGGTTATCCCATATTTATTCATTTATTCATTCCTCTGTTCATCCAGCAGCCCTTACTATATTTAAACTAGAGGCCCAGTGCACTAAATTTGTACATGGGTAGGGTCCCTAGGCCTGGCTGGCAATCAGGGTCAATCTGGGCCTTCCGGCTGCCAGCCAGGGCCTTCTTTCCCTGGCTGCTGGCTGCCAGACAGGGCCTTTCTTCATCTGCGCCTCCCCCTTGTGGTCAGTGCATGTCATAGTAAGCAATCTATCTCCCGGTCAAACTCCTGCAGGGACAATTTGCATATTAGGCTTTTATATATATATATATATATATATATATATATATATATATATATATACTAGAATACTAGAAGCCCCATGCATGAAATTCATGCACTAGAGGGGGGGGGGGTTGTCCCTCAGCCAGGCCTGCACCCTCTCCAGTATGGGAGCCCTTGGGGGATGTCTGACTGCCTAAACCAGCAGTCAGAATTCCTCTCACAATCCGGGACTGCTGGTTCCTAACTGCTCACCTGCCTGCCTGCCTGATTGCCCCTAACTGCTTCTGCTGGCTACCTGATTGCCCCCTAACTGCTCCCCTGCCAGCCTGATTGATGCCTACCTGCTCCCCTGCTGTCCCAGTTGCACCCAACTTACCTCCCCTACAGGCCTGGTCACCCCCAACTGCCCTCCCCTGCCAGTTTGATCACCCCCAACTGCCCTCCCCTGCAGGCCTGGTTGCCCCCAAGTGCCCTCCCCTGCTGGCCTGATCACCCACAACTGCCCTCTCCTGTTGGCCATCTTTTGACAGCCATATTGTGGTGGCCATCTTGTGATGACATGAGGGTGGCCATCTTGTGGCATGCTGGAAGCAAATTCCAGTGGGTCATAATTATGCAAGAAGTATATCAGAAGGCTAATGGATCTTGGGGCTTCAGCAGGGCTGAAAATCTGCATATATTATTACCTGCTGCTGGAACAGCTATAGGCATTTTCCCTAACCTGATAATCTTTCCCTGTTTACCTGCTGCTGGTGAAATAGCTGAAGGAATTTCCCCTAACCTGATAATCTTTTCCTGTTTATCAAACTTTACCTGTTTACATTCCTAAAGGGCCTGTGTGTTTTCCAACAAATGAAAAGCTGTGGGTCCAGAGATTCAGAGAGCCCACTTCACTAGAAAGTGGACCCTCCCCTGGCTCCCCCATGTCTCTCAAATTTATATTTCATGCTAGTTTATTAATTGATGCACAGCCCTTCTCCAGATTCCTGAACCCTTGCAGCTGTGGAAAGACCCCAGCAGTGGCAGCCATCTTGTGGCGGCCATCCTGTGATGATGTGAGGGCATCGCGTGAGGGCATGAGGACCACCTAGGCTTTTATTAGTGTGTGTGTGTATATATATATATATATATATATATATATATATATATATATATACTAATAAATATAATATATATATATATATATATATATATATATATATATATATATATTACCAGGATCGGGCCTAAACGGGCAGTCGGACATCCCTCTCACAATCCAGGACTGCTGGCTTCCAACTGCTCGCCTGCCTGCCTTCCTGATTGCCCCTAACCGCTTCTGCCTGCCAGCCTGATCACCCCCTAACCACTCTCCTGCCAGCCTGATTGATGCCTAACTGCTCCCCTGCCAGCCCACTCGCCCCGAACTGCCCTCCCTTGCAGGCCTGGACCCTCCCAACTGCCCCCCCTGCTGGCCTGATCACCCACAACTGCCCTCCCTTGGAGACCTGGTCCCTCCCCTGCTGGACATCTCGTGGCGGCCATCTTGTGTCCACATGGGGGAAGGATCTTTGACCACATGGGGGCAGCCATCTTGTGTGTTGGAATGACTGTCAATTTGCATATTACTCATTTATTAGATAGGATAGAGGCCTGGTGCATGGGTGGGGGCCAGCTGGTTTGCCCTGAAGGGTATCCCGGATCAGGGTGGGGGTTACCTTGGGGCGTGGGGCAGCCTGGGCGAGGGGCCTGTGGTGGTTTGCAGGCTAGCCATGCCCCCCGGCAACCCAAGCAGAGGCCCTGGGATCTGGGATTTATTTATCTTCTATAATTGAAACTTTGTAGCCTTGAGCGGAGCCAAGCCTCCTGCTTACTCTGTGGCTGCAGCCATTTTTGTTGGGATTTAGTTATCTTCTATAATTGAAACTTTGTAGCCTTGAGCGGAGGCTAGGGTAGGCCAGGGCAGGTGGAAAGCTTGGCTTCCTCCATCGCCGGGGAAACCCAAGCCTCCTGCTAGCTCTGTGGCTGCCGCCATTTTTGTTGGGATTTATCTTCTATAATTGAAACTTTGTAGCCTTGAGCGGAGGCCAGGCAGGCCAGGAAGTTTGGCTTCCTCCATCGCCGGGGAAACCCAAGCCTCCTGCTCACTCCGTGGCCGCAGCCATCGTGGATGGGTTAATTTGCATACTCACTCCTGATTGGCTGGTGGGTGTGGCTTGTGGGTGTAGGAGAGGTACGGTCGATTTGCATATTACTCTTTTATTAGATAGGATATGTTTCTTAGTAGAGCTCAGTCCTGGCATTAGGCAACTCAGAGCATAAATCATGGCTCACTTATTTTATATCTCTCATTTTCAGCCTCCATTTTCTTCTCTGTAAGGGGAAATGCTAACAGTACTATGGAAGGTTATTTATAAAAATGGTCCCTATTCTCCTCCTGGAACTTTGTACCTCTATAATTTGACTTTACAACTCTTCCCATCAAGAAGTGGATCTACCTCCTTCCCCTTGAATTAGGGCTGGCCTTGTGACTTATTATATGCTTTGGGCATTAGAAAAGCAGCAGAAATGGTCATGTGCTTTTCAGAACCTATACTTTAAGAATCTTGTGTGTGGACCAGATACCTCTTAGAAACTTTCCCAGCTGCTATGTGAAGAAGCTTGGGCTGAAATGAGTTACCAACTAGAGCCAAGAAAACAATACAGCTAAGGCCATTCTAGACCAGCCAGCCCCCAAATGACTCAACATCTGACCACAGATTAATAAGGGATATCAGAAGAACCACTCAGTGGATTCTATTTTGAATTGCCCTCCCACAAAGAATCATGAGCTAAACAAATGGTTGCTGGTTTAATCCACCAAGTTTTGGGCTAGAACACAATAGGAAACTGCTACAAGAATCTACATTGCACAGGTATTGTGAAGATTAAAAATAGATAATACATATAAAATGCTTTGAGCTGTGTCTGCCATATAGGAATTTATCAGTGAACATTAACTCTCATAGTTATCATCATCATCATTATTTAGGCATAAACTGTTACAGTTTGTTAATGACCAATCTAAGGTCCACTTCCTCCATGACTGCAATGTTTTTCCCTTCACTTCTTCCCTTAGAAATATTTTATTGTCCAGCCATTAGCCCCTATATTTCTTCAATATTACATCATTGGAGAAATCTCCCTTGGCTTACCTATCAAATTAGCTTTGTCCTTTCCTAAGTAACTTGTTCATTTCACTCATACCAAACTGTAATGTATGTATCTGTATTAGTGACTCTGTAAGCAGTCAGAGTATATCTAATTCACTTGTTACTTCAGCAATAACACATTACTCAATTAATAGTTTTAAATAAAATAAAATAAATAAAAAATTCATTATGTTTTAAGTCAAAAGTTCAAAGAACATATCTGGTATTTTTTTTTAATATATTTTATTGATTTTTTTACAGAGAGGAAGAGAGAGGGATAGAGAGTTAGAAACATCGATGAGAGAGAGACATAGATCAGCTGCCTCCTGCACGCCCCCTACTGGGGATGTGCCCACAACCCAGGTACATGCCCTTGACCGGAATCGAACCCGGGACCCTTCAGCCCGCAGGCCGACGCTCTATCCACTGAGCCAAACCGGTTAGGGCAATATCTGGTATTTTTATTCTACTCATATAGCATATCACCTTAAACAGTTCCTTTCTATTTATTTTCAAATCAAATAGCTTTTTCAAATTACATGTAAAATCCCACTTTCATTCTTAGAATTCTACATTTCTAATTACATCACAGCCTATCTAAAAATTACATCAGAACCCATATGTAATTTAAATTTCTTTAAGTTACTTATGTCAGAAATTTATGCCATAATAATTAATATTATGGATCAATAAAAATATGTAGTTGTAAATTGTTAAATGAAGCTCTTCACTCATGTCCAGGCAAGCACTGATTTATTTTCAGTGAGTCCTGGTCCTCTCTGGAGAAGAAGTCATTTGGCAAATGTTTAGTGATAAAAGTATTAATAGAGAAGAAATACAGCCTACCTCATTAAAGACCTAGTGGGGAGGGGGGACTTAAAATTACATACAACTCACTGATCTTCTGACTTGTCAGTTTATCCAAAGTTTTCCTTTACTTTTCTTCTTTCCCCACTCCGATTGTTATATGAATCCAGGTGGCACTCTGGAATATATAAAACATTTAAAGTAGGAATTAAATAAGGAGGGAAGGTAAAGGGCATAATCTGCTGTAAATTTTTATTGGTGACTTTAAAGCTAGGTTTTACAACACCTTTTATAAATGTAATATGTGTTCAGTACTATGTTTCATCACTAGACTAGGAAAGTCATGAGAAGAGGTTGTCTGTTACTTCTTGTGGAGTAGGATGTCCAGAACAGGATCAGTGAATATTTTATTGACTGAAAACAGAGGAGAAAAAACTGTCACTTAGATGAATAACTCTTTAAGATCCATCATTCTATTTTGTCTTTATAAAAAGTGTACTAGTAAAAATATACTTTTTATGAGTCATGAATATAGTAGAAAACAGAAATCTGGGGCAAGATGTGTAGTTTTAGCTCTCAGCCTGTCTTCTCTCATGGGCCTAGGATTGTATTGTTTCAATCCAATTTTGATAAGAAGATACTAGTAACATACTATTAAGGCTTAGGAGATATTTAGACTCGATTGGTCCTAAAACTGCAGTCATGATCTGTAGGCTATGTCTACTAGTAAATGTACCAATTAATTATTTAACTAGACTCATGTTATTTTAATCTAGTAATTAAAATAAATTGATTGGGGTGATGTTGGTTAATAAAATTATATGGGTTTTAAGTGTGCAATTCTATGATACATCATCTTTACACTGCATTGGGTGCCCACCACCCAAAGTCTCATATATTTAACCCCCATTTACTCTTTACTGCCCTCCCCCATCCCTTTCTTTCTGGAAGCATCATACTGTTATCTGTGTCTATGGGTTTTTGTTTGTCTGTTTCCTTGTTTATTCATATGTTGCTTTCAGTTTTATACTCTATACTAGAGGCCTGATGCATGGATTCATGCACCAGCGGGTTCCCTGAACCTGGCCTGTGCCCTCTCACAATCTGGGACCCCTTGGGGGATGTCGGACTACCGGTTTCAGCCAGATCCCTGCAGGCCAGGCTTGTGGGGATCGGACCAAAAATGGCAGTCTGACATCCCCGGTGGGATGGCAGCAGGTGGCCAGGGAGGATCCCAAGCCTGGGCTGGGCGCCATGCCACTCCCATTCATCCCGGCCCCCCGCTGTGCCCACCACCGCAGCTCACTCGGTAGCGCTGCCATGAAGGTGGGAGAAGCTTGCGCCACCACAGTTGTGCTCGCCATCCATGAGTCCAGCTTCTGGTGCCCATTGGTCAGCTGAGTGGCACTCCCACTATGGGAGCGCACTGACCACCAGGGGCAGCTCCTGCATTGAGCATCTGTCCCTTGGTGGTCAGTGCACATCATAGTGACTGGCCCGTCATCCGGTTGTCCAGTCATCTGGTTGACTGGTCGCTTAGGGTTTTATATGTATAGATATGAATCATACAGTTCTTGACTTTTTCTGTCTTTTTTGCTTAGCATGATATTTTCAAGATCCATTCATGTTGTCACAAATAACAGTATTTTATCTTTTCTTATGGCTGAGTAGTCTTCCATTGTATATATGTACTACATCTTCTTTATCCAATCATCTATTGAGGGACATTTTGGTTGTTTCCATGTCTTGGCCACCATGAATGATGCTGCAATGAACATAGGGGTGCATATATATTTGCAAATAAATGTTTCCAGGTTATTCAGGTAGATACCAGAAGAGAAGTTGCTGGGTCATATAGTAACTCTATTCCTAATTTAAGAAGCCTCCATATTGTTTTCCATTGTGGCTGTACCAGTTTACATTCCTACCAGTAGTGAATGAGGTTCCCTTTGCTCCACAACCTCTTCAACACTATCAGTTTGTCTTGTTGATAATAGCCATTCTAACAGGTGTGAGGTGGCATTGTAGCATTGATTTGCATTTCCTTGCTAGTTAAGTTGAGCATCTTTTCATTTATATTTTGGCCATTTGTATGTCTTCTTATAAAAAATGTTCAAGTCCTCTGCCCATTTTTAAATTGGATAGTTTGATTGTTTTTGGTGTTGAGTTGTATGAGTTTTTTATATGCTTTGGATATTAGCCCCTGGTCAAAGATGTTTGCAAATATTTTATCCCTCCACTTGGTTGCCTTTTTATTTTGTTGCCAATTTATTTTGCTGTTCAGAAGCTTTTTAGTTTGACATAGTTCCATTCATTTATTTTTGCCTTTACTTCCTTTGCCTTTAGGATCAAATTCATAAAATCCTATCTAAGACCAAGGTCTATAATTTAGTACCTATGTTTTGTCCTATGTATTATATTGTTTCAGGTTTTATATTTAGGTCTTTAATTCATTTTGAGTTAATTTTTGTATATAGGGACAAACAGTATGTAGTTTCATTCCTTTGCATGTGGCTTTCCTATGTTCCAAGCACCCTTTTTTGAAGAGGCTTTCTTTTCTCTATTGTATGTTTTTGGCTCCTTTGGTTGAAAATTATTTACCCATATACATACAGATTTCTGTTGGTGTTTTCAATTCTGTTCTATTGGTATGTGTGTCTGTTTTTCTGTCAATACTATGTGGTTTTGATTACTATCACTTTATAGTATAATGTGAAGTCTGATAGTGTGATACCTCCAGCTTTTTGTTTTTTTTTTCTGATTGATTTGGCTATTCAGGGTCTTTTGTGGTTCCATACAGATCAGATGAGGTTTTGTTCTATTTTTTTTAATGTCATTGGGATTTTTATGGGGAATTCATTAAATCCATATATTGCTTTGGGTAATATGGCCATTTTAACTATGTTGATTCTTCAAACCCACAAACACAGAATATCTTTTCATCTCATTGTGTCTTTTTCAACCTCTTTTAATAATGCTTTGTAGTTTTTGATGTATGGGCCTTCACATCCTTTGTTAAGTTTATTCCCGGGTATTCTATTATTTTTGTTGCAATTGCAAAAGCAATTTTTTCCATTTCTTTTCTTGAAATTTCATCATTAGTATGATGAAATGGATTTTTGTACAGTGATTTTATGTCCTGCAACTTTACTGTATTTGTTTATTGTTTCTAATAGTTTTTGATGGAGTTTAGGTTTTTTTATGTAAAGAATCATGTCATCTGCAAAGCATGACAATTTTACTTCTTCATTCCCAATTTGAAGGCCTTTTATTTATGTCTCTTGCCTGATTGCTCTGGCAAAGACTTCCAGTGCTATATTGAGTAAGAGTGATAAGAGTTGATATCCTTGTCTTATTCCTGATGTTAGAGGAAAAACTTTTAGTTTTTTTATCACTGAGTATGATATTAGCTGAGGGTTTATCATATATGACCTTTATTATGTTGAGGTACTATCCTTCTATAACCATTATATTAAATATTTTAATCATAAGTAGATGTTGTACCTTATCTAATGTGTTCTCTGCATTTATTGATATGCTTGTATGATTTTATCTTTTATTTTTATTTTTTTGTTTGTTTTTGTATAGGATGTTTGTACCAGCTTTATTAGAAATAACCAAATATTCAAAAAAATGGATAAACTATTGGTGATATATTCAAAGGTAAGAATATTTATCTCCAAGTATTTATGAAATATAAATTAAAGCAGAAAAAATACTTAGAAAATGCAAAGTCATCTGTTAAAATGGGATGTAAAGCAATGGTCACTTGGAAAGCTGTGAAGAACAGGGACAGACTTAAAAACATCAGGAAGCAAGTTCACAGTGATAGACATGGTCAGTATAATGATAGTTTCAGTTTCAAGCACACATCAAGATTTATGAAATACTATACTAAACACATGTATTGTTACTCGTTATAGCTTTTAAAAATAATTCCAGATTAAAAAGTGTGTATGTTCCACTATATTGGAAAAATAGGTTTGGCAAAGCTATATTTAATCCACCTTCTTATGCCCTCTGGGCAAGTGTCTTGCCTCAGTGACAGAAAATGTAACAAACAATGAAGAACTTTCATCCAAACCAACAAGAATGCTGGCTGAATCACAGAAGCCACATCCATGGACTACAGACACTTTTTGCCTTCGTCTTTGTTTTTCTGCCAGTGCACCATGGCTCCGAGGTAAACATCTGAGAGGCTACAGAAATCACCAAAAACCTCTTGATGATAATGAATGACAATGACTGTGTCTACAGAAGATAAACATGCATCAGATCCTCAGGTCTGTGTAAAGAACGCTCCTATACACTTTTGCTCAGAAACATTCCTGGATGCACATTTAGATGAAGAACATTCCATCTAATGGGCTACAGTCCCCTCCAAAACCCATTAGACCAGTGTTTCTGCAGTGAAAGGGTTTCCCCTAACTGCGATGGTCCTCCAACCAGTGACCATCACCCATGGAATTGAAGGCATTAGGGCACATGGCCCTCTGAAAGATGTAAGAGATATTCTTCAAATGTATTGGCATCCCTTGAAAACAGGAAAAAAATTCATGTTGTTGCCAGATGTATTTGAGGTTGTCACAGCTACCCCCTCTTTGGAGTGATCTCTGTGTCTCAAAACTTCCATCTTCACATGAGGACTAGAGAGTCCACAGTGTTTCCTAGGATAATATGGGTAGCAATGTAAATTTGGCAAAAACTGATAAGTTATTTTGTACACTGTATGGTTCCATCAAGGGCAAAGTATGTTTGAGGACCCATAAATGTTTTTCACCTCAGAATGTTTGGAAAGCCCAGATCTCCTTGTAAACTAACGCACACAGTAAATAGAACACCCAAGATTAAAGAAGACTTAGGAAAAAAGCCTTCATTATTTTACAAACCAAATAGACATGAGATTGGCAGTTCTTCCATTGATGACTTCGGTACTCAATAAATTCATCACTGGCATCTAGGGAATGTGTGTCTCTAAAAATGGCAGTTCCTCTGCAATGTTATGTTTTTTTTTGGGCTAACACTAATAAGTCCAACAAATTAGACAACAGAGTTAGCTTCCCTGGTCACAAGAGGATGGTGACTGATGCCATCTATAGGACCATATAGGTGGTACAGATGAAATACCTTATGTAACAGAAATATGCAGTGACATAGATCTGGAAACACATCTAAGTATTTCAGAAAGTGAAACATAGATACATATGGTTCCAATATAAAAAAACAAAAACACCCCCCCCACCAAAAAAACACACAACACGTATGGGGAATTTACATAATGTGGTTATTTAAATGTATGAGATTCAATTCAGACAAATGAGACTTCACAAATTTTCTTATACTATTGTTAAAACATACCTAAGAAAACACATTTCCTACACATCTAAGAAAGTCTCACATGTGAACTCATATCTGCAGAGCAAATTTAGAAATTTGGCTGAGAGATATCTCATGTTAATTGCACTCATAATGTCTTTCTCCAGTGTGAACTCTGTGATGATGCTGGAGACTATAGTTCCTTGCAAATGATTTCCCACACTCACTGCATTTTTAAGGCTTTTCTCCTGTATGAAGTCTCTGATAACGAAGGGCATTGCTCCATGTAAAAGATTTCCCACACTCACGGCACTCATAAGGCCTTTCTTTAGTGTTCAATCTCTGATGACCTTGAAGAGTATTGCTCCAGGTAAAAGATTTCCCACATTCACTGCATTTATAAGGCTTTTCTCCAGGGAGAACTCTCTGATGATGACCAAGGTCATTGCTAGTGGGAAAAGATTTCCCACATTCTCTGAATTTATAAGGCTTTTCTCCAATGTGAATTCTCTGATGATGTTGATGAAGGTGACTTGTCGTGATAAAATATTTCCCACATTCATTGCATTTATAAGGCTATTCTCCAGTGTGAACTCTCTCATGACAACGAAGGGCACTGCCCCATGTAAAAGATTTCCCACATTCATGACACTCATAAGGCCTTTCTCCAGTGTGCAATTTCTGATGACTTTGAAGGCAAATACTCCCGACAAAAGATTTCCCACATTCACTGCATTTATAAGGCTTTTCTCTAGTGTGGCTGAGTTGGTTGGGTGTTATCCCATACACCAAAAGGTTGCCGATTACATTCTTGGTCAGGGCAAATGCTGGGTTTACAGGTTCCATCACTAGGGAGGATAGAAGTTCAAAGTTCTCCACCATCACATTCAGGTACAGCTGTCTCTGATCCTCATTAAGAAGACTCCATTCCTCCCTAGAGAAGTACAGGGCAATGTCTTCAAAGGTCACACCAGCCTCAGCCCCACGCCTCTGGGTAGATGCCGCCATTGGACTTTGTGTGCCGAGCCCAGCGGGAGAGGCGGGAGAAGAGGCCACCATGGGACAGGTGGTCTCTTACCAGGCCATGGAGCTGTTCACCTGGGTGGGGAAACCGTGTATCACACCCACACATGTGCTGTGTGCACCATGACTCTCGCACCTTCTCTGTTGCGGCATCTCCACCAGGACCCAACTATCTGGAACCTCCACAACAACCTTTCATTTTGTTGAATATTGTGTATTACATTGATTGATTTACATATGGCATGTGTTGAACCATCCTTGTGCCCCTGAAATGAACCATACTTTATTGAGACTCACTTACTTTTTATGTAGGTTATTGATTAGTAGGATAGTCAATGAAGTCACTATGTTTATAGCAGGTATCATAGTTACCTGGCAATACTCAGCTTTAATTTGCTACTCACAAAGTTAAAAGTGGCCCTGGCTAGTGTGCCTGAGTGGTAGAGAGTTGACCCATGCATGAACCAAAGGTTCATGGGTTTGATTCCTGATCAAGGACAGGCACCTGGGTTGCAGGTCAACCCCTGGCCCCACTTGGAGCTTGTGCAGGAGGCAATAAATTGATATGTCTCTCTCACATTAATGTTTCTCTCTCTCCCTCTGTCTTTCTTTCCTCCTCTTCCCTCCCACTATATTTAATAACCAATGGAAAAAATATCCTCACATGAGGATTAACAGCAACAACAAAAAAATGGATAGGTAAAGCATTACCTGAGAAGGAAAGAGAAATAAATATATTTCCAAAAACATTGTCCATGCATTCCTTTTTTTTTTCTTTATTGATTAAGATATTACATATGTAGACACTTATACAAAGTGGACATACAGATGGCTAACAGCCATATGAATAAATGCTCAGTCACTTATCATCAGAGAGATGCAAATTAAAATGATAATGAGGTATTACCTCAAGCCTGTCATAATGGCTACTATCAACAAATGACAAGTGCTGGCGAGGATGTGGAGAAAAGGGAACCCTAAAACAATGCTGATGGGAATGCAGATTGGTGCAGACAGTACGGAGTTTCCTCAAAAAATTAAAAATGGAGGGAGAAAGAAGATGGCTGCCACCGGGAAGGCAGACTGCAAGATAGTGTGTGAGTGAGAAAACAAAGGGAGAGTGTGTGGTTGCATGGGGAGTGTTTGTTGGTGAGTTGAGGGACAGCTATACTCCATGAGACTGTGGGGGACTGCTGAACGGGGCTCCCCTGACTGGGCAGCCACCACTGCTGCTAGGTTCCCTCCTGGAGTGACCGGTTTGGACGTGGAAATCACACCTTCTTGAAAGGAAAAGTGGATGTTATTGGAAGCCTGAAAAGCCTGGGGAATCTACAACTACGGCACCCACCAAAGACCTGCGAACCCGAGAACACTGGGCCCCAAGTGGCGCAAGCACGTGGATTCAGAGGAGCTCTACACTCCCTCATGGAAAGGTCAGATTTCGCCTGGGATAAGGAGAGAGAGAACTACATAACCAGACACCTGGAGAAGAGAGATCATGGGGAGACAAAGTAACAGCCCACATATGAAAGAAAAGCAGGCATCATCAGAAAAGGAAGTAAAAGAAATGGAGGCAAGCAACCTGTCAGAGAAAGAACTCAGAGAAATGGTCGTAAGGTGGATGAAAAGAATGGAATACAAATTCGACCATATGTGTAAGACCCAAGAGGAAATGAAGAAGAACCAAGAAGAAATGAAAAATGACATCGCTGCTATAAAGAACTCAATAGAAAGCATCAAGAGTAGATTAGAGGAAGCAGAGCACCACATCAGTGAGCTAGAAGACAAGGTAGGAAAAAATACCCAAGTAGAGCAGCTTCTAGAAAAAAAAATTAAAAAGCAGGAGGAGAGCCTAAGGGAACTTTGAAACAACATGAAATGAAACAACATCTGCATAATAGGGGTACCAGAAGGAAAGGAAGCTGAGAAAGGACTAGAAAACCTGTTTGAAGAAATAATGACAGAAAACATCCCTGATATAGGGAGGAAAAAACCCACACAAATCCAAGAAGCTCACAGAGTCTCAAACAAGATGAACCCCAAAAGACCGACACCAAGGCACATTATAATTAAACTGGCAAACACCAATGACAAAGTAAGAATCTTAAAAGCGGCCAGAGAGAGACAGAAAGTTACCTACAAAGGATCCCCCATCAGACTAGTGACCAATTTCTCAAGAGAAACACATCAGTCCAGAAGGGAATGGAATGAAATATACAAAGTCATGCAAAGGAAGGGTCTGAATCCAAGAATACTATACCCAGCAAGGCTATCAATCAAAATTGAAGGTGAAATCAGGAGCTTCACAGACAAAAAAGGACTAAAGGAGTTTATTACCACCAAACCAGCAATGCAAGAAATGCTAAAGCGTCCGTTGTAAAAAAAAAAAAAAAGAAAGAAATAGGAAGTGAAGAAGGAACACAGTGGTAAAGAATAAAAATGGTGACAAACAAGTACCTATCAATAATAACTTCAAATGTAAATGGATTAAATGCTCCAATCAGACATAGGGTAACTGATTGGATAAGAAAACATGACCCATATATCTGCTATCTACAGGAAACCCACCTCAGAATAAAAGACGCACACAGACTGAGGGTGAAGGGATGGAAAAAGTTTTTTCAGGCAAATGGAAATGAAAAAAAAGTTGGGGTAGCAATACTTATATCTGACAAATTAGATCTCAAAGTGAAGGACATAACAAGAGATAAGGAAGGCCACTTCATAATACTAAAGGGAGCAATCCAACAAGAAATAAATCTGGTAAACATATATGCACCCAATACAGGAGCACCCAAATACATAAAAAAAAAAACAAAAAACTTCTGGAGGATATAAAGGGAGATGTGGACAGCAATACAATCATAGTAGGGGTCTTTAATGCCCCACTATCACCATTGGACAAACCCTCTAAACAAAAAACCAGCAAAGAAACATCAATTCTAAATGACTCACTAGATCAGATGGACTTAATTGACATCTTCAGAACATTTCACCCCAAAGCCACAGAATATACATTCTTCTCAAGTGCACATGGGTCATTTTCAAAGATAGACCATATATTGGGTCACAGTCAAAGTCTCTTCAAATTCAAGGAGATGGAAATCATAGCAAGCATCTTCTCAGATCATAGTGGCATAAAACTGGAAATCAACTACAATAAAAAAATCCAAAAAAATCAAACACATGGAGACTAAATAGCATGCTATTTAACAATGATTGGGTTACCAGAGAGATCAAAGAAGAAATAAAAAAAAAAAACATCATGGCAGCAAACGACAATGAAAACACAACAATCCAAAATCTATGGACTCAGCTAAAGCAGTCTTGAGAGGGAAATTCATAGCTCTACAAGTCTACTGTGAAAAACAAGAAACAATGGTAATAAATTACCTAACCCTACAACTCAAAGAGTTAGAAAGAAATCAACAAGAAAAGTCCAGTGTAAGCAGAAGGAAGGAAAAAAAATAGATCAAAGCAGAGATAAATGACATAGAGACCAAAAAAATAATATAAAAGATCAACAAAACCAAGAGCTGGTTCTTTGAAAGAATAAACATGAGTTAGAAAGAGAGCAACAAGAAAAGCACAGTGTAAGCAGAAAGAAGGTAATAATAAAGATCAGAGCAGAGATAAATGACATAGAGACCAAAAAAAAAAAAAACAACACAAAAACACACACACACACAAAAAAAAAACAGTACAAAACATCAACAAAACCAAGAGCTGGTTCTTTGAAAGGATAAACAAGACCGATGAACCTCTAGCCAGTCTCACCAAGAAGCAAAGAGAGAGGACCCAAATAAACAAAATCAGAAATTAAAGAGGAGAAATAACAACAGACCCCACAGTAATACAAAGGATGTTAAAAAATACTATGAACAACTCTATTCCAACAAACTGGACAACCTGGAGGAAATGGACATATTCCTAGAAAAATACAACCTTCCAAAACTCAATCAGGAAGAATCTAAACATCTCAATAGGCCAATAACTATGCAAGAAATTGAAGCAGTCATCAAAAAGCTTCCAGCAAACAAAAGCCCGGGGCCAGACAGCTTCACAGAGGAGTTTTACCAAACATTCAAGGAAGAACTAAAACCTATCCTCCTCAGACTATTCCAAAAAATTAAAGAGGAAGGAACACTTACAAGCTCCTTCTATGAAGCCAGCATCACCATAATACCCAAACCAGATAAAGACAACACAATGAAAGAGAATTACAGGCCAATATCCCTCATGAACATAGATGCCAAAATCCTCAACACAATTCTAGCAAATCGGATCCATCAGGACATCAGAAAGATCATACACCATGAACAAGTAGGATTTATCCCAGGGATGCAAGGATGGTACAATATTCGCAAATCAATAAATGTTATACATCACATAAACAAATTGAGAGATAAAAATCACATAGTGATATCAATTAATGCAGAAAAAGCATTCGACAAAATCCAACACCCATTTTTGATAAAAACTCTCAGCAAGGTGGGAATACAAGGATCATACCTCAACATAATAAAAGCCATATATAATAAACCCACAGCCAACATCATACTCAATGGGCAAAAACTAAAACCATTTCCCCTAAGAACAGGAACAAGACAGGGATGCCGACTCTTACCACTCCTGTTTGACATAGTACTGGAAGTATTAGCCATTGCAATTAGACAAGAAGAAGAAATAAAAGGCATCCAAATTGGAAAAGAAGAAGTAAAGCTGTCCCTTATTTGCAGATGACATGATATTGTACATAAAAAACCCAAAAGACTCCATCAAAAAACTATTAGACTTAATATATGAATTCAGCAATGTAGCAGGATACAAAATTGATGCCATGAAATCTAAGGCATTTCTATACACCAATAGTGAACTGACAGAAAAAGAGACTGAAAAAGCAATCCCATTTACCATTGCACCAAAAAAATTAAGATACCTAGGAATAAACTTAACTAAGGAGGTACAAGACCTATACGTGGAAAACTACAGGACACTGAGAAAAGAGATAGAGGAAGATGTAAACAGATGGAAAAACATACCATGTTCATGGATTGGGAGAATCAACATCATTAAAATGTTCATACTACCCAAAGCAATCTATAGATTCAATGCACTCCCCATTAAAATACCAACGGCATATTTCACAGACCTAGAAAGAACTCTCCAAAAATTCATCTGGAATAAAAAAAGACCCCGAATAGCCACAGCAATCCTGAGAAGGAAGAACAAAGTAGGTGGGATCTCAATACCAGATTTCAAGCTGTATTACAAAGCCACTGTCCTCAAAACAGCCTTGTACTGGCACAAGAACAGACATATAGAGCAATGGAATAGAATAGAGAACCCAGATATTAACCCAAACCACTATGCTCAATTAATATTTGACAAAGGAGGCATGATCATACAATGGAGTCAAGACAGTCTCTTCAATAAATGGTGTTGGGAAAATTGGACAGATACATGCAAAAAATGAAAATAGATCACCAAGTTACATCATACAGAAATATAAACTCAAAATGGATAAAGGACTTAAACATAAGACGGGAAACCATAAAAATACTAGAGGAATTCACAGGCAGCAAAATCTCAGCCATATGCCGCAGCAATTTCTTCACCAATACTGCTCCTAGGGCAATGGAAACTAAAGAGAAAATAAACAAATGGGACTACATCAAAATAAAAAGCTTTTGCACAGCAAAAGAAACCATCAGCAAAACAACAAGAAAGCCCACTGTATGGGAGATCATATTTGCAAATGTTATCACTGATAAAGGTTTAATCTCCAACATTTACAGGACACTTATACAACTTAATAAAAGGAAGATAAATGATCCAATAAAAAAATGGGCATGGGCCTAAATAGAATCTTTTCGAAAGAAGACAGAAGGACGGCCAAGAGACATATGAAAACATGCTCAAAGTCACTAATTATCTGAGAGATGCAAATCAAAACAACAATGCGGTACCATCTCAGAATGGCAATCATCAACAAATCAACAAATGACAAGTGCTGTCGAGGATGCGGAGAAAAAGGAACCCTTGTGCACTGCTGGTGGGAATGCAGACTGGTGTAGCCACTGTGGAGACCAGTATGGAGTTTCCTCAAAAAACTAAAAATGGAACTCCCATTTGACCCAGTGATCCCACTTCTAGGAATATATCCCAAGAAACTAGAAACACCAATCAGAAAGGATATATGCACCCTATGTTCATAGCAGCACAATTCACCATAGCTAAGATTTGGAAACAGCCTAAAGGCCCATCAGCAGATGAATGGATTAGAAAACTATGGTACATCTACACAATGGAATACTATGCTGCTCTGAAAAAGAAGGAATTCTTACCATTTGCAGCAGCATGGACGGACCTGGAAAGCATTGTGTTAAGTGAAATAAGCCAGGCAATGAAAGAAAAATACCACATGATCTCACTCATTTATGGAAAATAAAGAACGTTGTAACTGGATGAACAAAAAGATAGATACAGAGGCAGTAAAGCACAGAATAGACTGTCAAATTACAGCAGGAAGGCTGGGGAGTGTTGGGGAGGGGGGGGGAAAGAGATCAACCAAAAGACTTGTATGCATGCATATAAGCACAACTAAGGGACACAAGACACTGGAATGGGGGGGACGTGGGATGAGGGCATGCGAAAGGGGGTTGGGGAGGCTGGGGGAAGGTCAATGGGAAAAAAAGGAGATATATGTACTACTATATGTAATACATTAAACAAAAAAATTTAAAAAAAATTAAAAATTGAACTGCCATATGACCTAGTGATTCCACTTCTAGGAATATATCCTAAGAAAGTTGAAGCATTTTAACTTTTTTAAGTTTGTAATTCCATGGAATTAAGTACATTCACAATGTTATACAATCATCACCACTAAACTGAAATTCTGTACTCATTAAACAATAAATAACTTTATATTCTATCTTCCATGTAGCACCTAGCGACCACCATTCTACTTTGTCTATATGAATGTTATTCTAGGTATTTAAAATAAGTAGAATCATATAATATTTGTTCTTTTGTGTCTGGCTTATTTCCCTTGCCATACATCTTCAAAGTTCATCCAAGTAGTAGCTGTATTAAATTTTCATTTTCTTTTAAGGCCAAATATTATTCCAGTGTATGCATATACCACATTTTGTTATTCATTCATTTGTGCATGGAAATTTGGATTGTTTCCACCTTTTGCTTATTGTGAATAATGGTATCATGAACATTGGTATACAAATGTATATTGGAGACCCTGCTTGGTATATACTTAGCAGTAGAATTGCTGGATCATATTGTACTATTTTGAGGAAGTGACATACTTTTTCTATAGCAGCTGCAACCTTTTGCATTCCTACCAGCAATGCAAATGTTTCAATTTCTCTACATCCTCACCAACACATTTTATCCCCCCCCTTTTTTAAATAATAGACATTCTTATGAATGTGAAGTGGTATCATATTGTGATTTTGATTTTGATTTTCCTTATGGCTAATGATGTTGAAATATGTTTCCATGTACTTATCAACCATTTGTATATCTTCTTTGAAGGAATGTCTATTCAGGTCTTTTTCCCACTTTAAATTGGGCTGCTTGTTTTTTTTATAGCTGTTGAGTTGTGGGAGTTATTTTTATATTCTGGACTAGTGGCCCAGTGCACAAAATTCGTGCATGGGGGGGGGTGTCTCTCAGCCCGGCCTGCATCCTCTCCAATCTGAGACCCCTATGGGATCGGGTCTAAACTGGCAGTCGAACAACCCCCTCACAATCCGGGACTGCTGGCTCCTAACCGCTCATCTGCCTGCCTACTTGATCACCTCTAACCACTCTGCCTGCCGGCCTGCTCGCCCCCAACTGCCCCCCCCGCCAGCCTGATCACCCCCAACAGCCCTCCCCTCCTAGCCTGATCACCCCCAACTGCCTTCCCCTCCTGGCCTGATCACCCCTAACCACCTCTGCCTCGGCCCCGCCACCATGGCTTTGCCTGGAAGGACTTCTGGAAGGTCTCATGGTCTAATTAGCATATTACCCTTTTATTAATATAGATAAAATATGACATACTGCCATAACTATAACATATGTACCAGTATTACTCTATGAGAATACATACTTCATGAGATAGGAAGGCATCTAATACATTACATTGTATATGTTGTAAGTAGTAGGAAATACTGTATTCATAGCAATAATATACAACCTGTGACTTCCCTTCCTGATTTGGGAATGGTTCCCCAGTTCTTTGAACATTTCCTGGCCCCTAATGTATTTTTTTTTGTCTTTCAGTGTAACTTTATTTACTGTTTATTGCACATGATTTGAGGTCTTTAATTTCTAACCACCAAAGATTCAAAGGACTATTTTTTCCATGAAGTTTAACATTAACATCAGTGAATTCATGTATTCATGTGTCTTTATTGTAAACATCTGAATTATTCACATTGTCATAGATCCTGAACTCATAAGCATGGACCATGCACAGGCTGGCAGCAAGCCAGGAAGCCACTCTGCAAGCAAACAGATACTCTGCATAAGGAGAAAAGTCATAGCACAACATTTAATGTCCAACCTGAGTCACCTCAGAATGTTATATATATTGACTTCTTAATTCATATAGTATCGGGAACTCAACTGCTTGGTTGGTGACGCGGTTGACCTGATTTCAGGAGGATTATTCCTGAAATAATTAAGGAAAGGGGGGCTCAATCTTTTCTTGGTTGCTTGCTCCTCCCCAGCACCTTCATCTTTCTTCTCATCCTCAGCTTCTTGGGCATCTTCTCCTTCACCTTCACCTCCTTCTTCTTCCTCCTTTGCATTCTCAAATTCTTCCTTGGCACCTTCTTCCTTTTCCTCTCCCTCTTCCTCAGCCACTTCCTTCTCTTTCTCCTCCTCTTTAGCTTCTCCTTCAGAAGGGGGTTCATCCTTAGCTTCCTCGGCTTTTGCCAGCCTCAATGGTCTCCTCCACCTCGATCTGCTCCTCCTGGACGTGGCTGGTGTATTAAGAAGGGAAGGAGTGAGCGGACATCAAGTAGGAGCTGGTCTGTAAACCACCGTAGGCAGATCGACCAAAGACCTGGGAACTCTGGGAGTAGCCGCTGGCTATGCTTCCCTCGCTGGTGAAACTGAGCTGGGTCTCCTCACCTTCTAAGAGTTTCCTATAAGCTGCAATGTCAATGTTCAAAGCCACATTGAGGAGGTCCTGGTATTCTTTTAAATATCATGCCATTTCACTCTTTGTAGTTCTCAACTCATTTTCTAATTTGTTGATTGTGTCCTTCATAGCACTAACATCGGAGTTCTGCTTATCCTCCAGCTCTTGCAGCTGCTTTCCCAGAGCTTTGTTCATGCCCTGACATGCTTTGATCTCCAGGGTCTTGGCCTTGAGCAGGCGGTGGCTTTAAGACACCTCCTCCTTGGCAGCGCGCACCCTGTAGGTGTTCTTAGCATTGCTCTCGGTCAGCATGGTGAAACAGCTCTTGTACCATTCTTCTGCATTCTGCATGTTCTTGGCAGCCAGCTTCTCATACTGGGCACGGATGTCCTTGAGAGCGGCAGAGAGGTCGGACTTGGAGAACATGTCCATCTCCACGGAGACCTGAGCGTACTGGATCTGCTCCTGCAGCTTGGCGATCTCCTTTTCATGCACCTTCTTCAGAAAGGCAATTTAGTCCATCAGGCTGTTGATGCACTTTTCAAGCTCAGCGCCAGTGAGAGCCGCCTCATCTGCACCTTTGAGCGCCTCCATCAGCCAGCCCTCTGCATCATCATGGTTCAGCACCTCTTCCTGGTAGCGCACCTGCAGGTTGCTCCCAGTCCCTTCCAAGCCCTGGTGCCTGCTAACTGCCCACTGCCCTCTCCTCGCCAGGGAAGGGGCTCGGTGGGCCGGGGCACAGGCATCCCATTTTCATTAAAATGTTCAACCCCAGCCTGCTCCACCGGTGTCCGCAGGCGGCCCGGGGGCAGACAGTGATCCCAGACACCCTGGCCACCCCCGCCTACCCAGGTCCCCGATGGTGGCCTAGACTCCGCGGGCGGCGTCAGGCACAGCCTTCCAGGCCTGCCCGTTTACCAGTGGAGGCCTGGACCCTGAGGCAGCATCAGGTGCAACCCGCCAGGCCTGCCCGACCCTGATGGCTGTCTGGACCCCACGGATGGCGTCAGGCGCTGCCAGCCTGGCCTGCCTGGTCCCGGATGGAGGCCTGGACCCCTCAGCAGTGTCAGGCACAGCCCGCCCCTCTGAATATGCAAATTCACCTCCACCTTTGTTGGCTTAATTTGCCTATCACTCCTGATTGGCTGTGGGTGTAGCAGAGGTACGGTCAATTAGCATTTTCTCTTTTATTAGTGTAGATATTAATACCATATCAAATATGTAATTTGCCAGTATATTTTCCCATTCTGTGAAATTGTCTCTTCACCATTTGATAGTGTCCTTTATTTAATGCATAAAATTTTCAATTTTGATGAAGTCCAACTTAGCTATTTTTTCTATTGTTGGTTATGCTTTTAGTGTCATGTCCAATAAGTTATTGTCAAATCTAATGTCATAAAGCTTTTCTTTTTTGATTTATTCCAAGAGTTTTACAGTTTTTGTTCTTTTATTTACATTTTGAGTTAATTTTTTGTATAAAATATAAGGTAAAGTTTCAACTTCATTCTTTTTTATGTAGATAAAAAACTTCACTACTACCATTTGTTGAGAAGTCTGTTTGTTCATTGAATGGTCAGTCTTGGCACCCTAATTGAGAATCATTTGACAATATGTTCAAGAGTTTATTTCTGGGCTCTATATTCTACCTATATCATTTTTACTGCTTTAATGTGTCCCAAAACTATATATGTTGATACTATGCACTGTGCAAAAGAGAAAATTAAATAGAGGAAAATTAGGGCCTTGAAAAAATATAGACCTAGTAAAGTAGTGAGAAGAGGATATCTGCTACTCTGTGTTGAGTAAAATATCCAGAAAAAAATCAGTGTATACTATATAGATGAGACACAGTAGAGAAAGGACTCTCATTGAGATGAACGACTCTCTAAGAATCTATTAAAACTCTCCAAATATCCACCCATCTATTGGTTTTAAAAGTTGAATGTATTGCTTTTTATTTTTTTTATGGACAATAACCCATTCAAATACTATTCTCTCTTACAATTATATGCCATTTACTTACTGTATATTTCTGCATTATAAGGCATTTTTATGGATTGATTAAGAATATCTTAAATGAAAATGAAATACACCTGGAAGGAATTGCACAAAAATTTAAACTATCCTTATATGCTTTTCTTTCTCTTTCCAACACCAAATTTTTCATCCCACTGTATAACTTAACAAGTTATAAATGTGGGAACAAGAAGGGACACATTTTATTCAGTCTAGCACAACTTGTTTTGCATGCAGTCCTCAAGATTATAATTTGAGAAGAAAACAAGTTCCTTTTCATAGAGAAGTTGTGACCCTTACAGTATTTGTTGATGTCCTCTTTGACCAAACACTCAGATTGGCAACTGCAGTCTGATTGAGTGAAGGCAGCCCTGGTTAGATTTCTGAATCTTCTTTCAATTTCCTAAATGTTGTACAATTATCATCACTTACCTACATAATCAACACTTAAACATTAATAACTTCACCTTTGTCCACTTGTTCAGAGACACACAAATTCATAACAATTGTTAACCTTTAAGTCTTACCATATACTTTATATTTCAGAAAAATTTCTCCAACATTTCCCATCTGAAGCCATTGTTCAAAGCCCACAGGTGGTTTGGTACTGAATGCACACTGGAATTCTAAAAGCTTCAGCTCACTTCCTTCCCTTGAGTGCACTCTTGACCCAGTTCTAGGCAGAAAGTCCCTCAAGAAAGGGATTGTGTTAATCTTTGGCACAATTACATTCATTGTGCTTGGCCCTGATGTATCTCCCTTATATAAATATAAAATAATGACAAGGCAAAGACTATTTCCTCTGAAAGGAAGGGGATGTTCCCACTATTTACTTTAGCTTTCCTCTCTTTTCATTTACACATTTCAACTAAAACCTTTAATTTTAAAAATTACTGAAAAACATGAATGTAGAAATGAAACCCAACTTTCTGCACATTGTTATAGTGCTTTAAAGAAAAATTCTAATTGCTATTACATTCTGGCAGATCATCACCAATACTGCTTTGGATACATAGAAAAACATTATTTGGAAAAAAAACAGAAAAGAAAATGCATTTTTAATGAAACTTGTTCTAACACGGTTCGTGAACATCCCATATATTCTCATAAATCCTGAACATAAGTTGTTGCAAGTAGGGTAAAAGTAAAATTACGAGGTGTAGTGCTCATTTTGTTAACTATCAAGAAAATAAAGCAGGTCCAAACTCAAGGAGAAAAATGTGAGCGTTGTGAAATTCCATGTCTTCCTAACCCTGGGAGATTTATTTACTGGAAACTATATTGCAAGGAAAAAGTCTATATAAATTAAGTTCCTAGTTATTATGCCATTGTTGAATGCACCCACAATTTTACTGTTATGTAAACTGAGCTGTCAAACACTTGTTATTTTAAAGCAGGAACCAGACAGCTCCCCTGACAGCGCTATGGTCCCAGCTCCCAGCCTGATTCATGGCCTACCCTGAGACACAGGAAGTTCACGTCTGCTACAATCTAAACACATGAAAATGGAACATAGAAAGCAGTCAGGGAGGTAAAAATAGGCTAAAAACCATCATGGAGACAAGAACTATGTAACACACTAGGAGGAAGGAAAAAGTAAGCCTGTGAACTGCAGAATCGGCTTTATACAATAAGGGACCAACTACAGAATTTGCAGGCCCCAGTGCAAAGTGAAAATGAAGGCTCTCTTGTTCAAAAATTATTAAGAATCTCAAGACAGAGCCAGAAGTGCATTAAAACCAAGGGCCTTCTAAATGCAGGGCACTGTTTGAATGCACAGGTCACACAGCCATGAAGCTGGCCCTAGGGATAACTTTTAAACAACTAATTAAGAAGCCAAAAAATGTCATTAATTCAGATATACAGAAACAATGTCCTGTTATCTGTATTTTTCTATAACAGCATCATGCATTTAAAATGTAAATACACAATGATATGTATTCCATACATTTAAAGGTGTGTTTTTTAACTTTTAGTTTTATAGCAAATACTTATGGTTAGTGTAATTATTTCCATATTTTTCTTCTCAGACACAGTAATCTGAATTGTACATCAATTCAACAGCAGGAAAAGCTGGACTTATGGTTTAGGTTGGAATCAAAACATTGTTCACTGCTCCATGAACAGCCACTGGGGAAAAGGGAATATTTAAAATGCACTGCTATAAATCTGTGTGATTGTTCCTTGAGGGTAGGGAGTTTTACCATTCCTACCCGAAGTAAATCTAACCTATAATGTACAGAGTGGGGCAAAAAATTGGTTTACACTTGTTTTTATGGAAAGTAATATAATAATTAATAAATAATGATGCAATAATAAATCTGTTTTTTGCATGCTCAAAACTGTAAACCTACTTTTTCAAACCCTGTATTTCCTATAACAAAAAAAGGTATATTTAGATGTCCATAGTTTTCATTTACGAGGAAATTACACTTTACTCATTATTATGCTGTACAAAGAAAAGGTACACAATCTTGCCTTCAATAAAAAATAAGAATTTACAAAAGTGAAGAGCAAAAGAGTTCAGAGACATCAGATTTGAGCAGCCTGATCTCCAAAGTTACCTTTTTAGCAAAAAAGTGAATATTTGGTAGGTTATCCTGATCCACAGCAGCGGAAGAGAGAGACCCAGGTATTCTCAGAAAGCTCACTGGAACAGCAACATAATCTGCCATAATTTGCCCACACAGGGACCCTGTCAACAGGCAGTAGTAGGCCATTATGCTAAAGTTAAAGTAATTAAATCTATCTGTGCCCATAAAAGTAAAATAAAATAAAAATGCAACTGCCTGCTACTGGCCAGTGGAATTACACTGAGTGGAGGTAAATTTCCGTTTCATGGTGCTAGAGTTAAATTATTGCCCTTTAAGCTGACTGCCAATTCTACATGAAATCTCTACACATTTCAATAATTCATCTCTTGTTTGAGATGGGAAGAAAGTTAGAAATAGCACATGCGTTATTATTTAGAAGGAGATTTTATGTGCAGTTAGGGTCCTGAGAACCACAACATAATCACATTCAGGTTCTCTAATTAGACCAAGAGGAAACTATCATTTCTTAAATAATTTGGGGGCCTTTACCTTTGTTCAACTTCTTTAAATCACTTGAAATTATTTTGATAATGTCTGCTTATTTTCAAGATTTCAATTTAATTTTAAAATTATGCATTTTATAGGTGTGCAACTCCACCAACATGTGAAGATTGTTAGTGATTAATGATTTTCATTACATTGTGAAATTGTCAGGAAAATTATCATTTTTAAAAATTGGTTTTTAACGTGACATTAACAAAACCCCCACTCTCTGCACCAACACAGAGCCAAGTAAGAGTCAACAAGAAAAGTACTTTTGCCTAACCCATCAATAAAAAGCTGAGCATTTAGAAAAAGTCATTAATGGAACTCTCACAGGTTCTTTCTGATGAGCATTGAGTCTCAAATATCTCATAAAATTTGTGTATCTTTATCCAACTAGTGAAATAAAAATGTTTTATCCCACAGCCCAGGGTATCTGAAAAGACAACTCAGGGAGTGAATCAACCAGACATCCTCTATGTGTGATAGACTTGTTAAATTCAAAATTATTGAATCTGAATAAAAGTAGCATTTTTAACCTGACTCATTATTGGAGGAGAGGTCCAGCTATAGCCAAATCAGTATTTCCTTAGAGACAGAAGAATGCATATTAACCAAGTAGAGAATGGCACTTGCTTTAGGTAAGTCTGCTTTGAAAAAAACTATCGTTTTGTTTGAACTTTTGAAGTCTGCCGTTGTTGTTTTTTATAATTAGTTCCTTAATATTACAAAATAGGTGTAATAAAGCTGAATTTTGTTATCTGATGAATTGCCAATAAATGTTATTAGATAGAGATGTGATCTAATCACTGATAACTTTTTTCGCATTTTGTTTCTTCTTCCTCATTATCTTCAGTCCTATTCTCATTTTCCAAACTCATAACCTCATCTGCTATTTCACTTTCAGTCATGATGTGATACTTAGGGTCACCTTCATCTTCTAACCACTGTAAAATAACTTCCTCATCTACTTCTTCTCCACCCATATTCTGTATTGTCCTACAGTAATCAGTAACCCGCCCTTCTGAATCCAAGTCTGCATCATCATTGTCAAGCAAATCCTTCCACCCATTTTTCAGTGTTTGCACTTTCACTTCTTTCCATGCTTCAGCAAAATTAAAAAAGTATCTATTTTAAATGGTAACTCTAAGTTTTGTAAGGTACATTGTCCTCTTGTATCTTCTTCATTATCCTCATCCTGTAATACAACCATTACTTCCTCTAAAAACTTTTTGCTCTATATTTGTTTGGTGCCCAGAATTATTACCTGGTCCATGGGCTGGATAAGTGATATTTTATTTTTTTGACAAAAACATACATCTAATTTGCCATCTTCTGAACATAAAATATTTTTGGATAGATGAGAATGACTGTTATCTAAAATCAATAAACATTTTGCATCTTCCTGTGATATTCCAATTTCTTCACCTTGAAATTTCCTGACTGCAGGTACAAATTCTTTAAAAAAACAATCTTGGAAAATGTCCAAGTTGGACCATGCCTTTTTAGAGTTATAATGCAAAACAGGCAGATTACTCATTATATATATATTTTTAATTTTAGGTTTACAAGATTTGCCAACAATTTCAGGTGTCAGTTTATGCAATCCATAGCAGCGCTGAGATTCTGTCCTTGCTGATTTTTTTTTCCAGGTGTCTTTTTTTTGGAAGCTCATGTATTTTCAGGCACAGAATGACAGAACAAACCAGTTTTGTCAGCACTGTAAATCTGAAACTGTAATAGCATTTCATTATTTTATGTTCTAATACTTTTTTTTTCTAAATAGTTCAGTATCTTCTATTGGCTCACTTGAAGCTTTGCCACAAGTGTGTTTGTTCATAATTCAGTGCCTTTTGTGAAAATGCCAAAGCCATCCATCACTTGCTTTGAATGGTTTGTGCATATGATTTGCTAATTTAATTGCTACAGACTTCAATTCAACTGCCAGAACTGAAACCCCATAAGAATGTTGTCGTGAGTACCACTTCAACAATGCTTTCTCAATTGAAGTTCGACATGCTAATTTCATGTTTTCTGGGATTTGTGTTTGTACCTACATCACATAATAATACAAATTTTCAATTTTTGTCTTTGCTTTATTAATATATTTGCTTTATTAATATTTTTAATAGATTTCTGAGAGGAAGGGAGAAGTAGAGAGAGATAGAAACATCAATGATGAGAGAGAATAATTGATTGGCTGCCTCCTGCACGCCCTCCACGGAGACCCAGTATTCAACCTAGGAATGTGGTCTGACCTGAAATGGAACCATGAGCTCCTGTATATGCTCAACCACTGAGCCACTCCAGCCAGGACGGTTTGCTTTTTTTATCTATATTGCTCATACATACCAAACACAGACACTCCCAACTCCAACTTTTGTATGACTTCCTATTTTTTCAAATTTTTATTGTTGAAAGTATTACATATGTCCCATTTCTTCCCCTAATAACCCCTTCTATCCTCTCTGACCACCCCTTCCCAGGCCTTCACCACCCTATTGTCTGTGTCCATGGATTATGCATACATATGCATACAAGTTCTTTGGTTGATCTCTTCCCACACATGCACCCTCCCCCACATTCCCTCTGAGATTCCATATTCAGTCTGTTCCATGCTTCTCTGACCCTGGATCTATTTCATTCATCTGTTTATTTTGTTCATTAGGTTCCACATATGAGTGAGATCATGTGATAATTATATTTCCCTGACTGACTTATTTCACTTAGCATAATACTCTCCAGGTCCCTTCATGCTGTCTCAAAAGGTAAGAGATCCTCTTTTTTACAGCTGCATAGTATTCCATGGTATAAATGTGCCACATATTTTTCAACCACTCATCTACTGATGGTCAATTGGACTATTTCAGGAGCTTAGCTACTATAAATTTTGCTGCTATTCACAGGGGTGCATATATTCTTTCTGAATGGTGTTTCAGGATTCTTAGGATATATTATTAGAAGTGGGATCACTGAATCAAATGGGAGTTCCATTTCTAATTTTGTAAGGAAACTCCACACCCATCTCATAATGACGACTCCAGTCTGCATTCCCACTAGCAGTGTACTAGGGTTGCCTTTTTCTCTACATCCTTGCCAATATTTGTCATTTGTTAATTTGTTGATGATAGCCATTCTGACAGATGTGAGGTGATACCTCATTGTCATTGTGATTTGCATCTTTTGAATGATTCATGACTTTTAACATTTTTTCATGTCTCTTGGCTCTCTGTATGTCCAGTTTGGAGAAGTGTCTATTTAGGTCCTTAGTCCATTTTTAAATTGGATTGTCTTCCATTAGTTAAGTTGTATGAGTTCCTGTATATTTATTAGGTGTATCACTGCAAAATATGTTCTCCTGTACAGTGGGCTCCCTTTTCATTTTGTTGATGGTTTCTTCTGCTGTGCAGAACCTTTTTATTTTGATGTAGTCCCATTTGTTTACTTTCTCCTCAATTTCTTTTGCCCAAGGAGATGTATCCATAAATATATTGTTACAAGATATATCTGAGACTTTGCTGCCTATAGTTTCTTCTAGAATATTTATGGTTTCATGACTGATACTTAAGTATTTTATCAATTTTGAATTTATTCTTGTGTATGGTATAAGTTGGTGGTCTAGTTTCATTTTTTTGCATGTCTCTGTCCAATTTTCCCAACACCATTTATTGAAGACACTGTCTTGACTTCATTGTATGTTCTTGCCTCCTTGGTCAAATATTAAATGAAAGAAATGGCCTGGGTCTCTGTTGTGTTCCATTGTTCTGTATGTACCTCCTTGTGCCAACATCAGGCAGTTTTGATTAAAGTGGCTTTGTAGAATAATTTGATATCTGGTATTGTGATTCATCCAACTTTGTTATTGTTTCTCAGAATTGCTGTGGCTATTTGGGGTCTTTTTTGGTTCTATATAAATTTTTTGAGTATTTGTTTTAGATCTCTGAAAAGTGCTTCTGGTATTTTAATAGGGATTGCATTGAATCTATCGATTGATTTGGGAGGTATGGACATTTTAATTATGTTAATTCTACCAATCAATGAACATGTTATACTCTTACACTTTTTTATATCTTCCTCTAGCTCTTCTTTCAATGTCCTATAGTTTTCTGAGTATTGGTCTTTTGCCTCCTTGGTTAAAGTTACTCCTAAATATCTTATTTTTTGTTGTTGCAATGGTAAATTTTATATATATATATATATATATATATATATATATATATATATATATATATTAGTTAGTTTGTTTTTTTCTGAGAATTATTGTTGTATAAAAATACCATTTCTGGGTGTTAATTTTGTATTCTGCTAAATTGCCAAATTCATTTATTAAATCTAGTAGTCTTTTGTTGGAGTCTTTGGAGTTTTCTACCTACAATATCATGTCATCTGGGAATAATGAGAGTTTTACTTTCTCCTTTTCAATTTGGATGCATTTTATTTCTTCTTTTCTGATTGCTGTGGCTAGGACTTCCAATACTATGTTGAATAAGAGTAGTGAAAATGGATATTCCTGTCTTATCCAATACTATGTTGAATAAGAGTAGTGAAAATGGATATTCCTGTTCTTAGGGGAAATTATTGAAGTTTTTGCCACTGAGTATCATGTTGGCCTTAGGTTTGTCACATGTGGCATTTAATATGTTGAGGTATGATCCCTCTACTGAGAGTTTTTATCAAAATTGGGTGTTTGCTTTTTTCAAATGATTTTTCTGTGTCTATTGATATTATCATGTGATTTTTGTCTTTCAATTTACTTATGTGATATATTAAGTTTATTTGTTTAACAAATATTGTATGAGCCTTGTATCCCTGGTATAAATCCCACTAGATCATGGTGTATGATCTTCTTAATATATTGCTGATTCGGATTTGCTAATATTTTGTTGATGATTTTAGCATCTATATTCATTAGGGATACTGGCCTGTAATTCTCTGTCTTTATAGTGTCTTTATCCAGTTTGGGAATAAGAATAATGCAGGTCTCAAAAAAAAAAAAAAAAAGAGGTTGGAAGTGTTCCTTCCTCTTGGATTTTTTGGAATAGTTTGAAGAGGATAGGTTTTAGTTCTTCGAATGTTTGGTAAAACTTCCTTGTGAAGCCATCTGGACCAGGGCTTTTGTTTGCTAAGAGTTTTTTTGTTTGTTTGATTGCTTGTTTGTTTTATTACTGTTTCAATTTCATCAGTTGTTATTGGCCTAGCAAGGTTTTCTGATTCTTCCTTATTGAATTTTGGAAGATTGTATTTTTCTAGGAATTTTTCTGTTACATCCACATTGTATAACTTGTTGTCATATTGTTGCTCATAGTATTTTCTTATAAACCTTTGTATTTTTGTAGTGTCAGTTGGTTTTTCACCCCTTTTGTTTATGTATTTTTATTTATTTGGATTAATAAATCCAAATTAATAATTATTAGTAAGTGGGGCTAAATGTGCATCAATCTTGTTTATCTTTTCAGAGAACCAGCTCTTGGTTTCTTGATCTTTAGTATTGTGTTTTTTAGTCTCTGTGTCATTTATTTCTGCCATGATATTTATTATTTTCTTCCTTTTCCTTACTTTGGCCTATTCTTATTGTTCTCTTTCAAGATCTTTAAGTTGTAGTGTTAGTTTACTAACAAATTTTGTTTGCTTGTTTCTTGAAATAGGCCTGTAGTGCTATGAACTTCCATCTTAGGGCTGCTTTCACTGTGTCCCATTGGCTTTGGGTTGTTTGTTCATTTTCATTTGTTTCCAGGAAGTTTTCTATTTCTTCCTTGATTTCTTCAGTGACCCTTTCATTGTTTAATAACATGCTATTTAGCCTTCATGTATTTGAATGTTTTGGGGGTGTTTCTATTTTAGTTGATCTCTAGTTTCATGCCATTTAATCCAAGAGGATGCTTGATATGATTTCATTCCTCTTGAATTTGTAGAGACTTGTTTTGGGTCCTAGCATGAAGTCTATCTTTAAGAATGACCCATTTGCACTTGAGAACAATGCATATTCTATATCTTTGTGGTGCTATGTTCTGTAAATATCTATTAAATACATTTGATCTGTTATGTGGTTTAGGGTTACTGTTTCTTTGTTGATTTTTTTTTGTTTAGAAGATCTATCTAGTGATGTCAGTGGGGTGTTAAAAACCCCGACTATGATTATATTGCTGTCAATATCTCCATTTAAGTCCTCCAGAAGGTTTTTGTTTTGTTTTTTATGTATTTGGGTGCTCCTATATTGGGTACATATATGTTTACCAGGGTTATATTTTCATTGTATCAATCTTGTTAGTATTTTCAAATGTCCTTCATTGTCTCTTGTCATGGCCTTCATTTTGAAATTTACTTTGACAGATAAGAATATTGCTACCCCAACTTTTTTTTTTTTTCATTTGCACAGAAAAGTTTTTTGCATCTCTTTACATTCATTCTGTGTGAGTCTTTTGTTATGTTGTGGGTCTCTTGTAGACAGCATATAGGTAGGTCATGTTTTCTTATCTATTCAGCTACTCTATGTCTCTTGGAGCATTGAATCTACTTACATTTAAGGTTATTATTGACTAAAGGCCTGGTGCATGAAAATTTGTGCACTGGAGGGGATCCCTCAGCCCAGCCTGCCCCCTCCCACAGTCCAGGAGCTCTCAGGGGATGTCCTACTGATGGCTTAGGCTCGCTCCCCCTGGCGAGTGCAGCGGCAGTGGCAGGAGCCTCTCCCGCCTCTGCGGCAGCACTAAGGCTGTCCGACTGTGAGTGTGCCTAACCCGTCAGTTGGACATCCCCCAAGGGCTCCTGGACTGCCAGAGGGCACAGGCCAGGCTGAGGAACCATCCCCTCCCCCCGAGTGCATGAATTTGGTGCACTGGGCCTCTAGTAATCTAATAAGATTTGTAATGACAGTATTGATGGTATTTTGAAGGCAAGTAAATTAAGACACAAATAACTGTAATGCCATTGTCATCAAAATAAATTTAGAAAGAGGAGAAAATGGCAGCCAAATAGGCAGACATTTCCTGTGCCTAGTCCCAGAGCAGATAGAAGGAACAACTAAATTGGAGAGCATCCACCCATACTTAGCAAATTGGACACAGCTGGGGAGACAATTCTCAGACAAGAAGGGCAGAGGTCACCAGGAGAATGGTAGGATTGGGGATCTTGGCTGAAGAAAGACATGAGATTACCAGGCCAAGAGGGTCAGGAGGAAGCTGCACTGCACCAAGGCCACGTCCCTTGGGGACAGGCATAACATCCAACTTTAGAAAGGAAGTCCACAGGGCTGCTGGTGGCTGTAGAATCTAGATCTAAGTCCACAGCTTCAAGAGGCTGCATCCAGAAAGATGGTGTGAAGAGCTGCCTGAGCAGCGTAGTGCCAGAGGGAGAGAAACTCACAGTCGTGTGGTTATTTGCCTTTGTTTTGTCTTTGCTTTTATTCACTAAACCCAGTTCATAGGACCTTCCAATTACAAACACTCACCCAAGGCTGTGGTTCAGGTGGAGGTGAAGATTTGTGGAGTCTGGGGAGAGGCTGTGGAGGAAAGCATGACAGGGAGAGGTGACCAGGAATCAGGTACTGAGACATCTGTGACCCTCCAAACCTAAGCAGCCATTTTTCTCCTGAGGAGCCAGCCCCGCCCAGCAGCCTCAACAAAAATTAATACTGCTACACCCAGCCTACATCTTGAGCTTTAAAAAGGAAACAAAGATTCTGAATAGCCCCAGAGACCCCTTGGGGACTGGGTTGAAGAGGAGCCTTTCAGTCCTGGAAAGTGATACAGCACGACCCCACCTAGAGCCCTGTCAGAAACAGATGCTTGAGTGATTAAGATTGACAGCAGTCAGACAGGCAAAGAGGGCAAATTGGTCCCGCCTGCCTGCAGACAAGGCTGTGGAGACAGACACAAACAGAAGAGTGGTGGATCACTTGGAACTTCAACACAATGCTAAACACCAAGATAGTCCCTGACAGTGGTCAGCACTTACCTACCTAACAGGAAACTCATAAGTGGCAGACAGAACAGAAGAGTAGGGTCTTAAAACTCAGCTGAAGTGAAGGACACTTCACTTTTTTTTATCCTTTATTTAATATTTTTTATTTTTTTATTTTTTTAATTTTTCTTTTTTTAGTTTTACTTTTTTTTTATTCTATTTTTATTTTTTATTATTATTTTATTTTATCTCATTTTTCCACCCTTTTCTTCCTCACTTCTCCCTTTTCCATTCTGTTTTCTCTTCTTTTGTCCTCACTTTAGTTTTTCTCTTTCCTTTCTTTTTACCCCTTGTTAAAAATTGATCTTCTTTATATGATTTATTGATGTGTTATTATTATTGTTATTATTATTAATGTAATCTCTGTTGGCTTACTCATATATCTAATTTCCTCTCTCCTGTTGCAAGTCCCTGCACCCTTCTCTTTTCTCTATCTTCACTAGTCAATATGTTTATGCTTTTGTTTTTCCTCTCCTCTCTTGCTCTCTTCTCCTAATTGTTTAGTTTCACTCACTAAACTCAACCTATCTGATCTCTCTGTTGTTCTCCTTTTCCAAAAATAAATGAACAAATAGATAATTTTTTTGTTTTATATGTTTATTAACTAATTTATTTATTTTTCTTTTTATTCACTCACTCTCTTTTTACATCCTCTATACTGAACCATGGTCCTTCCCCTATTCATTCTATTACTTAACCTTACTTTCTGTATATAAGCTCTGCCTCTATAGATTCTGCCCCCCTCCTTTTTCTGGGTGTTTGTTGTTTGAATTTTTTTATTTGTTTGTTTGTTTTGTCCCCATATATTTTTTTCCTCTTACCTTTTTTTCTTTTCTCAATATATTTTTTGCTCTCTTTTCTCTCTTCTAATTCTCTTTTCTCTGGTGGTCACTTTTATTGGGGTTATTGGTGTCACGTGTACATTCATATTTTGTTTCCTTTGTGTCGTGTCTTGTCAAGTTGTATTGTGTGCTGTTCAGTCAAAACCTCAACAACGGTTTGCACAATGTGGTAGAGGGAGAGCACATAACCAGACACCCTGAGAGGAGGCTCCATCCATGAACAGGACAATAACACTCAAACCCAACTAAATCAAGAGAACTCAAATATCTCAAGTAGGGGCCATCTCTAGAATACCCAGCCCAGAAGAACTGAGAAGCTACACCACTGGGTCCTACAAAACATCTACATACAAAACAAACTAAAAAAAATCTGGGTGGCATAGCAGTTTGATCTAATATATAGAAATAATCACAAAGGGACAGCAAAAAAGGGGAGACAAAGAAACAATGCCCACACAAAAGAAAAGGAGGAATCACCACAAAAGGAAATTAAATAAATGGAGGCAAGCAATTTGTCAGAGAAAGAATTCAGAGTAATGGTTATAAGGATGCTGAAAAGGCTGGGAGACAAATTCTCCTAAATGTGTAAGAATCAAGAAGAATTGAAGAATGACATAGATGTAATAAAGAACACAATGGAAGGTTTCAATGTAGGCTCCAAGAAGCTGAGGAACCCATCAATGAGTTAGAAGACAAGGTAGAAAAACACCCAAGCAGAGCAGCAACTGGAAGAAAACACACCTAAAAAGCAGGAGGCGAGTCTAAAGGAGCTTTAGGACAACACAAGGCAAAACAAACTATGCATAATAGGGGTGCCAGAAAGAGAGGAAGCTGAGCAAGGAATACAAAAGCTGTTTGAAGAAATAATGACAGAAAACCTCCATGATTTGGGCAATAAAAAAAAGTAACACAAGTCCAAGAAGCACACCGAATCCCAAACAATATGAACCTAGAAACACTGACTCTAAGACACATCACATAATTAAATTGGCAAACATCATGAAAAAGTAAGAATCCTAAAGGCTGCCAGGGAGAGGCAGAAAGTTATCTACAAGAAATATCCCATTAGACTATCAACTGATTTCTCAACAAAAACACATCAGGACCAGAGGGAATGGAATAAAATAAAGCGATGCAAAAACAAGGGACTGAATTCAAGAATACTATAGGCTATCATTCAAAATTGAAGGTGAAATCAGGAGCTGTACAGACAAAAAACAGCTAAGGGATTTTATTATGATCAAGCCAGCAATTAAAGAAATGCTAAAGGAACTCCTGTAAAAAGAAGAAATAGAAATGGAAGAAGGAACACAGGCATAAATAAAAATGGCTACAAATAAGTACCTATCAATAATAACCTTAAATGTAAATGGATTAAGTGCTCCAATCAAAAGACATAGGGTAGCTGAATGGATAAGAAAATATGACTCATATATCTGCTCTCTACAAGAGACCCACCTGAGAAAAAAGAACTCACACAGACTGATAGTGAAGAAACAGAAAAAAAAATATTTTGGGCAAATGGAAATGAAAAATAAAAAGCAGAGATAGCAATACTTATATCTGACAAAATAGACAAAAGATAAGGAGGGTCACTTAATAATAATAAAATGAGCAATTCAACAAGAAGATATAACTCTGATAAACATATATGCACCCAATACAGAAGCACCAAATACATAAAAAAACTTCTGGAAGATATCAAGGGAGAGACTGACATCAATACAATCATAGGATAGGTCTTTAATATACCATTGACACCACTGGATAAATCCTCTAAACAAAAATCAGCAAAGAAAGAGAAATATTACATGACTCACTAGATCAGATGAACTTATTTGACATCTTCAGAACATTTTACCCTGAAACCACAGAATATACATTCTTCTCAAGTGCACATGGGACATTTTCAAAGATAGACCACATATTGAGACACAGGTGAAGTCTCTTCAACTACAAGAAGATTGAACTCATCTCAAGCATCTTCTTAGATCACAGTGGCATAAAATTAGAAATAAACTACAATAAAAACAATAAAAAAAATCAAGCACTTGGAGGCTAAATAGCATGCCATTAAACAATGATTGGATTACCAAAGAAATCAAAGAAGAAATTTAAAAAAAAATCCTGGAAACAAATGACAATGAAATACAACAATCCAGAATCTATGGGACACCATGAAAGCAGTCCTGAGAGGTAAGTTCATAGCACTACAGGCCTACCTCAAAAAAAAAGAAAAACTGTTAATAAATTATCTAATGCTACAACTTAAAGAATTAGAAAGGGAGCAACAAGAAAAACCAAGAGTAAGCAGAAGAAAGAAAATAATAAGGATCAGAATGGAAATAAATGAAATAGAGACAAAAACTAACAAACAAACAAACAAAAAACACACACAATAGATCAATAAAACCAAGGGCTGGTTCTTTGAAAGGATAAATAAGATTGATGAACCTCTAGCCAAGCTCACCAAGAAGCAAAGAGAGATGACCCAAATAAACAAAATCAGAAATGAAAGAGGTGAAGTAACAACCGACCCCACAGAAATACAAAGGAGTATGAAAAAATACTATGAACAACTGGACAACCAAGACAAAATGGACATATTCCTGGAAAAATGCAATCTTTTAAAACTCAATCAGGAAAAATTAAAAAAATCTGAGTAGGCTGATAACTATGGAGGAAATTGACTCAGTAATAATAATAATTTTAAAAAATCTAGTAAAAAAAAGCCCTGGGCCAGATGGGTTCACAGGGAGTTTTACCAAACATTCAAAGAAGAACTAAAACCCATCCTCCTCAGACTATTTCAAAAAATTCAAGAGGAAGGAACACTTCCAAGTAATTTCTATAAAGTCAGCATTACCCTAATCCCAAAATCAGATAAAGACACTACAAAGAAAGAGAATTACAGGCCAATATCTCTGATGAACATAGATGCTAAAATCCTCAACAAAATTCTAGCAAATCGGATCCAGCATTAAATTAGAAAGATCATACAGCATGACCAAGTGTGATTTTTTCTGGGGATGCAAGGCTGATACAATATCCGCAAATTGATAAATGTGATACATGATATACACTGAATGGCCAGATTATTATGATCTCTGAACGCATAATAATCTGGCCAATCAGTATATATATATATATATATATATATATACTGATTGGCCAGATTAGAGGCCTGGTGCATGTATTCATGCATGGGTGGGGTCTGGCCAGCCTGGCCAGGGGGAGGGGACATGGGCAGTTGGCCGGCCTGCCTGCTGGTCGAAATCCTGGTCGAGGGGACAATTTGCATATTTGCCTTTTATTATATAGGATATACACTGAGTGACTAGATTATTATGTGTTCAGAGATCATAATAATCTGGCCACTCAGTGTATAAACAAATAGAGAAGCAAAAATCACATAATCATATCATTTTATGCAGAAAAAGCATTCAACAAAATCCAGCAACCTTTCTTGATAAAAACTCTCAGCAAAGTGGGAATATAGGGTTCATGCCTCAAAATAATAAAAGCCTTATATGACAAACCTACAGCCAACATCATACTCAATGGACAAAAACCAAAACTATTTCCCCTAAGAACAGGAACAAGACAGGGATGCCCACTTTCACCACTCCTGTTCCTCATAGTACTGGAAGTGCTAGCCATAGCAACCAGACAAAAGAAGGAATAAAAGGCATCCAAATTGGAAAAGAAGAAGCAAACCTGTCATTATTCACAGATGACATGATATTGTACATAGAAAACCTTAAAGACTCCACCAAAACACTATTAGACTTAATAAATGAATTCGGCAATGTAGCAGGATACAAAATTAACACCCAGAAATCTATGGCTTTATTATATACCAATAATGAACTCTTAGAAAGAGAAAAAAAATCTCATTTACCATTGCAACAATAAATTAAGACACCTAGGAATAAATTTAACTAAAGTGGTACAAGATCTGTACTTGGAAAGCTATAGGAAGTTGAAAAAAGAGATAGAGGAAGACATAAACAAATGGAAGAATATACTGTGTTCATGGATTGGTATAATCTACATCATTAAAATGTCCATACTACCCAAAGCAATCTAAAGATTCAATGCACTCCCCATTAAATTACCAATGGCACCAGCAGCAGGTGCAAGTGGGGCCATCACCAGCAGTGGGTGTGAATGGCAGCTGCTGGCCCCGATTCCCTCTCAGGAGCAGGGGGTGGTGGAGAAGCCCTGAAGGGCGATTAGGGCAGGAAGCCACTGCTCTAACCGGTTAAGGCACCGAGTGATTGGGGCTGGCGCTGGGCACTGGCAGTAGGTGCAAGTTGCAAGGCAGGACTGCACATGTGGGAGCAAAGAATTTTCAGTAACCACCAGAGGCTCTCCCCGATGACAGTGATCAGTGCCCTGCCTGCTCCACCATTCCCCACCCTGGCCGATGCCCACCATGGTCCATGCTCTGCTGCCTGCTGCCAACACCCACCATGTTCCGCATGTGCCTCCTGGTGGTCAGTACACATCATAGCAACTGGTTGTTTGGTTGTTTGGTTGTGCCGCTGCTTGGTCTATTTGCACATTAGGATTTTATATATATAGACTAGAGGCCCAGCGCATGAAATTCGTGCACAGGTACGGTCCCTAGGCCTGGCCTGCAATCAGGGCCATCTTCCCTGGCTGCCTGCAGCCGGCCCCATCCCTTGCCACCACCCACCTCCAGTTCCCCATTCGCCATCTGGTGATTGGAGCCTGCTGGCCAGGGGAGGAACCAAGAAGTTGGCCATTTGGCCCGCTTGCCAGCCATGCCCCCACTGCACATTGCCCTCTGTGTGTGGGCAACTGGTGGGGCAGGGGCCTTGGCCTGGCATCAACCATGTCCCCCGCCACCCACCCCTGGCTCCCAGTTTGCCAAGAATTGACCTATATCTCTGACACTTGATAAAGAAGGAATGTGTACTAAGTTCCCAACAGTTAGTACAGTGGGCATGGTTCGAGGAAGAACTAGCTCTGGCATAGTTGGGAAGAATTTAGAAGATTATATGGACTCAGAACAACTCAGAGCAGCAGTGCTGAGCAGTGCTCCTGCTGTCTCTGACACAGCAATAAACAGCAAAAGCTAAAAAGTAAGATTTTAAATATAGCATAACTTTCAGGTAGTTAAATTTAATTTACCTAGGCTTCTCTACCCATAATGAATCTTAACACCAGATACCCAGCTAAATGTCATATCTAAGATCATTTGTAAATCTTTATGTGGTAGCTTTAAAGATTTCTAGAAAACATATTTAAACTTTTTTTTCTATTTTTATTACTTATCCAAAGGAGAAAATATGTAGTTTATTGGATGTAGCCGAACACTTACCAGATCCTGCTAGTCTCAGAAATTAAGTAGCAAGAAAAAAAGAGAAATTCTTAAGTACTCTTTTCCCTCATAAACCAAAATGACATGAGCACTAAAGTCAGGCTTTCCTTACTTTTAATCCCTTCCCATTAACATGGACAAATTATTTTATTTCTTGAACTACAATTTCCTCATTTGAAAAGTATTGATATTTAACTAACAGAATTTTTGTGAAGAATAAATAGGATAATGGCTAAGAAATAATGGACAGTCAAAAAAGTTCCACCTGCTCTTCACATAAGAGGATAGGTGTCATAAAATTGGTGAAGGCTGTTAAATGTCAAAGAAGATGTCTCCTATGATTTTCCTAGCAAAATTTGTCATAGCAGTCAAGGAGGAGAAGTGATATAAGTGTGGACTTATTATTCCAGAAAATAGAAATGCAAACATTTAGTTAATTTTTTAAATTTTAAATAAAAATATTTGCTATCTCAGTTGTTAGTATGTTAACGAGATTCCCTCTAGTTTTTAATCACTACAACAAATATTTTATTATTTTACTCACTTTTTTCTTATTCTACACTGCCATTACTGTGATTAATTTAAACATGTAGAAAATATAAACAATGATATAAATGGAGCCACTTTAAAATGGAGCTGGAGCTGCCATGCCAGACAAATTGCCTTGCAGTTCTTATACCTCAAACCTTGGAATGTTATAACAGGGTGACATAACCTTTGGAGTGGGCCTAGGGTAACATTGTGTCCCAAAGAACTGTTTGCAAAGATAACAGGAAAGCAGTTATTAGCATTGCTGGACTAATGACTACTGAACTGAAAATTTAAAACATTATTTAGAATTAACATCACTGTGTTATGTTATCTGCACTAATAGAAATGCCATCCTTCTATTAATGTAATAGTCCCCCTTCCTTTTCTCATAAATGCCCATTGCCTTTTGTCCCTTAATCAGAGCATTATTTTGGCTTTTACCTGAATCAGTGAAACCCGAATACCCATTTTTATTGATCTCAAATAAACTCTCGAAGCCTCTCACTTTGAAAGGTCATTTTTATTTTTAAGCTAATATATCCAGCATCATGAACAGGATTTAAAATGGCCTCACCTGCATGGACTGGCATCCCCTGAAACTGGGTGTGGTACCTACAGAGCCTCCACTTGCTCAATGCTTACATGATCTGCTGTCTCATGGATTATGAGGCCCTTTTAGGTGATTGTTTTGTAGATGTCCAATGCCTTTATCTGAAATTGGGAGATTTCCCTCAAGAGAGGTGATGGCCCCAGAGGCCATGAGGTGATGGAATGCCTCATGAGCATACTGGAGGTCATTTCCTAATGGATAATTACTCTTTTATTAGCTTATAAAATGTATTCTTTATTTGATAATTGAAGTTTCTAAGAGAAAAAATAATTTCTAAATAAATCCTAAAAAAAAAATGGCCATCTGAACAGGTGAATTTTTTTACTATTTGTCCTGTCTGAAACCTGACAAGATATTTCAAAGAATATAATCATTTCATGTTTAAAAGAAATCTGGCAATATAAAAGTCTAATAGGATTTAAAAAATGTTCTTGGAGTATCTTCCTAGGTCTTTCTATTGCTAACTAGAAATGTAAACACAGCCCACAGCTACCTGAGACTATAAAAACTAAAGAAAAAGGGGGAAAAGATAGAAGAATAAAAGCCCTTTTTTTTTTTTTTTCAAATCAGGAAAAGATGAAAGTTTTCCTTTTATTAAGAGACCAAAATGTGTTTAGTTTTAAGAGACTTAAGTATTGTGGAAGAATGGGGCCACATGCTGACCTGCAAGCTCAGGGGAGGCCTGCATGGCAGTCTTGCAGACTCAGAGACCTCAGGTAACCACAAAAGATGGTCTGAAATTAAACTAACTAAACGCAGTTATGGTGGGCAGTTACATCCTAGGCCAGTATCTTCACTGACAAGGTCAACCTTTACCTTAACTGAGACTACCTGTCTTTTTGCATCTATGATAACATACCCTTGAAATGTCTGGGTAACTTGTAACTTCCCTTTTTCTGGAGCCCCTGGGGCACAACCAAATGTGGTGGGTGCCACATTTTACTTCATTATCATGTTAATTGTTCCTGCACCCACCTAAGTGTGTGTCCATCATTTTACTTTTTATCCAATCCGAGGGGTTTCCCCTGCTTTGCTTTATCCCACCTCCTTAATGTACCATCAATGAATTTCATGTAACCCACCTATGTCCCTCCTTTGATTGCAATGTATAAATACAAATGTAACACGCCATTCTCTGGAGCATTATCTCAATTCGTTGAGGTTCTGCTTCCCGGCATATGTCGACATTTTGGCTCAAATAAACTCACAAAAATTCTTTACAGGTTTCAATGATTTTATTACATTAACAGTATGTAAACTTAGATTGCTTAGTCATCAATGTGTCATTATTTTATATTACTTGGAAAAAGTCTAGATACTCAATTATTTTTCCATCCTTTAAATTATCTTAATAAAACTCTAAGGTTTCAAGTTACCAAAAGATTTTGGATAATTATTTTCAAGTATATAAAGAATAATATGATTGTTGCTGAAAAATTTCACCCAAAATCTTTTACTCTCTTTACATTTATTTTTTCTTAATAATTATGTTTAGATTGATCATGAACATTTTATGAGACATTAGACAAAATCAGTTATATCCCAAACTATTTTTCTGTTGACAAATCCTGTAACAGAGATAACATGAACAATTTTTTATGCCTAGATAAAATAGAAATGTTATATTAAATGTTGATAACTTTATAGACATGTCTTATTTAATTAAACTTAAGTTAGTTTTAGTATTAAATAAATGGGACTGCATTAAAATAAAAAGCTTCTGCACTGCAAAAGATACTATCAACAAAATAACAAGAAAGCCCACTGCATGGGAAAACATATTTGCCAATGTTATATCCGATAAGAGTTTAATCTCCAAAATTTATAGGGAACTCATACAACTTAACAAAAGGAAGATAAACAACCCAATAAATAAATTTGCAAAAGACCTATATAAATACTTCTCAAAAGTGGACATACAGAAGGCCAAGAGACATATGAAAACCTGCTCAAAGTCACTAATATTCCGAAAGATGAAAATCAAAATGACAATGAGGTACCATCCCCTACCTCTCAGAATGGCTATCATCAATAAATCAACAAATGACAAGTGCTGGTGAGGATGTAGATATATTCTTTAAATAGATCTTCCCTTTGTAGTTCTAATCCTCCCCATTCCAGGCATACTATCCTTGCCTGTAAGTGGAATGATGAGCCATCTCCTATCTCATATCATGAGAAAACATTTTACTTAGGAAAATCTTGATTCTTTGTCTAAAACTCTCCCCTAATGTTAAACTTACCAGTCCCCCCCGCCCCTCTGCCCGCATTAGGCTTTTTTTTATTGTCTAAAGTTTTACATGTATCCTTTCTCCACAATTGATGCCCCTCCCCCCAGCCATTCCCACTCCAGGCAAGCTGCCACCACCGCAGTGTCTGTGCCCATTGGTTATGCTAATATGCATGCATACAAGTCCTTTGGTTGCTCTCTAACCCCCCCTCTCCTACCATTTGTCTCTGGATCTATTCTTGTTCATCAAATTGTGTTGATCATTATATCCCACATATAAGTGAGATCATGTGATATCTATCTTTCTCCGACTGGCTTATTTTGCTTAGCATAATTCTCTACAGTTCCATCCATGCTGTTGCAAATGGTAAAAGTTCCTTCTTTTTTATAGTGTCACTAGAGGCCTGGTGCACAAAATTCATGCACGGGGGTGTGTGTCCCTCAGCCCAGCCTGTACCCACTCCAATCTGGGACCCCTCGAGGGATGTCCGACTGCCCATTTAGGCCCGATCTCACCAGTGGAATCGGGCCTAAATGGGCAGTCGGACATCCCTATCACAATCCAGGACTGCTGGCTCCCAACTGCTCGCCTGCCTGCCTTCCTGATTGCCCCTAACCCCTTCTGCCTGTCAGCCTGATCACCCTCTAACTACTCCCCTACCAGCCTGATTGATGCCTAATTTCTCCCCTGCCAGCCTGTTTTCCCCTAACTGCCCTCCCCTGCAGGCCTGGTTACCCCTAACTGCCCTCCCCTGCAGGCCTGGTCACCCCTTACTGCCCTCCCCTGCAGGCCTTGTCCCCCTGCAACTGCTCTCCCCTGCAGGCCTGGGTCCCTCCCAACTGCCTTTCCCTGCAGGCCTGGTTGCCCCCAACTTCCCTCCTCTGCAGGCTTGGTCACCCACAACTGCCCTCCCTTGCAGGCCTGGTCCCTCCCAACAGCCCTCCCCTGCTGGCCATCTTGTGGTGGCCATCTTGTGTCCACATGGGGGCAGTATCTTTGACCACATGGGGGCAGCCATCTTGTGTGTTGGAGTGACGGTCAATCTGCATATTACTCTTTTATTAGATAGGATAGAGGCCTGGTGTACGGGTGGGGGCCAGCTGCTTTGCCCTGAAGGGTGTCCCAGATCAGGGTGGGGGTTCCCTGGGGGCATGGGGCAGCCTGGGCGAGGGGCCTGTGGTGGTTTGCAGGCTGGCCAAGCCCCCTGGTGACCCAAGTGGAGGCCCTGGTATCTGGGGTTTATTTATCTTCTACAATTGAAACTTTGTAGCCTGGAGCGGAGCCAAGCCTTCTGCTTGCTCTGTGGGCAGCAGCCATTTTTTGGGGGATTTATATATCTTCTATAATTGAAACTTTGTAGCCTTAAGCAGAGGCCTGGGCCAGCCAGGGTGTGCAGAAAGCTTGGCTTCCTCCATCGCCGTGGGCAACCCTAGCCTCCTGCTCTTTCCAGCTCCATGGCTGCCACCATTTCTGTTTCGGTTTATGTATCTTCTATCATTGAAACTTTGTAGCCTTGAGTGGAGGCCTAGGCCAGCAAGGGCAGGCAGAAAGCTTGGCTTCCTCCATTGCCAGGTAAACCCAAGCCTCCCTCCTGCTCTCTGTGGCCGTAGCCATCTTGGTTGGGTTTATTTGCATATTCATTCCTGATTGGCTTGTGGGCGTGGCTTGTGGGCGTGGCGGAGTGATGGTTAATTTGCATATTACTCTTTTATTAGATAGGATAGTATTCCATTGTGTAGATGTACCACAGTTTTTTAATCCACTCATCTGTTAATGGGCACTTAGGCTGTTTCCAAATCTTAGCTATTGTCAATTGTGCTGCTATGAACATAGGAGTGCATATGTCCTTTCTGATTGATGTTTCTGGTTTCTTGGGATATAGTCCTAGAAGTCGGATTACTGGATCAAATGGGAGTTCCATTTTTAACTTTTTGAGGAAACTCCATACTGTTCTCCACAGTGGCTGCATCAGTTTGCATTCCCACTGGCAGTGCATGAGGGTTCCTTTTTTTCCACATCCTCACCAGCACTTGTCCTTTTATTGATTTGTTGATGATAGCCATTCTGACAGGTGTGAGATGGTATCTCATTGTTGTTTTGATTTGCATCTCTCGGATGATTGGTGACTTTGAGTATGTTTTTATATGTCTCTCAGCCTTCTGAATGTCCTCTTTTGATAAGTGTCTATTTAGATCCTTTGCCCATTTTTTTTATTGGATCATTTATCTTCCTTTTGTTAAGTTATATGAGTTCTCTATAAATTTTGGAGATTAAATCCTTATAGGAAATATCATTGGCAAATATGTTCTCCCATGTAGTGGGCTTTCTTGTTGTTTTGTTGATGGTTTCTTTTGCTGTGCAGAAACTTTTTATTTGGATGTAGTCCCATTTGTTTATTTTCTCATTAGTCTCCATTGCCCTAGGAACTGTGTCGGTAAAGATATTTCTATGACATAGCTCTGCTATTTTGCTGCCTATGGAGTATTGTAGGATTTTTATGGTTTCCCATCTTACATTCAAGTCCTTTAGCCATTTTGAGTTTGTTTTTGTGTATGGTGTTAAGTTGGTGATCCAGTTTCATTTTTTTTTGTATGTATCTGATGAAATTTCCTAGCACCATTTATTGAAGAGACTGTCTTGACTCCATTATATGCTATTGCCTCCTTTGTCAAATATTAATTGAGAATAATGGCTTGGGTCGATTTCTGGGTTCTCTGTTCTGTTCCATTGGTCTATATGTCTGTTCTTGTGCCAGTACCAGGCAGTTTTGAGATCTGTGGCTTGGTAATATAGCTTGATATCTGGTACTGTGATCCCTCCGACTTTGTTCTTCTTTCTCAGGATTGTTGTGGCTATTCAGGGTCTTTTTTCATTCCAGATGAATTTTTGGAGAGTTTGTTCGAGATCTTTTAAATATGCCATTGGTATTTTTTAATGGGGATTGCATTGAATCTGGAGATTGCTTTAGGGAGTATGGACATTTTAATGATGTGAATTCTACCAATACAAGAACATAGTATGTTCTTCCATTTGTTTATGTCTTCCTCTATCTCTTTTTTCAATGTCCTGTAGTTTTGTGAGTACAGGTCTTTTATGTCCTTAGTTAAGTTTATTCCTAGGTATCTTAATTTTTTGGTGCAATAGTAAATAGGATTGCTTTTTTCATTTCTCTTTCTGTGAGTTTACTATTGGTGTTTAAAAAGGCAATAGATTTCTAGTTATTAATTTTGTATCCTGGTACATAGTTGAATTCATTTATTAGGTCTAATAGTTTTTTGATGGAGTCTTTGGGTTTTTCTATGTATAGTATCATGTCATCTGTGAATAATGACAGTTTTACTTCTTCTTTTCCAATTTGGATGCCTTTTATTTCTTCTTGTCTGATCACTATGGCTAGCACTTCCAGTACTATATCGAACAGGAGTGGTGAAAGTGGGCATCCCTGTCTTGTTACTATTCTTAGGGGAAATGAGTTTAGTTTTTGCCCACTGAGTATGATGTTGGCTGTAGGTTTGTCATATAAGGCTTTCATTATGTTGATGTATGATCCCTTAATTCCCACTTTGCTGAGAGTTTTTATCAAGAAAGGGTGTTGGTTTTTGTCAAATGCTTTTTCTGCATTGATTGATATGATTATGTGATTTTTTGTCTCTCAGTTTGTTAATGTGATGTATCACATTTATTCATTTGCAGATATTGTACCATCCTTACATCCTGGAATAAATGCCACTTGGTCATGGTGTATGATCTTTCTAAGATAAAGCTGAATCCGATTTGCTAGAATTTTGTTGAGGATTTTAGCATCTATGTTCATCAAGGATATTGGCCTATAGTTCTCTTTTTTTGTGGTGTCTTTATCTGGTTTTGGGATTTGGGTAATGCTGGCTTCATAGAAAGAGCTTGGAAGTATGCCTTCCTCTTGATTTTTTTGGAATAGTCTGAGAAGGATAAGTTTTAGTTCTTCTTTAAATGCTTGGTAGAATTCCCCGGTAAAGCCATCTGGACCAGGGCTTTTGTTTGCTGGGATATTTTTGGTTACTGCTTCAATTTCTTTGGTAGTTAGTGGCCTATTCAGGTTTTTTTATTCTTCCTGATTGAGTTTTGGGAGCTTGTATTTTTCTAAGAATATGTCCATTTTGTCTAGGTTGTCCATTTTGTTGGAATAGAGTTGTTCATAGTATTTTTTCATAATTGTTTGTATTTCTGTGGGATTGGTTGTTACTTCACCTCTTTCATTTCTGATTTTGTTTATTTGGGTCCTCTGTCTTTGCTTCTTGGTGAGCCTGGCTCTAGGTTCATCAATCTTGTTTATCCTTTCAAGAACCAGCTCTTGGTTTTGTTGATCTTTTGTATGTTTTTTTTTTTGTGTGTGTCTGTGTGTTTTTTTTGTCTCAATGTTGTTTTATCTCCACTCTGATCTTTATTATTTCCTTCTTTTTGCTTATGCTGGGCTTTTCTTGTTGCTTTCTTTCTATCTCTTTGAGTTTTAGGGTTAGATAAGTTATTACAATTTTTTTTGTTGTTGTTTTTTTGAGGTAGGCCTGTAGAGTTATGAACTTCCCTCTCAAGACTGCTTTCACTGTGAACCATAGTTTTTGGATTGTTGTGTTTCATTGTCATTTGTTGCCAAGATGCTTTTCATTTCTTCTTTGATCTATTTTGTAATCCAATCGTTGTTTAATAGCATGCTATTTAGCCTCCAAGTATTTGATTTTTTTCATTGTATTTTATTTCATATTTAATGACATTGTGGACCAAGAAGATGCTTGATATGATTTCTATCTTCTTGAATTTGAAGAGACTTTGCCTGTGCCCCAGTATGTGGTCTATCTTTGAAAATGACCCATGTGCACTTGAGAAGAATATATATACTGTGGCTTTTGGGTAAAATGTTCTGAAGATGTCATTAATTCCATCTGATCTAGTGAGACATTTAGGATTGATGTTTATTTGCTGATTTTTTGTTTAGAGGATTTGTCCAGTGGTGTTGGTGGAGTATTAAAGATCCCTACTATGACTGTATTGCTGTCAATCTCTCCCTTGATATCCTCTAGAAGTTTTTTTTATGTATTTGGGTGCTCCTGTATTGGGTGCATATATCTTTACCAGAGTTATATCATCTTGTTGAATTGCTATCTTTAGTATTATGAAGTGGCCTTCCTTATCTCTTTTGATGACCTACACTTTGAGGTCTATTTTGTCAGATATAAGTATTGCTACCCCAGCTTTTTTGTTTTTCATTTTCATTCACCTGAAAAACCTTTTTCCATCTCTCTTCACAATCAGTCTGTGTGAGTCCTTTGTTCTGAGGTGGGTTTCCTGTAGACAGCAGATATATGGGTCATGGTTTCTTATCTACTCAGCTACCCTATGTCTTTTGATTGGGGTATTTAATCCATTTACATTTAAAGTTATTATTGATAGGTACTTGTTTGTCACCATTTTTATTCTTTATGCCTGTGTTCCTTCTTCCCTTCCTATTTCTTATTTTTACAGCAGACCCTTTAGCATTTCTTGCATTGCTGGTTTGGTGGTAATAAATTCCCTTAGTCCTCTTTTGTCTATGAAGCCCCTGATTTCACTCTTAACTTTGATTGATAGCCTTGCTGGGTACAGTATTCTTGGATTCAGACCCTTCCTTTGCATGACTTTTATTTTTCATTCCATTCCCTTCTGGCCTGATGTGTTTCTGTTGAGAAATCAGTCTATAGTCTGATGGGAAATCCCTTCCAGGTAACTTTCTGTCTCTCTCTGGCAGCCTTTAAGATTCTTACTTTGTTGTTGGTGTTTGCTAGTTTAATTATAATGTGTCTTGGTGTCGGTCTTTTTTGGTTCATCTTGTTTGGGACTCTGTGAGCTTCTTAGACTTGTGTGAGTTTTTTCTTCCCAATATCAGGGAAGTTTTCTGTCATTATTTCTTCAAACATGTTTTCTATTCCTTGCTCAGTTTCCTCTCCTTCTGGCAACCCTATTATGCAGATGTTGTTTCATTTCATGTTGTCCCAAAGTTCCCTTAAGCTCTCCTCCTGTTTTTTAAGCTTTTTTTCTAGATGCTGCTCTGCTTGGGTATTTTCCCCTACCTTGTCTTCTAGCTCACTGATGTGGTCCTCTGCTTCTTCTAGTCTACTGTTGATGCTTTCTATTGAGTTCTTTACAACAGCGATGGAATTTTTTCATTTCTTCTTGGCTCTTCTTTATTTCCTCTTGGTTCTTACACATATTGTTGAATTTGTCTTCCATCCTTTTCAGCATCCTTATGACCATTGCTCTGAATTCTTTCTTTGACATGTTGATTGATTACATTTTGTTTACTTCCTTATCCAGTGATTCCTCCTTTTCTTTGGTATGTGGGCTGTTTCTTTGTCTCCCCATGATCACTCCTCTCAGGCTGTCTGGTTATGTAGCTCTCTCTCCTGCGTTGACTTAAAAGCACAAAATACAACATGACAAGACACAATGCACAGGGCACCAAACACAAATGTATTTACCATACAAATAACCCCAAATAAAGGTGACCACCAGAGAAAAGAGAATTAGGGGATAAAAAAGAGTGCAAAAATGATATTGAGAAAAGGAAATAATGTAAGAGAGAAAAGATAGAGAACAAAATAGAAGTGGGAAAAATATATGTATATGGGAAGATAACTCCAATAAAACAACAACTAATCCAAAAAATGCAAATAACAAACACCCAGAGATGAATGCAAACAACAAACAACAACTAATCCTAAAAATGAAAAGAACAAACACCCAGATGAATATGAGGAGGCAGAGCTTTCTCTAAGCGATATCTGACCTTTCTATCCATGGATTGCCTCACCCTCTGTGTTTAATTCACCAATTCCAGGTGGGTGTTGTTCGATTCAGCTATTCCTTCTATCTGCTCTGTGAGAAGACACTGGGCTTTTCTGTGTATTTGGCACCACTTTGTCTCCCCCTGGACAGACATTTTAGGCATCCACAATTGGGGAGGCTGGAGTCTCAGTGTTTGTGAGTTTGTGGCTGAGGCTGCTGGTCCCTGGGTGTTATGGTTGTAGGGTCCTGGGAGGTATCTGAGGTCTTCCCGGTTGAAGGTAACGCTGGGCTTCCTATCACAGCTGGTCTCCCCTTCAAGATGTCGTGTTATTTGCAATAGAGCCACTGCTCCAGGAGAGATTTCAACAGCAGTAGAGGAGCCCAGTCCGCCAGTCCCCAACAGTCCCGTGGAATATAACTGTCCCTCACTTACATATACAGACACCCCCACATGTCCACGCACTCTCCTTTCATTCTCTCACTCACACACTATCCTTCAGCCTGCCGTCCCATCGGCAGCCATCTTGGATCTCCCTGGGTAAGGCCATGTTAAACTTTTAGACTGCATATTTAAGGCAACTATGAAAGCTCTAATGTTATCTGCAAGGTATTACATATTATATCATCATAGTCCCCCCCCCCTTTTTTTGCCAAAGTATTGTAGCTAAGGGAATGATTATGGGAAGAAAGATGGAAGGAAGGAAGGAAGGGAGGAAGGAAGGAAGGAAGGAAGGAAGGAAGGAAGGAAGGAAGGAAGGAAGGGAGGAAAAATCAGCACTAAGTGCTGTTGGACGAATTCTTGCTCATAAGCACATGGAGTTCCTGAAGGGAAGAGAGGAGTGGTGTATAGTGTGGTGTCAGAGCCAGCAGTAAGAGCACCGCATAGTTCTGCTGGTCTGACTGGCTCTGAGTATTTCTAAGTGTCTGTAAGTCCATGTATTCTTCTAAATTCTCCTATCCAACTACACGAGGGCTGGTTCCTGCTTGTATCCTGCCCACTGTACCAACTGTTGAGAACTTAGTCCAAGTTCTTCCTTTATCCTCTGCTCACTAGTAACAGGTGTTGGGTCTGAGCCCCTCTGCCTGGAACTGGACCTCCTAGGACACCAGGTATTAGACGGAGAAGTCATAAGAGGTTGTGGGTATATAAGAATGAGTGTTCATTGCTGAAGCCAGTGGCCATATAGCCATCAAACAAGAACAGTCCTCACAGCAAAGTCCATAAAGGCAGGCATCCAGACACTGGCTGGTGAACATATATCTGTCCCATAAACCAGCATCAATCTGTATACCCACAGCTATTATTGGAGCAGCTGCATGCTGCCTCCTAGACTCATTACCTCACATTGTAGAGGTAACTAAGCTCTCTGTCTCAGCAGCTTTTCCTGTCTCTCCTCCCAGTTGCTCTCTCTAGCAGACTTCTTCTTACTCCATCCTCAGCTGACTTCAGCTAACTAGCTGGTCAGTAACCTACTTTTACACTATTTAGACAAAGAAGGCTTCGTGCCAACAATGACATCAATCATATTTGCTACAGAAGGGCACAGTGTACCGTGTGTCCTTGCACCCGCTCATGGTATCTTGACCTGATTAGGATTCCCAGGCTCAGAGTTCTTGAACATCCCATTTAGGCATATTCCTGGAACAACCTTTGGTCATTCTGGAGTATTGATAACAAGGCCTCTGTGCTCCCACCGGCCTTGACTATTCTGGAACCTGGCATGGTTCCCAAATGTGGCGAGAATGTCCTGAAGAAAACCCAACATATTTCATATTTTAGTCTTAGGCAAAAGTGGATCTCACTGTTGTCCTTTCTTCCTGCAGGTCACAATGTACCCTTTAATTTATGGTGAGTAGATGATGTGAATGCTGCCTATTCTTGCTTCTTTTTACCAACACTAATCTCACAGCTTGATGCTAAGGCTAATAATTTGTCTAACACCATAAATACTAACAGTTAATATGGAATTAACATAAAGGAAAAAATAGAACCATTTAGCAATAAGAAATGTATAACCTAGTTTATGTTCAGCTGATAGTAGTAGTGTCAAACTTCTTACAGAGCTGTAGGCAAGGAACTTTAAAAGCTTCTCTTTTCAGTGTTTTACTACCTTATTACCAGACAAACATTTTTAAAAAAATTCTCTTGGTATAATTGAAACCAATTTCCTTGTATCTGGAGATCAAAATTGCTTAGAAGAGTATAAACTTCACAGGGTTTCATAGTGTTCACAGTGTTGGAAAGATCTTTAGAGACTATTTAGTTCATTGTCCTTATTTTACAGCTGGGTATTAAATGGCAGAGATGTATAGTGACTTGACCAAATTCACACAGTCAGATAACCATAGACCCCTATAAGCTTTAATCATATGCAATATAAGTAATTCTAAGTCATTATTTCTTGGAATTACAGGAAATATTTTCCTAGGAAAATAAAGAAACTCAAACAATATGAGCTGGTTTGTTCAGGAGTCAGAACACTGGGTACTAATCCTGGCTCTGTCCCTTTCTGTTGTGACTTTGGGCAAGTTTCCTTATCTGCTTTAAGTTCCTTCATTTGTAAGATTGTGTCAATGATAGCAGAAACGTTATAATATTTTGATGAAGATTAAGTGAATTCACACACAATAGTGGCTAATGTGTTTTTATGTGCTTAGCACTATTCTAAGTGCTTTGTGTGTATTAACTTAGTTTCTATAGAAAAACCATTTAGGTAAATACTACTGTTCTCCTCATTATACAGATGTCAAAACTGAAAAATTTTGGAGACATCTCAAGTACTCATAAGTAGACGAGTGTATAAGAAAGATGTAGTACATTTACAATGTAATAATACACGGCTGTAAAAAGGAAGGAACTCTTAACCCTTTGCGACAGCATGGATGGACCTGAAGATTATTATGCTAAATGAAATAAGTCAGTCAGAGAAAGACAAACACTATATAATCTCACTTATATGTGGAATCCAATGAACAAAATAAATTGATGAACAAAATAAGACCAGAGGCATGGGTACATGGAAGAGACTGACAGATCTGTTGGGGACTAGACGAGGTTAGCCAAGGAACATATATTCATACATGCATAGCCCATGAACACACATAACAATGTGGTGAGGGCCAGGGTAGAGGCATGGGCTGGGTGGAGGGGGGCAAAAAAAGGGAAATAGGGGACAATAACAATATGTCAAAATAAATAAATACATAAAAAACCTGATGGATTTATAAAAGTGTCGGGCACATAGTGAGTAATCAATAAACTTTAGTTTCTGCTATCATCATCCTCATCATTATCAATTGGCAATTTATACAAAGATTAGCCCTCAAAAAAATTTTAAGTGGATTAATTTGCTCTTGTGGTGCTTCTAACTTAGAGCAGTTGCCAAGCTTAGAAAATGAAAACATTAAAATAAAAAGAACCTACCTGAAAAAATCTGTGCTCAGCTTGTAGGCAATAAGAGCCCAAAGAAAACCATAAGCAGCATTCCAAAGAAAAATAAAAGTAACATTGACATTATTGATTCTTTGGAATTATCTCTATGTTGTTCCCTTTGATGGTGTGAATAATAAAGAACATAAGAAAACACTTGTTTGTCCACTTGTTAATGAAAATTACAAACATGCTACAATAGTGTTAAGATTTATGAAATGTGAAATTCATATTCATTTTTTTAAATGTTCTTGTGATGTGACTCTTGACAGCTCATTAAGGATTGCTATGAACCCAAGTTAGACTGACATGTGCTGGTAACCAGCTGCTTCTACCTTTCAGAATGTAGCTGCCATAGGCATGGACTAGCCAGTCAGAATAGAGGCTTGATAAGAAAGAGAGGATGTTTAGTAAGACTTTTAGCATCCCTGGCTGGCTTTTATTTTCACATGGGGGCTATAACCCAAAGTGCTCAAGGATTAGAGATGTCATTTTATGTAAGTTATAAGACAGGATACAACAAAATATGACAGCATATGTGTCATCATTTGTCTGTCGTGACACTTCCAGAGGGGAAGATGCCATGGTCAAATCAAATAGCCACCTTTGCAGATAGGGTTTTTCTTTGCCCACTCAAGCTGTCAGCAGTACTCAATGGGGAATTTCACAAGCTTCAAAACTTAACTTCTTGCAAGAGAGTAATATTATTTTCCCACAAATGTGTAACTGGCTATGAATAGGTGAATGTAACATACAAAATGTTGTAATCTCAGAAAAAGGAAGTGACCAACTCAAACCCCAAACCTAATGCCCTGAATTCTCAAATAGTTATACTTACCTAGCATTTAATTGGCTAGACTAAAACAAAGCAACTCAATTTTTAAAAAATGACCCAATTTGAAATAATTAATCATATGAAAAAAAACCATAAACAAAATGAAAAGGGAGCCCACTGTATGGGAGAACATATTTGCCAATGATACATCTTATAAGGGGTTAATTTCCAAAATGTATAAGAAACTCACACAACTTAGCCCAATTAAAAGGACCTAAACACACACTTCTTCACCAAACGGGATATACAAATGGCCAAGAGACATATGAAAAATGCTCAAAGTCACTAATCATCTGAGAGATGCAAATTCAAACAATAATGAGGTATCACCTCACACCTGTCAAAATAGCTACCATTAATAAATCAACAAATGACAAGGGCTGGCGAGGATGTAGAGAAAAGGGAAGCTTAGTAAACTTCTGGTGGGAGTGGTGTAGCCACTATGGAAAACAGTATGGAGCTTCCTAAAAATAATAATAATAATAATCCTATATAATAAAAGAGTAATATGCAAATTGACCCTAATGGCAGAACAATCGGTTGCTATGATGCGCACTGACCACCAGGGGGAAAACGCTCAATGCAGGAGCTGCCCCCTGGTGGTCAGTGCACTTCCACAGGGGGAACACCACTCAGCCAGAAGCTGGCTTATGGCTGGCCAGTGCAGCGGTGGTGGCGGGATCCTCTCTTACCTCCCCAGCAGACATCCCCTTAGGGATCCTGGGCTGCCAGAAGGATGTCTGACTGCCAGCTTAGGCTCGATCCCCTGGGGAGTGGGCCTAAGCTGGCAGGTGGACATCCCCCGATCGGTCCAAGACTGTGAGAGGGCACAGGCTGGGCTGAGGAAACTGTCCGAGTGCACACATTTTTGTGCACCAGGCCTCTAGTAATAATAATAAAAATGGAATTCCTATTTGACCCAGTGATCCCACTTCTAGGAATATATCCTAAAAAACCCAAAACACTAATCAGAAAGAATATATGCATTCCTATGTTCACAGCAGAGTAATTTTCAATAGCCAAGCTCTTGAAACAGGCCAAGTGCCCATCAGTAGATGAGTGGATATAAAAGCTGTGATACATTTATACCATGGAATACTATGCAGCTGTAAAAAAAGGGACTCTCTTACCTTTGAGACAGCATGTAGGGACCAGAAAAGTATTATGTTAAGCAAAAAAAGCCGGTCATAGAAAGATAAGTATTACATGATCTCATTCATATTTAGAATTTAATGAACAAAATAAACTGATGTACAAAATAGATCCAGAGACACAGAAGCATGGAATAGACTGACAAATCTCAGAGGGAAGGCAGGGGTGGGGTGGGGAGAACTTATATGAAGATAAGCACAGCCCATGGACACAGACAATAGTGTGGTGAAGGCCTGAGAGAGGGATATGTGGAGTGGAGGAGGTCAATAGGGGGGAAAAAGGGGAGATTTGTAATACTTTCAACAATAAAGATAATTTTTAATGTTTTTTCTTTATTGATTAAGGTATTACATATGTGTCTTTACCCCTCCATTGCCCCTCCACCCCATTCCCATTCATGCCCTCACCCCCCTGGTGTCTGTGTCCATTGGTTATGCTTATATGCATGCATACAAGTAAATTTTTTTTAAATAAATCTTTATTCAGATTATTACAATTATTTCTCCTTTTCCCCCCCATAGCTCCCCTCCACCCATTTCCCACCCCACCTTCTGCCCTTACCTTCCCCCCACTGTCCTCATCCATAGGTGTATGATTTTTGTCCGGTCTCTTCATGAACCCCCCATACCCCATTCCCCCGGAGAATTATCAGTCCACTCCCTTTCTATGCCCCTGATTCTATTATATTCACCAGATTATTCTGTCCCTCAGGTTTTTAATTCACTTGATTTTTAGGTTCACTTGTTGATAGATATGTATTTGTTGTTCATAATTTTTATCTTTACTTTTTCTTCTTCCTCTTCTTTAAGAATACCTTTCAGCATTTCATATAATACTGGTTTGGTGGTGATGAACTCCTTTAGCTTTTTCTTGTCTGTGAAACTCTTTATCTGCCCTTCAATTCTGAATGATAGCTTTGCTGGGTAGAGTAATCTTGGTTGTAGGTTCTTGCTATTCATCACATTGAAAATTTCTTGCCACTCCCGTCTGGCCTGCATAGTTTCTGTTGAAAAGTCAGCTGACAGTTGTATGGGTGCTCCCTTGTAGGTAACTAACTGTTTTTCTCTTGCTGCTTTTAATATTCTCTCTTTGTCTTTTGCTCTTGGCATTTTAATTATGATGTGTCTTGGTGTGGTCCTCTTTGGATTCCTTTTGTTTGGGGTTCTGTGGGCTTCCTGGACTTGTAAGTCTATTTCTTTCACCAGACGGGGGAAGTTTTCTGTCATTATTTCTTCAAATAGGTTTTCAGTATCTTGCTCTCTCTCTTCTTCTGGCACCCCCATAATTCTGATGTTGGTACACTTGAAGTTGTCCCAGAGTCTTCTTACATTATCTTCAACTTTTTGGATTTTTTTTTTTTGCTTTTTGCTTTTTCGGTTGAGTGTTTTTTGCTTCTTTTTAATTCAATTCTTTGACTTGATTTTTGTGTTCTTCTTGTCTGTTTTTGGGTCTCTGTATAATATTTTTTATTTCAGTCAGTGTATGTTTAATTTCTAGTTGGTCCTTTTTCATATCTTCGAGGGTCTCGTTATATTTATCGGCCTTTTCTAGGATATTCTTAAAAAGCCTTATAACTGTGGTTTTGAATTCTATATCCAGTTGTTTGTTTTCCTCCATTTCTTTCGTTTGTGATCTGTTTCTTTGACACCGCATTTTCACTGATTCCCTGAGTTGGTAAGGTAGATTTGTGTGCTAGGTTTCCAATATGGCCCAGTGGGTCTGCCTCCCCAGTTAACCTGAGGTGGACACTCTTGGTGCACCCCTTTGTGGACTGTGTGTACAGCCTTGTTGTAATTAAGTCTTTATTGTTGTTGGTATCACTGGGAAGAATTGACCTCCAGGCCAGTTGGCTGTAAGGATCAGCTGTGTCTATGCTGGGAGAAGTTCGGTGCTAGAGACAGCCTTATAGGATTAGACTTGCCAAATTGCAATAGCCTCTGTGCTCAGCTTGGATGGGGTGGAGTCTCAGTCTTGGCTTCCCGTCAGCCTTGCTCTTGCGTGCACGTGCGTGCCTTCAGACCTCTGCCTTCCCGGCTCCCGAGTCTCTGCCCGAGAGTCCAGACTCCCCCCACAAGAGCGTGGGTCCCCAGGGGCTCGCCTGGTACTGGGGTTCACTGCAGTCAGAACTGGGGCTCAGTGCATTCAGGAGCCTCTGACTCCCTTCCACTAGGGAAAGCCTGTGGCAACCTCCGCAGCCTTTGTGCGCACTGGCACGCGCGCGCTTTCAGTCCTCCACCTTCCCCGGCTCCCGAGTCTCCGCCCGAGAGTCCAGACTCCCCCCGTAAGAGCGTGGGTCCCCAGGGGCTCGCCCGGAACTGGGGTTCAGTGCAGTCAGAACTGGGGTTCAGTGCGGTTGGGGGCTTCTTTCCCCCTTCCGCCAGAGAAAGTCAGCCAGGCTCTCAGCCACCCTTCCTCCCTGCACGCACAAAGACCCTTTGCCGTACCTCCAATTCTCTGTGAGCTTTTCTATTTCCTTCTAGTTGTAGAATTTTCACTCAGCCAGCTTTCCTGTGGTTCTGGATGGTGTCCGTTCTGTCTTTTAGTTGTAGTTTTGAAATTGTTGTGCGAGGCAGCAGTTTAGGTGTTTACCTATGCCGCCATCTTCCATACAAGTAAATTTTTAAAGTAAATAATAAACAATGTATTGAGTGATTAGCTGGGTATTCAAAAGTAGATTCTCCCAGAACACATACATTTCATAATAATACATTCCTTACATTTATCAGCACCTACTATATGCCAGGGTAATTGTTCTCTACTTTATATACGGTATGTTGTCTCATTCAGTCCTTTAAAATAAATAAGAAAATTAGGCTTAGAGAGCTAAAGTATGCTACCTGCAGTCACCAACAAGAAAGTGGCATAGGCAGAATTCAAACTTTTCTTGATTAATCTTGATTAATTCTAAAGATCACATTCACCCCTATGCTTACTCTCTCAATATGGGGTACACATTTCCAGAGATATCTGTTTGTGATATTGTGATTTATTATCTATGTAATTTTTTCATCCCCATTTCTGGCACAAAGATCCCACACCTTTGGAATTTCCTAAGTGAGGAGGGTAATGAAGGTGTCTTTTATGTTAATAAAGTGACTTTTGTAAGGTACCTTAGGATGGGGGCTCATTGCTAGGGAACACAACCCTGTGATTAAAGAGTTGGAACTTTCAGTCCCACTCCCACATCTACCTTTGGGAAGATGAGACAGGCTGGAGCTAGAGTTCATTCACTACGAGGCAATAATTTAATCAATGCCTATGTAATAAACCTAAAAAAAAACACCACAAAAACAACCCAAAACTTAAATGGACTGAGTTCAAAGAGCTTCCTGGTTGGTGAACACATACAGGTGTGAGAAGAGTGATGCACCTGGGGATTGCATTGAAGCTTGGTGCCCCTTTGCCATAACTTGCCATACATGTCTCTTCAATCTAACTGTTCCTGAGTATAATCTAGTAGATAAAAAGTTTCTCTGAGTTCTGTGAACCACTACACCAAATTAATGAACCCAATGAGTGGGAAATTGGAAGCTCTGATTTATTTGTTTAGAAGCAGAAGTAACAACAACCTATAATTCGTATCTGAAGTGAAGTGCAATCTTGTGGGAATGAGCCCTAAACTGTGGAATCTGATGTGTTCCCCATGGAGATAGTTTCAGGATTGAGTTGAATTGTAGGACACCCAGCTGGTGTAACAGAGAATTTCTTGTGAGAAACAACCCTCCCACCTCCCCCCAACACACACACACACACACACACACACACACACACACACACACACACACAGAAAATTGAGAGCAGAACCATTTTACTGTTCATAGGCTAGGGTGCATGTCTAACATAAGCTGAATATTGTAGCTACAGAGAAACAACATTTTAAGTGTTTGAAATTTGGGAAAAAGTCGTCAAATGTAGTTCTTAAAAATTTCCACTCCTTAGTTACATTCAATATAAATATAAGTGTTTGTTTCCTTATAAAAGTTAGGAAAGCAAAAAATAACAACAAACAACATCAACAATAACAAAAACTTTTGTAGCAGGTGATTTGAAAAGTTGGTAACTGACTTACATAGTTAATATAAGAGTGGACATGTTGACACTTCTGATTTCTTTGAAAGTGAGCAGAAACTCACAAATTGGACTTTAAAAATGTGTTTTTAATCATAACACTATTTTTAATTTTAGGAAACAACACTGAGATTCTACAAGCAAAAATACTTCATAATTGATCAGCAAAATATATGTTGACTATATTTAGCTTCACTTCACCGTAGGATGATCATTGATAACTCAAAACTACTGAAAATTCTAACATTTGTGGTTTTTATGTTATTCATTACTTGTTATCTTTAAAGTAAAATAGTTTTTAAAATATTGTTTCAAATGAGAACCGATTGGCAGATAACAATCACAAGTTTTCTATAGTATTGATACCTATAAAGATCAGACATTTGAATCAGCCCAAGTGAGATAAGATGGTGGGGTTGCTGAGATGCCATGATGCACCCCAGTAGCAAAGATGATGCCACTATCCTGGCATGATGATAGTCAAGAGAGCAAGGCAGAAGGTACACTTCAAAGGTTATGTAAAATACAAGTTATATCTTTGCATGGATGAAAATGAGTAGCAAACTTGATATCTCTTTTGCAAAAAAAATAAAAATAAATAAATTACCCTGAGCAATAACTGTATAAAATTCTCATTTTTGCAATACATTCAAAATTAATCATGGATATGTTTTTATATATTTCACTAGAGGCCCCTTGGCCTGGCCCGTGGGATCAGGCAGAAACCAGATCTCTGACATCCCCTGAGGGGTCCCGGATTGCTAGAGGGTGCAGGCCAGGCTGAGGGACCCCACCAATGCATGATCAGGGCCGGGGAGAGATGTGGGAGGTTGGCTAGCTGGGGAGGGACTATGGGAGGGCTCCAGGGCCAGTCTGGCTCCTCTCACTCAGTCCCAATCTGCCAGACCCCAGCAGCAAGCTAACCTACCAGTCAGAGCATCTGTCCCCTGGTGGTCAGTGCATATCATAGCGAGCAGTTGAGCGGCCTTAGCATATCATTAGCATATTACGCTTTGATTGGTTGAACAGACGACCATACGACCAGACACTTAGCATATAAGGCTTTTATTATATAGGATTGTTGACTATATTACAAAGGCCTCCAATTTTCTCCCTTTTTGCCACCCTCCACCCAACACCATCCCACCCCAGGTTTTACATGTCACTGTCTGTGTCCATGGGTTATGCATACATGCATATATATTCTTTGGTTAATCTTTCCCTGTACCGTCCCCCAACCACCCTCTCGCACTGAGATCTTTTATTCTGATCCATGCATCCATACCTCTGGACCTATTGTGTTCATCAGTATATTTTGTTCATTAGATTCCGATAAATTGGTGAGATTATATCATATTTGTCTTTCTCTGAGTGGCTTATTTCGCTTAGCATAATAATTCTCCAGGTCCATTCATGCTTTCTCAGAGAGTAAGAGCTCCATTTTCAAGCCACATAGTATTTCATTGTGTAAATGTACCATAGCTTTTATACCCACTCATCTACTGATGGGCACTTGGGCTGTTTTCAGATCTTAGCTATTGTAGATAAGGCTGCTATGAACATAAGGATGCATATATTCTTTCTGATTGGTGTTTCAGAATTCTTAGGATATATTCCTAGAAGTGGGATTGCCGGGTCAAACTGCAGATCCATTTTTAATTTGTTGAGGAATTTCCATAGTGTTTTCCAAAGTGGCTGCACCAGTCTGTATTCCCACCAGCAGTGTACTAGGGTTCCTTTTTATCCACATCTCCCTAGCAGTTGTCATTTGCTTATTTGTTGATAGTAAACATTCTGGCAGATGGTACCTCATTATAGTTTTAATCTGTATCTCTCTGATGATTTGTGACTTTGAATATTTTTTCCATATGTCTCTTGGCCATATGTATGTCCACTTTGGCAAAGTGTCTATTCAGCTCCTCTGCCCATTTTAAATTGGATTTATTGTCTTCATTTTGTTGAGGTGTATGAGTACTTTATATATTTTGGAAATTAACACCTTATCAGATGTATCATTGCCAAAATATGTTCTACCATTTAGTAGGTTCCCTTTTTATTTTGTTGATAGTTTCTTTTGCTCTGCAGAAGCTTTTTATTTTGATGTAGTCCCATTTGTTTAATTTTTCCTTTATTTCTCTTGCCCGAGGCAATGTGTCAGTGAAAATTCTGCTATGTGAGATGTCTGATATTTTTCTGCCTATGGTTTCTTCTAGGATTTTTATGGTTTCACAACTTATATTTAAGTCTTTTATCAATTTTGAATTTATTCTTGTGTATGGTGTAAGTTGGTGGTCTAGTTTAATTTTTTACATGTATCTGTCCAATTTTTCCAGCACCATTTATTGAAGAGACTGTCTTGATTCTGTTGTATGCTCTTGCCTCCTTTGTCGGATATTAATTGAGCATAATGACTTGGGTTGATTTCTGGGTTCTGCGTTTTGTTCCATTGATCTATATACCTATTCTTGTGCCAATACCAGGCTGTTTTGATTACAGTGGATTTATAGTAAAATATGTTATCTGGTATTGTGAATCCTCCAATTTTGTTCTTATTTCTCAAGATTGCAATGGCTATTCAGGGTGTTGTTTTTTTTTTTTTTTTTAGTCCATATAAGTTTTTGGAGTATTTGTTCTAGATCTGTGAAATATGCTGTTGGTATTTAATAAAGATTGCACTGAATCTATAGATTGCTTTGGGAAGTATAGACATTTTAATGATATTAATTCTACAAATCCATGAACGTGGTATATTTTTCCACTTGTTTAAATAAATCATTATCGATCTCTTATTTCAATGCCCTGTAATTTTCTTTTACCTCCTTAAGTTTATTCCCCAGTTCCTTAATTTTTTATGTTGCAATGGTAAACGGGATTTTTTTTTTTTTTTAGTTTCTCTTTCTGAGATTTCATTATTGGTGTATAAAAATACCATTGATTTATGGGTGTTAATTTTGTATCCTGCTACATTTCTGAATTAATTTTATTAAACTACTAGTTTATTACTGGAGTATTTAGGGTTTTCTATGTATACAGTCATGTCATGGCAAATAATGACAGTTTTTCTTCCTCCTTTCCAGTTTGGATTGTCTTCAAATTATAGATTGCTTTGGAGTATAGACATTTCAATGATGTTAATTATTTCAATCCACAAGCATGGTATATTCTTCCATTTGTTTGTATCTTCCTCTATTTCTTTTTTCAGTTTTGTATAGTTTTCAGAATACAGGTCTTTTACCTCCTTGATTAAGTTAATTCCAAGGCATCTTATTATTTTTTTTTTTGTTGTTGAAATGGTAAATGGATTGTGGTTTTAAATTTCTCTTTCCTAGAGTTCATTATTGGTGTATAAATATGCCATTAACTTCTGGTTGTTAATTTTGTATCTTGCTACTTTGCTGAATTCACTTATTAAATCTAGTCGGTTTTGGTGGAGTCTTTAGTGTTTTCTATGTATAGTATCATGTCATCTGCAGATAATCACATTTTCACTTCCCCTTTTCTAATTTAGAAGCCTTTATTTTTCTTCTTATCTGATTGCTGTGGCTAAGACTTTCAGTACTATATAAGAGTGGTGAAAGCAAACATCCCTGTCTTGTTCTTGTTCTTAAGAGAAATGTTTTTAGATTTTGTCCATTGGGTGTTATGCTGGCTGTAGATTTGTCATATATGACCTTTATTATGCTGAGGAATGACCCATCTATTTCCACTTGCTTGAAAGTTTTTATCAAAAATGGGTGCTGGAATTTGTCAAATGCTTTTTCTGAATCTATTGACATGACCACATGATTTTTATCTTTCATTTTGTTTATGTGATGTATCACATTTATTGATATGGGAATATTGTCTTGCATCCCTGGGATATATCTCACTTGGTCATTGGGGATAACCTTTTTATTATATTGCTGAATCCAATTTGCTAATATTGAGGATTTGGGCATCTATGTTCTTCAGGGATAGTCCTATAATTTTCTTTCTTTGTGGTGTTTATATCTGATTTTGGAATTAGGATAATGTTGGACTCATAAAAAAGAGCTTGGAAGTCTTCCTTCCTTTTGAATTTGTTAGAAAAGTTTGATGTCGATAGGTGTTAGTTCTTTTTTGAATGTTTGGTAAAACTCCCCTGTGAAGCAGTCCAGTCCAGGGCATTGGTTTGCTGGGAGTTTTTTATTATTATTATTATTACAGCTTTAATTTCATAGGTTGTTATCGGATTATTCAGGTTTTCTGATTCTTCATGATTGAGTTTTGTCAGATTCTGTTACTAGTTATTTGTCCATTTTACCCAGGTTTTCCAGTGTGTGTGGTGTGTTTTGTTTTGTTTTGTTTTTGGCATATAGTTGTTTGTAATATTTTCCTACAATCTTTTGTATTTCTGTGGTGCCAGTTATTATTTCACATCTCTTTTCTGATTTTATTTATTTGGGTCCTCTCTTTTTGTTTCTTGATGAGTCTGGCTAGCAATTATTCAATCTTGTTTACCTTTTCAAAGAACTAGCTTTGGGCTTCATTGATCTTTTTTTAAAAAAATTCTTTACTGTTGAAAATATTACATATGTACCCTTCCCCCCACCCCTTTGACCTGTCCCCAGCTTCTCCCATCCCCCAGCACATGCCCTCACCCCACTATTGCCTGTGTCCATTGGTTATGCTTATGTGCACACATACAAGTCCTTTGATCTCTTACATCCCTCTCCCATCCTCCCCTGCCTTCTCTCTGAGGCTTGACGGTCTGATCGATGCTTCTATGTCTCTGGATCTATTTTTGTTCATCAGTTTGTGTTGTTCATTATATTCCACAAATGAGTGAGATCATGTGATACTTATCTTTCTCTGACTGGCTTATTTTGCTTAGCATAATGCTCTCGAGTTCCATCCATGCTGTTGCAGATGGTAAGAATTCCTTCTTTTTTATAGCAGTGTAGTATTCCATTGTGTAGATGTACCACTGTTTTTTAATCCACTCATGTGCTGATGGTCACTTAGGCTGTTTCCAAATCTTACCTATTGTAAATTGTACTGCTATGAAAATAAGGGTGCATATATTCTTTCTGATTGATGCTTCTGATTTCTTGGGCCATATTACCAGAAATGGAATTACTAGGTAAAAAGGGAATTCCAGTTTTAATTTTTTGAGGAAACTCCATACTGTTTTCCGCAGTGGCTGCACCGGTCTGCATTCCCACCAGCAGTGCATGAAGGTTCCTTTTTCTCCACATCCTTGCAAGCAGTTGTCTTTTTTTTTTTTTTTTTTAATTTCGTTATTGATTTCAGAGAGGAAGGGAAAAGGAGAGAGAGATAGAAACATCAATGATGAAAGAGAATCATTGATTGGCTGCCTCCTGCACGCCCCCTACTGGGGATCGAGCCCACAACCCGGGCATATGCACTTGGCCGGAATTGAACCGGGACCCTTCAGTCCGCAGGCTGATGCTCTATCCACTGAGCCAAACCGGCTAGGGCAGCACTTGTCTTTTGTTGATGTATTGATGATAGCCATTCAGATAGGTATGAGATGGTACCTCATTGTTGTTTTGATTTGCATATCTCAGATGATTGGTGACTGAACATTTTTTCATATATCTCTTGGCCTTCTGTATGTCTGCTTTCAAAAAGTGTCTATTGAAGTCTTTTGCCCATATTTTGATTGGATTGTTTATCTTCCTTTTGTTAAGATGTATGAGTTTCCTATAAATTTTGGCGATTAGGCCCTTATCGTATATAACATTGGCAAATATCTTCTCCCATGCAGTGGGCTTTCTTGTTGTTTTGTTGATGGTTTCTTTTGCTGTGCAGAAGCTTTTCATTTTGATGTAGTCCCATTTGTTTATTTTCTCCTTAGTTTCCATTGTCATAGGAGATGTATTGGTAAAGACATTGCTATGAGATATATCTGATATTTTGCTACCTATGGATTCTTCTAAGATTATTATGGTTTCCCATCTTATGTTTAAGGCTTTTATCCATTTTGAGTTTATTCTTGTGTATGGTACACCACAAAAATAAACTTTTTTTGCATGTATCTGTCCAATTTTCCCAACACCATTTATTGAAGTGCCTGTCTTGAATCTATTGTATGCTCTTGCCTCCTTTGTCAATTATTAATTGAGCATAATGGCTTGGGTCAATTTCTGGGTTCTCTGTTCTGTTCCATTGGTCTATTTGTCTGTTCTTGTGCCTCTACCAGGCAATTTTGAGAACAGTGGCTTGGTAATATAGCTTGATATCTGGTATCGTGATCCCTCCAACTTTGTCTTTCTTTCTCAAGATTGCTGTGGCTATTCAGGGACTTTTTAAATTCCAGATGAATTTTTGGAGAGTTTGTTCAAGGTCTGTGAAATATGCAGTTGGTATTTTAATGGGGGTTGCATTGAATCTATAGATTGCTTTGGGTAGTATGGACATGTTAATGATGTTGAATCTACCAATCCATGAACATGGTATTTTCTTCCATTTATTTAAATCTTCCTCTATCTCTTTTATCAGAGTCTTGCAATTTTCTGAGTACAGGTCTTTTACCACTTTAGTTAAGTTTATTCCTAGGTATCTTAATTTTTTTGTTGCAATGGTAAATGGAATTTTTTTTTCTTTTGTTAGTTTTTTGTTTTTGTTTTTGTGGGTTTTTTTTTAGTTTCTCTTTCTGTTCTTTCATTATTGGTATATAAAAATTCCATAAATATCTGGCTGTTAATTTTGTATCTTGCTACAATGCCAAATTCATTTAATGAATCCAGTAATTTTTTAATGGAGTCTTTAGGGTTTTCTATGTACAATATCATGTCATCTGTAAATAATGACAGTTTTACTTCTTCATTTTCAATGTGGATACCTTTTATTTCTTCTTCTCTGATTGCTATGGCTAACACTTTCAGTACTATGCTGAATAAGAGTAGTGAAAGTGGGCATCCCTGTCTTATTTCTGTTCTTACAGTAAATGGTTTTAGTATTTGTCCTTTGAGTATGATGTTGGCCTCTAGGCTTTTATTATGTTGTGGTATAATCCCTCTATTTCCACTTTTTTGAGAGTTTTTATCAAAAAAGGTGTTGGACTTTGTCAAATGCTCTTTCTGCATTAAATGATATGATCATGCAGTCTTTGTCTTTCAATATGTTTATGTGATGTATCATGATTATTAATTGTGGATATTGTACCAGCTTTGCCTCCCTGGAACAAATCCCTCTTGGTCATGGTGTATGATCTTTTTAATGTATTGCTGGATCAATTTTGCTAATATTTTGTTGATGATTTTAGCATCTATGTTCATCAGGGATATTGGCCTGTAATTCTCTTTCTTTGTAATGTATTTATCTGGTTTGGGGGATTAAGGTTACGCTGGCTTCATAGGAAAAGCTTGGAAGTGTTCCTTCTTCTTGAATTTTTTGGAATAATCTGAAGAAGATTGGTACTAGTTCTTTGAATGTTTGGCAAACTCGCCTGTGAAGCTGTCTGGACCAGGGTTTTTTTCTGGAATTTTTATTTTTATTTTTTATTACTGCTTCACTTTCATAGGTTGTTATCAGCCTATTCAAGTTTTCTGATTCTTCCTAATTGAGTGTTGGAAGATTGTATTTTTCTAGGAATATACCCATTTTGTCTCTTTTGTCCAATTTGTTGGAATATAGTTATTCATAATATTTTTTTATAATCCTTTTTCTTTCTGTGGAATCAGTTGTTACTTCACCTCTTTCAATTCTGATTTTGTTTATTTAGGTCCTCTCTCTTTGTTTCTTGGTGAGCCTGGGTAGAGGCTCATCAATCTTGTTTATTCTTTTGATAAACCAGCTTTTGTTTCTATTGATCTTTTGTATTATATTTTGTTCTCTATGTCATTTATTTCCACTCTTATTATTATTTTCTTTCTTCTTCTTACTCTGGTCTTTGTTTGTTTGTTTCCTTTCTAATTCCTTTAGTTATAGTGCTAGATAGTTTATTATAGATTTTTCTTGTTTCTTGAGGTTGAACTGTAGTCTATGAACTTTGCTCTCAGGACTACTTTTGCTGTATCCCATTGATTTTGGTTTGTTGAGTGTACATTTTCATTTGTTTCCAGGAAGTTTTTAATTTCTCATTTAACATCATCAGTAATCCATTCATTGTTTAATAACATGATATCTAGCCTCCTGTGTTTGAGTATTTTTTATTGTTTTATTGTTGTTGATTTCTAGTTTCATGCCATTGTGATATGAGAAGATGCTTGCTATGACTTTAACCTTCCTGAACTTGGAGAGATTTAGTTTCTGTCCTAAAATGTGGTCTCTTTTTGAGAATGTCACAGGTACACTTGAGAAGGATGTATTTTCTCCAGCTTTGGGGTGAAATCTTCTATAAATGTCAATTAAATCCATATAATTAGTGTGTCATTTAAGGTCACTATTTACATGTTGACTTTTTTTGTCTAGAAGATGTATCCAGTGAAGTCAGTGGGGTTTTGATTCCCCCTAGTATGACAATATTGCTGTTAATCTCTTCCTTAAAGTCCTTCAAACATTTTATATGTATACATACTTAACTGTTCCTATATTGGATGCATATATGTCTACCAGGGTTATATATTCTTGTTGTATCAATCCTTTTAGTATTATGTAGTGACCGTCTTTGAATCTTGTTATAGCCTTTTCTTTGAAGTCTATTTTATGAGGTATAAGTATTACTACCCCTGCTTTTGTTGTTGTTTCCATTTACATGGAAATTTGTTTCCATCCCTTCACTATCATCCTGTGTGAATCTTTCATTCTGGGGTAGGTCTTTTGTGGATAACATATATATGGGTCATATTTTCTTATCCATTCAATTGCCCTATGTCTTTTGATTGGAGCATATAATCCATTTACATTTAAGGTTATTATTGACAGGCACCTATTTATTGCCGTTTTTATTGCTTATATGTATGTTTCTTACTCTCTATTTCTTCTTATTACAGAAGTCCCTTTAGCATTTTTTGATGTGATGGTTTGGTGGTAATAAACTCCTTTGGCCTTTTTTGTCTGGAAAACTTGTTATTTTATCTATTTTGAATGATAGCCTTGCTGGATATAATAGTCTTGGTTTCAGAACCTTGCTTTTCATTAACTTGAATAATTCAATTCATTCCATTCTGGCCTGTAGAGTTTCTGCTGAGAAGTCAGCTCACAGCCTATGGGCTCCTTTGTAGATAACAAATTGTTTTTATATTGCTACCTTTAAAATTCTCTTTTTAACTATGACATGTCTAAGTGTGGGGCTCTTTGGGTTCTTCTTGCTTGGGGCTATCTGTGCTTCCTGAACTTGTGTGACTATATCCTTCAGCAGGTTAGGGAAGGTTTTTCATCATTGTTTCTTCAAATAGGTTCTCTAACATTTGCTAACTTTGTTCTCTTTCTGAGGATCTTATGATGTGGATATTATTACCCCCCAGCTCCCTTAACCTGTCCTCCTGTTTTGTTTTGCCCCCCAGCTCCCTTAACCTGTCCTCCTGTTTTGTTTTGTTTTCTTCTTGGTTTTCTGTTTGAGTGATTTTTCTACCCTGACTTCTTATTCGCTGATCTGATCCTTGACTTCCTCTAATCTGTTGTTTATTCCTTTTGTAAATTCTTTATTTCTGCTATGTCATTATTCATTTCTAACTGTTTATAATTATTTTTATATCTTTTTTCATGCTGTTGATTATCCTTATAATAATGACTCTGAACTCTATATCTAATAAATTGTTTATCTCCATTTCATTTAACTCTTCCGGAGAATTCTCTTGTTCTTTCATTTGAGGCTTGTTGCTTTGTCTCTCCATTTTTGCTTCCTGTTTGAGTTTGTTTCTATATATATTAGGTAGATCTGCTATGACTCACATTCTTTCCAGAGGATCTTTGGTGCAAGCCAATGTCAGATGCTTCTTGTGCTGGCCCTGAGTACCCTGTTTTGAGCTATCAGTGATACACAGCTTGTAGCTCCCTCTGTTGGGGCTAGGTGCATTTGTAAAGGACCAAGATGTGCACCAAGGTCTGCTTTTCCCAGCCCCTGGTCCAGAAGCAGATCAAGCAATGACTCAAAACACACAGAGATTCACTTCTCCCTGCAGGCCGATTATTATTCTCATCATTTAATGAGCCTTAGGCTGGAGACTGCAGCAAGGCATAAACTTCACATGGTGAGGCAAGATGGATTCCAATGGGTGGGACAATCTTGACCGCTCCCCTTGGCTAAAGCTGCATGGATGGTAAGGTGTACTTGAGAAAGATGTCTCTGCAGTATGGGGGAATGACAGCACAGGGATTCTGGTGGCCATTTTTTTGATCTCTATCCCCAGAGCCACCAACCCCAGATTCTCCTCCACAGCTATAGTCCACTCTTCTCTCCCTCTACCAGAACTAGAAGTGAGTGGCTTCACACAAAATTTTATGCATTAGTCATTTAAGAGGGTTCCTGCATTTCCAGCTATCCCTCCCTGGCATACAAAAATCTTGCTGCTTTTTACAGCCAGATGTTATCTAGGCACTTGTAGGGCCAAGGGAGGATACAGCCCAATTCCCCCTCCAGGTCAGTGGAGAGGTGTCTATTTGGCCAGCAACTAGAAGGAGCAGAGCAGCTCATACCTATTTCCTACATCCTTGATGGCTAACAAGCCTCACCAGACTGTCTATTTGTCCTTGTCCTCCACTTAGGCCATTCCCAACACAGCTCCCTCCCTCTCCCCTCTGCTAGCTGCTAGATAATCCCTTCCAAGACTTTTGCAAGACATGGAAACTCACCGACTAGTTGCTATTGGGTCTTCCCCAGATGTAATACAGGCTATGTCTCTCCCCTCTGATCCCCTGTGTGGTTTTGGGGGGCTAGCAAAGAACAGTGTGAGGCTCCCTGGGTTTGACTCCTACAGCACAGCACCTTTCCCAGTTCTGGTGCTCTGGGGTTGGGATCCTGGTTTGGAGTTTAAACCCTAGGCTTCTCAGGGGGACCCCTCCCCCGACCCATGCTGA